>NC_141697.1:531082666-531764262 GCF_964263255.1 Lissotriton vulgaris
AAGAGATATTTAATGGTAAATAACAGTGGACCAAGAAATGAGTCTGCACTTCGTTATATGAACACATGCATATTATGTCGAAATGCCGCAGAAGGGTCACCACTTTGTGGTGTGCAGGAGAAAGTAACGTCAACACTGGAAATGCATTGAACAGAAAAGGAAGAAAACAGAGTCTTAGAGGCCCATTAGGATCTCGGGCGGATCGCTACCGCCCGCATGGCGGTGGCGATCCGCCCGAGATCCTTCCCTGCCCGCCACCCATTTCCCCCCGCCATATTACTATGGCGGGGGGACCGTGGCAGAAGGAAAGACTGTCTACTGCTTTTCCGCCCGGTCAATGAGTTAACCGAGCGGAAAAGGGTTTAATATGGTGGCGGTGTCTGTTAGACACTGCCAGCCATATTACCATGGGTGCAGAAATATGCCTTTAAAAAAGGCATGCGGGAATAGACTGCGGGGGCCTGTTGTGGGCCCCCAGGGACTCTGGGGGGTGGGGGGTGCACAAGGAGGGTACTTATGGTACCCCCTAGCAGTTCCATGGACAAAATGGCAGGCACTGGGCGGTGCCTGCCATGTTGTGCATAGAAGTGTACAAAATGCCTTCCTAAGATTGTGGCGGGCGGTGCTGAGTGCACCGCCCTCCACACTGTTAGGAATGCAGGATGGGCCCGCCACTGTGGCGGGCGCTTCCTAATGGCAGCCACGGGACCCCCGCCCTTACTGCAGGCGGTCCCTTTGTACAACGGGATGGCGGGCAGACAAAGTCCGCCAGCCATCATAATGTGGCCCAAAGTACTGCCTAAGCAGGCTGCTGACCCACACGGAGGTGACTGTTAGTCTTCCTAGCCTGATCCACAGGTTTAGTAAAAATTTTAAAAAGTTGAATGCTGTGATGTGCACACTGTCCTGACGTTGCTCAAATCATGGACACTCGCCTTCAGTTCCACAAGCACCAGGCACTTGTAGACCTTGCTCTTGAGAGGAAGACGCAAACACAACAGGTGATGGACCGAATGTGGATCAATGTCACACACTCACCCCAGTCCAAAGATCTGGGCCCAAATCCATCGTTTTTTTGCACTCCACACCACCCTGGGTTAGACAATGGCGATATGCAAATCAACTCTGACCCTGTGCCCCATGGGAACAGTCCAGTCCGAACCACAAAAGCCATGTCCTTCCCAGAACGGAATCAAGCATCCGAGGACCGGACCGGTTTCGAGGTAACACCTCTCATCAGCCCGGCTAGCTTGACTCCAGTGGTGTGGAGTGCCTGGGACCCACGTCTGGGCATCCCCAGCGCACTTAGGGCGGAATATGCAAACACAACAGGTGATGGACCGAATGTGGATCAATGTCACACACTCACCCCAGTCCAAAGATCTGGGCCCAAATCCATAGTTTTTTTGCACTCCACACCACCCTGGGTTAGACAATGGCGATATGCAAATCAGCTCTGACCCTGTGCCCCATGGGAACAGTCCAGTCCGAACTACAAAAGCCATGTCCTTCCCAGAACGGAATCAAGCATCTGAGGACCGGACCGGTTTCGAGGTAACACCTCTCATCAGCCCGGCTAGCTTGACTCCAGTGGTGTGGAGTGCCTAGGACCCACGTCTGGGCATCCCCAGCGCACTTAGGGCGGAATATGCAAACACAACAGGTGATGGACCGAATGTGGATCAATGTCACACACTCACCCCAGTCCAAAGTTCTGGGCCCAAATCCATCGTTTTTTTGCACTCCACACCACCCGGGGTTAGACAATGGCGATATGCAAATCAGCTCTGACCCTGTGCCCCATGGGAACAGTCCAGTCCGAACTACAAAAGCCATGTCCTTCCCAGAACGGAATCAAGCATCCGAGGACCGGACCGGTTTCGAGGTAACACCTCTCATCAGCCCGGCTAGCTTGACTCCAGTGGTGTGGAGTGCCTGGGACCCACGTCTGGGCATCCCCAGCGCACTTAGGGCGGAATATGCTAACACAACAGGTGATGGACCGAATGTGGATCAATGTCACACACTCACCCCAGTCCAAAGATCTGGGCCCAAATACATCGTTTTTTTGCACTCCACACCACCCTGGGTTAGACAATGGCGATATGCAAATCAGCTCTGACCCTGTGCCCCATGGGAACAGTCCAGTCCGAACTACAAAAGCCATGTCCTTCCCAGAACGGAATCAAGCATCCGAGGACCGGACCGGTTTCGAGGTAACACCTCTCATCAGCCCGGCTAGCTTGACTCCAGTGGTGTGGAGTGCCTGGGACCCACGTCTGGGCATCCCCAGCGCATTTAGGGCGGAATATGCAAACACAACAGGTGATGGACCGAATGTGGATCAATGTCACACACTCACCCCAGTCCAAAGATCTGGGCCCAAATTCATCGTTTTTTTGCACTCCACACCACCCTGGGTTAGACAATGGCGATATGCAAATCAGCTCTGACCCTGTGCCCCATGGGAACAGTCCAGTCCGAACTACAAAAGCCATGTCCTTCCCAGAACGGAATCAAGCATCCGAGGACTGGACCGGTTTCGAGGTAACACCTCTCATCAGCCCGGCTAGCTTGACTCCAGTGGTGTGGAGTGCCTGGGACCCACGTCTGGGTATCCCCAGCACACTTAGGGCGGAATATGCAAACACAACAGGTGATGGACCAAATGTGGATCAATGTCACACACTCACCCCAGTCCAAAGATCTGGGCCCAAATCCATCGTTTTAAAGCACTCCACACCACCCTGGGTTAGACAATGGCGATATGCAAATCAGCTCTGACCCTGTGCCCCATGGGAACAGTCCAGTCCGAACTACAAAAGCCATGTCCTTCCCAGAACGGAATCAAGCATCCGAGGACCGGACCGGTTTCGAGGTAACACCTCTCATCAGCCCGGCTAGCTTGACTCCAGTGGTGTGGAGTGCCTGGGACCCACGTCTGGGCATCCCCAGCGCACTTAGGGCGGAATATGCAAACACAACAGGTGATGGACCGAATGTGGATCAATGTCACACACTCACCCCAGTCCAAAGATCTGGGCCCAAATCCATCGTTTTTTTGCACTCCACACCACCATGGGTTAGACAATGGCGATATGCAAATCAGCTCTGACCCTGTGCCCCATGGGAACAGTCCAGTCCGAACTACAAAAGCCATGTCCTTCCCAGAACGGAATCAAGCATCCGAGGACCGGACCGGTTTCGAGGTAACACCTCTCATCAGCCCGGCTAGCTTGACTCCAGTGGTGTGGAGTGCCTGGGACCCACGTCTGGGCATCCCCAGCGCACTTAGGGCGGAATATGCAAACACAACAGGTGATGGACCGAATGTGGATCAATGTCACACACTCACCCCAGTCCAAAGATCTGGGCCCAAATCCATCGTTTTTTTGCACTCCACACCACCCTGGGTTAGACAATGGTGATATGCAAATTAGCCCTGACCCTGTGCCCCATGGGAACAGTCCAGTCTGAACTAAAAAAGCCATGTCCTTCCCAGAACGGAATCAAGCATCCGAGGACCGGACCGGTTTCGAGGTAACACCTCTCATCAGCCCGGCTAGCTTGACTCCAGTGGTGTGGAGTGCCTGGGACCCACGTCTTGGCATCCCCAGCGCACTTAGGGCGGAATATGCAAACACAACAGGTGATGGACCGAATGTGGATCAATGTCACACACTCACCCCAGTCCAAAGATCTGGGCCCAAATCCATCGTTTTTTTGCACTCCACACCACCATGGGTTAGACAATGGCGATATGCAAATCAGCTCTGACCCTGTGCCCCATGGGAACAGTCCAGTCCGAACTACAAAAGCCATGTCCTTCCCAGAACGGAATCAAGCATCCGAGGACCGGACCGGTTTCGAGGTAACACCTCTCATCAGCCCGGCTAGCTTGACTCCAGTGGTGTGGAGTGCCTGGGACCCACGTCTGGGCATCCCCAGCGCACTTAGGGCGGAATATGCAAACACAACAGGTGATGGACCGAATGTGGATCAATGTCACACACTCACCCCAGTCCAAAGATCTGGGCCCAAATTCATAGTTTTTTTGCACTCCACACCACCCTGGGTTAGACAATGGCGATATGCAAATCAGCTCTGACCCTGTGCCCCATGGGAACAGTCCAGTCCGAACTACAAAAGCCATGTCCTTCCCAGAACGGAATCAAGCATCCGAGGACCGGACCGGTTTCGAGGTAACACCTCTCATCAGCCCGGCTAGCTTGACTCCAGTGGTGTGGAGTGCCTGGGACCCACGTCTGGGCATCCCCAGCGCACTTAGGGCGGAATATGCAAACACAACAGGTGATGGACCGAATGTGGATCAATGTCACACACTCACCCCAGTCCAAAGATCTGGGCCCAAATCCATCGTTTTTTTGCACTCCACACCACCCTGGGTTAGACAATGGCGATATGCAAATCAGCTCTGACCCTGTGCCCCATGGGAACAGTCCAGTCCGAACTACAAAAGCCATGTCCTTCCCAGAACGGAATCAAGCATCCGAGGACCGGATCGGTTTCGAGGTAACACCTCTCATCAGCCCGGCTAGCTTGACTCCAGTGGTTATGGAGTGCCTGGGACCCACGTCTGGGCATCCCCAGCGCACTTAGGGCGGAATATGCAAACACAACAGGTGATGGACCGAATGTGGATCAATGTCACACACTCACCCCAGTCCAAAGATCTGGGCCCAAATCCATCGTTTTTTTGCACTCCACACCACCCTGGGTTAGACAATGGTGATATGCAAATCAGCCCTGACCCTGTGCCCCATGGGAACAGTCCAGTCTGAACTACAAAAGCCATGTCCTTCCCAGAACGGAATCAAGCATCCGAGGACCGGACCGGTTTCGAGGTAACACCTCTCATCAGCCCGGCTAGCTTGACTCCAGTGGTGTGGAGTGCCTGGGACCCACGTCTTGGCATCCCCAGCGCACTTAGGGCGGAATATGCAAACACAACAGGTGATGGACCGAATGTGGATCAATGTCACACACTCACCCCAGTCCAAAGATCTGGGCCCAAATCCATCGTTTTTTTGCACTCCACACCACCATGGGTTAGACAATGGCGATATGCAAATCAGCTCTGACCCTGTGCCCCATGGGAACAGTCCAGTCCGAACTACAAAAGCCATGTCCTTCCCAGAACGGAATCAAGCATCCGAGGACCGGACCGGTTTCGAGGTAACACCTCTCATCAGCCCGGCTAGCTTGACTCCAGTGGTGAGGAGTGCCTGGGACCCACGTCTGGGCATCCCCAGCGCACTTAGGGCGGAATATGCAAACACAACAGGTGATGGACCGAATGTGGATCAATGTCACACACTCACACCAGTCCAAAGATCTGGGCCCAAATCCATAGTTTTATTTGCACTTCACACCACCCTGAGTTAGACAATGGCGATATGCAAATCAGCTCTGACCCTGTGCCCCTCCAGTCCGAACTACAAAAGCCATGTCCTTCCCAGAACGGAATCAAGCATCCGAGGACCGGACCGGTTTCGAGGTAACACCTCTCATCAGCCCGGCTAGCTTGACTCCAGTGGTGTGGAGTGCCTGGGACCCACGTCTGGGCATCCCCAGCGCACTTAGGGCGGAATATGCAAACACAACAGGTGATGGACCGAATGTGGATCAATGTCACACACTCACCCCAGTCCAAAGATCTGGGCCCAAATCCATTGTTTTTTTGCACTCCACACCACCCTGGGTTAGACAATGGCGATATGCAAATCAGCTCTGACCCTGTGCCCCATGGGAACAGTCCAGTCCGAACTACAAAAGCCATGTCCTTCCCAGAACGGAATCAAGCATCCGAGGACCGGACCGGTTTCGAGGTAACACCTCTCATCAGCCCGGCTAGCTTGACTCCAGTGTTGTGGAGTGCCTGGGACCCACGTCTGGGCATCCCCAGCAAACTTAGGGCGGAATATGCAAACACAACAGGTGATGGACCGAATGTGGATCAATGTCACACACTCACCCCAGTCCAAAGATCTGGGCCCAAATCAGTCGTTTTTTTGCACTCCACACCACCCTGGGTTAGACAATGGCGATATGCAAATCAGCTCTGACCCTGTGCCCCATGGGAACAGTCCAGTCCGAACTACAAAAGCCATGTCCTTCCCAGAACGGAATCAAGCATCCGAAGACCGGACCGGTTTCGAGGTAACACCTCTCATCAGCCCGGCTAGCTTGACTCCAGTGGTGTGGAGTGCCTGGGACCCACGTCTGGGCAGCCCCAGCACATTTAGGGCGGAATATGCAAACACAACAGGTGATGGACTGAATGTGGATCAATGTCACACACTCACCCCAGTCCAAAGATCTGGGCCCAAATCCATCGTTTTTTTGCACTCCACACCACCCTGGGTTAGACAATGGCGATATGCAAATCAGCTCTGACCCTGTGCCCCATGGGAACAGTCCAGTCCGAACTACAAAAGCCATGTCCTTCCCAGAACGGAATCAAGCATCCGAGGACCGGACTGGTTTCGAGGTAACACCTCTCATCAGCCCGGCTAGCTTGACTCCAGTGGTGTGGAGTGCCTAGGACCCACGTCTGGGCATCCCCAGCGCACTTAGGGCGGAATATGCAAACACAACAGGTGATGGACCGAATGTGGATCAATGTCACACACTCACCCCAGTCCAAAGATCTGGGCCCAAATCCATCGTTTTAAAGCACTCCACACCACCCTGGGTTAGACAATGGCGATATGCAAATCAGCTCAGACCCTGTGCCCCATGGGAACAGTCCAGTCCGAACTACAAAAGCCATGTCCTTCCCAGAACGGAATCAAGCATCCGAGGACCGGACCGGTTTCGAGGTAACACCTCTCATCAGCCCGGCTAGCTTGACTCCAGTGCTGTGGAGTGCCTGGGACCCACGTCTGGGCATCCCCAGCGCACTTAGGGCGGAATATGCAAACACAACAGGTGATGGACCGAATGTGGATCAATGTCACACACTCACCCCAGTCCAAAGATCTGACCCGAGTGATCCACATTCGGTCCATCACCTGTTGCGTTTGCATATTCCGCCCTAAGTGCGCTGGGGATGCCCAGACGTGGGTCCCAGGCACTCCACACCACTGGAGTCAAGCTAGCCGGGCTGATGAGAGGTGTTACCTCGAAACCGGTCCGGTCCTCGGATGCTTGATTCCGTTCTGGGAAGGACATGGCTTTTGTAGTTCGGACTGGACTGTTCCCATGGGGCACAGGGTCAGAGCTGATTTGCATATCGCCATTGTCTAACCCAGGGTGGTGTGGAGTGCAAAAAAACGATGGATTTGGGCCCAGATCTTTGGACTGGGGTGAGTGTGTGACATTGATCCACATTCGGTCCATCACCTGTTGTGTTTGCATATTCCGCCCTAAGTGCGCTGGGGATGCCCAGACGTGGGTCCCAGGCACTCCACACCACTGGAGTCAAGCTAGCCGGGCTGATGAGAGGTGTTACCTCGAAACCGGTCCGGTCCTCGGATGCTTGATTCCGTTCTGGGGAGGACATGGCTTTTGTAGTTCGGACTGGACTGTTCCCATGGGGCACAGGGTCAGAGCTGATTTGCATATCGCCATTGTCTAACCCATGGTGGTGTGGAGTGCAAAAAAACGATGGATTTGGGCCCAGATCTTTGGACTGGGGTGAGTGTGTGACATTGAGCCACATTCGGTCCATCACCTGTTGTGTTTGCATATTCCGCCCTAAGTGCGCTGGGGATGCCCAGACGTGGGTCCCAGGCACTCCACACCACTGGAGTCAAGCTAGCCGGGCTGATGAGAGGTGTTATCTCGAAACCGGTCCGGTCCTCGGATGCTTGATTCCGTTCTGGGAAGGACATGGCTTTTGTAGTTCGGACTGGGCTGTTCCCATGGGGCACAGGGTCAGAGCTGATTTGCATATCGCCATTGTCTAACCCAGGGTGGTGTGGAGTGCAAAAAAACGATGGATTTGGGCCCAGATCTTTGGACTGGGGTGAGTGTGTGACATTGATCCACATTCGGTCCATCACCTGTTGTGTTTGCATATTCCGCCCTAAGTGCGCTGGGGTTGCCCAGACGTGGGTCCCAGGCACTCCACACCACTGGAGTCAAGCTAGCCGGGCTGATGAGAGGTGTTACCTCGAAACCGGTCCGGTCCTCGGATGCTTGATTCCGTTCTGGGAAGGACATGGCTTTTGTAGTTCGGAGTGGACTGTTCCCATGGAGCACAGGGTCAGAGCTGATTTGCATATCGCCATTGTCTAACCCAGGGTGGTGTGGAGTGCAAAAAAACTATGGATTTGGGCCCAGATCTTTGGACTGGGGTGAGTGTGTGACATTGATCCACATTCGGTCCATCACCTGTTGTGTTTGCATATTCCGCCCTAAGTGCGCTGGGGATGCCCAGACGTGGGTCCCAGGCACTCCACACCACTGGAGTCAAGCTAGCCGGGCTGATGAGAGGTGTTACCTCGAAACCGGTCCGGTCCGCGTATGCTTGATTCCGTTCTGGGAAGGACATGGCTTTTGTAGTTCGGACTGGACTGTTCCCATGGGGCACAGGGTCAGAGCTGATTTGCATATCGCCATTGTCTAACCCAGGGTGGTGTGGAGTGCAAAAAAACGATGGATTTGGGCCCAGATCTTTGGACTGGGGTGAGTGTGTGACATTGATCCACATTCGGTCCATCACCTGTTGTGTTTGCATATTCCGCCCTAAGTGCGCTGGGGATGCCCAGACGTGGGTCCCAGGCACTCCACACCACTGTAGTCAAGCTAGCCGGGCTGATGAGAGGTGTTACCTCGAAACCGGTCCGGTCCTCGGATGCTTGATTCCGTTCTGGGAAGGACATGGCTTTTGTAGTTCGGACTGGACTGTTCCCATGGGGCACAGGGTCAGAGCTGATTTGCATATCGCCATTGTCTAACCCAGGGTGGTGTGGAGTGCAAAAAAACAATCGATTTGGGCCCAGATCTTTGGACTGGGGTGAGTGTGTGACATTGATCCACATTCGGTCCATCACCTGTTGTGCTTGAGAGGAAGACAGCATTCCAAGTCTGCTGAATGCCTTGAGGAATGTGGCCTTTTTGAAGAGGTTTGAAGGCAATAGCTAAAGACTACTCATCGAGCTTCAACACTTATTAGATGATTAAATAAACATATGGAACTATGAAGTATAAAACTTGGCTCTTGAACCATGATACACCAATCTGGGCTTAACCGAGTCCATATTAAAGACAAAAGGGTCCCTCTGTGGCCCTCTGTTTTGTTGAATGACTCTGCCACTCCATCTTTACATGTGAAAAAAGTTGGTTCTGATTGATAGTTTCTAGCAGCATAGGTTAAATAATACCCGCTAAGACTCGTGGCATCAATTCAGATTTAATACTCTTGAACAGTGACTGAGAAATTACACAATCCATAGGCTATTGTTTCTCCAGTACAATTACCCTACTCCCATGTCATGTACTTCCATGCCATGTTTTATTTTGGTGGCAGTACCCTCAAAACCTGGGATGCAGTGTAGGACCTACACGGCTACGACTTGATCCAATTATCAACCACTAAGGCCCATCAGCCAGGCGGAAGTATCAAGAGGTCTGTTTCATGAACAGACTCAAATCATCCGCCTACTTGTTACATAAACCAACCAAATCCGTAATGATGAACCAACCCAGTTATCGTTCATGCATACAAACCTGTTTTCTAATGATGGTGATCTTTTCAATGCCGTTTTACATATACTAAGGTTTTAACTGCACAGGCAAGCTTTGAAAAGGGTAAGTAATTTAATGAGTCTGTGTATCGTTGCAGCGCATCAGCAAACACTTAACTGGTCACAAAATGTGTTCCCAGAAATCCTACTACTCAGATGGAGTTTTCTGAAAATTTTTAACGGATGACTACGGAATCTACTAAAATGCTTTCACCTGTAGCACAGCATTCAACAGCAGTAAAACCTAGATGCATTTAAGTAGTTGCCATCTCCTTCGATGGTGAATTGCCTCTTAGGGGCCTCATTTTAATTCTTCTGGGATCAGTAACAGCAGTACCTGCCCCAGTGGAGCTGTGAGGGATATAGGAAAACCGCAAATCTCTTTAGTTTCACCAGGAGATTTCAGCTGAATTCAATATCTTTGAGTGAAAGGGAAAAATAGGAAATTATAAGAGGAATCTGACCTGGAATTATTGATTCACCAGGTAATTAATTACTTCTCAAGGGAGTCACATGGTTCAACCTAGAATCTATTACATCTGCAACCCTGGAGTTAACACGGGCCTGCTAACTCTGGGGTTACGGTATGCAGACATAATATCAATGTTTAAATATCGATATATCAGAATATCGATGTTTAAATATCGATGTGGCACAATATGAACCTGCAAGAATATCGTCAACCAGAATATCGACATGCAGGTAAGAAATTTCGTTTTACTTAATATCGAAGTTAGTATTATCATTAATAAAAATATCGTTGTTATTAATATAGAAATGTATTTTAGTGTTCTGGATATTAGTAAATGTGTTAAAAGTATGTGATTTAAATATTTTGTATAACTATAGCTTATTTTTGTATTGTATGTTTAAGATTTTTTGAAATTATTAATTTTATGATAATTAATTTTTGCATATTTTAGTTCAATAGCGGGTTGTGGGTTTATAGGGGGAACATCCTTTACAACACGGATGTTACACCTCAGTTCCCTTACGTCGCAACTTTTACAAAGCAAGTTGTAACAACGAATTGCGCGGGGGCGCTCCAGGATAGTAAATAGTTTAATTTACTATCCAACTCCTTCCCTACTATCCACGGGGACTGGAGTTGGAATAGTAAATTAAACTATTCACTATCCAGCCCCCAACAACGCAAGTCGTGGTAACGACTTGCGTTGTAAAACATGCGTCGTAAAGTACTGCGATGTAAAACATCACGTTGTAACGACATGCATCCGTTTATAGGGGAATAGGGTGGGAAGTAATGTAATTATAATATATTTCTTAATAATTTTTAGAAGTTATTCATTTTATAAAAATGTAATATTGCATTTTAGTTCTGTTGCGGGTTGTGGGTTTATAGGGGAATAGGGTGGTAAGGAATTTAATCATAACTAATTAATAATTTTAATTAATTCATATTTTTGTATTTAATAATTTATAATGGTAATTGTCTTAATTTGTAATTAGTTATTAATTGGTTATTAATTATTAAATGGTAAATATGGTAATTGTGTCATTTTTTAGGAGCAAGATTGTGGGTTTATAGGGGAGTAGGGTGGGAAGTAATTTATTTATAATTAATTAATTACTCATTTTATTAATTAATATTTATGTATTTACTATTTTATTGTTAATTGTGTTAAATATTTTTTTATTAAGTAGTTATTAACTGGATATTAATTATTAATTGGTGAATATGTTAATTGTTTTATTTTTTAGGAGCAGGTTGTGGGTTTATTAGGGAGTAGGGTGGGAAGTAATTTAGTTGTAATTAATTAACTAAACATTGTATTAATATTTTTTGTATTTAATATTTAATATTCTTAATTGTGTTAAATAATGTATTAATTAACTATAAATTCGTTATTCATTATTAATAATTAATTGGTAAATGTGTAAATTGTGTAATTATTCATTCATTGGGCAAATGCTGGGTGGGCACCGGCTTGGCACACAAAGCGCTCCCAAGTGCTAGATGAAAATTTAAAGGTCCACAAGTAACCATAAAGCTCTCCCTGCGCTATAGGTAAAAAGAAAGCGCTCCCTGGCGCTTAGAGCAAAGTAGAGCTTCTCAAAGTTCTTGAGGCAGGCAGGGGGGCAAGGCTGGGCCCAGAGCCAGCTCACTGGGCCTCCAGGCAGGGAGGTAGTCCAAGTGGCGGTCCTCCCGGTGCCCAGCAGCAGCCCCCCTCAGAATGGATCCTGGAAGAGAACAAATTGTAAGGGGACACAGCCCCTTTTTATACCGTGAAACCCTTTGCCTGGCTTCAGGTTGAGGGGAAAACCAGTCGCAGCTGGTTTGGGAGCACTCTTAGTGTGCTCAGCCCCTCACTCTATTCACTGGCAGGGCTAGGGTCATCAGTCGCACCACAGGGGGCGGAGCCAGCATTGTGTGGGGAAAGCCCAGCCCTATTCAGGACCCAGGTGCACTCCTCTCCAGCCATCAGCATGCTAATCTCTACACTCACCACCGGGCAGACCCATCATGACTCATGGAGCCTGGCACCCCAGCCAGCTCCAGCCAATCACACGCCAGCACATTCGCTGCACAGACAGGCACACTTCTAGAAGTGGCACTACCATATTAGACACAAACATGCTGCATACATCATTGCGCAGCATTCAATCACACAAGTTCATACATACCAAACTCGAGCCTGCACACCTCACGCATCAGGAACTAGCGAGGACACAGACATTCCCCATGCATGCCTATGGGAGGGCAGGCCAACCTTACTCCACGCACTCAGAGTGTGCACGCACTTTCCACTGGGACACAGTGAAAGTGCGCAGAAACCAAAAATCACTACCACCAATTCACATTCACAAAGCAAAAAGTTTAGGGGTGAACCTGTCAGAAGAGCAAAGTCCAACAACAATGATATTTTGGTTTCAATATTTTTGTACTTACGTTTGTAGAGATAGGATGTCGATATTCTTGACATCGATACTCTGTACACAATATTTGCGTACCGCGATATTCCTGTCGTCGATATTCTATCAGTGATCCGGGGTCACAACATAAAACCCAGCATCTAGAGCTCTCCAAATTAGGAGGTCATGCGTCTACATCACCTTGTGCTATTTATTTTTCTTCATTTTTTTGGGGTATTAATTTTCCATCCTATCTCGCCCCAGTGGAAGGTCGGTATGGCCATTGTTAGTTGTATAATCCAAGTGTTTCTCCTGTTCGCTATTTGACTATCAAGAAATGGTTTATTGGCACCTCTTTGGGCTGTCTCTATAGTTAAAAGAAAGTCACATTAGAAATAGTTGGACGCGGCTGTCCCTTGCCAAAGTGGTGGGCGAGCTGGAGGAGGGAGCTGGACGACAGTGGGAGGGGGAGGGGGGATTGTGGGTCAGGGACAAAATAAAAACAAAACTTACCTGATCGCCGTTGACTCCGCCGTCTGCTCCAGTGCACTCTTCCCGCTTCTGGTGTAGGCTCCCAGACTACACTGCGGCTAATCATAATGCTGCAGTAAAGCAGCATCAGGATAGGCCTGAGCGCTATGAATGTGCGCTCACAGGCAGACTGGGAGCCCGTTTCTGGTTTCTCCACCCCAGCAATGCAGCTGGGGCCGGAGAAAGCTTCACTGCGCATGAGATGTTTGGCCGGCCTGAAACGGCCGGCTAAACACCTCATGTGTGGTGAAGGGACAAGGGTGCACTAGCACTCCCCCACCACAGTGTCATCTCCCTGGACCTGCCCCAAGACTCATAAGAGTCCTGGGGACGGGTCCAGGGGGATTAAAAAAAACAATAAATAAATAAGGGCATATCACCCCTTAAGGTTTCAAGGCACTGGGGGTCGTCGGGTAGATTAAGTGAGCTATTGCCCAGAGTCACATGATGATGAGCTGAGCTGCCGTAGGTGCCGTGGATCGAACCATAATCCCTGCGCTGCGGAGTCAGCCGCTCTGGCCTCTGTTCCACACCTCTCTCTGTCAAGGGTTGGAGTAAATCCCTTTCCAGGGGGAAACAGGAAACAGAATACCCCCACTTCTTCGGTAAGACGGGGAAGAGGCTTATACTCTGAAAACAATACTTTTCTCACAGACAAAAAAGGAAACATTTGTTATTGTGGGAACGGCTGCTTTTCCACCGTTTACAATGAGCATAGTTAGGCACTGGTGAAAATGCAAATGTCAAAACAAAAAAAGACTTTGTAATTTTCTCCATGAATTACGCTTGGAAAGTTGAGACTCCCGTAGGATGCCAGACATAATGGAAGGTTTTGTGCATTTCACAAAGTTTTAAACTGATACCCATAAATTGTTGTAGACCTTAGTGTTTACATTTGCGACATGGGCATAGATGCATCAAGCGAATTTGCAATGGCAATGGCTGCGAAACAGCGATTGCGATAGCAAATTCCACTTCCGCAGTGCATCAAGTGGACAAGCAACAATTTGCGAATTCGCAAAACAGAGAATCTCTAAACCCGTAGAAACCCCCACTGCTATTCCTTAACCACATCCGTGCTGCAGGAATTTCAGCACTGTGCTGAACATTCCTTAACTGGGTGTGGTCGTGACGGAACCATTCCGTCATCAGCACAGCTCAACCGTGACTGATGACGGAATGGTTCCGTCACCCGCATTGAAGGGGTTAAAAGCGATTCTCCACATATTCTGCTAATTTAATAGCGAATTTGCAGTCAAATATCGAATTAGCAAACAAATCACTATCCACATGCATCAGCAATCGCAAATAGCAAAAACACCATAATTCGCAAAATCCGAGTCGCAATTTAAGGAGAAGCTAAACCAGGTGGTAACCATGAAGTCAAAGTAGCAAAAAAAACAAATTGGGGGAAAATAACAAACAGGTGTTGGCTAAATCAAACACACTTAAGGAAACTCATTCGGAGCATGAGGAAAGTCACAATGGCATGAACGCATCTTCCGGCTGCGGATTACACTACTGGGAGAGACTAAAGATTAGATCTACTCCAAATACAGGCTCAATGGGGCAAAGATCCTGAAGCTCATCAGAGACCTTGAGCCCCTGATGCAGCACCCAACACGGAGGACCAATGCCGTGCCCACCCATGTCCAGGTCCTGTGCTGCCTGCACCTCCTGGCCTCCGGCAGCTTCCAGGGGATAGTCGCATTTGCAGGGGGTGTATCCCAGAGTGCACTTTCACGCTGCCTACAGAGTTTCCTGGACGCCATGCTGAGCCGGATCCATCACCACATCACCTACCCAACAACCCAACAGGACTTAATGCAAACTAAACAGGACTTCTCTCACACCGCCCATTTCCCCCATGTAATTGGCTGCATCGACTGCACCACATACACATCTGTCCACCCGCAAAGACCGAATACATGTACCGGAACCGCAAGTCATATCACTCCCTCAACATTCAGGTAGTCTGCAATGCGAAGACCATCATTACAGACATTGTGGCACAATACCCAGGGAGCAGGCATGATTCATTTATCTTCCGGCACAGCGGCATACACACCCGCTTGGACAGGGGTAAATTTGGCGAGGGACATCTCTTAGGTAAGTACACATATCCACATACAGTATGTTAAGACCATGTTGCTGCCCATGACAGGCACTGACCCTCTGCTCCTCCCTTCAGATGACAGCACCTACGCCCTCCGTGAATACCTCCTCACCCCATACCTCAACCCAACAACACCACAGGAACAGAGGTACAATGGTGCGCATATACACACCAGAAATGTGATTGAGCGAACATTTGGCATGGTAAAATGTTGATTCCGCATCCTCCACAAGACTGGCGGGGCCCTCAAAACCGGCCTGAGATCTGCTGCCGCATCATGGCCGTGTGTGCCATGCTGCACAATATTGTAACCAAGCGGAGGATACCTGTTGAGGTGTCTGGTAGTGAGTCGGAAGGGGGCGACCTGCCACCTGCACATGTGCATCATGCATACGGGGAGAATCCTGCTGAAGGTCACAGTCGCCGCAGACCTTTTTCTAGTGCATCTATACCCCTCACACAACACTGCACTCATGCAAGCCACATCAATGATTGACATGAGGAAGATTGTATTGTCAAAATAAAGCCTTTGTTTATTTCACAAGGTTTCAATGTGCTTCCATCAGCAAAAAATAAGGTTACAGCTTTTAAACATCCAAGGTCATGTAACCTGAGCTGGCGTGCATGGTTGCCTCACCACGGCACAGCCTGAAATGTCATGCAACTAGCGCCTCCTGCTGCACACACCCTGTCGCCTCTCACCCTCCATGTTAGGCTGGTTCTGTTGGGATGCAGTGTTGGGCCGGGCACTGCGCCTCCTGTCTGTTTAAACCGGCACAGACAGGCTGCTGAGGCTAGATGCCCCTTCTCTGGCATTATCCCCCCACTTGCATTGCTATGGTCTGCCGCCTGTTGGTGCTCCACAGCGTTGCTGACCTGCTCCAGTGCCCTTGCTACGTCAGCACAGCATTGGACCATCTGGATTTGCATGGCAAATGATCTTCGCGAGAGCTGGGATGTGGCGTTCCCGATCAGGTGATTGGAACGGGTGTAGGCTGACAGCCGTGTGAGCTGCTGCCTGTGGCGTCTGCGGGTGACGTCCTGCTGCGCTACCATCAGCTGGTTGCTCTCCTTCACCGCCGTGGTCAGTTCCTGCACACTCCCTGTGAGGAGACTGATGTTGCGTGCTGTTTTGTAGAGCTGCAGCTGCATGGCTGCCATGTGCTGTGCCTGTTTGCGGTGCACACGCAGCATCTGAGCATCAATGCCCAGGCCCGCGTTGTGTGCGTGTTGCTCCATGGCTGCTGTGGTGGGCACGGAGCGCCGCTGCCTTGACCTGCTGCTGGCGTGGGCCCACACACTTGCTGTGATTCGTGTCTGTCTCCTGGGTGGTGGTGGGGTCTGCTCCACTTCCATATGTGCCAAGACCTGATGTGGTGCTCCGCCTCTAGCTGCAGGGGTGGCCCTGGGTGTCGGTGCAGGGGCAGGCTGCCTCTCCCCCTCCATCTCTTCAGGTGTCTCCGCGATGTGGAGGTTGTCACTGTCGGACGTGTCAGTATCCGCAGCACCTGTGATGTGGATGAGTGCATGATTACTGGTATGATTCAGGCACCTGGGATGTTGCAACATGCATGCAGGCTCGCTATTGGTTAATGTCTGCATTCCCTGGCTGACTTTAGGGGTCTGTGTATTTTGATTATTCTGGCTATGTTTGGCTATCAAGGCACATTTACACACTACAGAATCCACAATACATTTGGGCATTTGGGAGGAGCAGGGACTGGAATACTGTGCTCACAATATGGATTACAGAGGGGGCATGGGCATTGTTAGGGTACGGGGTCGCAGTAGCATGCTTCTTACCTTGAGTTTGGTGTGTGGTGCGGGAGGGGTCCAGTTAGGTAGCTCCCACGCAGGCTTCAGGGTGTATGGTGTCCTCCACTAGGTCCTCCATGGGGGTGTTTTCAGGGACTGTGGAGTGTCCCCCTCCCGTAATCCTTGTCTCCCCCAGTCTCTCAGCTATTCGCTCCTTGGCACGGCCTCTGAGGTCTTACCACCTCTTTTTTAAGTCATTGATGGTCCGGTGGGTGACTCCCACCGTGTTCACCTTTGCCTTGATGCGCACCCAGATGCGCCTCTTGGTTGCCTCTGGCACCTTCCGGAACAGCTTCCTGAACAGTTGATCGTGGTCCACTGCTCACTCCTTTAATCAGGTACTCAAGTTCTTTTTCACTGAACTTGATTTTGCGCTTGCGGGCTTTTTCACTTGGTCCTGCAGCTTTCTGGGACATTGTGGTTTTGTTTCCACTCATGTATGGGCACTGCAGGGTGTGGCTCCTGGAGCTCAGTTCTCTGCCTCCTCCTGTATCCAGCTGTGTGGTCTGAATGAAGCATGGAGCAGGCTACTTCCTGGTAGTGATGTCATCATTGGGCTCCAAATGCGACTTCACGTTTTTGGGATTTTGCAATGTGCGAGACCACTATTTGCGATTTCGCTATTTGCGAATACGCAATTAGGGGGTTGGAAACAGCCGACTGCGAATTTGGAGGGATTTCTGCGGAGTCGCATTTGGCAATTGAGGGCGGGTGCGAATCGCAAATATTTAGTGATTTTGATGGTGCATCTCATTCTGCGATTTCTTTATAGCGATTCGTTATTTTTTGCTATTTCAGATTCGCAGAATGGATGCTTGATGCATCTATATGTTAGTCATTTGAGCCCATTCTTTTACAGGGACTATTTATCATTGTAAAAACTAAATATGTTTTTTGTTAAACGCTACCGGCCTGCCTAGCCAGATTGAGCCTGGTAATTGTCCAATCAGAATGTAGTGTTCAAAGTATGTGGTAAAGTTTTTTTTTTTTTAATTTCATAACCTGAGATGTATAACAAAATGCACTCTCTATGCCGTTCACCAAAGTATCCCACGTTTGCATATCAGCCTAGTTTTGAACTTATAATGACACGCTGTATGGGTATTTTGCAAGGTGTCAGAGACTGCATGCATTTGTGTTTGCTGCAGACAATGTTTCTGGTAATATCAGGGAACTCAACAGAAAAACTGGCCCACCTGGTAATAAAACAGGCCTACAAACTGCTAAACAACCTGCCCACAAACTGACCTGTCAGACCAGCCCATTGGGCACTGCCTGATTGCCCTATTGGCCAGTCCGACCTTGTGTACATTTAAATAATTAGTAAATTAACATGTGCTCTCTTAACTCACTGCTGCTGCAGATATGATGAAGACTGCAATCATGAACCCTGTGCCAGAGGAGGCCACAGAGCTCATTGGGCCGTACTGTCAGGTAAAGCCTTTGTGTGCATCTGTCAGGTGTTGTTAAATAAACACCAGGACACATTCCCTCTCTCGTTCTTGCTCAATCTCTCTCTCCCCTTTGTGTGTGTGTGTTTTTTGTATGTGTGTATGTCAGTGTTTGTGTATTTTGTCAGATAAACACTGAGCCTGCTTTTTTTATTACAAAGTATTTTATTAGTTTGGGAAAATAGGCATACATTCAGACAATAATGTGATACAATCAAAGGGTATGATGCACGGAATATAAGTGAAATGCTATTGGTTTACATACACAATTGTCACAACATGAATGACCATTAGAAATATAAAAGCTTCTAATTAATGAAATAAGATACAATTAACAGTACAAAAAAAACCACAATCCCAACTGTATCTTGCAATACATCTAGGATGGTATGTGAGCCATAGGACACAGACACAGTCTAGTAAGTGTAGGTTGATCATAGGTGTATTAAATAATGTTGCATCTCCTGCATAATCAAGAAAAACAAACGCGAAATGGGAATTGGAAGAGGAAGAGAGAGGAGGAGGATATCTGGGGGCAGATGTATGACCTTTTTTTGCAGTCGCAAACGGGAATTTGGCCCGTTTGTGAAGGCAAAATAGGTCACCCCATGTACAAACCATATTTTGCGAGTTGCTAACATATTAGCGACTCGCAAACTATGGTTTGCGACTGGCTATTAGGAAGGGGTGTGCCAAGGGCATCATGGCCTAATAGCGAGTTTCAAAAGAAGTGGTGTTCGCTTAGAATATGCGGGTACATCCTAAGGAGGCACTCCAGGTTGGTTCAAAAACATAGATTCCAATGTTTCGTAATAAATTATTTATTTCCATTTAAAGTACTTTTTTGTCTCTCATGATATTGTTTTCATATCAATGAAATTTCAAAGTGTACAATCCAAAAATCAATGAATTTGACGAACGACTCCGATGCATTTCGGGCAGGTCGCCCTTTTTCAAGGAGCGCTGAAAGAAGAAGAAATGGGTGTAACGGAGTATGCAGTGAAGAAGCGTGCAGTCAAAAAGCGTGCGAAGGATTAGTTGTGGGGTGTATACTGAATGACTAGAAAAATCAACCGATCTAAACGAGGATACTAGTGTATAGTGATTTAAGCTGAAAGATAAGTGAAATTAGACATGCAAAGATAACGGGGTTTGCGTGGAGTTAACGTGACACGGGTGAAGGGGTGGGTAAAAAGTGTGGCTGTGTTGAGTTTTATGTGTATATGATATAAGTGCTCAAGAGTAGTTTGAAGGCTAAAGAGACCCAGATGATAGCTAGTTCGACCATGCGGCGTGAATAGCATGCAGTATTATATGGGTGTATAAACCATCGGGGTGAAATAAGGTCTTAGCGGGTTGCAGAAAGCAGGGCGGCAGGTGCGGTGGTTAGTACTTACTTCATGCGGAGAAACGTCATGCGTCTCAGGTACGGTGGCTCAAACGGTTGTGTGGTTAGTGAGATGAACCGGAGGTTACAAGTAGGTGGGGAGTGTAAGTAAACATAGAAAGAGGATCGGTAAACGGATAGGGAAAAGAAATAGTGGCGGCCATCTTAAGAAGGGAAAGAAATCGGAGGTGGTGGCCTGGAAAATTGAGAACAGGGAACAATGCAAGATATCAACCATGATGGTATATGAAAATGATACATTTATAGATAACAACTATATTCAATTCGATCGTTAAGTCCATGTGGTCTAAGGGTCTGAAGACAATAGATCCATTCAAGTTCTCTTTTAAGGAGAAATTTGCGATTGTCTATTCCCTCTTTTTTTGTGATGGTTTCCAACACAATAAATTGTAGTTGGGCAATAGTGTGGCGAGATTCGTTGAAGTGTACAGCTATACTGGATTTCTCATTTTTAGTACGAATATTTGATTTATGTTCCTTCATACGTGTCTTCACCTTTCTCTCAGTTTTGCCTATGTATAGTTGCCACACGGGCATTTTATGGCATAAATTAAGTTCATAGAATCACAAGTGGCATTGACTTGGAGCTTAATAGGGTGGCCTTTCATGGGGTGTGGTATAGAATTTCCTTTAATAATGCAGTTGCAGTTGTTGCAGTTTTTGCATGGCAGCGTTCCTTTGTATTCAGTGTGGATGGTGGGTGTCTTGGACAGGATTTCTTTCAAGTTGTTGCTGCGGGTGTAAGCGAATAGGGGAGGATTTTGGAAACAATCCCTAAAATCGGGTTCCAGTTGTAAGATAGGCCAGTGTTTAAGGATGATCTTTTTGAAGGTGACACTGGAGGTGGAATATTTGGATACTAATACCATGCGTTGATCAGTGTTTTTTTTTTTTGGAAAGGCTTTCTTGTCTGCTGATGGCTGCGACTCGTGTGTAGGCATCGTGAAGGATGGTTTGCGGGTAGCCTCTTTCAGAGAATCGGTCTTGCATCTCTTTGAGTCTGATGTCACATGTGTTTTTGTCGGAAACAATACATTTAACACATAGCATTTGGGAGAAAGGTAAATGTTTTTTGAGGGAACCTTGGTGAAACTAGTTATTGCGATCGGTGGCTTTTCGATGCAGGTCTGTGGTGATCTGTTTGTTAGAGATTTCAACGATGACGTCCAAAAATGAGATTTCAGTGTCACTTATCTGCCAGGTCAGTTTGATGCGCTCATCTTTAGTGTTTAGCTCGCTGAGAGCGTTGTTGAGCCAGGTCGGTTTGATGCGCTCATCTTTAGTGTTTAGCTCGCTGAGAGCGTTGTTGAGGGACTCCTTGGTATCGGTCCACATGAGGAAAAGGTCATCTATGTATCGAACATACATTTTGATTTTCTCATTAAAGTTGGTGTTTCCATAGATGTATAGCTGTTCAAAATTTTGCATATATATATTCGCGTACGTGGGAGCCGCACAATTACCCATCGCCATTCCCGATAGCTGCAAGTACCAATTATCGTCATGTTGAAAGTAGCTGTGGTATAAGGTATATACCATGAGTTCCATTAGGAAGGTTTGCATGAGTGTGTCAATGTTGCTGTGTAGTAAGGCCTGTTCAATGGCCTCAATTCCCCCTTGGTGGGGTATGGAAGTGTATAAGGCACTAACGTCAGCTGTACAAAGTATGATGGATTCGTGAGTGTTGATATCTATTTGTGCCAGCTTCATTAGAAATTCGGTTGTGTCCTTGATGTAACTTGTCATGTTGGTGACCAAGAGTTGCAGGTATCTGTCAATAAATTTGCCGACAGGTTCATGTATAGATCCTTTGGTAGAGACAATTGGTCTGAATGGTGGGTACAATAAGTTTTTGTGGATCTTAGGTGACATGTGTATAACAGGACTCTTGGGATGGTTGCACAGCAGGTAGTTTTTGGTGCGATCTTCGATAGTGCCAGCTTCGTGAGCTTTTGTTACCAAGTTTAATAGGATGGTTTGAAACTCCCGGGTGGGGTTATGATCAAGTTGTAAGTAGGTGTTTTCACCTTGAGTATGCACCATATGGATATGAATATGAATTTCTAATGAAGCGGGCACAAATAGACATCAACACTCACAAATCCATCATACTTTGTACAGCTGACGTTAGTGCCTTGTACACTTCCATACCCCACCAAGGGGGAATTGAGGCCATTGAACAGGCCTTACTACAGAGCAACATTGACACACTCATGCAAACCTTCCTAATGGAACTCATGGTATATACCTTATACCACAGCTACTTTCAACATGACGATAATTGGTACTTGCAGCTATCGGGAATGGCGATGGGTAATTGTGCGGCTCCCACGTACGCGAATATATATATGCAAAATTTTGAACAGCTGTACATCTATGGAAACACCAACTTTAATGAGAAAATCAAAATGTATGTTCGATACATAGATGACCTTTTCCTCATGTGGACCGATACCAAGGAGTCCCTCAACAACGCTCTCAGCGAGCTAAACACTAAAGATGAGCGCATCAAACTGACCTGGCAGATAAGCGACACTGAAATCTCATTTTTGGACGTCATCGTTAAAATCTCTGACAAACAGATCACCACAGACCTACATCGAAAAGCCACTGATCGCAATAACTCGTTGCACTACACGAGTTTTCACCAAGGTTCCCTCAAAAAACATTTACCTTTCTCCCAAATGCTACGTGTTAAACGTATTGTTTCCGACAAAAACACATGTGACATCAGACTCAAAGAGATGCAAGACCGATTCTCTGAAAGAGGCTACCCGCAAACCATCCTTCACGATGCCTACACACGAGTCGCAGCCATCAGCAGACAAGAAAGCCTTTCCAAAAAAACCAAAACTACTGATCAACGCATGGTATTAGTATCCAAATATTCCACCTCCAGTGTCACCTTCAAAAAGATCATCCTTAAACACTGGCCTATCTTACAACTGGAACCCAATTTTAGGGATTGTTTCCAAAATCCTCCCCTATTCGCTTACACCCGCAGCAACAACTTGAAAGAAATCCTGTCCAAGACACCCACCATCCACACTGAATACAAAGGAACGCTGAAATGAAAAAACTGCAACAACTGCAACTGCATTATTAAAGGAAATTCTATACCACACCCCATGAAAGGCCACCCTATTAAGCTCCAAGTCAATGCCACTTGTGATTCTATGAACTTAATTTATGCCATAAAATGCCCGTGTGGCCAACTATACATAGGCAAAACTGAGAGAAAGGTGAAGACACGTATGAAGGAACATAAATCAAATATTCGTACTAAAAATGAGAAATCCAGTATAGCTGTACACTTCAACGAATCTCGCCACACTATTGCCCAACTACAATTTATTGTGTTGGAAACCATCACAAAAAAAGAGGGAATAGACAATCGCAAATTTCTCCTTAAAAGAGAACTTGAATGGATCTATCGTCTTCAGACCCTCAGACCACATGGACTTAACAATCGAATTGAATATAGTTGTCATCTATAAATGTATCATTTTCATATACCATCATGGTTGATATCTTGCATTGTTCCCTGTTCTCAATTTTCCAGGCCACCACCTCCGATTTCTTTCCCTTCTTAAGATGGCCGCCACTATTTCTTTTCCCTATCCGTTTACCAATCCTCTTTCTATGTTTACTTACACTCCCCACCTACTTGTAACCTCCCGTTCATCTCACTAACCACACAACCGTTTGAGCCACCGTGCCTGAGACGCATGACGTTTCTCCGCATGAAGTAAGTACTAACCACCGCACCTGCCGCCCTGCTTTCTGCAACCCGCTAAGACCTTATTTCACCCCGATGGTTTATACACCCATATAATACCGCATGCTATTCACGCCACATGGTCGAACTAGCTATCATCTGGGTCTCTTTAGCCTTCAAACTACTCTTGAGCACTTATATCATATACACATAAAACTCGACACAGCCACACTTTTTACCCACCCCTTCACCCGTGTCACCGTTAACTCCACGCAAACTCCGTTATCTTTGCATGTCTAATTTCACTTATCTTTCAGCTTAAATCACTATACACTAGTATCCTCGTTTAGATCGGTTGATTTTTCTAGTCATTCAGTATACACCCCACAACTAATCCTTCGCACGCTTTTTGACTGCACGCTTCTTCACTGCATACTCCCTTACACCCATTTCTTCTTCTTTCAGCGCTCCTTGAAAATGGGCGACCTGCCCGAAATGCATCGGAGTCGTTCGTCAAATTCATTGATTTTTGGATTGTACACTTTGAAATTTCATTGATATGAAAACAATATCATGAGAGACAAAAAGTACTTTAAATGGAAATAAATAATTAATTACGAAACATTGGAATCATTGTTTTTGAACCACCCTGGAGTGCCTCCTTAGGATGTACCCGCATATTCTATGCGAACACCACTTCTTTTGATCATTATTCGAGCGTTTGGACGGAAACGCTTCTAAGGAGTGCACCCAAACGATTAACTTTGCTCGAACCTTCACTCATTCATTGCTGTGCACCCTCCACCCTTCTAATAGCGAGTTTCACACCTATATGTGATTGTTTTGTGACCGCATTTGCAATTTTCAAAAGGGTGGTAAGCCACTCGCAAACGGGAGGGAGTCTCCTTCCCCTTTGTGAATGGGTGCGAAAATATTTTTTTAGAGCAGGGCCTGCCCTTAAAAAATGAAACTGAAAAGTTTACATTTTCTTTTTTAAATGCATCCCATTTTCCTTTAAGGAAAAGGGGCTGCATTTTTGTGTAGAAGCTGAGTCTGCTGTTCAGGTATGCTGGTCCGGCATTGTGGAGTGCTTTGTGTGCGTGGGTGAGGAGTTTGAAGGTGATCCTCTTGTCGATGGGGAGCCATTGTAGGTGTCTCAGTTGGGGGATGATGTGGCTGCGGCGGGAGACGTTGACGATCAGTCGGGCGGAGGCGTTTTGGATGCATTATAGTCGTCGTAAGTGTTTGGCTGGGATTCCTGCGTAGAGTGCGTTGCCGTAGTCCAGTCTGCTGCTGACGAGGGCCTGTGTCACCGTTCTTCTTGTTTCGGAAGGGATCCACTTGTAGATCCTGCGGAGCATACGGAGTGTGTTGTAGCAGGAGGAGGAAACAGCGTTGACCTGCTTAGACATGGAGAGGGAGGAGTCGAGGTTGAATCCAAGGTTGCGTGCGTGGTCGGTGGGTGTCGGTGCTGTTCCCAGTGTGGTCGGCCACCAGGAATGGATGTATGACGTTACAACGCATACTTTTACAACGCATACCTTTACAGCGCATTTTTTAAAACACAACATCCAGTACAATGCATTCCATTACAACGCATGTCATTACAGCTAATTTTTAAAAACTACCTTTACAACGCATTCCATTACAACGCATACTACCTTTACAATGCATACCATTACAACGCATACCATTACATTGCATGTATGATAAGTATTGGATAGTGTAGGGGTAAAAATTACTATTCTAACTCCAGGGGGTGCAACAGTAGGGTAAGTGTTGGATAGTGTAGGGGTAAAAATTACTATTCTAACTCCAGGGGGTGCAACAGTAGAGTAAGTGTTGGATAGTGTAAGGGTACTATGCGTTGTGATGGTATGCGTTGTAATGGTATGCATTGTTATGACTGCGTTGTAATGACATGCGTTGTAGTGGTATGTGTTGTAGTGTCATGCGTTGTAATGGTTGCGTTGTAATGGCATGCGTTGTAATGGATGTTGTGTTGTAAAAGTTTTGTTGTAATGGTAGTGCATTGTAAAAGTTGTGTTGTAAAGGTTGTTTCCCCCAGGAGTCATCCGAGGCTGAGGGGGTGGGTCCGAGGATGAGGACCTCCGTCTTGCTCAAGTTCAGCTTCAGACGACTGCTCCTCATCCAGTCGGCGACAACCTTCATTCCCTCGTGGAGGTTGGTTTTGGCGGTGTGTGGGTCCTTGGTGAGGGAGAGGATGAGCTGGGTGTCGTTGGCATAGGAGATGATGTTGAGGTCATGATGGCGGGCCACTTGTGCGAGGGGGGCCAGGTAGATGTTGAACAGCGTCGGGCTGAGGGATGAGCCCTGGGGGATGCCGCAGATGATGTCGGTGGCTTCGGATCGGAAGGGTGTGAGGCGGATGCTCTAGGTTCTGCCGGAGAGAAAGGACGTGGTCCAGTCAAGGGCCTTCTCTTGGATTCCGGCTTCTAGGAGGAGTGTCTTTAGAGTGTGATGGCAGCCCATGTTGAAGGCGGCTGACAGATCCAGGAGGATGAGGGCTGATGTTTCGCCGTTGTCTAGTTGGCGCCTGATGTCATCTGTGGCAGCGATGAGGGCTGTCTGGGTGCTGTGGTTTTGCCTGAATCCGGACTGGGACGGGTCCAAGATGTTGTTGTCTTCGAGGTGGCGGGCCAATTGCATGTTGACGATTTTCTCAATGACCTTCGCCAGGAACAGTTCTTGAGGTTCTTGGGGTCCGCCTTGGGCTTCTTGAGGAGAGAGTTGATTTTGACGTGCTTCCAGCTTTCCGGGAATGTCGCCGTTTCGAAGGAGATGTTGATGACCTTCCGTAGTTGGGGTGCGATGGCTGCGTCTGCTTTGTTGAATACGTGGTGTGTGCACGGGTCTGACGGAGATCCTGAGTGGATGGAGTTCATGACCTTGCATGTCTTGTCGTCGTTGACGTTGGACCAGGAGGTCAGGCGGTTGGCGCTGGTGGTGTTCACAGGGGAGGTGGAGTCTGGCGTAGTTGGGGCGGTCGTGGTGTTGAAGCTGTTGTGGATGTCAGCGATCTTGCGGTGGAAGAAGATGGCTAGTGAGTCGCACAGTTCTTGTGATGGCGGGATGTCGTTGGTGTTGGCGCTGGGGTTAAAGAGTTACTTTATGATGCTGAAGAGCTCTTTGCTGTTGTGTGCATTGTTATCCAGGCGGTCTTTGAAGGAGGATCTCTTGGCTAATCTGATGAGGTGGTGATATCTTAGGGTGGCATCCTTGTGGGCTGCGTGGTTGTCCGGTGTGTGTTTGTGGAGCCTTATCTTCTCCAGTTTCCGGCATGCGCGTTTGGAGGTCTGGAGTTCGTCGGTGAACCAGGTGGCTCTCTTGCTGGTGTGGCTGTTAAAGGGTCTCTTGAGCGGGGCGGGGGTGATGGCGCAGTCGTCGATCCACCGTCTGAGATTGCGGGCTGCGGCGTCTGGGTTGGTGGGGTCGGTGGGTGGGTTCTGGGCGAGGGTGGTGATCAGCTGGTCTTCAGTGACTTAGCTCCAGCAGTGGCGAGGCAGCTGTTGGGTGCGGTGGTGCATGGTTGGTTTCTTGAAGGTGAAATGGATGCAGCGGTAGTCGGTCCAATGGAGTTCGGTGATGTGGTCGAAGGCGATGTGGGTGCCTATGGAGAAGATGAGGTCCAGCGTGTGGCCGGCGGCGTGGGTGGGTGCGGTGATGAGTTGTCTGAAGGCGAGGTTGGCGATCAGGATGGCGGAGTTGGTGTTGTTGTTTTTCTCGAGATGGAAGTTCAGGTCCCCAAGGAGGATGTAGTCCATGGAGGCGAGTGCGTGGGTGCTGGCGATGTCGGCGATGGAGTCGCTGAACTGAGCCCGGGGTCCGGAGGGTCTGTAGATGAGTGTTCCTCTGAGGGTGGTGTTGAGGTCGGTGTGGATCCAGGAGTGCAGGTGTTCGGCGGTGTTGAGGGTGTCGTCTGCGTGGGTGGTGACCTTGAGGGTGGACTTGTGGACGATGGCTATTCCTCCTCCGATTCCGTTGGCGCGATCCCTGCGGGTCATTTTGTAGCCATCCAGGATAGCTATGGTGATGGCAGGTGCCGAGGAATCGTTCCACCAGGTCTCGGTCAAGAAGGCAATGTCTGGGGTTGAGGTGTCGAGCAGGTCCCAGAGCTCGACGGCGTGTTTGCGTGCAGAGCGGGTGTTAAGGAGTATACAGCGGAGGTGGTTTGGTCGGTCCTTGGTGGTTTGGTGGCTCTGTCGCAGGTGAAGCTGCAGGTGCAGCAGGAGAAAGGTCCGTGGGTGCGTTTCGGGGCAGCCTGGAATCAGCTGCGGTCTCGGCTGGCATTGAGTGCGTGGAGGGTGCTGGCGTCGTATCGGAGTCTGGTGTTGTGGCTTTCGCGGGGGCCAGGGGTTCTGGCGCTGGGTGCGGTCCAGTCGCGGACGGGGGCAGCCGGGCTTGCGCAGGGTCCGGCATATATGGAGAGGTGGTAGGGAGGAGCAGCTGGGAGGCGGGAGCAGCGAGTGGGCAGGGGGGGGCGGGCCGCAGGGGGCACAGCGGCGGGGAGAACAAGTGGCACAGAAATAAAAATGGGGCAGAAAAGAGGGGGAAACAGTGGCACAGAGCAGAGAAAACAGGGCACAAAGGAGGGGGAAAAACGAGTGACACAGAAGAAAAAACGGGGCAGAAAAGAGGGGGAAGCAGTGGCACAGAGCAGAAAAACAGGGCACAAAGGAGGGGGAAAAACGAGTGACACAGAAAGAAAAACGGAGCAGAAAAGAGGGGGAAACAGTGGCACAGAGCAGAAAAAACGGGGCACAAAGGAGGGGGAAAGCGAGTGGCACAGAAAGAAAAACGGGGCACAAAGGAGGAGAAAACGAGTGACACAGAAAGAAAAGAAAATGGATGGGCACAGCGAGTCTTTAGCAGTGGCAGCAGGGTCAGGGGCACACAGGTGGAGCTGCGTGGAGGGGGAGCGACCTACCAGGAGGGTAGGTAGGGGAGGTTCAAAGACTGCTATATCAAAATGTTTGGCCCATTTGGTTAAAATTATTACATTTTTGTTGCCAAAGGGCGAGGTGACTATAGTCGAGTGTTTAGAAAGGTTGAGTTTGGAGAGTCTAATTTCGATATTTAGGAAGCTGTAAAAGTCCAAGCTCAAGAAGTTGAACATTCTGGCCAGAGCTAGTAAGGGTAGTGTATCATTGTTATTATTGTAAAGGTCTCTGATTAGCCTGACACCTTTGGAAGCCCACATAGGTGCAATGGTTGGATCGATTTCAGCATTGCCTTTTGGATTAAGCTATAGTGACGCCCATCCTGAGTTATGAATAGGGCTTCCAGTTTTCAGGTATTTAAATTTTTTAACATTTCCATCTGTATTTATCCATATTTATTTTTGGGCCATTTTATTGGTATTTATCCATATTTATTTTGTTGTTGGAGAATAAATGGAGTCGCAAAATGTTATATTCCCACTTTTATTTAACTCTTACACGTGCACTCATACTGGGATATCTGTTGCGTTTTCGCTAATAAAGAAGCCACATATAACATAAAACTACAGACACAGGTACATATTAGCATTACACTACAAATATATGTTAACATATACCTTTATTTAAGGAAATCTCATCCTGTGGTTTCACTCTCTATGCTGTCTATCCGTTCAGCTTTTGCTTGGAGTTCATGAAAGACAGCGTGGATAGTCTCTCACGAGAAGCACCATTTTCAGTATTTTTCTGCTTTTAAAAATAAATACATTGTTTTCTGTCTGCATGTATCTGTAAGAATCAGTAAAAATGGAAAACTGGGAGCCTTAGTTATGAATCGACTCCAGCATGTGTTCATCTAGCATGTTCAATGCATTTGCAGTATCCATAAGAATACGGTTAGAGTGTGGCGGGGTAACTTTCGACATTGTGATGAGAGAGGGCGTGCTAAAAGGGAAACTTATCTCACGTTCAATATGTGACGATGGTGGGGTATTTTGTGAGTCTGGGAGTAGTGAGACAGCACCCTGGGTTGCCAAGAAGGAAGATTGGTATAGGTTCCAATTCAGAAGGTTACAGTCTCCTGTCTAATCCTCTGTCTGAGGGAATTGTATGAGATCCTCGCTCTCTTATCATACCACCGAAACTCTGAGGTGGTGTTGTCCAATTCTTGGAAAAAGGTGGGGGGTAGTTTTAGAGGTAGCATGAATTAAAAAAGTTCACAATCAGAGTGATCACCATCTTGAGTGTTTGGAGCCGACCCCATCAAAAGATAACTTTGGGCGACCACACATTCAGGATATCTCTAACCTTGGCAATTGTCTGTAGTTCATTGAAAAGTAACATGCCAGTAAGATTGTTACAGAGCTTCATCCCCAAAGTGTGGATTGCCATTAAAGTACTGAGTCACCAAAGTGGGAAGGGAATCATAGTTGGTTTAAGGGAAATGTATTTTACTTATTTAGGGTATATCCAGAGACCTCCGAGAACGTATGGATAATATTTATGATACATGGGATAGCAGCTTCAAGATCCTCAGAGAAGATAAGGATATCACCTGTCTATGCAGCTGTTTTATAAATATTTACATCAAATTGGAGACCTTTAATTCCAGGTGCAGTGTTAAGTAATGTAAGTAAGGGATCAATGGTAAGTAAAAAGAGCAGGGGTGAGAGGGTACATCGGTGTCTTGTACCTCAGTGTGAGTCAAAATATGAAGAGATGGAACCGTTAAACCTAATGTTTGCTTTGGGATTCTCGTAGAGCACCAGACCATATTAATGAAAGAGTCACCCAGATTATGGGATTCAAGGACCGCAAGCAGAAAAGGCCAAGACACTTTGTCAAACGCCTTTTCGGCGTCAAGAGCAATCACCGCAGTCGTCCATGAGGAAAGGCGAGCTTTTTCTACAATATGACAGAATGTGCAAATGTTGTGTCTCGCGAGGCACAGTTTGACAAAACCTGTTTGGAAGTTATGGATATGTTTGGGTATGTGGCTTTCTAGCCTGATGGCTAAGATTTTCACAAACATTTTAGCTTCCCTATTTGGAAGGGAGATGGGCCGAAAATTCTTTGGTCCGAATGGTCGTTGCCCTCTTTGGGGACGCCTACTATGGTGGCCTCTTCAGCCGTGCCAGCGGCTTTACCATGTAGAGCAAAGTGATCAAGTGTATTTTTAAGATACTTGACGATCAAGTAGGTACACGTTTTATGGAAAACAATGGGGAAGCCATCGCGGCTGGGTGCCATCCCTGAACGGATGGCTTTTATTGCCTTAACAATATCCTCTGTTTCTATTGGTTTGTTCAAGCATGCCCTTTCTTCATCAGAGACTGATTTAGTAGGGAGGAAATTAAAGAACTTTTGGCATTTTATTTTATCACAAAATAATTGCAGAGTGTATAGTTTCCTGTAGAACACTTTAGAAACCTTAAGACTATCTTTGTTTTGGAATTTTTTGAGAGCCATCTTGGTCCTTAATGTGAGTAATTTGGTTACTCACTCGTAACTTTTGGACTGCACACACATGGGCGCCCGCCATTATGGGACCGTCTCCTGTTGTCGCTCTTCTCCTTGATCCACCATCTTGCGAAACAGCAGACATTCTACTGCCCTCCCTTGGGGCTGTGACTGCGTCCCCCCTCCGACCCCACTTAATGGAACTCTGCTCTCCTTCTTTTTTGGGTCCTGACCTGAGAAAATCTAATATTTGTATATATATGTATATAGAGATAACTAACCACTTGTATATGTAGTAGACCTTTATACTCTCTACCATTCGTATGTGATTCTTAGAGTTTATCCATTTGTATCTCTTCCTTGAGTGACTTTACAACTTGTACATTTGCAATTTTATTTTTTTTCTGTTTGTATCTCCTCCTATTGTGACTCTACAACTTGTACATTTGCAATTTTTTTGTTCAGTTTCTTCCTTGTGTGACTTTACAACTTGTACATTTGCAATGTTTTCCATTTGTATCTTTTATGTAACTCATGTAGTCCTAAGTCCTTATGTATCGCAACTGGTTCTTATGTAAAGTGCTCTGACACCTTCGGGTAATGTTCGCGCTATATAAAATCGCATTAAATAAAATAAATAAAATAAAATCTCCTCAGACCTCCCCCAAAGGTGACATATCCTGTGTCGTGTCAGGTATGTCATATGCACATAGTTGAATTGAACATATTTCAATCTAGTATTTCCTGATACTTTCTTAGGGGAATCCAGGACTCTTCTCCACTCCTTGTCAGTTAGTTCCCTTTTCAGATTCCTCTCCCATTTCCCCCGCAAATTCAGCAGAGGAGTCAGAGAAGCCTCGCTCAGGGACGCATAAAACCATTTAATTTGTTGTCTCGCTATACCCAGGGTGATCAGTGAGTGCAGCTACCCGTGTGTCTCCGGTTCCGCTCTATGTCGTCCCCATAGCTGTCAAACGCTTGTTGCAACTCATATATAAGGAACTGGCCTTGGGGCAAGCCACATCCCTCTACTAGCTCCGCAAACGGGAGCAACATCCCTTCTTGGTAACAATCCCCCACGTTCTCAAGTCCCACATCCACCCATGATGCCATCGGCTCTGTGGTTATTAATCTCTGCGGCTCCTTATGTGGCAATCCCACCTGGGGTAACTCCAGAGAATATTTCAGTGCAGAAGGTATCCTCTTGATGCAACGTTTCCAGCACTATAGTGCTGAGGTCTGCAATATTGAGCTATAGGGAACTTTTATTGTATGGTCCAAGAGTTTTGCCAGCAGCAGCCTGAGATTTTGGCCAGGCTCCATCAGGAAGGTTCCTTCCATATTTACTCCTTCTAGCCATTGTGCCAGCCACTGCAGCTGGGCTGCCAATCGATAAAACTCAAAATCTGTCACTCTCAAGCCCCCTGCCTCTACAGGGCACCTCAGAGTCTGGAGGGATATTCTACATCTGTCGCCTCCCCCAAACTAAATCTAGTGTTAAGGAGTCTAAAGTGCGAAACCATCCTGTAGGTATCATTACTGGCAAGTTGGCGAAACAGTATAGTAAGCGTGGTAACATGACCATTTTTGCCAGGGTAATGATAGCCATTTTGGGGAGGCGTAATGTGCCCCAGAACAGAACGTTGGACCGGAGCGATCTATGTGCTTTATCCAAGTTACCACCCTTTAGGTCTTCCAAAGAATGAAAGACCTGGATACCTAGGTATTTGAACTTAACTGATGCCCATTTAATGTTCGCAGGCAGACCAGGGGAACGCTCTAATGGTCCGGCCCTGGGGAACAGATACATTTTATATTTATTAACCGGCAGACCTGATATCTCCCCAAATGTCTCAAAGCAGTGTCTTCATAACTCTGGTGGCATCCCAGAGGTAGTCCAGTATGTCATCGGCGTAGAGAGAGATGATATGTGTCCTCCCTCCTATCGCCAGGCCCATACCCTCTGCCCCTTGTCGGAGTAACTCAGCCAGGGGTTCTATCACCAAGGCAAACAGAAGCAGTGACAGAGGGCATTGATATTGTGATAAGATGTTTTTACCAGTCTTTACTCTGGCTGTGGGCACATGTATAATAGTCACATCCATGCCAGTCACTCATCTCCCATACCCAATCGCCTCATAACCACTAGTAGGTAGTCCCACCCCACGGTATCAAAGGCCTTTTCCAGGTCGATAGATAGAATAGGGGCCTGTCGGAGGGATTGTACCTCCGAGTGGTACAGCATAGAATACAGGTGTCGAAGGTTATACGAGGTATTGCAGGAAGGGATAAAACCATTTTGGTCAATATGGATTAGGTTCTGCATGTATGGCAGTAGTCTAAGCAGCAAAACCTTACTTAATATTTTAAAGTCCTTGTTGAGCATGGAGAGGGGTCTGTAATCTTTTACCCCAGCGTTGGGGACTACAGTCTTGGGGAGTGGAATTACAAGTGCATCACAAGTGCTGTCCGGCAGGTGCCCCACCTGGAGGGACTTTGCATACAAGGTCACCAATCTTGGGGCCACTTTGGTCCCAAACCTCCGATAGAACTCTGCTGGAATGCCATCCGGGCCAGGAGTTTTCCCATAGGCCATAGCAGGGATGGTTCCCTGCACCTCCTACAGGGTCACCGGTCCTCCCAATTCCTCCCTTGCTTCCACATCCAAAGTGCTTTAAGAGATTTAACGGGTCTAGGAAAGCTCCAATAGGCGAGCTGAGGGCGCCAGGCGGAGCAGCATAAAGAGTCTTATAGTAGCTCCTAAATAGACCATTAATCTCCCCATGGTCATGTACTGTCAAGCCAGCAGCAGTCTGTACACGTAAAATCGGGGACCCATGCATTTCCAGCCTAATTAGCCAGGCCAATAGTCGACCAGTCTTCCCCTCCTCCCTTTGCACTCTGTCCATATACGTGTTGTAATCTTAGGACCTGAGCCTTTCGAGGGTGTCAGCGTATTGCTTGCATTTGTCCAGAAGTCGTGTATGAGCCTGCTCATCTTGTCCCTGGATGTTGTCCAGCGTCCAGATTTCTTCCTCCCTAGCCAATAAGTACCTATGGAGGACCTTACGCACTCACACAGTTTGCCCCACACAATGTCCATGCACCACCACTTTAAATGCCCCCCACTCTATTAATACAGAGGAAGTGGAGTGTTTGTTTTCAGTGAAGTACTCATCTACAAGGGAGCGCAGGGTGCTGGTGAATGGTGCGTCTTCTAGGGACATAGGATTGAGATGCCATGTAGGTATGGGGGAGTCTATCTCCATGCGGCCCGTATGTCAGTAGCAATGGACTATGATCAGACAGGGTCCGCCCTAGATATTCCATACCCATAATAAAACCGCTAAGGGAGGGGAAGCACCAAAAGACGTATAGCTGTGTGTGTAGTTGGTGCATTGGAGAGTAAAATGAGTATTCCCGTGTCTCCCCATGTTGGACTCTCCAGATATCTTTTAATCCCTAATGTGACATCCACTCCCCCAATCCAGCCGCCACCCGGCGGGTTTGAGCTCCGTGCAAGGGAGGGTGGGAGCGGTCCAAGTCTACGTCTATCACTCTATTGAAATCACCACCTATTATAACCTGCCTTACCATCATGTTCGCTATTCGAGTAGAAAGATGTACCGTAAAGGACAGTTGTTCCTGGTTAGGTGCAGATATGCAGCCCAGTGTGGTTACTCGCCCATAAAGCCTCCCCGTGCTAAAGACATATCTGCCCTCCTTATCTATTACTGACAGTGTCAGCTATAAGGTTACTCCAGATCTAACCCAAACTAATACTCCCCCGTGCATAAGCGGAAAAGGTTGTAGCATAGACTTGCCCTCTCCAACACCTACGCAGTCTGTCTACCTCTGCTCTGAGCAGGTGCGTCTCCTGCAGGCAAGCTATCTGCACTTCCCGTCTCTTCAAGTAGTTATGTATGTTATGGCGTTTGGACAGGGACCCCTTTCCCTTAATGTTCCACGTAAGGAACTTCAGTGTTTGGCAGAGTGTTGACATCACAGGTGAGGTAGTCCATCCCTCCCACCACCCTCCATCCCTCCCCCAATCTTTCAAAAAGGAAAATCAGTTGATTATCTACACCATAAACATGCCAAGCCATGTACAACAACATAAAACAGCAGAAAAAAGGATCCCAACATGGACCAACTCCCCCTTCCCGAGCAGTGAGGCAACAGCCGTCCGCCGAAATCCTCCATCTAACTACAAAAGAATTCAATCAAGGCCCAAACCAGCTATAGTAAGGTGCTTCAGGGGGTCTTGGCTTTGTTCGGTATTTTCCAGGAATGTATCAAATATCAGGGCCTTTGCCGTGCACCGACCTCAATAATGGTCCAACCGGGCCCATATCATCTCCTCAGGCTCAGTGTGAGTCCGCTCTCACCTCAGCGGTGAGGCACCGATGTTAGTTCCATGTCTTAGCACAGGATTGACTATATGATCTCATCTGCGATCTTTGGGGTTACTTGCAGCATTTTGAGGCTGTCCCAATTAGAGGTCTCTGAACCCGAACCCCCGTGCCCCTCTGGGAACATGACCCCATCTCTGAGTGGGACTTATCCTCCCGCATAATCTCGGCCACCGCCTGTAGTGCCGCAGCCCTTTCTTGCTCTGTCTGTGAGGGGCATGGCTTCTTTGAGATGTTTCCTGCCGGGCGTCTCCTAGAGCTCTTTCCAGTCCGTCTAGTCTGGCGGGTCGGCGCCTGCTCCTGTACAGCTCAGAGGTCTTCCAGCCAGTCCCATGCAGACGAGGTATCTTCGCAGAAATGTGTCTCTCCATCCACTATTATGCGAAGTCGGGCAGGGAAAATGAGAGAGTACTGTAGGCCCTCTGATCTCAGCATCTTCTTAACTTCCAAAAAGGAGGTGCGAGCTGTCCTTCAAGGGTATAGTCAACTCCTAACTCCGTTAGGAGTTGGCCTAACGGCTAGGGCGGTCAACCTTGACTCGGGGAACTGGGTTCGAGTCTTGGCAAAGACGCTGAACATCCTGTGATTCTGGGCAAATCACTTAATCTCCCTGTGCCTAACAAAATGAATGTGTCCTCATGTAATGCAACTGTTGCTATGTAAAGAGCTCTGATACCCGATTCGGGTCAAGTTTGCGCTGTATAAAACTCTTTAAAATAAAATAAAAAGTTTACTTCAAATGGGCCATCTGTTCGTGCCTTGTGCAGAAGTATGTCTCTGTCCCTATAGTGTAATAATCGAGCCACTACTGGTCTCGGAGGTTGGCCCGGTGCCATTGCTCGCGCCAGGACCTAATATGCCCTCATCACGGTGTAGAACTGCGTTAGCCCCTCTGGTGCAACCACCGTGCGGAGCCATGGTTCCACATAGGCCATCATGTTGCCGTTCTCAACCCCATCAGGCAGGCCCAAAATATGGATGTTGTTTCTTCGGCTACGCCTGTCACTATCTTCTGCCCTGTGCTCCAGGGTTTTAACTCTGTTCCTCAGCTTTGTCACCTGTTTGGCCAATGCCTGATGGGCCGGGGATAGCTCCCCAAGGCTCGATTCCACTTCCTTCACCCTTTCGTTAAGCTTCTGGTGCTCCGCACGGAGTAGGTCCAATCCTACCGAGACTGCTTATATGTCTATGCAGTGTCTCCTTTGTGTCTGAGATTGCCTCCAAAATCTTGGCCAGTTGTTGCTGTCTTCAGGCTGCTGTGCCCCCGCTTTACTCTGCGGTTCTTCCCATTGTCCCACCTCTTGTTCTGAGGGCAGTCTCGGCTGGCTTTGCCCTGGGTTCGCCCATTTTCGCCCCTCGGATATGTTCTTATCTTGGGGTGTCCCTGGTGTCTCCTTTGCTCGACTCTCACAAGAGTGCACTCCCCCCTGTTGCAGGAATGCAATACTCCACAGGCAACGGGTACACACAGGGGTGACACCACCTCAGGTCTTCAACACATGAGTGTTCAGCCCAATGTGCCGCAGTCCCCATAGTATTCACTGGCCCCTCTCCCCCGTGGCTTCCATGTCCCAAGTGACAGGCCTGAGTCTGGCAGTAGCTGATTCACCAGCTCTGGGTTGCGGTATCAGAGAGAGTAGCGGAGTGCTCCCCAAGTCTGCGGCCCCGTAGAGATTCCCCACCGTGGGGAGTTTGCTGGCTCTCATCTGTTCCGCAACAGTCACTTGTCCGCAGCTCAGGGCCTCCTCACTACTTGCATTCCATCACTGGGCTGCCCAATCCATGTGTGTTCAGATCACTGCATCTTCTTTCCCAAGTGCCTCAATGGGGCCCCTCCAAGGTGCGACTTGCTGCGTCTCGTGGCCACAAATTGCTCCGCCACCTCCGCTTAGACCAGGGGGTACTGCCAGGGAGGCCCCACCTCAAGCTAGGGTACCTTGCAGCACTCAACTATAGCCATATGCTCCAACCAGGCCTCACAAGCCCAGGACCCAGACTGGGTGTCACCGTCGGCTTTCTTTCTGCTCAGGCCACCACACCCCTCAGCTCTCAGAGCCACTCGTCTCCTCGTGCCGCGTCCGTTCTTCAGATCGCCTTCAGTGGCTTAAAGCAACCAGGGCTATTTTCAACTTTCCCAGCCATCCACCATTTTGGGTTTTAATAGCCTTGGTCAGGGTATGGTGGGGTGGAGGCCACAGATGCAAGGCAGGCACAACATTCCTCAGATCTGCCCCCTAGTCTGCCTTCACGATCCCTCCAGGTTCGGACCCTGTGTTCCGCCGTGGTCGTGGCCCAACTGCCGAGCTTTGGCTCCCAGGGGGACGCAGTTCCACCGCTCTCACCTAGCTCGCACTGCCTCCCAAATCAACCAGTTCAGGCCCCCTCCGGGTACTTGCTCACCCTTCGGGAGTCACAATCCAGTGCCGTAGTCCAGTTATTGTACTCAGCAGCGGCAGGCTCTAGGATCGGCTTGGCCCAACCCCATGGGATTTTTACAGTCAAAAAGTATTTTATGTTATTTCCATTTATATAGCACACATCCTCTGTTGATATGGTCTTATAGCACCATTGGCAGTCCTGTGACTTTCCAACTGATTTAGAAGTTGCCATTGCAGACAGTCTCATTCAGATGATGTGTTATCTATTGGTAATGTGTTCTGGTCCTGTTCTTGGTTAGGCGGCTCTGTCAAAGTACTTGGGCTCTGTGTGTATGATATTGTTGTAGAAAAAATAAAAAAGCAGAGGCTTCTCACTTTGCTTGCACATATTATAGGTCAGTAGACCAACTGATTTCCCACTGGAAAGATGTGCTTGTGGAGATTTTATGATTGTGACTGGTGTTGGTTAGCAAGATAGCCAAGTCTATTGCCTAGCATATTCTTGTTGATTGCTTGTCAGGATGTGTTCTTTGTTCAATAGTGTGAAGTGTACCATAAGGTGAGTGTTGTGAGCAAGGTGATGGCCAACTTTGTGGTAAGTCCAATTTGTTAGACATATTCAAGCTCTTTAGTTTAATGTATTATGTTGGACATTTGTGTTTTTTAGGGGTTAGAGCTATTGTAAGCTGCATGATAGGTAGTTATATGACATACATGAGCAGTGGGTGAAGATTAAGTCTAATATGTTCTTTTTGAAGTTTGTGTGTGTTGTTTCTTTTTTTCACCAAAAACTTGTATTGTGTTTTTAGAAATAAGATCATACATATCTTAACACATTGCACTAGGACTGTTCATGAAAAAGAACAGCACTTCACCTTTAAACCTTTTCCAGTCTCCTGTAGGTAAGCGGACTACCTGTCCCTTTATAAGTACAATAATCCATTGTTAGCCAAAATTGGTAGAGCACCAATATCTCAAACCTAATAAGTTTTTAAACTGTGTGGGCTGAGGGCTTCGTTTTTAGGTCGAGCGTAGCGATGGACCTCTTGTATACTTTAGTATACCTATATGCTTGAATATGTGGACACGAGTCCGATGCGCGCATTTTCCGTCTTGGATTTGGCCTTGTGAGCGCGCTTTATGACCGCGCGCCTTAGGAGTCACGCGCTGTGAACACGCGTCTCTTCTCGCACTTTCACTTTCACAGTGCGTGTCTCCTACAGCGCGCGGTCACAGCCATTGTCTTCAATGGGTTTAGTAAGCTCGTCAGCAATGCGTCCCCTCGCCGGGACACGAGGTGGACGAAAGAAGTCAGGGCCCGCTGCAGCAGCTCGAGGCACCTCAGCGCCAGCTCGACATAGGCTTGACAACACTATCAGTAAAGGAGGCACCGCAAGAGGCGACGCAGCAGCAGCGTGGACTAGAAGCACGTCATGGCCAAGTGCAGCTAGTTCCATTTTGCGGTTGTCAAACAGCTGTCTAATTTTTTTTTAGGCGAGTGAAATGTTAAGACTGAAAGCAAATAAGTAGATTTGAACATTTGTAATGTGGAAGCACATGACGTACATTTTCTCTTATATGTACAAAATATCTACTGCCTTTTGTGGCACCACGGAGGAAAGAGTGTTACATTTGTGAGACCAGTTATTATGAAAAAAAATATTTGAACATCCTTTTAACTGTGTATGCTAGTCGACTGGACATCTACATCCTATTCCAGCAGGAAGCTGGATATGTTCAGTTTTGTTCTCTCTTTTTTTCACCCGGAATGTTCTATCATTTGTAGCGTCCAATAAGCCAAGGTATAAGTATAAACAGATTATACATTGTGGGAATGCAAATACATTGTAAGACTAAAGGACGAGCTCTACAGATTGCTGTCTTCTCATCGTGCTGTTATGGGTGTTTATTTCGACTCGATTTTGTGCTAATGCAGCATTGTTACTTAACATTCTACCGCTTGTTTTTTTTTGCCTTTTATTTGATCTTCCTTTCGCTTGCTACTGCTGACTTGACATCTAGTGAATTTGTTGTTGGGCGCCAGTGGCTACCGTTGTGGGAGATATCTGGCCCAACTCGGTGCTTCGACTAGGTTATTGGGAGGTTAGGTAAGGGAGGCCTTTACAGGATACTAAGTATTCCGTCCACAATGCACCCTCTAAACAGCATGGCCTCTCGAGTCCTGCAAGACTTGGCCAGTGGCTTGGGCTGGTTGTGCACACATCGCTGAAAAACCTGTGGACTCAAACTGTGCATGTTCATTGCAGAATTAAGTGATTTTCCCTACATCATTTAGCACGTTTTGAAATAGTTATTAAGGTATTGAAAGAATACAGTTAATTGTTATAAAAACGTCTGCTTGCGCATGTGCGGTTTTAATAATTCTAAGTGTTTTATGGTAAATTTTCACGCTATTAGAGATTTAAGAATAATTTGATTAATTAGAAATGGTTGTGTTCTTTGCGCTTTAAGGTTTCTGAAAAATGTCTATATCTCATTATGCTATTTACTCAAAAGAAACAAAAGTAAATGTGAACTAGAAGAACTCCTCGGACCGTTTTAACGAAATACCATGATTCTTTACATTTTCTAAAGAAACTGACATTTATTTGATGCAAACCACTGCTGTGAAACATTCATGTTGCATTTTAGGTGACCCGTTCAGCCCTAGCGCAAGCTGTTGGGTTGCAAAGGATCTATTGTTCGCTTACCAAGAACTTACAGCGGACTTATAGCTTGCCCGTTGCTTGCCATTGTTTTGCCTTACTGTCCTCTAAATTTGCCTGCTTCTTATAAATGGCTTGGCTTGTTCATCTTGGGTTTATCTCTCCCATGGAGCGTATCCTCTTTAACTTGTATCCTTCCGCTGCTAAGTTTTATGGAACAACTTTTTTCTTTTTAATTAGGCCGTCCATAGTACATATGTGTTCCAGCTGTATCCCTCATGTGCTTCTCATGTGCTTCGTGTTGTTCTCTCTCGTCCATGCGCTTCTTTTCTCTATCGCACTCCATGTTTCTCACTCTTGCTAGTATGCTCCTCTCCCCTGCACTTTGTGTTGCTCTCATCTGTGGCATGAGTATTTCTCTCTTCGTCCAGGTGTGCCCTCTGCCTTGGGTGCGTCTCCACTCACCGGCTTGTTGCTTCCTTTCTCATGTGCTTTTTAGGTCTCGGCCTATTCCATTCAGCAGGAATGAATAGGACAAGTCTAATACGGTGAAACCAAGAGTTAAACTAAGCTCTCCCAAAAAGAGGATTTCCACGAGTGCATGTGCTCTTGTGCACGAGCTTGCCCGAGCCTTCTGCCTGCCTCCTGCCTTGAAGGCAATCTGCTTCTCCGCCCCCCTGGTGTTTCTGGGAGCCAAACGCTCTTCAGAGGCTCTACTCCCTGCCCCCGCCTGCACCACTCTCCATACTTCTCCTCCCACCTCCCACGGCCGTCCTTTCTGCCCGCCTCGCACACCACATCAAAGCGTCCAGATCGCAGCCTGTCCAGCCTGTGCCGTCTCTCCCTACCCCTTAACCCTTCACCCTGCCCCCACCACCTCTCGATATTGCTGCTTGTTTTAAACTTGTTTTGCTTCTGCTGCATCCATCGCCACCACCTTCAGGCAAAAATACATTGTTCAGCAGCACTTTCAAACTTTGTAAAATGGTTTTAGAAATTGCACATAGTTACTCTTTGCATTTACACATAAACATAAAAGTCCATTTTCATGTAGCATTTAATGGTGTCTCTCTGGACCATAGTGCAGATAAAGGAAGCCTGCATTTGTTAAGGATGTCCGAAAAACAGTTAAATGTGCAGCACACTCTGTGTATACCAAAGGCAATGACGGGGACCGAGTCAAATGAAAACAGTTGTCCAAAATTGTTATTGTCAAAACTGCGGATCGGTTTCATACAAGGCAACGCGCCTCGAAGACGTGACTTGCAGCCCTGGGCCCTGGTTTTTAGAAGCACAGCCCATGGTCTTACGGGAGTCATACTGGCAACCCGAGAAGCTGAAAAGATAGCACGGTAGTCCTGAGTGCTGCAGAGGTGCAGTTGGGTCGACTCCCTCAGAACCGTACTCCACTTTCATCCTTCTAACATCACTGCAAAGGTCATACCAGCAGACGCGAATCGCGCGCATTATTCTAGTGCCAAGGGGGGGGCGGTGAGCGCTATAACAATAGCCAGCGTTATCAGTTTTTAAACACTTTCATTATGTACTCGCATCATGTGTTTTTGAACTACAATTCTTCACCAAGGAGATGGTGCACCGACCCTGGAGACCTCTCTAGCCTGAGGGAAACGTTTACTTCTGTGGGGAGTTCATTCATGGGCTGTAGCTCCACAGAAAATAACCATTTACATGTGCCTGAGCAGGGAGGGGCGCGAATTCCAAGGAGGGGGCTAGTGTGATGAATTACTAAGCACAAAGAGGTGTTTGGTTGGCCAGTGGGTGAGATTTGTATTTGTAAATAGTAATTAACACGCACTGAGCTGCATTTTTCCGTGTTGTAAAGCCATGTCTCTTCCTACCATGTTCTCGGAGTGTGTCCACAGTCCCTGAATCCCCACACAGACTTGCACACAGAAGACAGCATTATACTGGCCTGGGTTCTCATCAAGTATTTTACCAGAAAAGTCCCAGCAATGGCTCCGTTTTTCACCCTACTCGTCTCCTCTGTGCGCAACCCTCACTCACCCTCAAACACCCTCACTCACCCTCAAACACCCTCACTCACCCACACACCCTCACTCACCCTCACACCCTCACTCACCCTCACACATCCCACTCTCACACACCCTCACCCTCAAACCCCCTCAACCTCACACCCCCTCACCGTCACATACCCTCATCCTCCCACACCCCCTCACACACCCCCTCACCCTTATCCTCAAACCCCCCACCCTCACACACCCTCACTCACCCTCTTACCCTCACACACACTCACCCCCTCAGCACCACCACATTATCACTCAGCACCACCACATTATCACTCAGCATCACCACAGCACCACTCAGCACCACCGCAGCACCACTCAGCACCACTCAGCACCACCACAGCATCACTTAGCACCACCACAGCACCACCACAGCACCACTCAGCACCCCCACAGCACCACTCAGCACCACCACAGCACCACTCAGCACCACCACCACAGCACCACTCAGCACCACCATAGCATCACTCAGCAGCACCTCTCAGCAGCACCACTCAGCAGCACCACTCAGCACCACCTCAGCACCACCACAGCATCACTCAGCACCACCACAGCACCACTCAGCACCACCACAGCACCAATCAGCACCACCACACCACCACTCAGCACCACCACACCACCACTCACCACCACCACAGCACCACTCAGCACCACCACAGCATCACTCAGCAGCAACACTCAGCACCACTCAGCACCACTCAGCACCACGACAGCACCACTCAGCACCACCACAGCACCACTCAGCACCACTCAGCACAACCACAGCACCACTCAGAACCACCACAGCACCACTCAGAACCACCACAGCACCACTCAGCACCACCACAGCACCACTCAGCACCCCCTCAGCACCACCACATCACCACTTAGCACCACTCAGCACCATCACAACACCATCACAACACCACTCAGCACCACCACAGCATCACTCAGCAGCACCACCACAGCATCACTCAGTAGCACCACTCTTCACCACCACAGCACCACTCTTCACCACTCAGCACCACCACAGCAACACTAAGCACCACCACAGCATCACTCAGCATCACCACAGCACCACCACAGCACCACTCAGCACCACCACAGCAACACTAAGCACCACCACAGCATCACTTACCACCACTCAGCACCACCACAGCATCACTTAGCACCACCACAGCACCACTCAGCACTACCACAGCACCACTCAGCACAACCACAGCACCACTCAGCGCAACCACAGCATCACTCAGCGCAACCAGAGCACCACTCAGCGCAACCACAGCATCACTCAGCACAACCAGAGCATCGCTCAGCGCAACCAGAGCATCACTCAGCGGAACCACAGCATCACTCAGCGAAACCACAGCATCACTCAGCACAACCACAGCATCACTGATTCAAATATGTTCTCTCAATATTTCAAGCTTTATTACAAATGTCACAAAAAGATGTTAATATTTCACTTCTGTTCTTGGTTTTTTGTCACAATAAAATACACTGAACATAATCTTTACAAAAGTTTAGGCTATTGACATTATAAATTAAAAATAATTTTATTTAAGTATTAATTATTTAAAAAAATGATAAGCCATTGTTATTTGTAATATCAATACATCTAAGTCACGTTAACACAAAACATGTTACATTACAAATGCTATAGGTGTCACATTTTCGAAAGTTATAACTATTGGCATTGTAAATGACAAAGCTATTAATTTAACTATTTTCAAAAACAAAACATAAATAAAAAAATTGTCGTTTACAAGACCAATAGCTCAAACTTTCCTAATGCGAGACCTATTGCATTGCAAATGCTTGTTTAGTCTGCTTATGATACAATGAGTGCAAGCAGTTAGAGATAGTATATAACCTTTACAATGCCATAATTTCATTGCCATATTGTTGAAAGCCGGCGTTCCCGTGCGCACCGTTGTTGTCAAGTGTGCAACCCGAACCCCCCGCTCCCATGTTAGGCCAAAGAAAGGACACCGTCCGAGACAGCCCTGCTCACCCCCTTAGTAGCTGGACACGAGGAGCCAGGCTCATCTCCAAGGCACGAGTGTTCAGTATGTGCAACCACGCCCACAGCAATCCCAATGATGTCACCACAAATGGACTCCAAACGGGTTTGTATAAAACGAGTATACTTTATATAGAAAGATATACGAAATGACCACACCATACAACTTCCACACATATACAATGGGTAATATTGTTTCCGGTGGGTTGGGCGGTTCTAATCCCCATCCACCGCTTCTAACCAACAGTTACGCTGATTTTTAACCATTCTCAACCGGTTAGGTACGTTGTATCACTAGAACCACACACGTTGCAAAATACAAGAAATACTGCACTACTTAACAATGAGTTCCTGTACAGTGCCACAGTGAAACAATCAATGCGTAGCATCATGATCATGTACTGAGTGAACACAAGATACTGCAACTCGGTTCGCTACCAGCATGCCCTGTTCAGGGAAGAAATACAGCAACGAGTCATGCTGCAATTACGTACAGTGCCATAGGAAGACAATGCAATGCATATCGCCACCAGCATACCCTGTGCAAGGAAGGAATAAGGTAATGCATCACAGTGGAATTCAGCACACTGCAGTAAACAAGCAATGCAGTGTGCTATGCTAGGATCCTGTATCCTGCAAGAGAAACATAACTAAGTATGTAGCGCACTAACCCCTGAGTTCGTTAAGCACCACTAGTGTCAGACATTGTCCAATAGTTCGTTAGCAACAAATATGCAAAGTGTTATACGACTGTTTTTAGAAGTTATATGACCGGTTGCCCCCAACACGGATCAACAATGACACCCAAGTTCCACTCTGGGCCCTGGCCCCTGTACTGCCCTGTCCAGGACCAGCAGTGCCTGAGGTCGGGGCCGAAGCAACAGGCGCACACAGCTGCCAGCAGCGAAAGGCCGAGAGAGTGTCCCTCCGAGCCCGCACCCCGCCCCCTGCCCAAGTCGATGATCCACTTTACCTGGGGGGGGAGGGGGGGGGGCGCGACCCCACTCTCCTCTCCTGCAGCAACAGATTGCCTCACTCCAGAACCTTGTTACTACGGGCAAGGTGCACTCGGGCCAGTAGTTCAGCTCCTGGGGGGCTGCCGGTCCGGGCTGCCAACTTTCAGCACAAACTCCTTCAACGCTGGTGCCACCCCACGTGCCTTGGAGGGCCCGATCACTTGACCCTCCTCTCCAGCGCTGTTAGGACTTCTTCACTCTCCGATGTTCACCGCTCCACGGTACTCCTCACCAGCACCTCCGGAGGCACCTTCGACACGCACCCCCGGCACGTCCGAGACTCACTCCTCCTCCGGCCTCCGATGACCATGCACACCTCACTACGCCTCGGCTGGCACCTTGACACGCACCCTGCGCGTCCGAGTCTCGCTCCGTCTCCGGGTGCCCACCATCTTCAGGCTCTCTCCCCTAGTGTTGCTACTGCACCCCCACATGCACCCTGCATGCTGGAGACCCACCTCGTTTCTTGGTGCACACGATGATCCAAGCGCTCTCCACTAATGCCCTGGGCGCACCACGACACGCACACTGCGCGTCTGGGTCTCACCTCTTTTCCTGGTGCACACGAGGTACCAGGCGCTCTCCACTAACGCCCTGGCTGCACCACCACACGCCGACCGCGTGTTGGAGACTCACTCCTTCTTAGTGCCCACGATGTCCCGGCACTCTTCACTAGTGCCTGGACTGCACTGCGACAAACATCCCCTGCGCGCCTCGAATCTCGGCTCTCTTTCACGATGCCCACAATCGCTCCAATACCTGTAGCCACACCAAAACACGCACCCTGTGCGTCAAAGTCTTGATTCACTCCGGGCCCACACAATCACCTTAGGCACCCCTTCGGAGGCCTCAGGCTGCTAAGACAAGGTCCCACCACCGCGCCACTTGAGACTTCCTGGAAACTTTTATGTTACTGTGTTTCCAAACAGGGAGCTAGCTCACCTCGGGCCCTTAGGTACAGGAGGCAGCACACAGCAAAGTCCTGCTAAGGAAGAAGGGGGGACACGACCCACTTCAGCGCCCCTTCAGTCTCTTCTCGGTCAAGAGCTATAAACTGCCCACTGCCCACAGGCTGCAGATCACGAAGCAAGGGTCAAGTGTCTCCCGCAACACTTCCTGAGGCAGGGATTTTCTTACCGATGGCGGACAGGTCAAAGCCGCCAGAGACTTGACCAGTCCACGGCGTCTTCAAAGCACTCCCAGCACTTCTGTGAACGATGCCAAGACCATTCTTGACGACATCATCAACATAACCGAAGTCTTGGGGTTACAGTTCTTTCAGTTATACCCCTCATTGTCTTTGAAGTTTCCTTGTGCTCAGGGGTCCCTGACTCCTTCCTAAATCAGTCTTGCGTATCTCCCCCCCAGTGTCACCATCCTCTCGTTAGTACTGGGGGCCTGAATCTTTAATAACTCAGAGGGAGATGGGTCTATTGTTTTATGGCTCTGACCCATGCCTCGTCACCTTGCAAAGCCTCTCTTCTCCCAGCTCCAGGTGCAGGGCAGCCTGGCGCCGTCTCCTCCCCTGGGGCACGACCTCCCTCAGCCTTTCTCACCTCTCCCAGATCCAGGCAGGCAATTCACATTTTGCTGAAACACACAAAAAGGTCGAAAGCACAAACTCTGCCATTTTCTTAAACAGCTGTTTCTGGACACACAGCGACAAAACCATCTACCCAAAAAGATCCGTTATGACGCTGTGAGTTCAGACATACCAAACTTCACTGTTCCATTTCCAATTCTTGGGACACTAGGCTAACAATACTACACCCAGCCTCCCCATTCTGCCCTATGGGCAGGATGGCCTTTCACCAGGGAAAAGGAAATGGAGTATTTTCCACGGTCAGGGCCTAGCACCCACACTGGCACCGGTCCTGCCTTTTACCTACACTGCACCCTGCCTAGGGGTTACCCAGGAAGTCCTACAGGGGTGCCCCATGTGTATGTAAAAGGGAAAGTCAGGCCTGACAAGTGCTACCACAACATGCTAATTTAGAATAATGCGCGCAGGCCCTACACTTAAGAAATATGTGCCATCTCTGTGCATTTCTTTAGTACTAGCCCCGGCACACACAGTACACATCACTTAGGGAGCTTGCTAGTAAGGCAAACATACCAACCAGAAACAACCAATCACCACTACAATGTATACAGGGAACATCTGTACTTGCACACTGATTAGCAGTGGCAAGTACCTATAGCATCTATCTTCACAGGAGGCAAAGGCAAAAAGTCAAGGGTAATCACGCCAAGCTATGCCAGGTCTAACACATATCTTTACCACAATGTCATTATAGAACAAAAAACATAGCACGTTGTAAGGCATGTCATTACAACACATTATTTTACAGTGCAAGTTGTTACACCCTATAAGGTTGTAAAGGTAAGTATGGGGTTACCCACCCTTAAAAAACCCAAAATGTGAGGGTTTTTAATATGGGTTTGCCATTTGTGAGAAGATGTAGGATTATGAGCTATGGGGTAGAAAGGGGAGTTGGGGGTTTATACACCCCAAAAATAAAAAAAAATATGGGTTTGGGGTATTTGGACAGATGGGTTAAGGAGGAAAAAGGGAGGTTATCTTTACCCCCCCCCCCCACCCTCCCCCCAAAAAGGCTTTAAAGGCTTTTAATGAGTTTAGCTTTTTGACAGATGAAGGCTATAGGTTAAGGGATAAAAAGGGGAATTAAGGATTTTACCTCTATAAAGAATTGAAATAATTGCTATTTCAAAGTCAATCACTATTTCCTCAGGTCTTTTGTTATTGCTTGTTTCTTTTACAAATGTTAAAAATTCTGTATACCTAGCTGACTGGTAGCATTATTAATTTTAGAGTGAATTTGTAAATGTGGGAAAACTGATGGGGTTTTGTTTTATAAGTCCCATGCATTATTCAAATTGTAAATTGTAAAGGAGAGTTCCAAAAATGTGTATTCTCTTTAAAGGTCTGATATTATTATGAAGAAGAAATAGTTCATGATTATGGGTTTCTGTGAGATGTTCAGGTATGTCAATATCACTAAACATTTTGGGTTGGGGAGAAAATGAACTTTGCTTTTCTGTCTTTTTCAGCCTATTATTCTTCTCAAATTAGAGAAAGGCAGGCACCACTCTGACATCGTTCAAGTAGATATTTCTGTACATCTCCCCCGGTACTGCACTAGAGGCCTCAGTGGGCCAGTTAGCTAATATCTGTATTTATTGTATATTTTCTCTAACCTGCCTGAGGGTTCTAAAAAGGAACCCTCAGGCACTCACACAGGGTAGGTAGCCGTTTGTCTTCATTGGGTTCCTGTGGTTAGTGCGTGTGAAAATACATCAAACCAACAAACGGCTACCTACCTTGTGTGGGTTCCTGAGGGTTCCTTTTTTCCTCTTGATAATTTCACTACCTTCTCATGACACAGCTTATACGTTTGCATGGAGCACTGAAGGGTGTTGGGGGCTGTTTTGCCTGACCACTCCTCCTACGGAGCTTCTTGTTGATTATAGTTAAAGATACTCTCTAGTTGTTTGTGATTGTTTATTCCCAGGGGCGGGAGAGTATTTACTTTGGCCCTTTCTCTCTTGTTGTTTATACACGTCATAAGAAACACCCCAATACCCACCATATGGTGTGATGGGCTCCTCGTTCTCTGCTCTGTTGTTGCTTGGTCTGGCACTGCTCGCCTTCCTCCTTCCCGTGCGCGGCCCACTCCTCTATGGCCTGGCGCACATCGCTTGTCTACGGCATGGGACGCAAGGATCCCAAGCAGAAGACCCTTCCCTTTGGGAAGGTGGCTGACGACGGCTCTACCATGGTGGATGTCGTACAGGGCCTGGACAGCATTGATGATCCTACCGCCCCTTCAACCTCCCTACTTCAAAAGATAAGAGCCCGTTTCCGTGCGCTAGATGGGAGGTTCGATGACCTTGACAGGAATCTGGCGACCTTGGGGGCCAAAATCCAAGTCCATGACAGACGCCTGGACGTTGCTGAGGCACGTATCTCGGATATTGAAGATGGCACTGCGCAATCCATTTAAAGACTGGAGCAGCGGTGTGGCTGAAATATTGAAACACACCCTTCCTTTTGTGCTTACACAAGTTCTCCACGACCCACAGGGCACATCCGTGATCGTTTGCGGTACTCATGGGGGCACTCCCCTTAACCTTGTATCTATGTACTCTTCCCCCTCGATGCTTGCCACGACTCTAAAGCAATCCACGGCTCTGCTCTCTGCCCTTCCTTTGGGGTCCACCATTATCGGGGGCGATTTTAACGCGGTGTCCACCCCGCTTCTCGACTCAACGGGTCCTCCTTCCACCTCCAGACTGGCGCAAGAAAAACAGTTAACAAACTGGGCTGAAACCCTTGGCCTCTACGATACATGGCGAATCTGGCATCCTTATGCTAAACAGTTCGCGCACACCTCTGACTCCCACCATACGCAAGCATGTATAGATACTATCTTCCTTCCCTCGATAGATTGCTCCGCAATCCAAGACGTCTGCATACTCCCGAGAGGTATCTCCGACCATTCCCCAGTGCTCCTTAGTATAGGGTCTCCCCACCCCTACTCACACTCAATCTGGCGGATGAACGCCTGGTTCCTTCAGGACAAAGGTTTCAAGAAGGCGTTGGGGCAGGAGTTACAGCACTACTTTGTCACCAATGCGGGGTCGGTCCCTTCCCCGTGTACTCTGTGGGAGGCGGGTGAGGCCACGATCCATGGATATGCCAAAGGCCACGTCCAGCGACAACGGCAGGCCAATCAACTGCAGATTACCTCACTAGAGGCACAGGCCCTACTCCTCGAGCGTTCTCCATCCATAGATGACGATGCTGAGCATGAGCAGCGTCTGACGACTATCCGTGCTGAAATCAAACGCCTCTCCCTAGAGGCCGCCAAACTCCTGTGGAGGTCGTCCGTCGCCAGAATTTATGGTTGGGGGATAAGAACGGCGTAATCCTTCACAGGCTTGCCATGTACCCCAGAGCGACCCGTATTATTCCGGAAATTCTGGATCACGAAGGGTCGACACACCGATCACCAGTGGCTATGGCTGGCACATTCGCCGCCTTCTACCGTAGGCTCTACGCCAAACAGACCCCCACTTGATCACTTTGAGAACTGCTGGATGCGGCAGGTACTCGCCTTCCTCAGCTGGACTCCAATGCTTTAGCTGATCTTGACCACCCAATCTCACACAATGAAATCAACGAAGATATTGCTTGCACCGCCTCGGGTAAGACTCCTGGCCTGGACGGCCTCCCCCAAGAGTACTATGTGGCACACTGAGGTCCTCGTACCCCGCCTGGCAGATCTGTATGCTGAGGCCTTCCAGAAGGGCTCCTTCCCACCCGAGACTGATATGGCGACCATTGTGGTCCTCCCGAAGTCTCAACCGCCATCTCCCCACTGTGCTGACTATCGCACCCTTATTAATACCGAAGTTAAAATATTTGCCGCAATTCTAGCCCAATGACTGCAGCCCTATCTTACCACATTGGTCCATCCGGACCAATGCAGGTTCATGCCCCAGCGAGGCACCTGACATTGACTCCGGCGGCTACACCTGGCCCTGGCACACCGCCAGATGCTCTCCCCCTATTTGGCACTCTTTCTCATCGATTTTGAGACGGTGTTTGACTCCGTGGACTGGTTGTATTTAGAGGATGTACTGGTGGAAATGGGCTTCGGCCCTCAGTTCCGACGGATGGTCGGGCTCCTTTACACCCAGCCCCATGCCTGCGTCCTGGTAAATGGGGCTCTATCTGTTGCCTTCCCCATACAAAGAGGAACGAGACAGGGGTGCCCCCTGTCGCCTTTTCTCTTCGCCCTGGCACTGGAGCCCCTTGCATCCGTGATCCGGTCCAAAACCCTCATTCGGGGATGGGAGTGGCCAAGCTCTGAGGTGGACAAGATCACCCTTTACGCGGACGATGTTCTGCTCTTCCTAACCGACCCATCCTAGTCTGGCCCCCACTGTCTTCAAATCTTGAGCTCCTTCTGGAAAACCTCTGGTCTCCGAATGAATCCAAACAAGTCGGTCCTGGTCCCGCTTCATCTATCCAGAGAATGCTATGACTGGCAGTCCACAATACCACTTCGACGTCAGTCCTTGAAGTATCTCGGGATCTGGGTAGCTCTTCTCCCCGACTTGGGGTGGTCCCTTAATATTGCCCGGCTTGTGAAGAAAGCCAAGGCAGATCTTCACAAATGGCAAACACTGCCCTTGAACCCCCTGGGGAGGGTTGCATTATTCAAAATGATGAAGCTTCCCAGATTCTTGTATGTTCTCCAAAATACCCCCTTCTGTTTTTCACGGGTGTGGTTTCGAGAGCTGGACACTATGGCTGCTAAGTTCCACTGGTGGGGAGGGAGGACTCGGTTGATATTAAAGACCTGTCAGATCCCATCATTCGACGGGGGCATGGGGATGACACATTTATATATCTACTACTTAGCAACCCATCTTTTGACTATACACGACTGGTTCAACAGGGGCTGGTCCGACCGAGCTTACAGGCTAGAACTTCATGTTCTTGGCCTGTCAAAAATCCAATCTCCCGTCCACTCTGCTCGATGTCTCCCGCTCTGTACTTCTAGCCTGGAGAGCAGCCCTAAGACACACGAAATGGACGCACAAACTCACCCAACTTATGCCTCTATGGCACGGCACGTGGCTCCGGGAGGTCAGTGGGCTACAAGGATTCCTTATTGGGATCCCTCAACTTGGCGATGTATGGGCTGGCGGCCACATGCGCTCCTTTAAGGACCTTCAGTCCAGATACTCCCTGAATCCGGCACAATTTTATAAATACTTACAATTGCGACATGCCCTCCACATACATATACCTGAGGATACCAGGATCCCTGAGTACAGTCCCCCGAGGTGCAGATCATGTTGGGTGACCTGAGGAGGGGGCGCATCTCCACCATCTACAAGACGCTGGTCAACACCACCCCAACCTCACTTGACCGACTCAGGGGCCAATGGGAGGAATGGGTGGGCCCTCTGGATGAAGAAGACTGGTGTGATGCCCTCATGTCCCTCAAAATGGTCAACACATCAGCTAAACTCCGCTTGATCCAATTATACTATATTCACACAGCCTACTTGACCCCTCTACGCTTACACCGGGCTGGCTTTTCCCCTTCTGCTGAGTGCACGAGGTGCGGTCAGGACCCGGCTGATTTCTATCACATGGTGTGGGCATACCCTCGATTGGCACAGTTCTGGGGGGGGGGAAATCGAGGGTGAATTGTCCGAGGTCCTGGGGTGGGGAGCTCCCCATGATCCTCTTCACTCCCTTCTCAGGATTACTGACAGGCTAGACGAGTCCAGGAACGAGAAATCATTTTACAATACTGCCATAGTTGTGGCCAAGAGGGACATTGCCGCCTCCTGGAAACTTCCCACACCACCAAGTTTGGAGACATGGTGAAGGGGGTGGACTGGTGCGCAGCTCAAGAAAAACCTATGTACGAGGCACGAGGATGCCCTAAGAAACATCGGAGGGTGTGGGGATGTAGTGTAGTTCCTATTTTCCCAATAGGCCCTGCGCATTGGAATAACATAAACAGTAGTATCGACGTAGAAGTGCGGATCTTCCAGGCCTCTACTGACTATGCTAAACTTAATTTGGTTTGTTACCAACTAGCTCAGAGGTCACTGGAAACTTTCTTGACTTAATAGGAAGTGATCAGCTTCCCTGGCACAGCCAAGAAGGGATTCAGTTTTCCAACAACCGTGCAACATGACAACTTTGCTCCTCAGATAAGAGTCAGTCTCTAGGGTCGTGTGAAACAATAGACAGTTATTTTACTCAGTCAGTTGTTGTGCAGATTACTTTCACAATATGTAGAGAATAGAGAGACGGGCGTTTTCAATAAAAGGTATTATTTATTGAACAGTCTTTCTTCTCATACAAGAGAAATGAATTGCCACAATTGCAAGACTTGTTATTATAAAAAGTACGTACAGTAAAATGAGTATTGCAAAATAATACTGTAAAAGCATTGATATGGTTTCTTAGCCATACAATGGTTTAAAATGAATAAAACATATATACATTCATATATACATTTAGCTAACGTACTCAACGGGTGCTTCTAACTACACCTACCCCAGTGTACCTGACCTAAGCCTAATACTTGGGAGGGGAGTAAGTAAGTAGCAGTTTTAGTTAAGTTGGTTTTGCCAAGGTTTGCTTCAAGAATTCTCTCTAAGGGTTTAGTCAACACCATACCTCTGGAATAGAATGTTGGAGGTCTGGTATCTCCTTCCAGCGACTCGATATCCCAGTCACTCGCAAGAGTAGGCTGGAAACACCGGAGCTGCATTTTCTCGGCAGGAGAAAAGACAGCGTCTCTCTCAGCGCGTCGAGGAAGAGGAGGGGCAGCTTGCATCTGCTGGGCTCTTGCAGGGGGACAGCTGTTCAGCTCCTAAGTTCACCACACCATCGTTCGCTCGCTAGCAGCGATAGCAGTAGCGATAGCAGCGATGGTATCATCAGCAGCAGCTTCAGCGTTTGCTTAAGGCAACGTTGGTAATATTTATACCTGAAAGGTGCCTTGTTTGACGTAAGTTTTTGGACATAAGACGTCAATAAAGATGTCACTAGGAAGTGATCGTCTATCAGTGCTCATTAGAGTTCTATTACTAATCAAAACATAGCAAGCGGGGCTTTCCCAGGTTGCTTAGTTTTTATCTTGTTGAAGAACTCGGAGTGTTAATCTAGGAATCTTAGATAGTGGCCTCCGCTGTGTCATTTGCACTAATTGAGCTGCAAAGGAAGTTGCAGAGGAAGCGATTCTGAAATGTGGCTCTGTTCGTGTGAGGACAGAGACGAGTTTCTGAATATTGCATTTGATCGGTTATGCAAATATAGGGGTACAAAGGGATTATAGCCGTATAGGGGCATAAGGTCACAGTATCGATCAGGGTCCTAGATTAGAACGCGACACCCACTCCACGAATTTATGTCCATCAAATTACTAAAACTAGAGCAATAAGATGCATGTGTAACATTGCCCACCCCAAAATACATATATGCATTTGAAATAGGCGTATTTGAAATACGTGAAAATATAGGTACTGTACGTTTTTAAGCATAGAAATCATTCAAAATCATAGCATATGTAATCAATGAACGATTTTGCGAAAAAAGTACACATGAAATATCTCTTAATACAGAAAAGAAGGGCGAGATAATTTCATCACATAGAAATGCATTGCAGTAAAATGTGACAGAGGCTGGTGTAAAGTTGTTATGTCTCTAGATTTATCTAAAAATAGAAGTAGAAGCTTCTGTTCTTTATGAATAGGTCTACTTTAAGCAAAGAATTTTCGTGCCAGAAAAAGGTGAATATTTTTTTTAAAAGTGTTCAATTCAAAAAAATTGTTGTTGAACGGGGGAATAGAGTTCCAACGCTTTTAGCCGTTTTTGTTGTTCAAAACTGAAGGCCGAATTCAGAGTTCATGGGAACGCTGTGTGTCGAAATGCTTTTCTAAAATTATTGTTTCTGTTCGGGTGAGAACATCATATCAGACAGGCTCTCAAAGAATTGGTCTACAAAATCAGGTGACAGTTCGACCAAATTCGATAGTGCTGTAACTTGGCAGGTGTGAGAATGATTGCTGTCATCAAAGTCTGGATCAGCAATGCTCACAGAAGGTCGTACTTGGGTGATGTTGCTTTTGTCACTCGCTCCACTGTTACCACCTAGTCGTAGTACAGGAGTCTCAACGAATGCCGTCATCAGGATTGGTAGCCGCTGGGGACAACACAATGCGTGAGCCGTTATCGGACTGAGCAAAGTATCGATATCCATTGGTACTGCTAATGGAAGTGCAAGACAGATGTCCAACACGCACTCATCTCCGCACAGCATACATCGTAGCACAGGTAAGATGCAGGATTGCCATATCGGTCTGAATGAAAGGAACCAGGTCATGTTTAGATCTCTCAGCATGGCCAATCCAAGGACTCCAGTTATTCTGTCCCGGTCTAGGATTGTTTCTTCCATCCTCGTAGAAGTCATGTCTGAGCTTTGGCTTGCCATATCGGAGCAGGAGGGTCAAAAATAAAATGCCTGCTACAAGTCCCAAAAATAGGGGTATGCCGCCAAAGACTGAATGGACAAAATTAGGAATGATTCCCAGAATTGTTTTGAATGGTGTTAGCAGTCCCGTAAAAATGGTCTTAAATATGCCGGGGATGCCTGTGGCACTAGACATGTTAAGGAGTTGGCTAAGCATTTCACATGCACGGGGCAATTTGTTGATAAAAGGTCATGAATCTCTGTAGCTGTCCTTGCAACTAGGAGATCATACGTCTCTTTTGATGACGTGATGGGCACTGTTGTCTGCAAAAGCACAGACTTCATTCTGCTTAAAGTATCAATTCGTATAGAAGAGAAATTCAGACGAGGCCAGATGGGAGTCTCTATGTCTCCAGGCCCGCTCGGAAACAATGCTTGCATACAGCATTTGACCATGGAAGTTACGCTTACGAGATAGGCTTTCCCTGGCAAAAGGCCACAACAGCTGTGATCCGTTATTAGAATGTAACTCCCATTCGCGAGTTGCATAAAGAAAGGCTCTATCTGCGTTGCAGGTGTGACATGTTGGTGGCATGAAAGGTTGTTAGAATTACCTTCACAGGCTCCGTGTAAATTAATACCCTGCCACAAAAGTATACCGCTTAGTGAACGTTTACAGTTTTCACCACTAAGAAATACATTTTTGTTGCTGTCACTATAGCATGAATGTGTGTATGGTAATTTCCATGCTGACTTAACGTATCCTTTACCCAATCGTTCATACTGGCCAGTAGGCATGTATTCAAGGCAATTTTTAAATCGGAAAGATGTTATCGGAATTGTGATAATCCTGTGTATTATCCATTCAATGACAGGACTTTCTGACATTGTCAAAGGTAATCTCTCAAGTTTTTCGATGCTCAGGATTGTATAGTCTGCCCCTTTCTGTGCCAAGCTGATTTGTTTATCAGTAAGGTTAAAGATGGAAAATAATGATGTTGTGTTGATTAAACGCCAAGGCACATAGCCTGAACGAAGATTTTGCAGCGTCCAGCCTAACTGTACAATAGAACGTAATTGCGACTGGCCATGCTGTAACATTAGCAAGTCTCTGTCTATTATGTCAAAAGCAGATGATACAATATTGTCCAACAAATATATTCTGGAGGACAGAGTCATTAACCCATTGTCCATTACAGAAAGTGATTTTTTCAAATTAATACGATCAATTTCTCGTATTTTTTCAGCTGTTTCAATTTGCGTGACTTTCCAAGCCTCGTTGTATGCAGCATAGATGCTGGCCGCTATGAAACGCTTTTGACGCTGTTTGCGTGGTCCCATAATAAAATCGCGCAAATCAGCACCATCTTTAAGTAAAGACAAGTGTTGCTTAATTTCAGCCAGTGTGGATGATCCTAGCCATTCGAGGCAGAGTTTCCCTACACTGTATGTTGTTACTATCCCTGGATGTTGTCTCTGGGAGTATCTAGGGTCTTGTCTGGTCATTTGTAACCCCTGTGTTTTATTCAGGAATCTATCTTGACAGTTGTTTGTGTCAGTAGGCCAGATTAACCACTTTTTCCAATCAGGATGTGTTCTGTTTAAATGTAAAATTTTAGTTACGTCTATCTCAATATCTGTTGTTGCATTCTCAGGTATTGGCTTCGGAATAGACGGTTTGTTAAGGTCTTTAATCTTAGCTAGGCCAAGACAGGATGTTTGATGAATTGTGTCATTTAAAAACATCATTTGTTCTGGTATCATGCAGGTTCTGAATAATGCTTCTAGGCCTTGTACCTGCCAATCTTTCGTACCCCAGATGGTTTTTGTTTCAATGTTATTTTTCCAATAATCAAAACCAAATGTCATCATTTTTTCATAAAATGCTTCTGAATATATCAATTTAGTATTTGTCAGCATCGTTTTCAATCCTGTTTTATCTAACAGTTTGTAATAAAACGTTTCTGCATCACTGGTGTTAAACCCTGAGAAGTACTTGAATTTCTCAAAGAATGTTTTAGAACTGCTTTTAGATGGCGTAGCACAATGTTCCCATTGGTTATACTTAAAAACATTTCTAGGCTGTGCAGATTTATGCAAGTAATGGTCACCATAATGTGTGAAGCAGAACATCTGTTCATAACTAGACGAACCTTGTAAATAATCATGTTCTGTGAATCTAGCAGACATTACTAAATCAGACATCATGTTATTAATACTTTCAAAGTCCCAATCATCAGAGAATGTACTAGGTTTTACAAAGTCACTTAAGGAAACCTTGAATTGATGAGGATACTTCAGGATCTCGACCGGACCATAGATCTCATAGTCAGTTTTCTCCAATACTACCCCACCGGGTATTGGAATGGCTGTGACATTTACTGTTGACAGTTCTCTTTTCTTCACGTGGAATGATCTGTGTGGTTTGAGGACTAAGTTGATGTTCTGACTTGCTGTGTCCAATGTATTGTAATAAACTTTCCTAAAATTAAAACTAAAATTAGGCATAGTAGGAGTATGAATACCCCTGAAATAATCCAATGCTCAATCAATGGTGCATCCAGATATACTTCTTTGATTTGTTGAAAGAGTTCCGTTGCTTTTTCTTTAAAAGTCTTTGTTTCTGGCATCACTTCGGGGTTGCTTTGATCCTCGGAAAAGTTGTCGAAGTTGATGAAGTAGCCAGAGGCAGTTCTGTCAATTGTTGGGATTGTTCTTTCAATTTGTCTTTCGGTAGCACATTCAGATGTCACATCATTGTAGACTGGTGTTTCTTGACGAACTGTTTCAATCTGTGTTTCAAGAGGCACAAGTTCCATGGCATTATTGCATAGTCCCTCTCTGTGCACTGCAGGCTGATCGAATGTGATTAGTCTTTCAGTTTGAACCTCTTGGATTGTTGCAAGTTTGGGTATTCTGTTGTTTCTTGGGAGTCCACTGGGCCTACTGTTGATTATAGGCCACATGCTTGTGGTTTTACCAGGTCGATTGATACAACTCTGTTCTACTTTTTACCAGCAAGTGGCGGTAGTACTACTGATCTTGTTCCGTTGATTGCCAAGACAGGTACTGCTTTTCTGTAAGAAGGCCCAAATTCCTTCTTCACCGCTATTTTTTCTCTGACTAGATCCCCAATCTTTGGAATCCAGACAGGCCTTGCTGGGGCTGGTGCTGATGGTGCCTCGTCAGTGGTAGCTGGCTGTTGCTTTAACTTTATGTTGCTTAAGGATTTTCTTGTTTCATTCAAGTCCTGTAAAACAGCCAAACGGTCTTTGATGTCAAAGTCTGTTTTCTTATCTTGTACCACTGATACCTGACTATCTAAGTCCTGAATTCGCATTCTAGTTCCGAACAATAGTTCGTATGGGCTGAAACCTTTTAGAGAATTTCTTGGCAAATTGTTAAGACTGATCTGGACACTTATTAAATGTTTGACCCACCCAGCACCCAAACCTAATACCTTCGCTGTTATAGATTGCTTTATGTCCCGGTTTTTTCTTTCTACCACACTGTTCCCTTCGGGGTGTGACGGACAAGAATACCGTAACCCAACTCCCATGCTGGCCATGGCCTCCTTATAAGCTCGAGAGCTGAAAGCAGGACCCTGGTCAGAATGGAACATGGCAATTGCGTATGTGCCGATAAAGACTTGCAGATCTTTTATAACTGTTCTGGTGTCAGCCGAGCGCTGGGGGCCACATTTTTTAAGTGGATTTTGTCTTAATGATGTACAATGGGACGCGTTTCTCTTTTTTGATAGCGCGGATAGATCGCCTTATGCTTTCTATTAGGGCTTCTGACACTACACTGGCCGGTTCTCCACTGCGATCTCTGTTGCAGTCTTCACAGTTTTTTGCAAATTCATGAATACCTTCACTCATTTCCGGCCACCAGTACACTGATTGTAATTCAGTCATAGATTTCTTTATCTTTTTGTGCCTAGGACCCAATCCCATGTGTGCTTCCTGTAATAGGAAACCTCTTCGGTTCCTGTTTGGAATTACCCTATCCCCCACTCCAGGGATTCGAGCAAAAGGAACGGAGTTTGCATCGATTACGTATGCATAATTGAGTGGATAGTTCACGGGTAGTGCTGCACAGTCGCCTTTTACGGTCGTTTTTACTGCCAGCATGGTTTCCCCGTCTATGTATTTTTCTGCACGCTTTTTTGTGGCTACGGAAGCCGGTTTAGTTGCTTCCGCTGTGGCTGTATTAGCCAATGAATTCCCTGCAACGTGAACGCCATCACGTTGAAGACTCTGTGCGTGTATCACGTGAGTCTTTTGTAGTTCTTTCCGTAAAAGAGCTACCTGTTTCCAGAGCAATTTATCCTTTATTGTGGCACCTGTGTCATCTTTGTAATCGTTTTCAATCCAGCTCTGCAACTTATTATTGTAAGAATTGACGCAAAAATGAGAATCGCACACGATTAGTGTCGGGAATTCACGTTCTGCATTTTCAAGCGCCATCTTTAAAGATCTGATTTCAGCTCGCTGAGCCGAACAGTTTCTTACTGATTCAGTTTTTGTTATTTTCGGTCTGAATTTACTGCACAGTCAACGACCTTTAACAATCGCACAGGCTGCATCGTAGGATTTGTTCTCTACGTTGAAATGCTGTACAAATCTATCTGTATAGATTATACAGGCGTACTGTGGGAGAGGCAGAAGTTTGATTGGCAGAGGATATTCTTCCTCATATTCTAAATCATTCAGTTTTTTGAATTGCGGGGCGAAATAGTATTTCACATCTTCCGCTCCTAGAGAATCTACATACTTTATCCATTTCGGATCTAGTGACACTGTAGGCAGGTTTACTGGGCTGAATAGCGCCTCGAAGGCGGATTCCGCTGTGAGGATATTAATCCTTTTACCATGTGCTAGTTCTCGTTCATTCGCTAATGCAGTTTCTACTGCTTTCACAGTATTTTCTGTTGGACTGAATGTTTTTTCTGCTTGTGTGTACAAGTGAGATTTAATTGAAATTGGTACCTTTTCTCCCTCATTTGAGGTCAGGTACGTGAATCCGCATCCTCCTGGGATGACTTTGATTACAAGATTGCGTGTGTTGTCACGTGTATCTAATTTTGTTTTTGCTAACATATCTGTTTGCAGTGATCTCAAAATTTCTGTGTGTTTTTGAGTCCAATTGATTTGTTTAAAATCAGTTTTAATTAGTTTGTAGAGAGGTTTAACCCTCTCTGCGTAATTTAGAATGTAAGTTCTACCGAAATTCAGAAAGCCTAGAATCGATTGTAAATTCTTCAGCTTTTTTGGAGCTTGGAGTACAGCGCACTTCTCTAAGAAGTTGTCCGCTAGGCTTTTTCCTTCACTTGATAATTCGTATCCTAAAAAGAATACTGTCAGATGGGCAATTCGGGACTTTTTAAAGTTGAATTTGTAACCCTCTGCTGCGAACCCAAGTATAATGGTGTTCACTCTTTTCAAGTGAGTCTCCAAGTCGTCGTCTGTGAGATAGATATCATCTACGTAAGATAATACCTCATCATCATATATTTGTAGTAACTCTGTTACTCTAGCTGAGAATAGTCCTGGGCTGTTCTTGAATCCCTGTGGGAGCCTACAGAAATTTTTCTGAGACCCCATTACGGAGAAAGCGGTCAAGTATCTGCTTTCTGGTGCAATGTTTTGACAAAAGAAACCATTAGATATGTCTAATGTCGTTTTATATTTTTTCCTAACTATGTTATTCATTAGTGCAGCACTATGCGAATTTTGTACTGCAAAAGTTTTGCAACATGCATTAAGGTGTCTGTAGTCCAAAACTAGACGATATGAATTGTCTGGCTTGGAAACAGGAAACAAAGGATTGTTCATTTAAGAGGTGCATGTTTCAATCACCCCCTGGTATTCAAGTTGATCTAAGATCTCCCTGACTTGTTTTTTAGCTTCTTGCTTAATGGGATACTGCCTTTGGGCAGTCGGTTCACTTTTTAACTGGATTTTGTGGGGAGGAGAGTCCTCATCCCATCCTATATGATTTTTATATAATGCCGGTGCCTGGGCTACTGCCCATTTCCTTGCATAAGTATATTTTTGGTGAATCGGAATGTGATTCGAGAAGGCAGGCATAATAATTTCTTCGCCACGAGGGCACTCCCTGACAAACTCTGGGGGCCAATCTTTTTCAGCTAACAGAATATCATAGCCTTTTGAGAGTTTGTCCCAAAATAGACCCCTTATTTTCCTAGTCTTATCACCCTCTATACGCAGTGTTATTTCGTATATCTTTTGGGGCTCGCTAAGTCTGGTGTCGGCAGTTTCAACCTGAATGTATTCATTCGTGTCAACTGTCTCCAGATGACTCATCAGGATCTTGCGGGCTATACTGATTTCTGCTGCACTGTCTAGCATTGTCTGTGCCCACTCCCTGTTTTTCAACTGTGTCCTCAGTATTCTCGGCATGGTTGATTACTCTAATACTGGCTACCTTCTTTCTTGGAAATTGAGATTTTTTTACTCTGAGCAGGTTCCTTGTCTTTGGACTTGGTGTGCTCTCCTGGGTCTGACCGTCCTCTTCTTTCCGATTTCTGCGAAAAAGATCGAGAGGGACGTGTATCAATACTTTGATATCTATCAGGCTTTTTCAAATTATCCCTATTTCTAAGGTTATATCTTTTCTCAGAGGGTTCCCTCTGGGGAGACTGGTGTTCTCGAGTCGGAGTTCTTTCCCTCCGTCGAGGAGACCTTCCTCTGGACTGGAAAACTTTTTCCTTCGGAGTGTTATGTTATGTTATGTTATGTTAAATGACACTTATTGAGCGCACTAACACCCGAGGGTTTCTTGGCGCTTACTGGGAGGACAACTGAGGTGAGGGCAAGGAGAGTTTATCCTGACAGAGTGAAAAGAGAAGTTTTGAGGGATTTCCTGAACTGAAGAAGAGAATTGCTGGATTTAATGGCCAGAGGAAAGGAGTTCCAAAGTTTGGGGGCCGACGAGGCAAATCGACGACCTCCAAACTTATTAAGTTTGAATTTAGGAGTGACGACCAAATGAAGGGAAGCTGAACGGAGGGAGCGTGCAGGTTGATACAAGGTGACCAGAGATTTTATAAACGCGGGGCAGGGACAGTGAAGGGATTTGAATACCATGCAGCCCATCTTGAAGGCAGCTCTCTCCTTCACTGGCAACCAATGAAGCTCGCGGAGCAAACGCTTCGCGGATTGCCACCTAGGGATCTTAAATATCAGGCGGGCTGCCTGGTTCTGTACAACCTGAAGACGATGTAGGAGAGCTCGTGGAAGTGCATGGTAGAGGGAGTTAGAAAAGTCAAGGCGCGATAAGACAAGGGACATGACGACCTGACACAGAGCCGCATGTGGGAGTAGGTGTCTGATCTTCTGGATCTTTCGAAGTTGGAACATGCACGAAGAGATCGTGGCCCCTACTTGAGCTTTAAGCGACAATTCGGCGTCGATCGTCACCCCCAGACTCTTGACGGCCTTGAGTGGTGTAGGAGGGGGACCCAAAACGGGGGGCCAGAACTGCGGACCCCAGTGTACAGCACTGGAACCGGGGAGAAGTAGCTCGGTCTTTCCAGGATTTAATTTTAGCTGATTCAAATTCATCCATTGTTGGATATGAGTCATAACGGCATGGAAGTTGTTGATTGCCTGGGGAGAATCAAGGGGGAAGATGAGCTGCAAATCGTCAGCATAATTGAAGACGGTAACGTCCCAATTATGAAGAGAATGAATCAGGGGACGGAGATAAAGATTAAACAATAGCGGGGAGAGAGAGGAACCTTGAGGGACACCACAGGTGATTGGGGATTTTGATGCGGTGAAGGGGCCAAGGCGTACAGCTTGTGATCTTCCTGTCAGGAATGACTCCACCCACCTAAGGGCTGCGCCCTGAATGCCAGCCTGTCCGACACGGTGGAGAAGGATGTCATGATCCACCGTGTCGAACGCGGCAGATAGATCCAAAAGGACCAGCGCCTGTGGTCTCTTGGCATCTGCATTCCCTCTTAAAGTGTCCATAACTGCCAGGATAACAGCTTCCGTGGAGTGGGCTGGCCTAAAGCCAGCCTGATTAGGCTCAAGGAAGCGAGAGCTCTCGATGAAATTGGAGAGACACCCGGTGACATGGGCTTCGAGCAGTTTGGAAAAATAAGGCAGCAGGGATATTGGGCGATAATTAGAAGGTTCAGCCGCATCAGCCCCTGGCTTCTTCAGGAGCGGCACAAGAATGGCTTCCTTGAAGGAGCCAGGGACTGTGCCAGAGGTGAGCGAAGTATTCAGGAGAGGCAGTATGCATTCCGGCAGCTCAAGACAGACATCCCGGAGCACCATTGGAGGACAATGGTCGTCCGGGGAGCCAGATTTCACGCGATTGGCTAATTTCGCTAAGGTAGGGGGTGGATTGTTTATTTCCATCCCAGCTCTTCTTAGGAGTGTTTGAATTATTTTTAATAAATAATTTTGCAGGATTTTCGAGCAGTTGGGGTTTTACTGGTTTCCCACCCAAGCTGTCTCTACCTACTTCTAATAGCATTTTTCTATGATTCTGGCAAGCTCAATTGGTTGATCTGTTATATCTGTTTCCTTCAACTTCTGGCGGATCACCACAGATGCTGCTTCTGCTTTTATATTGGCTAATAATATAGCCGAGACCTGCTTGAAGTCTTTCAGTAATTTCATACCAAGAGTTAAAGCAGGACCGTATTCAATCTGAATCTGTTTTAGCACTTCTGGTATTACCGCCATAGACGGAACACCATGTGTTTTTGTGTAAATGGAAGCAAAGACTGTACCCCAAGTGTCACAGTCCTCCACGTGTGGTGCGACCCCCATTGGAAGGCAGATGGTCAAGATTCTGTGTTTCTCAATAGGGGTAGTATTCAGAAATACTGCCTCTATTTGAGTAATTTTCTGCGCTAACCAGAAAGGAATTTGTTCCCGTTTTACGGGTGTTTTACCAAGACATGATTGTATGTTCTGTGGTGTAATTTTATTAGTGTTCCCCTGATGAGGGGTCAGCTGTGGTACATTAACAGCTGATTGGACTGTAGCAGTCCGCATTACATATTGGACTAATTGCCTATGTATTTTAATGAATGTTTTTAGCTGTGCTAAAAGTTCTTCTCTAGACATTTTATCAATGTCCGGATGTGGTGTGTAGCTGGCTAGAACCGGCCACGTTGCTCCTGGTCTACCTAGTGGACCGAGCCTGGTAATATGATCATTGTGTTTTAGGGCGCCATTAAACCAGAGCAGGTGCTCTTGGAATTTTAATGGGATTTCAATCTCCTCGAAAGGAGCGTACTCTCCCGGTGGATCCCCTATTTTATAATAGTGGAACTCGTGTGTTGCGGCGTTTGCCGCTGGAAATTTTATCCATGAATAGAATACCTCTGTCTGCCGATATTCGTTTGCCTCTATCACGAAGACGACTGTGCCACCTTGTGTGGTCAGTCCATTTTCTATAAGTTTTGACGTTATAGATTTTCTTAAATGTGCCGGGATGATTATTGCACCCGGTTCAGTAGTCCCGTCGGGACCCTGCTGAGTCGCATCTACTGCGACATCAGTTCCGTTGTTTTCTACTCACATTTTATAAATGCAGGTTTTGCAGAGCAGGTCTCCAAGGAGACAAAGATTAGGTGCACAATATTTTGGAACACTTTATCCTTCAACGTTGAATAAACCAGAGCTTTACATAAGAATCTCTTCCTACTAAGGTCGGGCGGATTTTAACCTTTCACCCACTCCAGACGTCTATTGGAGTATTTACGGGAGAAAGGGGTCTGTGTGAAAAATGCACGACTGAGTTACTCTAACGTCTTGCGTTAGTTTATCGCCTTACCAAACGTTGGGCGCCATGTAGTGTAGTTCCTATTTTCCCAATAGGCCCTGCGCATTGGAATAACATAAACAGTAGTATCGACGTAGAAGTGCGGATCTTCCAGGCCTCTACTGACTATGCTAAACTTAATTGGGTTTGTTACCAACTAGCTCAGAGGTCACTGGAAACTTTCTTGACTGAATAGGAAGTGAACAGCTTCTCTGGCACAGCCAAGAAGGGATTCAGTTTTCCAACAACCGTGCAACATGACAACTTTGCTCCTCAGATAAGAGTCAGTCTCTAGGGTCGTGTGAAACAATAGACAGTTATTTTACTCAGTCAGTTGTTGTGTAGATTACTTTCACAATATGTAGAGAATAGAGAGACGGGCGTTTTCAATATAAGGTATTATTTATTGAACAGTCTTTCTTCTCATACAAGAGAAATGAATTGCCACAATTGCAAGACTTGTTATTATAAAAAGTACGTACAGTAAAATGAGTATTGCGAAATAATACTGTAAAAGCATTGATATGGTTTCTTAGCCATACAATGGTTTAAAATGAATAAAACATATATACATTCATATATACATTTAGCTAACGTACTCAACTGGTGCTTCTAACTACGCCTACCCCAGTGTACCTGACCTAAGCCTAATACTTGGGAGGGGAGTAAGTAAGTAGCAGTTTTAGTTAAGTTGGTTTTGCCAAGGTTTGCTTCAAGAATTCTCTCTAAGGGTTTAGTCAACACCATACCTCTGGAATAGAATGTTGGAGGTCTGGTATCTCCTTCCAGGGACTCAATATCCCAGTCACTCGCAAGAGTAGGCTGGAAACGCTGGAGCTGGATTTTCTCGGCAGGAGAAAAGACAGCGTCTCTTTCAGCGCGTCGAGGAAGAGGAGGTGCAGCGTCCACGGGCAGCTTGCATCTGCTGGGCTCTTGCAGGGGGACAGCTGTTCAGCTCCTAAGTTCACCACACCATTGTTCGCTCGCTAGCAGCGATAGCAGCGATGGTATCAGCAGCAGCAGCTTCAGCGTTTGCTTAAGGCAACGTTGGTAATATTTATACCTGAAAGGTGCCTTGTTTGACGTAAGTTTTTGGACATAAGACGTCAATAAAGATGTCACTAGGAAGTGATCGTCTATCAGTGCTCATTAGAGTTCTATTACTAATCAAAACATAGCAAGCGGGGCTTTCCCAGGTTGCTGAGTTTTTATCTTGTTGAAGAACTCGGAGTGTTAATCTAGGAATCTTAGATAGTGGCCTCCGCTGTGTCATTTGCACTAATTGAGCTGCAAAGGAAGTTGCAGAGGAAGCGATTCTGAAATGTGGCTCTGTTCGTGTGAGGCCAGAGATGAGTTTCTGAATATTGCATTTGATCGGTTATGCCAATATAGGGGTACAAAGGGATTTTAGCCGTATAGGGGCATAAGGTCACAGTATCGATCAGGGTCCTAGATTAGAACGCGACAGGGAAAATGGCTAGTGGCCATGGAATAACCTGTCCTCTAGACGAGAAGTGTGTGCCTACAGCTGGGGGGCGTGACTGTCATGTGATGCTTGTGTTTCTTTTACTGTACTATGTCAATATTGGTGCTTTCTACTGCTGTGCTGTTGGTGCTTGTCTTTCCAAAAAAACAATAAAGTTGTTTATCAAAAAAAAGATTAGAGCGAGTGGAGCGCATCCTCAAGGAAGTCGCAATTAAAAACGAAGACCTTGAAGCGCGAAGCCGGTGCAACAACATACGCATTCTGGGAGTACCGGAGACTTCTGCCACGGGCCGCCTTGACCTATTTGTCGAAACTCTACTCTCTGACCTGTTCGGTAAGGAGTCCTTCACCCGCGGATTCGAGGTGAAGCGAGCGCATTGTTCCCTGGGGCCCATGCCCAACCCAGGCTGCCCTACCCGCCCTATCACAGCGCGCATCATGAACTTTCGGGATGGCAACACTGCATTACGCCTTGCTAAGGAGCTGTTAGACAACACATGGCAGGGCTCAAAGCTTGCCTTTTTTCCATACTTTACCATCATCGTGCAGGAGGCCAGTTGCAAATACAATGGGGTTAAAGCCACCCTCAGAAACTTGGGTTTGAAATACTGCATGTTATACCCCGCAAGACTAAGAGTGGACATCGATGGCCGGGCCCGCATCTTTGAGAACCCTACCGATGTGCAAGACTTTTGTCACGCCTATAAGCAAAACAACAAACAGGCGGCTTAAACTTGGAGTAGACCCTCTACTTTGCTCAGTGGCTCTGAAGCAAACATGGAACTCTTTTCCGGCTCCGGAACTGGTTGACTCTGCTGCCTGGTTCCTTTATGTCTTTGCAGAATGATGTAGGGATGATATTATTCACGAATTTCGATACGTTTCAATTAGCTCATGGTGTACACCTTGGGTTTATTTTTGGTCCAACTGATGTACCGTTTCAGGGTTTGTCATCTCCAATGTAAAGTCGATTTGTATTCTACGTACTACTATCTGGTAGGGTTTTGCCTCGCTTTTTTTTCAGTGAGGTTGGGTGGGGGTGGGGGAGGAGACTGCCGTTACATATCAATTGTTGTTCACTTTTCAGTTTGTACACTGTCACAGTTTGCATTTACCGGTTTATGCCTGTATCTATTATACACACCACATATACTAGATGCCTCAGTTAGGCAATGTTGAGGGCCCCTCCAGCTTGTCTTTGATGTCCTGGGTCTCAATGATGACCGCAAGAAACAGCAGGTTAGTCATTGCTTCGGCATAATGTAGACATTGCATTCCTGCAAGAAACGCATTTCCCCAAATGGACTTGGTCCCCTTTGCCTCAGGATGGGGAGCTCACAGATATTTCTCTAACTTTAGTAACTACGCCAGGGTTACAAGATTCACAAGAGGGTCCCCTTCAGTCTCCACTCAGTCGTCAATGATAACGAACGTAGATACACAATCGTTGTGAGGACACTACTGAGTCATAGCCTTGCGTTGAAATGTGTGTATACGCCCTGAATACAGATTTGCTAGACTTTTTTCACGCACTAAACGCCCAGCTTGCAAAGTTAGATCCTATTTTACTGTTGGCTGGCGGGGACTTTAATCTACTCCTTAACCCTGAACTCCTTAAACCTTAACAGCCAAATCCCATGACACTAAACCTCGTGCTCAAGGTGCTCTCCTTGACCTTTGCGACTGATTCTCCCTATTCGATATTTGGCACAAACGCAACCCTTCTCACACTGACTTCATGCACTATGCGGGCCAACAGAAAACTTGGACTAGAATTGACTATTGGCTTCACTACCCTGGCACTTCCTGCTTGTACCAGTCTCTTGTTACAGTTCCGTGAACGTATTCCGATCACTCCCCAGTTAAACTACTTCTTTGGGTTCCATGACCTAACAGGTTTGAGAGACAATGGCACTTCCCTAGTGGCGCCCTCAATGACGACTTATTTAACACCGAGGTGCGTGAGGCCATTGAAGACTACTTTGACATCAATACAGGTTCGGTCGACACTTGGGGGGTTCTGTGGGAGGGCTTTAAGGCATACGTTCGTGGAGTTTGCATTGCCAAACATGCAGGGGTACTTAGGGCTCTCTGCACTACACTCATGCGATTAGAGCATGAACTCACAGACTTTGGACAATGCGGCTCGACGATCCCTCGGTTCGGGTGCGACAGGAAAACGTTTGGCTCCCCTCTCTGAATACAGAGACGCAGCGGATCGCGAGATCGTCTTTTTGGGTAAATATCAAACTGCGCAGCGCTATGGCGAAGGAGAGCGCCCGGGCAGAGTACTGGCACAGATGCTTCAACCCCCATACAGCAAAGCCTACGTCACTGAGACAGTTCCTCCACCGACCGGATGCTGCACGACACCGCGGAAATCCAAGCAGAATTCCTTGCTTTTTTTACTGCTTTATACACTTCTAAATTAGGACGAGATCCCACGGCGCAAGAAGCTTATCTCTCTGAGATCGCTTTAGTATACCTGAGTGGAGAATTGTGGCTCAATGGTTAGAGCGGCAGACCCTGATGCAGAGGTCTAGCACGGGACCAGGGTTCAATTCCCCGCCTCGGCGGGTCTTGGGCTCAAAATTCCACAGACCTGATAATTCTCGCCTCGGTGCCTATTCTAATCATAGAGTCCCACTCTGGACAATAGCTTGCTTAATCTCCACAACGGCCCCCACAATGCTAAGGATGCCTGGCCTACACCCTGGGGGTGCCCAGGAGTGGACGCCTCACAGGGAAAGCCAGGACGGGTTCCACAGCGGTATTCATACTAGCGCCTTGAGACCCTTGCGGGTGAGTAGTGCGCTATACAAGTATCAATTTACAAATTTTACAATTTACTAGAGAGGGACATGCAGGACTTTTTGGCAGATCCGATCTCTGAGGCAGAAGTACTGGGAAGACTACCAAGAAACTAAAGAGGGTCCCTGAGGTTCTGGGTAAAGGGAGAGGAGAACAGGGAAATACCAGAAACAAACCCAGAAACCTCTCCCTAACCAATAATTAACCAATAGGTCATAGATCCTGAATAAGAAAGCAGTATCATTGTCCCAGAGGTAATTTATTTATAAAGTTAATGTTATTATTGTTGTTGTATCAAAAGATATAATTTTTATAAAAGTATACGTAGATTCATTTATGTAGGAACAACAATCATAATTCAAAAGCATAAAGACCCCAAAATGAGAACAATACAAAAAATGTGAAGACACAATATAACACCACACATCACACAACCTTCAATCATACCATACACATACCAACAGAGCAAGACATGCTTTAACCCCCTTGGCCGCGGCGGTAATTCTGCCGCGGCGCTGGGGGGGGAGGGTGGGTCGCTCGGCGCCGCCATGCTTGTGACAGAACCACGCCGTCATGAGCCACGGGTGGGCTGTGCTTATGACGACGTAGTTCCGTCACGACTCCGCCCACTCACTAATTCGCCCGCACAGGTGGGGAATCAGTGCCGTGTGGGCGGAGCGGCCAGGGCATGACGGAACCACGCCGTCATGAGCACAAGCCACCCGTGGCTCATGATGGCGTGGTTCCGTCACAAGCATGGAAGGGGTTAATATTGACACACTGACTTACAAAAAACAGAAAACAATTACATTGTACATTATACATGAACAATTGTCATATACAAAATACACAGAATAATTTCAAGACTGAGAACAGCGCCGACACTCGTTTCGGAGTGGAACCTTATCTCATAGTTCCTTTGTAGGGGGCAGCTGATACAATTTTACTTTACAGTCAGAATCCCGTCAATGGCTCAAAAAACAATTTATCTATGACGATTGTAAGGGGTCTTTGTATCATATCATTCAAGTGGATAAGATTGTATAGAAGCAACATTGAAGAAAACATTTTTTTTTAAACAATCCAAGGAATTTCAAATTCCTAAGGCCATAAATCAGAAGAGGTCTGCTGTTGATGGGGGGCTTCACAATCCCCAAAAATGTAATGCTAATGGACGAAGAAAACACCACAAGGGGGCTTCTTCCTGAAGTTAAAAAGGTGCCTGTCTGGCCGAGGTCATGATGATAAAAGAGACAAAGAAATACGTAGAACTTGAAATGTAAAATATCATGCAGGAGCTAGTCAGAAATAGAGATAGCAGGCATAAGGAACCCAGAAATCGGCACTATGCGCTTCTTGGATAAGACATGGTGGAACTTAATTAGCCTCACCGGTCACACGAACGGGGAGCTTCATCCTCCGATGGAATCAGCAGAGCTTTCTTATTCAGGATCTATGACCTATTGATTAATTAATGGTCAGGGAGAGGTTTCTGCAGATGTACTTGGAGCCATTGATTCCCTTTGTTGCTCCTCCGCCCCGGGCTAGGTGGCTTAACTGGGAATTTCTACAAAGCCTATAAAGACTTACTAGTGCTGCATCTAATTGAAGTGTACGCGGAAGCCCTTGAGAAACAGATCCTACCCCCTACGCTCCGTGAAGCGTTTGTCATATTTCTACCCAAGCCTGGCAAGGATCCGTCATTGTGCGGGTCCTACAGACCTTTATACATTCTCAATTTGGATTATAAAATGCTCGCTGAAATTGACGCCGATCGTTAATCCCAATTGATGGAGTTCATTATTTCGCCGGCTCAATCCGGTTTCGTTCCCCACCGATCGACGTTTTTGAATCTCAGGACGCTGTTCTCGGTCCTTCATAGAATTAGCCCTGAGGTCCCTGCCGCTGCAATTCTGTTAGACACTGAAAAAGCCTTCAACACCCTGGGATGGCTTTTTTCATGGCGGTCGTGCGCCGTATGGGTATGCCGGTGGGACTCATAACTACCTCTGCCTTGCTGTACACCCCTTCCACTGCGAGACCTCGCCTGAATGGCACACTCTCCTGTCCTTTCTCCTTATCCCGCGGCACACGCCAGGAGTGCCCCTTAGCACCTCTGTTATTCATACTTGCCAAGGACCCCTTGATCCGCCACTTTCAGGAGAGGCATCTGCAAAGAGGCCTGCAATTTAACACGAGCCCCTTCTAGTTTCGCTCTACGCGGATGGCACCATCCTGTATGTTCAGGGACCCCAGGTGAATTTAGAGCCACTCATTAGAGAAATTCTCCGTTTTGGGCAACATTCTGGCCTTGGCATCCACTTGCATAAGTCAGTTATCACCCATCACCGACGAACAATGGGCCAAATGCTGTGCAGTCACGAAAGACATTTCCCTAAACAGTAGGCATAAACTGCTGCATTTAAAGTTTCTTCACAGACTATTCATCACCTCGGCCAAAGTTCATAGACTAGACCCGACTAGGCCTCACACCTGTCGCAAATGCGATGCTCCACACGCTGATTTCATACATCTTACCTGGACCTGCCCCGCTTTATTATCATATTGGGAAAGAGTACACAAAACATTGGTGATATGACCGCATTGTCCCTCATTCCTCCACCAGAGGTGGCTCTTTTGGGATATGTGATGAACTTCCCCAAAAAAGTTAGGAAATTCGCTGACCTCAGTTTACTACTGGCCAAACGTGAAATAGCGATACATTGGGGTCGCAGGACAGCTCCCACTTTACAGAGCTGGATGAACAGCCTGGCCTATTGTAACATCAACAGTGAGGTTAACTCCAATACCCTAACTAGCTCTTCTCATCCCAAGGATATTTGGGGACCCTACAGGGCTTATGTGGAGTCCATTGGTCACTCCTCTGACTCATTGCTGAAACAGGGCATCGTCCCTACTGGGGTCGGATGTACAGTTTCATATTTCCATAACAATGGACGCCTGGAGCGATTCTGGGCCCGGTGGTGTCTGGTCCTCTTGCTATGCATGTCTTGCTCTGTGATTGTTGGGCTTGGACGGATGTGGGACCTCGTTGCAGACTGGTGGAGGATGTTACCAGGCAATGGAAGGGGGGCCATAGAGAATGTATTCCACTTTCCAGGCTGTTGCATTAACTGTTCTTTTTTTTTTTGCTCGATGATGCAGGACAAATCGGATTTTGTATTGATATCCCATGATATGCAGCACTTTCTATGATTGTAATGTCAAACCAGTGTACAACTATGATTCTATTGCTATGGTGTGCTAAAAAATGGTAAATAAAGATATATAATTTTTTTTAAAAACTTAATTAATTGTTAGATAACACATGTATTTACCTTTGTTTCCTGAATATTTTGTGAAGATTCTTTTTTAGGATCTATAGAACAAGTTCTCCATTAAAAGTAGAATAAATTCAACCCCAAAAAGTACAATTATTAGATGTATAGTGCGTTGACTGTAATTATACTCTAAATGGATGTCTTTTATCTTTCATAAAGTTTTTCATTTATTTATACTTGTGCTGAATTGTGAAGTGTGGTAAATTGCGCTGTTTGCTTGGAAGCTCATACTTTTCAGTAACCCATCTTGTCATCTCAGTGGTCACAAAATGGTGACGGTGTCCTGTATATGTTTTTCCACTTGTAACCTTTATTATTAAAAAAAAAACACTATTCGGTACGCACATTTTGGATGCTATCAAAACATGACTAAAATATTTTTTTATTGGTAGCTCCTTAACATGTGCATTTCGACCTTCCTTGGTGTGAGACAATATTGTTTGGAACGATTTTTTACAGTCATTAAATATAATTATGTACTATTTGTGTTCTTACTAAATATTGTATCAATCCATTATGTTTTTATACTCGTAAAAAACTTTTTGTAAAAACGTTTTAGGTGTAAATTACATAGATGTATATTAATACACATGGTAAAGGCATATCTGGTAAAAATGTTTTCAAGTACCACAATGTGATGATATCCATGGAAAAACTGAGACGGCGTTATGACTCTACACCAGCATTGCTCATTCAGTGCCCACTCAAGTCATCGAAGGAGCTTCACCTCTTCCCCCAGCTCATAAACTAATGAAGATGTCACTTTGTCCCACAAACTGGCAATATGTTTTCTACGTAATCTCTTTTTTTATCTCAGTGAAATGCCATATTTATATAGTCAGGCCATCTCACCATTTTGTGTGTATTGTTTGTTAATGGTTAGTACTGTTGCCAGCCAAGTGATAGGCACATGGAATACCTGCGCAAATATGTCTTATGCTGTGTTTAACATATCATGTTGAGCCCTAAAGTGTCCTGTGAGAATAATACAGGCAGTACAATATATCACGTGATTCCTGAGATGGCTATCATTAAGTCGAAATGTGTATGGGCAGTTAAGTATGATCCAGCATTTCCTATGTGGGTGGACACTATATTGATGTATTATACAGCACATGCATGCTTAATTCCAGAATCATAACATGCCACTGCCCCCATTGTGTATTGCACTGCATCTGAAGGTTCATTACATTTGGTTACGTGGTAGGCTAATTTGTTGATTAATGAGGCCAGCCAGACTGTGTTTCAGTTATGTTCAAATGCAGGGAATTGTAGAGAAGTTAAATGCTATTCATAACTAAAACGAGTGACTCTGCTAGACTCCACCCACTGAGGTTGACAGTTCCCTAAAAAAAATACTATTGCCAAAATTAATTAATCACTCTAGCAATAAATGTTACAACTGCTGGAGAGTCGAAAAACATGGATTCACTCACATTCTGTATTAGTCAAATTTATTTGACCAATTTTCAGGGTTCATGTTAAAGGAGCAAATACTGTACATCACTCCACATTACATTCCAAACATTCATTAACAATTATTATTCTTTACAAAAAATCTGTTCAGTATACTATCCATATCATAATAATGTTTAATTCATTTATATTGATACACAGTGAAGTGATTCCGAAAAAATATCAATGTGATTATATGAAGTTGATGTTGTATCTCGCAATCTCTCCTCACTGCGGTAATATTACAGTACAGCCAACCTGCGTTTTGTGGCTTAAAGGTTCGCCTCTTTTAAGGGCTGTAGTGAATTATGGAATAAACTGTCAAATACTGGCTATGAATCCCTTCCCAAAGGTCTCAGGAAACTAAATCTCCTCTCATTGTATTCTGCGGATTCATCTCCCCAAGGTTCACTCAATAGCAACTCTTCGTTGACAAAGTGGATCATCCCAATTTTTTCTCCATATAGTTAAAGCCCATATACACCTTTACACAGTTGTATTGCCCCACACAAGTTCATCATTAACGGGAGAAGGCAGATATGAGCTGTGGACTTTGGAGAATAATGAATCTCTGACAATTTATGTAGATGACTTTAGACCTTGGGGGTAACATAACAGTGTGAAGGTGTATATGGGCTTTAACTATTTGGAGAAGAACTAGTGTTACTAGTTGTAAAATTTATTGTTACAGTGGTTCAGTTTATAATCTTCCTTGTGTCTGTAACACATAGATTAGACAAAAGAAAACAAGAATGCTGAGCATTGTGATCTCTGCCTCGAGTGTGGACGTAAAGATACTTCTCGTAAATGCCCTTTGTGAATTTCCAAAATCAAGCTTAGACCAAATGTCTAAGTTTACCTTTGTGAATCTGACACTAGGAGTTTACAGATGGATTGTTAATGCATTGTGTTAAAGCATATTGCCATATATTTTATTACAAGGAATCTCACAAATTACCATAGTAGGTGTGGGGGTCTCTAGTTGGCTGAGGTAGGTGGCTTAGTCCAAATAGGGACCCTCACTTCTAGTCAGGGAAAGGAGGGGTGCACTCTGAGATAATCCCTGCTCACCCCCTTGTAGCTTGGCACGAGCAGCCAGGCTTATCTCCAAGGCAATGGGTAAAGTATTTGCAACCACACTCCTAGTAACACAGTGATAACACCACAAATGGACACCACACTGGTTTTTATAAAAAAAATAGTGGTATCTTTATCAAAAGGAATACGATGAGACCAAACGATAGAAATCCAACATATGCGTATTCGTAGTATTTCACTTTGCCGGTTATTAGGCCAACAATCACTTGTAGGTTCTTGCGGTATTAATGAGCAGTTCACGATGATCTAATGCAGTCCTAATGCAATGCTATGCAGTTTGTAATGTAGTAATAAGACAGTCCGTAATGCATGTACTAATGCAGTTCATTACGCAGGAATAATGCGGTTCGTAATGCAAGAATAATGTGGTTCGTAATACCAGAATAATGCGGTTCATAATGCCAGAATAATGCAGTTCGTAATGCCAGAATCAGGCAGTTTGTAATGCAAGAATAATGCAGTTCCTAATGCAAGAATCGGGCCGTTCATAATGCAAGAATCAGGCATTTCGTAATGCAAGAATAATGCAGTTCGTAATGCAGAAATAAGGCAGTTCGTAATGCAAGAATCAGGCAGTTCGTAATGCAAAAATATTGCGGTTCGTAATGCAAGGAATAATGTTCTAACCCAATCTGTGCTGTCATCTCGGGCACCACTAGGCCTCAACAGCAGAGACCACGGTTGTAAGCTTATGGGGCGGCCCCGGTACTGCTGGGCAGGTACGGGCCACTCGGGGACTCGGCGCGTCTAATGCAGTGCAGCGGGGGAGAGATCGGAGCACTCCTGTACTCCTCCTGCACGCCTCCCCAGGCCACACACGCTTGCGGCTCCCGACCGGAGTCCAAGCCTTACCTGTGGGGTGCGCTGCCTCGCTCTCTCTCTCGCTGCTCGTCGGAAGCCCTGCTGGGCGATCCCTATCACGTTGCAGCTCCATTGCTAGGCGATACTGTAGTCGGATGGGTTACGGTGCTGCCTTCTCCTTCGTTGACGTTCTTGGGCAGATTCCTCTTGGCGAACAACGATGACGGTCCCTTTCAACATGCAGCTTCCTTAGCTTCAAGAAATCCTTTAGCACGTTGCGGCTCGAGCCGGAGGCGGCGATCCTTACTCACAGCCTCCGTTACAATGACGGCTCGGGCCACAAACAGCAATGCAGCAAGGTGGACGATGTTTCATGCTGCGTGGGCAATGTGGTCACAGGGCACCTCGTAAACGGCACCACAGACCACACGGAAGTCTCAGGCGTGCAAAAGCACACGCACCAAGCGTCGCTGAGACACAGTTGGAAACTTTGATGTTCTGAAGTTTCCACAACAGGGGACCAGCTCCCCCCCGGCCCTTGGAGACAAGTTACTTCAGGACACAGCACACAGCAAAGTCCTTTCAAGCAGGGGGACACAGCACACAGCAAAGTTCCTTGTCCTCTCCTTAGTAAAATCAGCCAACTGCAGGCCAGCCCCAGAACACACAGCAAGGGCAGTCCTTCTCTTCTGCTGTTCCTCTTGATCACAAAGTAGTTTCAATACTTTTTCAGTCTGGATTTCAGTCTTGAGTTCAGGGGTTTCAGCTCTCACATTTATACCCTTAAATGCCTTTTAAGTCTTTGTGTTCAGGGGGCTCTGAGCCCAGTCCAAACCAGACCTGGGTGTCTTCCTGCCAGTGCACACCCTCTTCCTTTGATAGTGAGGGTCTGGGCCCCAGACGCTCCGCAGGAGGTGGAGGCATCCTTTGCAACAGAGCCCTCTTCACATCCAGGGGGCTACTCCTCCCCCCCACATCAAATGCCAGCCAGCCTTTTGCTGTCTCACCTACTCCTCCCTGGTGTCAGGACACTCCCCAGACCCTGTCACATGAAAACCCAGAAAGTCCATAAACAACCAGACAGGGGCACACTGGATGGTGTAAGACAAGAAATCAGCCACGTCTAAAAGAGTGTTTTTTAAATACACAATTTAAACACCATCTTCACAAAAAGATGTGTTATTAAATTCTGAGTTCAGGCACACTAAACTCCATCCCTCCATCTTATGCCTATGGGAAGATATGCTTGAAACATGTGACAACATTTCCCATCCCGTCCTATGGGCAAGATGGCCTTGCAACAGTGAAAAAACGAATTTGTCAGTATTTCACTGTCAGGACAAGTGGGTGCACTTGTTAGAACAACAAGGCAGTTAAACTGCACACAGGTGTGTGTGTGTGTGTCTGTCTGTGTCCCACTCCAGTCATTAGCTCTATTGCGCTCCCACGTCATCTTGCCTGATAACGTGCACATTTCACAGAAAATAAGTATGCTGCAGTGCCACGAAAAGGTAGGCCAGTTCTTTAGAGTTCCATTTCTTTATTTTTTTATAGTCACTTTTCATTTCATTCCTTTCTTCCTACTTTGTAGGGTTTTTGGGCAGGTCAGGATGGAGACAGTGCAACTGGTAACACCCTTGCCTCTTCAGTTACTGTGCCCCTCATAATATGTACACACTGCTTCCAAATTAGGCAGACATATTATGCACAATACTATTCCAAGATGGATGCCATGATGTTTACGGAGTGGTCACCTTGGAGTGGTATTGTGCATAGTGAATCTATGTTTTACAGTTTCATAATTGCTTCTAAACTTGTCAGTCATGTTGGAACTTTAAAACAATGAAACATTATGTACAATTCTGTTGCACAGCCCACTTAAATATTTCACTTTATTTATCCCTTCCATATTTCCGCAGTGACATATTTTCTTTCTTCTACTTTTATTCTTTATTTTTGCATTTGTCAGTGGGCAGATGAACAGATGCATAAGTGCAAGAATGATTGACAGAGTGCATCTATGAAGATGATGCAGTTTCATTTCCAGGCCAGGCCTATTGGCATTATCAGCTACTGCTTTTGTGTTGTGCTATTTGAAAACAGAATTATATATTCCTGCATATTACAGTATTATTGTATACGTTGGTAGCAATATATTTTATAAACAAATATCCGTGTTGTAGTACCGTTATCCTCAAATATGCTTTCTAATTTCATGGTTCTAAGAAGTCCAGCTGGCATGTTATTCATGGTTGTACATGTGCACATTTCTTCACAGGATAAAGTGACCCTTTTCTAGCACTAAACGCAAGTTAGACTTTGGGCTTCCCGAAGTGTTGTGTTTTATTTTTTAACAGCCAATGGGACTACATGCCTAATTACTAATCTGGGTCTGTTGGTTTGTGTATTCTAGCTGGTAAACTTCAGACCTAGTATATGCATCTCCCCTCAGATAAACACCGCCATCTTCCTTTTATACATCTCCTGTCAAGTATGCACATGCTGTCGGCTAAACACCAGAGTCTGACGTACTGCCAAGCCTAATGTGTGCCAATTTTCACCAGTCTTTAGTTTTTAATCTGTAGCAATTTACATTTTGGGGCTTGCAATTTTGTTTTTCCTTTTGTAAGAATAGGCCTGCAAGTCTGAGCAAGCAAAGTGCCTTTGGTTAAAAAGCCAGGACTGGTTGAAGAAGTTACGCCTGACATGAGGCACCTTGGCAGCTTTGCTGAGGTATGTGTCCTGTCAGACAAACACTTGACTGCTTTCTGCTTCTTGTGAAACTCTTGGGCGGATTCCATTTAGTCACCCCAAACCCTGCGGCTGAGAAGTTTAAGGGCTAGTCCAGCCTGTTTTTTCTTTCAATGTATGGAATGTTTTTGTTCTTTCGTGTTTTGTTATATTGGTTATTTTTAGGTTCAGTGGTTATCAGTGAGGGTGGGAAAATCCTTTTTGCGGCATCAATGTGTTTTTCACCATTTTTTTTTACTCTGTCGTTAGCAAGCCCTCAGCTCACATAGCCCACTGTTTATGTTTTTTACACAGTGTCCATGTTTAAGATAAAAAAAAGCTGCTCCATGAGTGAGTGATATTAAGCTACCAATATTTGGAGGGCAATGGCTCCTCTTAATCGTAAACCCTATATAAAGTAATGAAGTGAGTACATCTCTTTGTCATGAGGTCATTTGTTTCCTGTCCTTCATTTTCCTTTAATAAAATCATTTGAATATATCTTACTTAGTGTGTTAATCGTTGCTGCTGAAACTCTTTATTGCATGCAGGTCTGGCTGTTTAGATGGGGGGCTATCTAGATTGAAAAACTTTTATGATTTGAAAATGTGTTTGTATACACAACAACTAAAAGGAAACAATATGTATATCGATGAGAAACTATGAGAGGTTTTGAAACAACTGCCAAATTATGCAGCATATTTACTAAGAAGTGCCGGAGTGCGGACTTAGCCTTCCTGGCATAACGCTGCACTACGTCACTTCTGAAACACAGGGTTGCAACATATTTACAACAATATGGTGCTGGCCCGCGTTTCCTCCTGCTCTGGAGCTAAATTTAGCAGCCAAGCGCCGACGCAGATACCCTTGCACTATGGTGCAAGGGTGTCTGCATTGAGGGGAAGATTGTTTATGTGCAGGAAGGTCTCCCTTCCTGCCCCACAACAATCTTTAAATGGCGTTTTGTAACTTCTGTGAGCTGCTTCATGCAGCACACATATAAATTGAAAAACGTCATTTTTTAAATGATTGTTTATGTGCAAGAAGAGACACCCTCATGTCCATAAACACTCAATGGTGTTTTGCTGTTTCCAAGTGTGCTGCACAACAAAGCACACATGGTAACAGCAAAAACGAGGAGAAATTAAAAATGTCTCCTTGCTTCGCCAGGTTAAGACCAGGTTTTCTCTGGTCTTAATTTTGGCACTGCCTCCTATTTACGCTTCCCTTTTAAAAAGGGGCAGCGTCAAAATCAATGGGTGTTGCAGTAGAACGTCCACCACGACACCCATTGCCCTTTCACGCTACAGCGTCAAAGGGTGCCTTAGTTACAAGGCAGCGTTTAGCCACGTTAACGCTGCCTTGTGAATATGCCGAAACCCATATCGCCACTACAACGTCCTGAAAAATGAGGTTGTGGTGGAAATAGGGGCTTGTAAATATGCCTCGATGAGTCATAGGCAAAGCTAATAGGTTTGATGATTATGGCATGCAGTGGTTATCTTTGCCAGGACTAGAATCAGAAAGATGGATGCTACAGAAAAATAAGGAACACTTTTTTCAGTTACATACATTTTAGGTACAGACTCGAGAGATTTTAGTCGTCACGCCAGCCTCATGTAGTAAAACAAATCATATATGCCGATGAGAGTAGTCTGTTCTCCTTCTTCGCGGGTTTCATTGGGACTGGAGGTGGCTCGGAGAATTGTTCCATATATATATATATATATATATATATATATATATATATAATATGTAGCGGAGCTTTCATTTAGCCATTTTCATTCATCTATCTCTTAAAGTGTCATTCATATTTTCATCCACCCACCACAGAATACACTGTGGGTCATTCCACTTCAGCCATTGGCTGTCGCTCTTGCACTATGAGTGATCGCATTTCCCCTATAACATGTGCACATCACCTAATACGTGGTGCATTAAATTGCTATGGGTGATGGGCCAATCTCTTTTATGCAGTATTTTCTAAGCATACTTTTTTTCTTTTTGTCACTTGTTAACTTTAAAGATGATTGCTTACACTTTCAAAAAGTACATTTTAAAGATATCCAAGGTTGGCAAGAACACATTTTTAGGGGCATTGCCAATGCTTGTTGTCAGATGATTTTTTTCCGTGCTTCCTCCAAAGTGCTACCGGGCTTTTAGCTTACTGTAAAATAATGCCTCATGCATTATAATGGATGTGGAATGACACATCCAAACAATCAATACAAAAATGGTCAGTCTGATTGTCCTGTGGATTGGGCAAGGATGTGATTGACAGTGACTAAAATGAACAGCTGGAGGTTCCAGGCAGAAAAGGTCAATGGCTGAAGGAGGCTAGCCCAAATTCCCTAAAGTATAGATTTCTATATGCTTGCCACACACGGCCCTTGCACAATACAATTCAAACCAAAAGATGACGAGCTGATCCACTCGCACCTGTCACTTGTGCTAGTCTGGTTCCACAGCAAGCTTACCTTGGCAAATGTATTACTAATACTATAGTGGTAAAGGCAAGTGAAGAGGAGACCATTAAATAAGGGCAAAGGCTCTGCATATATTTTTATATTAAGTGTAAACTATGACCAGAGCTACTGGAATTGTGCAATACTGCAGCTTTTTCACATAATTATGGATTGGCTGCATTCGCCACATAATCCATCACCTGCTACATAATCTGTAGATTTTAACCCCAAAAATTGTTTCTAGCTCAAACCCATTAACATTTACTAAAAATTTAGCAAAATGTTCGCGCACGGTGGAAGGCCCTTAGCAAAGGTTAACTGGTCGTCTCTTGGTTGGTTATTTCCATATTTGGTTGTTAAGCTGATAATAATGATGTGAAATGTTTTCCCAGACTACATTACCATGTGTAAAACTTACAAAGTAATACCATTAAAAAAGTGCCACATTATGCCACATAATTTGCCTTTCCTTGCCACATAATTTAGTCAGCAATGCTGCATAATTTGAAGCTTTCCTGCAGCATATTCCAGTGGCCCCGACTATGATATGACACCCGAAATTCCCAGTCAGCTTCTCTTGACCTTTCTTTCTTAGCAATATATCTGACCTCATATTCCCGGAGGCCTTTGTCGTCAAAGGCTATCACACTTACACCCATGCCTTCGTACCTGGCATTAATAGATTTGTTCTATTGATGACTGACAGTTCCTGAATCCGCTGTAAACCAGCAGCAGATGCTGAACAAGACTGTGACACCATCCATAAAACCACATCACTTTGCCAAGCAGTTTCTTTTGTTTTAGCGCCTCCTTCTTACAGTTACAACTGAAACATTTTGACTAGTTTGTCTGTTGGTAAAGTGTCACTGTGACAGCTACTACACACTAAAGTCCACAGCCGAAATCTTGGATAAGAGTGGTGGAAGTGATTTCCAGGAGTAAAGGTTTGTACTGTAATCTGCGATCGCATTACTAAAGGCTTACCTGTCGCTTGTCGAGCACAGGTGAGTAGTTATTGCTTCTTGAGTGCATTGATAGGAGAAGGGTGTTGGCCAAAGTGATATTTGCTAGTGTTGTTTATTTTGTGTCGTCTGTAAGGCCCAGAAAGTGTGTTCTCATGACAAGTCTCGGTGGCGTGCAGGTGCATCTTTCGAATGTAGTTTTTAGCAAAGTAATGCGCGGAGGGCTCAGGGGCATCTTATGCAACCAGTCACTGTTGTGGACAAAAGCCAGGCCTTTGTTTTCAAGCAACATCTAATTAGGTTTCCCTCTCTCTCTGTCGCCTGCAGGTGTAGTGCTTGGTTTTCCGCGCAGTTCCGCTAGCAAAGGCTTCCATGAAGATCCAGACGTGCCCGGACTCTTCCACCCTTGTCCAGACTCGCCATGTCCGCCTAACCCGGAAGTGGAAGATGTGTTCTTATTGGCCAAGCAGGGGAAGAGCCAGCGGTCCCAGCTTTGGAGCTACAAGCAGGTGTGTGAGAGTAACCTGCAGCTGCTCGAGCTGGACCCGAAGCGAGCTAGTGACGGGAAGACGTACGTTTTACCCGAAGGGGGCGTGAAAGCAGGGCTATGTGGAAAAACTGTCCTTTTATACCCAGGTCTGGTCTAGAGCAACAAACATGGGTTGAGGTGAGGCAAAACAATCAGGGCTATGCGGACAAAAAATTTACACTCACAACTAATGCGGGCTGTCGTTGAGTCAGGGGAGCTGATTAATCTGAAGAAAATTGGTCATTTGACACCCAGGCTAGCACGGGGCATGTAACGGCAAATAGAATGTGTGGATTTGGGACTGTGCGGAAACTTACCCACTCTGCTCTTGCTTAGGTCATCCCATTGAAGATGGAGGGCCTAAAACTAGCCCCATGGGCAAGGGTGCAAAAGCACAGCTGTGATGAAACATTATCAGACACGATTGACCAAAGTTCATACTACAGTACCCAGCTGGGATAGCGCGACGCATAGTGCACAGAACAGCCTTCTTTCACACTACTGAATTTGGGCATCTCACCAAGGGAGCAAACTGAAAATTTGGCCGTGAATGAAACTACCAGGTTAACGTTCGCCTGGCTTAAAGTGCCTACCATGGTGTGAGAACCATGAATTTTTAACTGTCCATTAAAACCGGATGCGTTTTTGTGATTATTGTACAGGAATTAAGTACGTTGTCATCTATGGATTTTGGGATGGATTTTTTTTGTTTGGTACATTATTACCATGCATCAGATCTGAGGGGCGAAAGACAGGAACTTCGCGCATTCATCTTTCCACAAAACATTGTTTTTACATGTCGGTTCAAGTTGAGCCAGCAGGCCGTATACCCACAATCTACCCACTCCACCCTACCCCAATCTACCCCTCCACTCTTGTCTACTCCATTCCAGCCCACCCCCAATCTACCTACCACTCCACCCAATCACCCCACTCAACTCCACTACAATCTAGCCCACTCCACTATACCCTAATTATTCTACCTTAATCCTATCTACCCTAATCTAACCCACTCTACTTTACCCCAATCTACACTACTCCACTCCAATCTCCACCAATCTCCCCAGCTCCCATCTACCCCACTCAACCCTAATCTACTCAACTGAAATCCACCCCACTCAACCCCAGTCTACCACAATCTGTAGCTCTACCCCAATCACTCTACCTCACCCCACTGCAATCTACTCCAACCTACAGACACCATCCCGACTTAATCTACCCAATCCCAATCTACCCCACTCCAATTTAACCCAATCTACCTCACTCCAGTCTGTCCCAATCTATCCCATTCCAATCTACTACACTCCTAATAACTACAGACCGATTTCACATGTCCCTCTCCCTGCAAAGTTGTTAGAAAAAAATCATGAATGAACAGATAACTCAATATCTTCATTCTAACAACTTTTGGGATGAAACACAGTTTGGCTTCAGGGCAGAACATAGTACAGAATCGGGTCTGGTGAAAGCCACAGATGAAATCAGAACAATCCTAGATGGAGGAGGAAGAGCCACCCTGATTTTGCTCGACCTGTCGGCAGCTTTCGACCCAGTCGATCATTATCTCTTACTAAAGCGTCTGGATTCCATTGGTATCTCTGATAAAGCATTAACATTATTTTCTTCCTTTATGTCCAGCAGAATACAATCTGTAGCCCTGGGCAGTTACGAGTCCCCCCACTTTGTTCTCCCATGTGAAGTACAACAGGGCTCATCCTTAAGCCCTACTCTTTTTAGTATTTATGTTTCTGAGTTGGCAACTCTGATTAGATCCTTCGGACTGGCTTTGAGGTCTTATGCAGACGATACACAAATTGTCTTGTCTGTGTCAAATTTTTTTTTACCAATGATGCAAAATTTAAAGGACTGCATGCGAGCTGTCAGCTCTTGGATGAGCTTTCACTGCCTTAGATTGAACTCAGATAAAACTGAATAAGTCATCTTTGGCAATTTTTTGCCAAATTGGTCACAGAGCTGGTGGCCCGCTGAATTAGGGACGGCATCAGTTCCAGCTGCCAAAGCAAAGAACCTTGGCATGATCATTGATAATAAATTGAACTTTGAGGCATAAGTAAATGCCGTTTCCTCATCCAGTTTCTTCTTGCTTAAAATAGTCAAGAAAATACTACCTTTTATTCCCATAGATAGCAGGAAAATGGTAATCACCTCACTGATTCTTGCTAAACTAGACTATTGGAATGGTCTCTATCTTGAAGTGACCGGGAAACAACTCAATAAGTTACAAATGATTCAGAATGCGGCTGCCAGACTTCTGCTTGGAATTCCTAAGCATCATTCAGTTCGAAAACACTTGCAAAAGCTGCACTGGCTTCCTGTTATGAGCCGCATTATCTTTAAGGTCCTGCGCACTACCTACAAAGCACTCCACAACTCTGGTCCTAAGTCTCTGAGACGCCTATTATGTGGGTATGTCCCTAAAAGGCACCTGCACTTAAAAGGAGCAAGATTGCTTGTAACTCCGAGATTTTCTAAAGCTAGTTGGGGTGACAGAAGTTTTAGGGTGGCTGCCCCTAAACTTTGGAATGAACTTCCTTTTTCCATTAGAGCACTTCCAACTTTGTTTGCTTTCAGGAAGGCCTTGAAAACTTGTTTGTTTAGTAAAAAGTGACCTGTGCCTTGTATAAACTTGCAACTTCAGTCCTCAATGCCAAAACACCTTTGGGTATTCGTGCACTTAATAAATATATTAACATAGCATAACTTTTTTTTTTTTGTTGCAGAGTTTTATATAGCGCGAACTAGACCCGAAGATATTAGAGCGCTTTACATGAGCACCAGTTACGTTACAGACGAACACATTTATTTTTGTTAGGCACGGTGAGATTAAGTGATCTGCCCACAATCACAGAATTTTGAGCGTCCCTGCCAAGACTAACCCTGTTCCACAGCTTCGAGGTCAACCGCCCTAGCCGTTTGGCCACATTCTCTCCCCCAATCTACCACGCCACTACAATCATCCCCACTCAAATATATCCCACACTAATGTGCCCCACTGGACTACAATACAGTTTACTCCTCTCTACCACAAGACACCCAGTCCACTGTACCTAAATCTACCCAACTCTATCGCACCCCAATCTACCCCACTCCAGTCTATCCCAATCGACCCTACTTCAATCTATGACTGTACCCCAATATTTGCCACTTGTCTACTCCACTCTATCTGAATCTACTCAAACACAATCCACTCCCTCCACTCTACCCCAGTCAACTCCACTCTACCCCCAAGCTACCCCACCCCACAACCACCCTCTAGCCCACACTACTCCACGATACCCCAATCTACCCCACCCCCATTCTAGCCCACTCCACTTTACCCCAATCTACCACACTCATTCTACCTCACTGCACTCTACCCCACTTCACTCCACTACAATCTACCTCACTCCAATATATCAACAATGTGAACCAAAGACAATAGTGCAATATAGGCTCCTGCAGCTCCTGGTTGCGGAAGGGCTCCAACCATTCAGCCAGGACCCAGTGAGGCAAAGGCCTTTGTGTATACATGAGGTGGCCTTATTGGTGGCTAAATGCTAGTAGTTTGGCAGAGACAAAGCAGCAGGATTGTCGTAGGCCCCTCGCCTTGTTTTGCAAGGCATGGGTCTTCTAGTTTGTGTTACGCACCCATGGAAAAGGCTACTGCATGGTCCAGATGAATGTGCCCACTTTTGAAAGTCCCAGTATAATAAACAAATGGTCACAGTAGCAACATTGTTTGAAAACAAAAAGAAATAAAGAGCAGGATTCACACCACATTTCCCTTGTCCTTCCTCACACAATCACTCTGACCCTTCAAACCCCGTCCTTTACACCAGCACTAGAGCACCTTTCTCAATAAGTGATTTGATTGATTGAAGATGGGAGAGCAACTACGTTGCCAAACCAAAAGTGACTATTTGCTGAAAAATTAAATTGCATTCAGTGCAGATCAACCTACAGAGGTAGTGTGAATGCTGCTCTTTATTTCTTTTTGTTTTCAAAAAATGTTGCTACTGTGACCATTTTTTCATTATACTGTAACTTTAATGGGTAACCCCATTGACATATAACACTTTTGAAAGTCCAGCCTGCCTGAGAAGGTTAGTTCTGATTCAGCATCTATTCTACCATTGGTCTGTGTCCCAAAGTAAGTGTGCTAAATATTTATGTTTGAAGTGGTTCAAATTTAGTTAAGGCTGTTGCATGCTTGAGCTCCAAAGTAGCGCCAATAATTAGTTAGATTTCTCATGCTAGGATTTTTAGGTATCTTCAAGCCGTGGAGGACCACAGCGGCATGAGCCACTTGCTTCTCGAATCATTGATATGGACATGAAGTGGAAGCAGTAGATTTTTTTAGGTGTTCTTGCTCCTCCTAATAAGCCTGGCATCTAGAAGCCTGTGCCCACTATACACTTGGGGCCTCATTAATGGGGGTTTGACATAGGGCAGTGCAGCAAGTTACCTTGCTGTGCTGCCCTACATAATACTGAGTTTTATAGAGCGCAACAGCTACCTCCGTAGGAAGTGTCCCGGCGGACATCAAAGTGAAAGGGCAGGAATGTACCATATTTTTCTAATACGGTGCATTCCTGTACTTTTCCCCAGCGCTGGCATCATTTTATCAGCCTAGCGCCAACGCAGGCACCCTTGCACCATTTTGCAAGGGTGCTTGTGTTGTCGGCAGGATTGTTTTTGTGCAGGAAGGGGCTCCTCCCTGCACAAAACAATCCTGAGTTGTGTTTTCCTCTTTCTGGGTCCTACAAAATATCGCACATATAGAAAGTGGAATAAACAAGGAGAAAAAAAGTTATTTCTCCATGTTACGCGTCAACTCGGGAGGCACAAGGTTTGGCACTTCCCCAGGTTTGCATGCTCTTGTAAATCTGGGAAAGCGTCAGACTCCATGGGTGTTGCATGGGAACACCCATCGCAACGCCCATGGAATGCCTCCCGAGCGCAGAGTAAGGAAATGCAGTGCTTACGCTGCCTTGCCTTACACCATATCTATGAGGCCATTCAAACCCACACAAAGAGGTTTACCGTGGCCTCATACATATGATTTCAAGGTTTGTGCTGCCGGAGCATCATAAAAAGTGATGCTCCGGCAGCACAAGGGGCTCATAAATATGCTCCTTATAAGGTCCACTTGCCATATGAGGCAAGGGATGCTGGAGCGGCACGTCCCTGTGAGACACTCTTCAGCGTGCCATGGGTGGATGGAGCAATCCCAGCAGTTCCTGCTGTTTTGGGACCGTGGTGTTGGGGCAGGCGGGGTGTTTAAAAAATAAAATTGCGGTTACCTGGTCGCCGCCGCCTCTCTTCCGTTCTTACTTTGATCAGGCTCCCTAGCCAATCGCAAACGCCGCTGAAAGCAGCATTGTGATTGTTCTGAGTGTCGTGGCTCGGCGCTCAGAGAGGTATTAGGAGCCTGGGCATGTTCCCCACTCTGGCTGAAATGCAGCCTGAGTGGGAAACATGCAGAGTGCACGTGGCGGTTTGGTCAGTCCAAGAGGCCGCCCAAATTGTCATGTGCACTTAAGTGCACATACCACTCCTCCCTCTGCAGACAGCCCCGCCCCTTAATCAAAACTGTGCCAGTACTGTAAAAGAAAATGATAATAACGTCATATTATTATCATTTTATTTTTCAGGAGGGGCGATGCTCCTCCGCCTTAGCGGAAGCGCTACCACTGAGTCCCAATCCCATTCAGCTGCTTCCCAATGTACCACTCCACAGAGCAACATGGATTTACAAGCAGTTTGTTATCAAAGCTCCATCACCAGAGATCTGGGATAACAATTTCCTTCTGAAATATGACTCCTGCAGCCCATGAGCATGCTTACTCTTGGATTGCACTAATGAAGCAGCAGCTTTCATTCTGGTTTGGCTAGTCTGCATGAATGCCAGTGCACCACTGCATCTGTCAGACAGCAGTGCCCCTCTGATCCATAGCTCCAGGTCCCAAATGTTGCTAGGCACACAGTATGGGTAATCGGGTAGCCATGCCTGTAATAGACAGTCATCTGCCCTGTTATACATTTTGAACGGAACCATGGCATAGTTTGATGCACAATGAAAGGCAAGGAGTTATACACTGCATGGCAATGGTTCTTTCAGCAAGGAGCAAATACTGACTGACAGTGATGCTTTACATATTGGAGTAATGTGGAGACTGGCATGGCAATCGTGCCTTGCATCCACGGTATGAAGAACAGAGGCATGGCAGCAGTGCTTAATGTGAGCTGGAAATACTGTAGAAACAGTGTTTACATACTGAAGTCAATGTGTGCACTGACATGACATGCCAATGGTGCTTAATATACTGTGGTGAATTGTGTATTCTAACTTGGCAGTTTGTACTTCAAAAATGGGGAATAATGCACAAATAGGCACAGAAATAGTAATTTACCTATCGGACAGTGTTGAAACTGTAATTAAATCCAGCTTTAAATAGCTTGGGCAAAGGAGATCCCTTTACTGAATTGAATGCATCTTTTACAGAATGAGGCACTATTTGTACTGAAGGGAAATGTGGATTCTAGCATGGTAGAGTGTGTTCATTGTTGGGCACTGTGCGCCCACCCGCCTCCATAGTTGGGCACTGTTGATGCTGATGTGGTATTTTGTACTTTTCACATTTGCTTTACACATGTCAAGGACAAGATGTGAATAAAATATGTTATTCAGCTTCAGTTGAGGGGTAGTTGGCTATCAGTGAACCAGGGCCGACTGGGAACCAAAACCGGGCCTGGCAAAGTGCTCGGCCGTGTACTCTCAGCAGCAAGATGCTCCTGGTGGGGTGGCTAGGCTGTGAATCAAATGTTCTGTAGGAGTCAAACAACCAAGGGGCATATCAGCAAGGCGATGCGATAAAATTATCGCCGCTTTAGCGTCCGTTTTCAGACGAAAAGCGGCGATAATTTAATCGCCCTTTCAGCATGGACAAGCTAACGCGTGAATCCATGCCTTAGCGCCTGTTTCCTGAACGCCCAGCTTTGCATCTCTAATGAGATGCAAACTGGGCATTCCTCACCAAAATAACTGGAGAAATGTCGCTAACCGACATTTCTCCAATTATCAAGGTGTATGCTAACATGCAGAGCGATAAGAAAAGTAGCGCTAACCGCAGTTATCGCTACTTTTATTACGCCTGCTTTTATTCTGACTTAGCCATGTAATCCAATGGGAGGTGGATTACATGGTTAAATCCACCCTGCCCTATCAGCAAGGTATCGCCGATCGCAGTGCGATTATCGCTGAACTTCCAGTGATAATTGCACTGTTTTATGGCTATCGCATGGATTTCTATCGTTTGGGAGATAAGCGTTGCTGATAGCGATAGAATTGAGCGTTAGCCTGAGATAACTATCCTCGGGCTAAGAGCGCTGAGCGATAATTATCGCAGGCCCTTGCTGATATGCCCCCAAATGATTTAAGATGCTTTAATAAAAGGCCACAACCATTCTCTGTTAGAATGTTGAGCCAGCTCTTGGTTGCTATTAGTTCCTGGATTCCTAGTGGTTGTGGTGTAATATAAGTATTCTGGAGGAGTCAGGCAGTGTGGAAAGTGGCATCATGGCAGTATCTGTAACCTATCAGATAACTCTCTACTACCCAAAGCCTGAACCTGTAATATTGAGGCTGATAGAAAAGCATTACCAGGCAGAATATCTCAGGCTTATATGAGCATCAGCAGTCCACCCTGACAACGTGGCACACTGGCCCATACTCTTGAGTATTTCAACAGAATCCCTTGAAGGATGGTACATTGAACATCACGTGATCTGCATCCTGGAATGTTTGAGTAGCGCCCGAATAAACGGAATGCACCTCTCCAACCCTATGGTCCAAGGCCAGACATCTTGTCTTTTGGTCGTACACTTTAAACCAACTCTCTAGCACTCTCACCAGACCATCATATTGACAGCGAGTCTCTAACACCTCAACTTAAACCAGGCATCTTCTGCTTGTGGAACTACACGCCATCTGTGTCTCTCCAAGGTTTTCAGCACTTGGGAATCACCCTTCTTGCACCCCCTCACCCTAACCCTCCCAGCTCCTGGGCCTCCCAAAAGCAACACATACAGCAATAGTTTGTACAAAATAACCCGTATATATCGATCTGCAGCACATAAATGCATACCAGCACCTCCCATTTCAACAAATCCAATAAATATATCTCACGCACAATGTCACCTTAAACCATATTGCACAGCCCACCACAGTACTTGAACCCTTGAGATCTGTTCCTTCAAATCATATGGGGTATATATTCTTAGATGCACTATAAAAATGCCATGCTGAAAGACTTTGCACATCATTGTTTGTTAGAGGTTTTTAAACAAGTGTCAGGAATTTATTTCACTACCACCCAGGACACAATAAGCCAAAGTGTCCTAGAGACCTCTACTGTACAGACATATTCAGTGCCACCACTCACTGCAGCATCACCTCACTTTTTTGCGTGTAGGTCGAAATTTAAAAATGTAATGGCTTACTACTAATATATATGTCTTTCAAGACTAGTTTCTTTAAGAGGAAATGCAGCCATTTGCCTTGGATCATACGACTTGGTAAGCAGAGGATGTCCCGTTCGAAAGGAACATGTGTTGACTCAAGGCTTATTTTTCAGAAATGCCCTCTGGATGCCTCACTACATTGGTTGCCTTAAGGTGAACAGTCGTTTATCGATTATCTCCTGAACTTGAAACCCCTAAAACGGTTGTGCTTGAAGTTTGATAATGTATTTAATTTTCTAAATTAATTTAAATAAAAGATGCAAAATGTTAATTGTAGCCTGGTGTTTTTTTTTTTATCGTGAGCAAAACAATTTCTCCATAGTTGTCTCTATTTCATAGAGTAATTGCCGGCCTTGTTTTATTATTCTAAATGCAATCCCAGCAGCTTTGCTGCGTAAAAGCTGTTGCAAATTCATTCAGTAAGAGCTGTCAAATACACTCAAAATATGTCTTCTCAACATATTTATTAACACGTTTGTAATCTTTTTAAGTCTCTAACCGGTCACCAAGCACGGTCTCACTAATTTAATTCAATGTTAAAACCAAACACAAAGGTTTATGGCTCTTAGCATTAGATGTGATGAGCAAATTTGCATGGCAAGAACCTTGAAAGCCCCCATTCCAGTTTATAGCACACGAGCAGTGCTTAATTTGAGCCGGTGGTTGCAGATGAGGCCCACATGCATTAATTTTTGGGGACAGGCGCTTATTTTTCCTCAACAACTTTGACCAAGAACAAAAAAGGGAAAGACAGAAAAGGGGAAAAAAGAAATAAGACGAAGACTGAAAAACAGTGACAAAAGAAGAAAGCAGGTATGAAAACAAAACCTGCACGATTGAGATAAAGTAGAAAGGAGGGTCTTCTGGTGGATAATTGGTACATGAGGTGGAATCAACCCGCAGGCCGCAGGTTTCTAACAAAAGCTTTGGGCAGCGGCGCCTAATATTTTACAAATTAAACACTGCACATTATACATTTAATCAAAGCAAAAAGAACTACAGCAGACTAAAATAACCAAAGCTAATACTAAGGAGCCAAACTTTAATTCCTTTTCTCCACCTACCTACAAACGTTATGGAAAAACTAACTTTGGAAGCACGCCCCAAGAGGCAGATGTAAAACAAGTAAACCCCATGTGCCTCTGCCTAAGAGGGAAAGTCTCCTGTAGACGTCACCTGAATCCAAGAAGGCAGTTTAGAACCACCGATCGCAATGACTACTGAAATCATAGATGTGACCCCCACCCCTCTGACAGTTGGCATTGAAGGTTTAACGGCCTCCTACCAGAAGTAACATTTCCGAACATGAACCCCAGCTGTAATATAAGCTGCCCTAGGCAATAGATGATTAATCATATTTTGCATGAATAGCCTATTACTCTATGAAACTGGAGTGAGGTATAAAGAACTAAGTGTAATTTCCTGTCAAGATTCTGCCACCAAGGGTCCTAACCAGATAACCTCCCTGTCAGGAACCACCTTGAGATAAAGAGAACCAGCTCAGAGAACTCAGGAACCCCACTCAATTGGGTGTGGTGATGACTGAGGAAGGAAGCCTTGTGAGACAAAAACCTCATGGAGACCTCCTATAAATGCTCAAAGGGTACATGTTATAGTGCCCTAAGAACCAGCGGAAGGTCCAGAGGGCGGAATCCGAGACCTGGACAGAGGCCTTGCCACCAACCACCATTGAAGAGACGCAAATCATACAGTTCCAGTTCCTACAAACTACACAAAGATTTCCTGAAGCCCATGGCAGCTGACCACAGAATCCTCATGGCACAGACTGCCACACCCTTTATTAAAGCTATTCCGTAGAACGTAAAATGGCTGGGCCCCCCAATTTTCCTGGATTGCGCCTTCCTTTCCTTATATCAACTCTGAAAGAATCCCAATGGTTGTCTTAAGCCTTCAAAATGAAAATCTTGTGAGACTTTTGGAACCAACTAGTCACCTTACTAGAAAACCCCATATGTTGCAACCACAGCCATTCAATAACTTGGCTGTCAACGCAAGCCTCAGGAGGGCGGAAGATGTTAAAGACAGATCACTCAAATGGAACGAAATGGGAGAATCTGTTCTCTCTTCACTGACATCTGCTGGAAAAGAAGAAACCAAAACGTTCTTGTAAAAAAAAAACTGTGATCATCAAGGGTTTGTTTGTGGAGGGCGGGCATGGTGGCTTCCCCGGTATGCCTTAGATGTGAACAGGAGGATGGGACCCTGATACACACGGTCTGGCATTGCCCTTCCTTCGCGCCGTATTTGGAGAGCGGTGATATCCTGCCTTTCGGAGGTGTTGGGCTGGGACCTGCCCAGGTCACCGATATTGCTGCATGTCATGGAGGGGATTGGGGTTAACATCTATAAACGCCATCAGATGTTGTTGGGATTTACGTTGGCAAAGAGGGATATCGCCAGGGCTTGGAACGCGCCAGCGCCACCATTAGTGTCCGTATGGAAGAGAGGCATGGACTTTTGTATGGGCATAGAACTCCCTACCTTCACAGCCAGAGGTTGCCCGCAGAAACATTTTAAAATGGGGAAGCGGTGGGCTGATTATCGATGGCTGATGCTCGAGCCGGTTGCTGAGAGGGGCCCCCCCCTTCCAGTTTGATGTTGCCCCGTGGGTGCAAATGGTAATCGACTACATATATAAGTGTGTGGCTGTGAAGGGTGTAGTGCAATGCCATGTTCCAAATGTGACTAAGAGTTTGTTAGTGCGACTGGGGGTGGGGGGTGAAGGGTGTTGGGGGAGTTCTAAAAGGTATTTTTCATCTGTGTTGCACTTCTACATCCTTGCTTCATTTTCTTTTCCTTAAAAAAGTCAAAGTCATGATGTTGTCTATTGATTGTGCGGAGGTCTCTGGGGTACAGAGCCCTGCGTTATATGTGTCACTTGATTAATAAAATCTGTTTTAAAAAACTGTGATCATCAATACCTTCTCTCTAAGTAACTAGTGAAAGAGCAGCCACTGGATCACTGGAATTTTGTCCAAAGGCATACAGCAGGCCCAGTGCCAGGACTTGGGGTGGCACCTAGTGCCAATGCTACCAGAACATACCACTGGGAGCACTACAGATGCAGAGGGGCATTGTGCTGGGAGGCAAACAAGTCCAAGACAAGAAGCCCAAACTTCATGCATAATGCGTAGGAGAATATCGAGATATTAGTATTGTGCTACCATAAAACCATAGCAAAGATAGGGACAACCAAAATATTGACATGGTATAAATAAATAGGCAAGTATAGCTTTTATTATACTTGACTCCACCACATATAAGCACTTGATGAAATAGCTATCTTAAAAGTGCTTATATGTGAAGTTAGAAATAGCAAATCTAGAATTGCCTATAAATACTTAACCTATTAATGTTTTGTTTGCCAATATGCTTTCAGCGATATTAATGTAGCACAATAATATAAACATGGTATTCTGACATATAACCAACAAAAGTGCAGAGATGAGGGAAAGAGCCTGCTGAGGGCATCTACCCGACAGTTGATGAGGCATCTTAAGAGCTGAAAGAAATGTGACATAATTCTACCCAGTGGCCAGTCACATAGATCAGATGGACAGCCTTTTGGAGCTATCACAGTGCTGAAGTCTCTAAACTTTCTGTAATCTATGTGACATGGTGCCCCAGCCAGAGACTCATATCCTGCGTGAGGAACTTAAAGCCCGGTCTGCCAAGAATCTGGCACCAATCTACTGCAAATTCTGGCAAAGGGGTGAGATGCAATTTCACCAAGTTCAGAAAGAACGTGCCCCTGAAACAGACTGCACACACAAGCCATGTCCTCAAATGTCTAGTCCCGGGACTAAGCATGCACCAACCAGTCGTCTAGATACGGGCACATCATCCTCCCCTCGTTGAGAGGAATCACCATAGGAGGAATAAGAACATTTGTAAATTCCCTTTGGGATGACTGCAGATTGAAGGGGAGTATTGTAAACTTATACTGCCAACTCAGAACAGCAAAGACAAGGAATGTCTGGTCATCTCACCACAATGACATTTGAAGATAAGCTTGCTCAAGGATGCAAGAAATTCCCAGTGGATACTGGTGGTAGAATATGTTTAATAATGACCATCTTGAAATGGATCATGGGGATGAAACAACTGAGAGCATTGTGGTCTACAAAGTTCTTCTCAACCATTTATATGACTGAAGAAAATACCTTGATCTCAAATCTTCTCTGAAACAGGCACCATTACCCTTTTTTCCCCAGGGGCTCCAGGATCTGTAAATGTAACTTGCTTCAGAATGTCTTGTTGAAAATGAGTCACCAGAACCCTTGTGTTGGGTAGCTTTGAGGAGAACTCTGTCCTTAGTTATGTGTGATGATGTTACGCACTCAGATATCGGAGACAGAACAAGCTCAAGTGTCATAGAATTAGGCCAAATTCCTCTCACTGGTGTAGACAGCGAAGTTGATCCCAGGGTCAGTCAGGGCCTGGGAGCAATGGAGAGTGGGAACGTAGAGGGAGGCTTGTAGGCCCCTTTGCATAACTATTGTTTGTCCTAGTAGGGACCATTATAGGAGTAACAGAAAAACCTGAAAGCCCTGCTTGAAGAATGAAAAGAATAAAACCAACTGGAATCAGTTTTTGATTTATCAGTATCTTGAAGATGTTTACTGTTCATTCATACTTTGGACACCATTTCATCCAAATCATGGCCAAAGAGGCGCTATTCACAGATAGGAAACTCGAAAGAGGAGGTTTTCTCAACGCATTCTGCCTCATCAAAACCCAACAATAATCTGTAACTCCCTTTCCAGATGTTTCGTGGTGGAGCGGGCGCACAGGGCCCTTACACAGAAGTCGCCGGTGGGGTCCCGTCCTCGGCGGTGATCGCCAATATGTTGAACTACCATGATAGGGACAGTCAAGCACAGGAGAAGGAACCACTCATGTATGACAACCATAAAATCCTTATCTTTCCGGACTATACTAGGCTCGTCCAGCGGCCGAGGCAGTCATTCACGGCGGCGAAGGCACGACTGCGGGATCTTAAACTTCTGTATGCTTTACTGTACCCAGCCCGCCTGCGAGTAGTTTACCAGTCTCGTACTCTGTTCTTTAATACCCCGGAGGAGGTGTTCCACTGGACTGATGAAACAGTGAAAATTAGGGTGCATACACCGCCGGGCCGAGACTCGGACTCTTCGTCGAGTGGGCCACAGGAGCGGACCCCCCGTCGATCCCGCAGCTGGAGCAATTAGAGGTCCAGATCGCGGAAGCGCTCCAAATCTGGGGGCGCGGCAGCGAACAACAAGAAGGACGCTCCTGACCTACCTCAGACGGACCCTTGATTCTGGACCTGTTGCATGACTGATGTAATGTACTCTTGATCGGCTGAGATGTGGGATAAGATGGAGACACCTGGGGCCGAAGTCCTGGGACAAGTTGAACTGATGTATTGAGACTGCTGACTTATGGTGAACTTGATTGCTGGGAAAGGCAGTAGAGGGGGGTGGTGGGGAAGTTGTATGAAGGGCAGACGTGTTACGTCCTAGTTATGGGTGTGTTCTGGGGATCCATTGGAGGGGGTGGTTCTCGGTTCCCCGTTGGGAACCAGGCCGCGATCCGACCACAACGGGTGCTTCCAAGTTGGGAGGTGCGGGGTGGGGGGTGGGAATTGGTAGTTGAGTTGGGATTGGGGGTGGGGGTTGCGCTTAATCTGCTGCTGTCTGTATCGTGGGTTGTATGCATGCTAGACCATTGGGGCCTTAGTGGCTCATATAGTGCTATTGTCGAATGTCACCTGTTCAGAGTGAGGGGCGGGTAGCTCCAGGCACCGTGCGCATTGTGAGTTGGAATGTGCGGGGGTTTTAGATAAGGTGAAGCGGGGGCGGCGCTCCGTTATGTCAAGAGAGCCGGGGCTGATGTCTTAATGCTTCAGGAGATCCACCTACTAGGGACGAAAGCGCTTTGCCTCCAACGCTTTGGGTTCTCACACGTTTTCCATGCAGGCTTTACAAGGGGCTCCCGGGGGGTTGCTGTCCTCATACATCGCAGGATCTTCTTTACATATGAGCAGAGTTGGTCTGACCCGCAGGGTGGGTACATCTTCGTCCAGGGGAGGGTCGGGGAGATAGGGTGACCTTTGGCAGCGTCTACGCCCCGCCGCCACTACAGTGGCCTCTGGTGGAGAAGGTTATGTCCCTTTGGAGTGGTATGCCCAATACCCTGGCCGTGGGCGACTGGAACGATGTAATAGACATGCGCCTGGATCGATGGCGGAGGGGGACGACTGGCGTGGATGTTGATGTGGATGTGGAGGGACCCCCCCACCACACTTCGGGCCCTCGCTACGGGTCTGGACTGGACTGATGTCTGGAGGTTTAGGCACAGAGCGAGCCGAGAATACACATATTTCTCCTCAGTACATGGCTCGTTCTCCAGATTGGATTACTTGTTCGTCCCTAGGGGTCTGTCGCACAGGATCGTGGCTTCCGATATCCTGCCAAGAGCCCTGTCGGATCACTCACCGGTGGCCCTTACCTTTCGAGTAGGCCCGTCTGGGCTTCCGTTTCGATGGCGCATGTCTGGATGGCAGCTATTGCAGGCCCCCTATAGAGATCATATGTCTCGGGAAATTGACAACTATCTGACCACCAATCATAACTCAGTGGATTCCCAGACGACCCTCTGGGAGGCCCTCAAACCTACCCTACACGGGGTAGACATATCCTGGTGTGTGGCGGCACTGGCGGAGAGGCGGCGGGATCTGGTGAGGCGTGAGGCGGAGCTGGAAACACTGGAGCGCAGAAGTAGGGAGGAGAGTGGTAGATTGGTAGGGCGGCGGCTAGTCCTAGCTCAGCAGCAATACACGGCGGTCTTACTCGAGGAGGCGAGGCAGGCCTGGCTTGCCACTCGTAGTCGGGTGTATCAATGGGGGGACAAGTCCTGTAAGATGCTACACCGCCTGTGTCAGGGCACTCTCCATGCCCAGCCGATGCCCAAGTTGTTGGACCCGGCGGGTTCACCGATCTCAGAGCCGTCGGATATCGCAGAAAGCTTCACGACATACTTTGAGGGACTGTACGCGCCCCTGGAATGCCTACCGGCTGAGACTGTTCAGCGATTCATTGACGACCTCCCCCCGCGCTCGGTTTCGGATGAGGTGCGAGACCTGTTGGACAGGCCCTTCACGGACGAGGAACTGGGCTCTGCCCTTGGCGAGCTCAAACCGGGCAAGGCGCCGGGCCCCAACGGGTTTCCATGCGAATTCTTTAAACGGTTCCATGTGCAGCTGGGCCCACGCCTGCGCCCGTGATCAAGGAAGCGCGAGATAGTGGGGTGCTCCCGCCGGACTGGAGACACGCCGAGGTGGTGGTCTTCCTAAAGCCGGGACGGCCTCCGGAGAACCACGCGTCCTACCGCCCGATATCGCTGATCAATACGGAGGCCATGGTCATGGCCAAGGCCCTAGCCAATATGCTTAAGCCCCATATTACGAACCTGGTCCACCCTGACCAGGCGGGCTTTATGCCCCGAAGGGCCACCAGACATAATATTAGGCGCGCCCAGGTGGCGGTCTCGGCCTGGAGACATCTGGACGAGCGGGCTACCTTGTTCCTGGCAGATATGGACCGTGCTTTTGATTCCCTAAGTTGGACCTACTTGTTTGCCCTGCTGCGCCACATTAACATAGGTCCTCGATTTCTGGCTTACGTGCAGCTGTTGTACACCGGTCTCATGGCCTCCATGCGAGTTGGGGGGGCTGTGTCCCGGCCATTTCCGGTTCAGAGGGGTACGCGTCAGGGGTGTCCCCTCTCTCCCTGTTTGCGCTGGCCATGGAGCCATTAGCCGCATGGGTGCGCATCGACGTCCAGCTGAAGGGTTTTCGCTGGTCCCCAGGCCTTACGGACAAGATAGCATTATATGCTGACGACGTATTGTTCTTCTTAACAGACGTCGATCGATCAGGGCCACGGCTGCTGCGCATTTTGCAGATCTTCGGGGAGTCCTCAGGCCTCTATGTGAACCCGGGCAAATCGACCTTGTGGGTCCTGGGCGGCGGGCGGCCGGCGGGTCACTGGGCAGTGGGCTTACAGTTGGCCCAGGGAGGAATGAAGTACTTGGGAGTTTTTCTGTCCGAGGATGCAGGTATCTCCCGCGCTCGTAACCTTGCCCCGCTGTGGGATCGCCCACGGGAGGATATGAAGGCATGGGGCCGCATGCCACTGTCCATATTTGGGAGGTCGGCCATCTTAAAAAAGGGTGGCGCTCCCACGACTTGTGTATCAACTACAGAATCATCCATACCCCATTCCGCCTCGCTGGTTTCAACAGGTTAATTTGGCACTGGGCGGATTCCTGTGGGATGGTGGGACAGTCAGGGTTGCGCTACGGACATGCTTTCGGTCCACATACGTGGGGGGCCTCGCCACATCTGATATACTCTCATACTATCAAGCCGCGCATTTTCTGGTCCTCAATGATTGGTGGTTCGGGGACAAGGGGGATCCAGCATATGCTGTTGAGCGCCACCTGATAGATTCGTCGTCCATCCATGTCCTTCTGTATTCGGCACCGCTTCGGCGGAATCTTCCATCCGCCACGCAGGTGGTCTTTCCGTCTGGCGGCAGGCGCTGCGCCGGATGGGATGGTGGATTGTCCTTACTCGGGAGACCCCCCTATGGCACAATGATCGCTTGCCCCAATTGCTGACCCTCAGGGGTTTAGGTGGGTGGGATGCCATAGGAATCTCCACCTTGGGGGATGTGATGTCAGGTGATACCTTGAAGTCGTTCCAGGATCTGCAGAATGACTTTGGGATGCCTCGCTCTCAATTCTTTCGCTTTCTCCAACTCCGACATGCACTGACACCATACCTGACGGACATGGACACCCTTCCGGACTTTAGTTCACTTGAAGCCCAGCTGTTTATTGGGGAACTGCCTGACAAAAAACTGTCCCATATATACCAGTCCCTGGTGCGGCATTGTTCCTCGGACCTACAGAGGTTGCGGGAGGCGTGGGTGGGGGATGTTGGGGGATTAGAGGAGGAAGACTGGATGGAGGACCTGGCGAGCCCCAGGGGGGCAGCTATTTCCACACGTCTGAGACTTGTACAATTCAAATACCTTCACCGCACATATTTCACTAGGGAGCGCCTGTGGAAGGCGGGTATGATACGGTCCCCTGAGTGCCTGCGATGTGGCTCTGAGGTAGGCACACTCTTACACACAACATGGGAATGCCCGGTGCTGCATAGATTCTGGACTGGGGTCTTTCGATGTTTATCAGAAGTATTGGCATGGGAACTGTCCAGGGAACCAAAATTGGCTTTGTTGCATGTTATGGAAGGGGTCGGAGGCAAGCGATATAAACGTCATCTATTGTTGCTGGGTTTGACCTTGGCCAAACGGGACATAGCAAGAGCTTGGAAGGCGCCTCTGGCCCCGCCTCTGGCTACCTGGAGGAACGGCATGGACTTCTGTATGGGGTTGGAGCAGCCTGTCTTCCAAGCCAGGGGGTGCCCCCGTAAGCACTTTCGGATTTGGAAAAGGTGGGCGGACTACAGGGGGCTGGACCTGGACCCCCCCCCCCGGAAAACGACCCCACTCTGACAATTTTATCACTAGGGAGTGCTGGAGCATGTTGGTAGTGCTCTGACGGTTTTGGCATATGATCATTGTTTCTCTTATTGGTCTTAGTAACCTGGTACATGTTAGCAGCGCAACCGGGGGGTGGGGGGGTGTTTGTATTATATAAAAATGTCTGACACTGCTGTGCCTGCTTCATTGATGTATGCAACAGAACCCGGTGACCGGGGCTTTGCATTTCCATTTGTGCAGACTAATAAAAAGTGTTTTGAAAAAAACAAAACAATCAATAACTATTTCCCCAGACATCCAGCTGAAGCCGTGATATGGTGAAATGATAGATCTGATAGGAACTTTACCTGCTTCTCCATGACGTGGCAGCCATGTGACCTGCAAACTCCTCGCCATTCTGGATGGTCAAAGTACGTTTCTGAAAGTCCTCGACAAGTGAATTGGACATAGAAATGTCATAATTCCTATACCACATGGGCAAACTTAAGCTTGCATTGGCATCCAAATATCCCACTGGTAGTGAAGGGATAGCATCATTTCTCTAGGGAGAAGGTCTATCAGACAGATTGGTCACAAGAAAATCCACTTTGTCTGTGGCACCTCCTTATCAGCACTCGACAGTTCATTAAGGCAGGAAAGAAACCTCTTTATTCCCACCAAATTCAATTTCTTCATAAGATCCCTATTCAGCTAACGGGGAACTGGGTCTTTATGAAACTGGTTCCAAATCTTCCCTATTGGTGATAGGAGCAGCTGTTTCCTCAGTCAACCAGGTTTTCCCTGAGGCAGCCATACATTTTGCTTGAATCCTACTTGCTAACATATTTGGCTTTTGAGTGAATCCTGGGTCTGCTCATCTTGATAAGATGACGATGAGGAAGGGTAGTCCTTGCACCTTTTTGATCCTTCTGGCATATAAAGAAGAGAGCTCCTTCGGGGTTTCCTTCATGAGGATGCTGAGATCCACCTCACAAAGGCCCTCCTACATGACCAGACGACAGGACAATGTATCGCAGTGACCATCAGTGGACTTGTCATGAATTTGCAAAGGTCAGAATCTGACAGTTCTCAAGTTGAGGATCAACATGCTTCCGCTATTGAGAATGTGTCTCAGTGACAAAGAATATCTTAAGCTACCACACAACAGCAACAATACCCAACAGGAGAAAGCACCCAAATAAAACAGAGATGGCTCAGACAAAAAAGCCTGCAGCATGTGGCATTTACACATGGCTCACAAAAGGCCAGCAGCACCATGTGATATCCACACGTGGCTCACCAAACCTGCCACATAGTTCCCATAGCCCCCAATACTGGGGAAACACTCAACTCCTGCCAAAGGCACCAAGATGAGGATTTGAGTTGGATCCCACTTCTTCAGGCTCGTGTAAGTACCTGAGAAGTCAGTCCTGAAATGGAGAAGCAAAGTAGACATGGTGGCAAAAAGAGGGTGTTAGAAATTGGATTTTTGGCAGGCTAGGGCTTGTGCCAAAGCCAGGCAGAAACCACCACTTTAGTGAGGATAAGGGAGTTACACTCCTAAAATAACCCCTGCTCACCCCTTTGGTAGCTTGTCATGAGCAGTCAGGCTTATCTTAGAGGCAGTGTGTAAAGCATTTGCACATAACCTACAGTAAGTCAGTGTAAGCACTACAGAAGGACACCAAACCGGTTTAGAAAAATATCCAATATTTTTATATATTTAAGAAGACCAAAAATGATAAAAATCCACAATACAGTACTTAAAATCCACAATTATCAAAATACGCTTTAAAAACAGTTCCTTGATGTCGATAGCTCCGTCCGGGGCTATCACGGCATCATGAGCAAACAAATCCAAACGGTTCTGGCTGACCGCGGCGTCGCGGGCCAACTACGGTGTTGGAAAGACCCGCAAACAGTACCTTTTAGAAATGCAGGGCGTTGGCAACATCTCGTTGAGCTTCCGAAAACACGGCGTCCACATGCGTCGGTTACGGAGGTCGATGCAGGAGTCGTCGGGCCCTTGAAGTCACACGCCTTGCAGGTCGATTTTCTATCTGGTGGAGTCAGGAGCGCTGGCGTTGGCAGGCGTTGTGTGCTGCGGTGCGAAGTACAGCGGTGCGAAGTGCAGCGGTGCAGCATGCGGTGCCCTCAGGTCGCGGTGCGAGCAGCGGCTCGGTGGTGGTGTCAGATGGCGTCGTCAGTGAGACTAGGGTTGCGGTGCGAGATGAAGGTGGTGCTGGTCACGGTGCTGGCAGGTCACGGTGCACGCAGCGGCGGCGGCGTTGCTGAAGTGCTGTTGTCGGCTGACGCACTGGAATCGATGGCACCGGCGTCGGTAGGCCAAGGCTGTGGTGCGGAATGAGGGCGGTGCGTCGTGTAACTTTATGAGCGGTGCCCTCAAACCACGGTGCAAGCAGCGGCGTTGATTTCGGCGTGGAGCGGCAGCGGCGGGGAGGCCCAGGCATCGTCATGGAGTGAGGCAGTGCGGAGTGCAGTGCCCACAGGTCGCGGTGCGAGCAGCGGCTTGGTGGCGGCATTAGCAGGAGTCGTCGGTGAGACCAGGGTCGCGGTGCGGCATTACAACGGTGCCCTCTGTGGTGCCTTTAGGACACGGAGTCGGCAGCTGCGTCATAGACGTCGTTGGGTAGCTGTTCTTCTGTTGCAGCACAAAACACACAGTCCCCAGTGCTGAGGGCAGAAGAGCTTGAAGTCTTTGCTGTTCCTAAGACTTCTTGAACAAGGGGCAAGCTCTACCTCAAGTCCTTGGAGAAACTCACAAAGTAGATTGCAGAAAGTTCAGTTTAGTCCTTTCACTGCCCAAGACAGAAGCAGCCACTGCAAGCCAACACAGCAAAGCACACAGCAAAGTGGTAGTTCCTCCTCACAGCTTCTCCAGCTCTTCTTCTTGGCAGTCTTCTTGATCCAAAAGAGTTCTAAATTTCAGGGGTCTGTGCCCAATGTTTGTATTCCAAAATCCTTTGATCTCTTAGGCAGAGAGTGTCTGTGCCCAGCCAGAACCAGTTATGCCTTCTCTGGTGTGATTTCCTGGCAAGAGGTGGAGACGGCATTGTCAGAAGCAGACCAAACCCTGTGAGGTGCAAGGAAATCTCCTCCCCCTTCCCCCATTGCAGCCCAGGTCTTTTCAGCCCTTTCCTGACCCTACCTAGACTATCTGGAGCCACTCCTGCTTCCCAGCCTTCTGTCATCCAAAACCAAGACAGCCAATCTAAATTCCAGCAGAGGCATACGGAATGACTAAGCAAGAAAAGAGTTCAGGCATACTAAACTTTATTTTCCTACCTAGTTCCCAGGGCCAGTTATGTTTATAAGATGTCATAAACAAACTTTCAATTCTGTTCTATGGGGAACAGGTAGGCTTGCAATAGTGAAAAACGAAATGGGCGGTAATTTACTATCAGGACATGCCACACACACCAGGGCATGTCCAACCTTTCACATACACTGCACCCTGCCCACAGGTGTATCTGGCGCCTACCTTAGGGGTGACTAACATGTAGAAAAGGGAAGGTTAGGGAATGGCGAGTGTGGGCACTGGCCAAGTCGATATGGCCGTTACAAACTGCACGCAGACTCTGCAATGGCAGATCTGCAGATCTGAGTTTACCTTTTTAGGGCTACTCATGTGGGTGACACTATCAGTGCTGCAGGCCCACTAGTAGCATTTGGTTTACAGGCCCTTGCACACTCTGTGCACTTTACTAGGGACTAACAAGTAAATCAAATACCCAATCATGGAAACACCAACCCATAACACAATTTACACAGAGAGCATATGCACTTTAGCACTGATTAGCAGTGGTAAAGTGCCCAGAGTCCTAAAACCAACACAAACAAGTCAGGAAAAAATAGGAGGAAGAAGCAAAAGGTTTGGGGATAACCCTGCAAAAAGGGAAATTTCCAACAGAGGGCAACAATGCACATGAACCAAATGAAATGTATGTTTAGAGATAGGATTAAGGCATTCAAGTCAAACATTCTGCTGTTGATCCGTATGATCTGTTGCTAGACATGCCATCTCACTGTTCTGCAAACTTCTTGCTTTCAAAAAATAGTTACATTTCAAAACCTTAACAGGGCTCGACAAATCTGAAAAATGGTACCAGTCCAGCAGGTCTAGTACTTTAAAAAAACTCCTCGACCTAACAGTAACCTACTTGACCTCCGTCTGCGAAAGCAGAGAAAATGTGACAAGATAACAAGTTTTAAAGGCCTCTTTATTGCTCATTTGCTTTGTGAGCAATAAAAAGGCCTTTAAATCTTGTTATCTTGTCACATTTGCTCCGTTTTCATAGACGGAGGACAAAAGTTGGTATGTTTTCCTACTCGCCCTTTTATGCTTTCCTTCTCGCGAGAAAGGGCGAGTAGGACCTAAAAATAGCTCGACCTCATAAAATTTACCTCGCAAATACGAGCGGTCGAGTGGATTTGTCGAGCCCTGCTTAAGCAAGATATACCAAAATGCAACACTGAGCAAATGTGTGCTACTTTGGATTCCGCAACCCGGAAATTGTTGTGCTGCGCCAATATTCAATGTGTCACATGCCAATAATGTTTATGGTAGAAATGCTGTGTTTGCGTGACTGTAAACATGATTTATTTAGCATTATGCTAACATGCACAGGAAAGCCAGTGGTGTCATTCAGGAGATTTGTTCTGGACTGTACCTGAGGCTCAACCTCCAGTACATTTCTCAAGAAGCAGACATTTGTTCAAGTGTAAATTGTGTAATAAATACACAGATTGTACAGATAACACTTGGGAAAATCACACATTTTTCTGTGAATCCACAGTTTGCGCCTGGTTTGATTTAGGGCTACTATGCCACGCAATTCCACAGTGCATTACTTTGCGTGCCATGAGTTTATCTGATTTTTCATGGAATCTTAGGGGGGTTTGCACACCCAGTTACAACTATTTCACACAAACTATCTGGGGCTAGGCACTACCGGACACAAAGCTATTTAGTGGTGCGCTTGTGCCAAATTTAGATGGAAAAGTCCTTTTGCACAATACAATTTTTCAATGCTGGTGATGGTGAGGGTGGGAATCCACGCTAAAACTTAATAAATCTGGGCCTCTATGACCTAATTAACCCTTTTGGTTACATGCAGTTTGCAGCTACCTAATGAAAGCTATTTTAGATGGTAGTTCAAAGTCATTATAGGACGTGTTTCTGCTTAAGATAAAGTTGAATCCATGAGACCCTTAAAGATGGCAACTAAAATATTGCCTAGAGGGTTAGGCCCAGAATTACTAAGCTTTTTCGCTGTCCTGCATTGCACAAGGCAATGCAAGAAGAATGCAAAGGCTTCAGTAAAATTTACAAAGCCATATAAGGGGCAATTTGCGCATCCTTGTTTGACTGTATAAAGAAACATAACGCAAAAGAGCGGCTTGCATTGCATTGACTTGCTTTTTGAGCTGGGATTGTTTCAAATAAAAAACATTTTTATGCTTGTTATTTCCTCTTTCCAGGGCCAGCTTTAGGATGTAGCGACCATTGACACCGCAGCAGGTGGCTAGCTTGTGAGGTGCTGTGATTTGAAATATCTTTTGGGTTTTAAAGCACCTGCTGCAGTTTCTTCTGTGTCCATCAATTTCCAGGCACTAATGAAAATGTCAAGATAAGTCTGGTAACTAATGTACCTGGTGGAGAGAGATCAGAGATTTGTCTAATGGTAGTTTTGGCTCATCATAAAGTAGCGCATAGGGCTAGTATGCTTGTGCACAGAAAGTGTACCATGCAGATCGCAGAATTGTATTATGTAGATAGCTCAGTTGCTTATTGCTTTTATCACAGAGATCCTTTTGTTTCTTGTAATTTATAAGTTACAATCCTAATATAACACAGTGAGCTATGATCTGGCATCAAAGAGCTGCATGCAAACTACAAGGTATAGGTTAGAGTGGACATTGGTTTTTCCTCAGTCTTTCATTTTCCTAATGTTGCTAAAAAAGGGTTTGTTCGGGTAGAAATAAATTCTTACTAGTAAAGCTAACCCTAATCACTGTGTTACGTTTGAAAGCCAGATTTTGTGCTTTTTCAGACCTTGAACTCTTAAAATATACTACCTTCCAGTAGGGATTACATGTGACTCTACACCTTCCTTTACACAGATTTACACTTTTATGGTTCATTGTCTCAGTATAGTGTATGAGTGACATAAAGGACTCAGACGGTAGCACTGGGGGACTTTGAGTCACGTCCTTTCGTGCTCCCTTGTGGAGTTCCCCAGGGGTCCTCACTGAGCCCGACCCTTTTTAACGTGTACGTCTCTACCCTAGCACCGGTTATTCGATCCTTTGGTTTTAACCTCACAGCATACGCAGATGACACGCAGATAGTGGTGTCACTGCTGCCGGGCGAAATGGACAGCACAGCGGATAGGTTTAGAGGCTGCATGCAAGAAGTGGGTAATTGGATGGCTCAAAACTGTTTAAAGCTCAACTCGTCAAAGACAGAAGTGCTACTCTTTGGTTCCAAGGATAACTTCTGGTCCCACAGATGGTGGCCAGATGAAATGGGAACCCCCCCCCCCCTCCCCAGTGGCAACGGTGAAAAATTTAGGTATACTGGTGGATGATTCATTATCCTTCAAACCACAGATAAATGCTCTATCCTCATCCACACATTTTATCCTTAAAACAATTAGGAAAGTGCTGCCATTTGTGGAGTTAGAGCATAGAAAAACTGTGGTTACGGGACTGGTGCGCTCACGCTTAGACTATTGTAATAGCCTCATGTTGAATGCCCAACAGGGCCTACTAAACAAGCTCCAGATCCTGCAGAATGCAGCCGCCCGCCTGATCACTGACACCCCCCAAGTATGTATCGGTTGCTCAGGATCTGGTGAAACTCCACTGGTTGCCAGTTCGGAAAAGAATAATCTTCAAGGCACTTTGTGTGGTCTTTAAGGCGCTGCACGACCTTGGCCCTCGATGTATGAAGCTGCTGTTCCACTGGTATAAGCCGACAAGAACCCTAAGATCAGGTGAGCTGGCGTTAGTGAAGTAGTGTGGCTCACTGGTTAGAGGCGGCAGACCCGAGAGCAGAGGACGGCCCGGGACCAGGGTTCGATTCCCGACGCGGCAGGTTTCTGGACCAGAGTCAGCGGACTCGATAATTCTCTCGCCTCGATGCCCACTCTGATCAGTGATCACACTCGGCAACTCTGGGCACTAGCTTGCCTCATCTTCACTAACGGCCCCACCAGACCGCCGGGGATGCCTGGTCTCACCCTGGAGATACCCATTAAGGGACCATCTCTCAGGGAAGCCAGGAAGGGTTTCGCAGCGGTCGAAGCGCGGAGGTACCCCTTCGGGAGTGATTCCTGCGCTATATAAGCACACAATTAATTAATTAATTGGTATCAGTCCCTAGAGTCAAGAAAGCAAGATGGGGGGCAGGAGTTTTTCCCTAGGCGCGGCATTAGCCTGGAATAGATTACCACTCAACATCAGACAGTCGTCGGACCTGCTATCTTTCAGAAGAGCGCTTAAGACTTGGCTCTTTACTCACTAACGCTCTCCACCCACATACATTGGTTCAATCACGTTAGCGCCAGGACACCTCCGGGTAATAGTGCGCTCTAGAAATGTGAAAAATAAATAAAATAAATAAATAAATAAAGCGGCCATGTATCCTACACTGGTATGAGTAGCTCTATAAAACAAATGAAATACACGTGAGAGGGGCTATTGAGAGATGAGAGAGATTGAGAGATTGGAGGCTGGTAGTGAGGGAATCCGTGGGGAAGGAGGTTGTCGGGGGAGCCAACAAAGACTGTCACACCAGACACCATTAGTGATAAAGCCAGCCCTTTCTCTTACTATGCATGATGCATTCTGCATCACACATAGACAGAGGAAAATGGCTCTTTGGATTGTTTTTGTGTAGGGAAGTATCCCATCATCTATAAAAACAATCCTGCTTGTAAAACATGCAACCATGCAGCATTGTGCATGTGTGCCTGCGTTGACGTTAGGCAGCACACAATGTGCTGGAGCTAGGATAGAGCAGAATTGGCCATATCTTAGTTGATATGGTGCATTTCTTGCCTCTCCGTTTCACGCAACGCAGCAACTTTGCTTGCTGCCTTGCGCTGCATTAAACTTTAGTAAATATGGGGCAGATTTACAATAACTGGCGCATCCCTGCATATCAGCAGAGATGCACCAGTTATTGTGCATCACGGAAGACCCCTCTTGCGCCACCATAGATGCGCCGCATTTACAATGCGGCAAGATTAGACAGATGCGTGACACATCTGCAGCCGTAAAGGTGACTGTCACCTTTGGGTCACAAGAATGGAAGGAGCCAACACTGGAGGGCGACGTTTGAACTCTTTTATTGAGTTTCTAAACAAAAAGGTTCGTGATAATACAAGAAACAATAAGGGTCCAGGATCCTTCCCTTGGGTTCTCGGCTTCAGTCCCTGGGGCGGAGGCCCGGGGTTTTCCAGCGCATGTAAGAAAAAAAAGACAACGAGGCTTTAGGGGGCTGGTCACTTCATGTAGAATTGCAAGGGAGGGGGAGTGAGGGAATAGCCAGAACCACCACCATCAGTAACGGACTCCCGTGAACTGTGCTCGAGAAATGCGGTGCCCCAGGCGCTCCCTCCCGTCTCCTACCCGGTCCCGCCCTTCTTAAATCTCCACAGCGAACCCAAACGAGCATGCACCTGAAGAAGCCACGCGTCCTCCTTCGCGTGGCTGGGCGATTCGCGGTACCGTTGGCCTCCTGGCGATTCAGTTGCCGGTTTCTGCTTCTCCTCCGGTTCCGTCTTGGCGCCTTCTCCACACCCTGTGTCGGGTCTCGCGAAGGGCTCCGCCGCTTTGGTCTCGGCTCCCGCTCCCGTCGCGTTGGTCTCGGCTTCCCTGCTCCAGCTCGCGTTGTTCTCCTGGCACTTCACCTCCTCTTCCCACGACGAGTCTTTCTGTGCCACACGAGACACGGCGTCTTCCGGGTCCTCCCTCATATGACGAGAGGTAGAACCGGATAGGCCTACGAAATCAGGTGGTCCAGAGGTGAGGCCGTCCCCATGAAAACAAGGTCTGTTCTTAAAGGGCCCGTAGCAGTCCGCCTGTTGGTAAGACGGAGAATCAGTTACCTCAGCCCGGGCCGAGCAAGGGACCCCCTGACAGTGACGCATTGCTGGAGTCGCGTCGCAAGCGCGCCGCAGCTCCAGCAAGGCTCAGGGTACCCCTATGCCTAACATGCTGCATCAATCCTTACGCCAGCTTCAAGCAGGCGCAGGGTTTTGACGCAGCATGGCCTTAAAAGTGACTGAGTGAAATCTTGTAGATTTCACTCAGCCACTTTTAGGAGGCGTTCCTGCGCCGTAACCCCCAATGATGAGTTTGAACTTTTGAACCTGCTGAATGCTTTCACTTTTGCAAAACTCGTTTTTCTGCAGAACAGCATTACAGCAACTGTAATGCCCCAAACAAGCTTACTTGTGAAAGTTGATTTCTAATCCAAAAGTGATCCAAAGAAAGTCAAAAGGCCTCAAATCCAAAAAAGTGCAGGCAAATGTCAACCTGAGGAGTTATTCTGATAAAAAACATCATTTTCAGAAGGTCTATTCTGCTTGCTTGTGGATTTCTTGTGCAGAATTGCAATTTTTGTAATTTCGCGAGTGCGAAATTGTTGCTGCCCGCCGCACCTACATGTTCGCAATTGCAAACTTACACCGCACGCCGCAAAATTGTATCACCAAGAAAAAAAAATCCGCTGCGTGCGAATTTGCGGATTTTCGGTAAATTCGCGAGCGTTCGCGGATTGCGAATTTACCGAAAATCCGCAAAATTTGCGAGCGGAACGGATTTTCCGCCCATGCTTAATCAGGACGCATGCGACAACGTCGCTATTACATATACATCGCTAGCGATTACATCGCTATCAATGACAATGCATGCAAATCGTCTGCCTCACCCCGTCTCTAAGCCTTTTCAACGTGTCTAAGCATTTTCAGTTACGTTTGTATTGTCTGCCTCACAGCATTTTCCGGTACGTTTGTATCGTCTGACTCACACCATGTCTAAGCATTTTCAGTTACGTTTGGGTTACACCCGCAATAAAAGACATGGCTAAGCATTTTCCGCAATAAATGACATGGCTAAGCATTTTCAATTACGCTGTCTAAGCATTTTCACTTACGTTTGTGTTACACCCCGCAATAAAAGACATGTCTAAGCATTTTCAATTACGTTTGTGTTAGTCACGCAATTTACGTTTGTGTTTGGATGGATGGGTAGATCGATGGGTGTATGATGGATGGATGGATGGGTGGATGGATGGGTGGATGGATGCATGATGGATGGGTGGATGGATGCATAATGGATGGGTGGATTAGTGGATGGATGGGTGGATGGATGGGTGGGTGCATGGTGGATGGGTGGGTGGATATGGTTGGGTGGATGGATGTGTGCATGGAAGCATGATGGATGGGTGGATGGATGCATGATGGATGGGTGGATGAATTGGTGAATTAGTTGATGGATGGGTGGATGGGGATAGGTGCATGATGGGTGGATGGATGGGTGGATGGATGCATGATGGACGGGTGGATGGATGCATGATGGATGGGTGGAAATATGCATGATGGATGGGTGGGTGGATGGGTGGATTAGTTGATGGATGGGTGGATGCATGATGGATGGGTGGATGAATGGGAGGATTAGTGGATGAATGGGTAGATTAGTGGATGGATGGGTGGATAATGGATGTCGTGGAAGGATGCATGATGGATGGGTGGGTGGATGGATGGTTGGATTAGTTGATGGATGGGTGGTTTGATGGGTGGATGGATGAGTGGATGCATGATCGATGGGTGGATGGATGGGTGGATGGATGCATGATGGATGGGTGGATGGATGGTGGATATGTGGATGGATGGGTGCATGGTGGATGGGCTGTTTGGAGGGGTCGTTTCTCCATCTACTGATGTACTTCAGTCTGAAAGGAACACGTTAGTGAAAGGCTGAATAAATAGTGCCAAGTTGACACGATGAAATTGAGCTGTTATGTTTTTACTAGTTGATTCAATGCACATTAGATTCCCCATGTTAGACTAATGTTCTGATTTGTTACCTTTGCCTCAAATTGTAAAGCGCTCTGATATCCTCCGGGATCAAGTTTGCGCTATATAAAACTTTATAAATAAAATAAATAAATAAATAAATACATGTGGTGCAGGGCTTTACAACGTGACGCATCTCCCAGATGAGTCACGTTGTAAATACCCCGCAGCATGGCGCTGGCTTTGCGCTGCCACTGCATCACAAAAGTGACGCAACAGTGGCGCAAATGTGGCGTACGGTGCTTGTAAATCTGCCCAGAAGTCTATTCATATTTACCTGTTCTGATATGCTAGCTGAGCAGTAGCACGTCAAAGTCAGCCTCACCCAGGAAATGAACTCTATTCCACTTGGTTAAGGGGGGGGGTCACTCATGACGCCTTCAATGTTTGGTATCGGGCCCTTGTTTAACAGGAGTTTCCGCTGTATGAATAAATGCGCGTGTACTCTGCACATCCGCTGAAAGGGCCTACACCCTAGCATTCTTCCTGACAATAAAAAACACCACATGTACGCTGCAATACTGCCTGTGGAAATAACTTCAGTGGCCTATTTCCCTCGCAGGAGTCTTGTATGATACATTTCGCAATAACAACATTTCCCCGTTGTACCTGGCGCGCCTCAGTCAGATTTCCAAGCAGCCCTCAGAAAACCACATCACAGGCATGGACATAAAACCAAATCGCACCCATGTCAATGATGTCATTCACTGGTCCCTTCCTCTTTTCGGGGTGCGTATCGGCTGTGTCACTTCACGCACTGGCGTGAGTCAGCCGCGTATAATAGCTTCCTGTGCGTACGCCGTCCCGCAGGTCAGACGACGTCATTCCGCGTTCTCTTCACCAGCCGAGGTAAAGCCGAAAGGGTTCATGGGTGGAGGAACCAAAAAAAACAAAGGGGCAGGTTCCCGAGACTGCTTAGTTTTCGTTGTAAGCTGGAATAACATTATCGAAAAGGTGGTGACTGAAAAACAGCTGTGCTTTCCCGTAAGGCTTAATGTGTCAGTCCTGACGGGCACGTGCGGCAAAAAACAAGTGAGTCACAGGGCTGCAAGCATGGCTGTGTCCCGGACATCACAAGGGCTGCTCGAGTTAATATGTCACTTTGTGATAGGGCGTCATGCTGAAAGGTAGGCTTTCTTCGTAGTAGGAAGGGCCAAAGTTTCCCGGTGAGACTAATAAATGATAATCAGATGGTGGTGTATTTCTTCGTAGTTCCGGTTTCTTAAGTACGGTCTATTCTGATAAAGCCTGCAGCTAAACAAACAGACAAGAACAAATCGTTATGGAGTCTGGGTAATGCAAAACGCGATGTCAAACTTCCTGTACGGTGTCTATCCAGCGTCAGTGATTCCAGCACACGCACGTGCAATACGGCGGCAGTAGTGCTCAGAGCTTTATGTGGGGCGATCCCCACATAAATTCAAAACTAACCATTAAATGGATCCTTATCGAGCCCTATATTTATGTACTTAGAAACACTGACCGCTTTTTAAACAAGGGCTGTAAAAAATGCAAAGATAATCCACCTTAGAGAAGTAACGCCTGTTTACATTGCACTTTTACTTAAATTGCTTCCCTAAGAGCATTTGCATTTTCCAGGATGTTGGTTTTCCGTAGGTTTTGCATGTAGACTAATGGTGATATGAAGGCGATACAATGAAGTTTATGTAGGAGAGAGAAAAGAGAGTGCAAAAGAGGAGAGAGATGAGGTGTGTAATGTGCAGATGAAGGATTTCAGAAAGATGTGGGAAGAAAAAATGTGTAAGGGGTCTCACAGAGAGGCTGCAGAGGAAGGTGGTGTGCGGAGGGGAATAAGAGAAGAAAGACCACTATGCATTCCAATAACCCCCTCATGGGTCCTCCCCATCCCGGTCCTTACTACGTGAGGCAGTTTTGCCTCCACCCAGCCAATCTCAACGCCAGTATTTCCATACTACATAAGCCCCGCCCACCTACCGCCATGCCTGGTTTTTTTCTGCTCCAACGGCAGTCGGAATGCTGGTTCCAGTTTCCTTTGGTGGCTGGTCGTGAATCTTTCTTGTATGTTTCTTTGTTTGGCATTGTGCTGTTTATTTCTTGAGTGCACGGCGCGGCCTCTCCGGTTTTCCGGTCGGCCAAGCTCCTGTTCTGGGGTCAGGTGCACTTCCCGCTCATGTCCTGGGCTGGGGCGGGAGTTTTGGTGGTGTCCTGTCCTCAGGTCGTTCCGGCGCTGCTGCACTATCGCAGCGTCCGCCCCCGCGGCCATTCTCTTTTGGACTGTGGCTGTGGGTGGAGACTTAAGGGCTGCCCTCTTTTTATTTCATTCACCTGTCTCACCTTTGCGTGATTAGATAATTGGGGGCAGTATTTATTGGGGGTTGCTGGGCACTTCCTTTGTTGTGGTGATTTCCTGTTTGGTTGCTTCTGGGTTTTTTCACCATGAGTGAAGGAGCTTCTTCTCCTGTACCGTCTAAGGCTGTTTCCAAGCAGCATAATGTTCAGGATCTGCAGGAGGACGATGTCTTGCAGATTTCTACGGCTGATTTGCAGGACTTAATTCTGCGGTCCAGTCTGCGCTGCTGGAGCCTGCGGATAAACGGGCTAAGGATGATGAGAAAGACATGGGCAATTCCCCTAAGGGAAAGTACGTCCAGGGCAAAGTTTTCTCTGACATGCTGGTCCATATTCAAGAGGTGCTTGGGTTTGATCCTAAATCCCTGACTGAGGAGGGATTTTATGCATAGTATAGTTCCTCTGTGGTGGATGACCTCCCCTTCCATGATGTCCTGATTCCGCGATTCCTGAGGAAGCTGTATCGCCTGGCGGACTTTGATTCCCAGTTTCCTGTGATTCCGAAGGTTCATTCTCTTTTGTCATCTATGGCTTCCTCCTCTTCATCTTTATCTTCGGAGGAGGCTTCCCTGTCTGATCCGGTGGAGCGTAAGGTGGAATCTGCTCGCAAGCGTTCATACGCTCCTTCTCACTTTGGGGTGCGTGCTAGCACTTATGCGGCCTATGCGTCGCAGGTCCTGCTCAAGGATTTCGAGATGCTGTTTGACTGTCTTCAGGATCAAGGGGACCCTACTCCTGTCTTGGCTCAAATGGAGGTGTTGGCGCAATTCCTGTCAGATGTCACTTTTGATTCCTTGTGGGCTTTCTCCTCTGCTGCGGGGGCGGCGGTGGCTGGGAGGAGGTCTCTGTGGACAAAGCATTGGGTCTTGAAGCTGCACAGAAGACCTTAGTCCATAAACTGCCTTTTGAGGGTCCCCGTCTCTTTGGGGATGCCTTGAATACGATGGTGCCGCGTTCTGCGGAGGAGAAGAAGTTGTTTAAGCCTTTTCAGCCTGCTCCTAAGAAAAGGTCTTTTTTCCAGAAGCATGGGTTTCAAGGGGTTTTGTCCTCTCAGCCCTTTCGTGGTCGGGGGGCCGCGTCCATTATAAATCCTGGCCTCAGCAGCAGCAGCATCAGCCTCCCTCTGGTGCTGGACAAAAGTGACTATGCCGCTGTGGGGGCTCGTCTCCGTTTGTTTCTGGACCGTTGGTCAGCTCTGATCAATGGGTCTTGGCTGTCATCAGGTGGGGTTACCAGATTCCCTTCCGCCTCCCCCCCCCCCCCCCTCTGGATTGTTTTCTGGTTACCCCGTTGTCAAGAGACCCATGCGACGGTCTGCCATGTTGTTCGGCGTCGCCATGTTGTTACGGGAAGGGGCAGTGGTGCCGGTTCCAGTGGAGGAAGTGGGCCTGGGGTTCTATTCCCGTCTGTTTCTGGTTCCAAAGCCCGATGGTTCCTTCCACCCCATATTGAATCTCCGTTCCCTGAACAAATTGGTGCGGTTGGATCATTTTCAGATGGTCACATTGCAGTCCGTCATTCCCCTCATCCAGGAGGGAGATTTGTTGGCTTCCCTGGACTTAGAGGATGCCTATTTTCACATTCCGGTCCATCCTGCCAGTCATCGGTTGCTGAGGTTTTGGTCCAGGGGATGCATTTCCAGTTTTGGGTTCTGCCGTTCGGCCTCTCCAGTGCTCCCAGGACTTTTACCAAGGTATTGGCTCCTGCTGTTGGGGTTTTGCATCATCAGGGTTTCTCTGTGTTTCCCTATATTGATGATTGTTTGGTCTCTGCTTCCTCTTTCCCTCCGGCTCTTCTGGTGGTGGAGGCTTCGTTGTCCCTGTTCCAGGAGCTGGGGTTCAAGGTGAATTTGGCCAAGTCTCATCTGGATCCTGTTCAGAGACGTCAGTTCATCGGGGGTCTGATCGACACCTCTCTGAGGGCGGTGTTTCTCCCTCCTGTTCGGATCCTTTCCCTACAGACTGTTGCGGGATCTGTTGAGTTGTCCCTCTGCCCCAGCTTGTGTTTGGTTGCGGGTCCAGGGGTTGATGGCTGCGACCACTGCTGTGGTTCCTTGGGCTCGCCTCCATCTCAAGCCCTTAGTGACTCATCTGTTGGCTCGGTGGGACCCCTTCCGGGCAGATTACGAGACTCTGATTCCTCTCTCTCCTGCTCTGATTCAGGACTTGGACTGGTGGCTTTGCACTCCCAATCTGGAGAAGGGGGTGCGGTTTTGTCTTCCTCCTCCCCTTTTGTTGACGACGGATGCCAGTCTCTGGGGTTGTGTGGCCACTTTGGTGTCCTTGGAAGCCAAGGGTCGGTGGTCTCAGGGGGACAGCGCCCGTTCCTCTAACTGGTGGGAGTTGGCGGCTATCTGGGAGGCAGTGCAGTTCTTTCAGGTACCGACAACCAGGTGGCTCGTTGTTACTTGAACCGTCAGGGGGGGACCAGGTGCGCATCTCTGAACATGTTGGCCTCCATGATTTGTGCTTGGGCGGAATCTCATCTGTTGGCCTTGAGGGCGGTGTACATTCCGGGACGGTTGAATTTTCATGCAGACGCTTTGAGCCACGACCTTCCATCTTCTGTTCTGTACCATCTCTCTCTTCCTCTGTTCCTGTCCCTTTGCCTTCGGTTCGGGACTCCTTGGATCGATCTTTTTGCATCCCCTCACAACTCTCGCCTACCTCGGTTTTGTTCGGAGGTGCTGTGTCCTCAGGCTTGGGTGGTGGATGCTCTTTCGATTCCCTGGCCTTTGGGCCTTCTGTATGCATTCCCTCCCATTCCCCTCCTCCCGAGGGTGCTGCAGTAGATTCGGGGGAGAGAAAGTTTCAGTCCTTTTGATTGCTCCTTTCTGGCCTCGCCGCATTTGGTTTCCTCTCCTGTTACAGCTGGCGGAGGCTTGGTTTGTCCGGCTTCCTTTGTGTCAGTCTCCTCTTCAGTTTCCACTCCTGTCTCTGCCTTGTCTTCGTCGTTTGCAGCTGACGGCTTGGCTCTTGAGTGGTTGACGTGGAAGTCTTTGGGTTGTTTATCGGTGGTGGCTCGTGACATCTAGTTGTCTCGCCGCCCTTCGACCCTTAAGTGCTATGGTCGTCATTGGGGTTCTTTTGTTTCTTGGTGTTCTTCTCATGGGGTGGATACTGTACTGGGGGTTCCTACTTCCGTGTTGGAATTTCTCCGAGATGGTTTTTTGAAAGGCCTTTCCCCTTCCACACTGTCTGCTCAGTGGGCAGCGGTTGTGCTTGTCGGGGTACTGGGGCCTCCTTGGAGGGTGTTGCCCCTTTGGTTAGTCGGCTTCGTCGGCCGGTTTCTCCTGTTCTCATTCCTTCTTCGGATTTGCCTACTGTTTTGCGTGGCCTGCAGTTGCCCCCTTTTGAGCCTTTGATGGAGGCGGATTTGTTATGGCTGTACGCTAAGGTGGCTTTCTTGTTGGCCATTACCTCCGCTCGCAGGTTGGGTGCCTTGCTCATTTCGTTTCCCTATTTGCCGTTCCTCCCGGATCGGGTCGTTTTGCGGCTTGATCCAGCTTTCCTGCCTAAGGTTTCTTCAAGTTTTCATTTGCAGCAGGAGGTGTTTCTTCCTGATTTGCCTGCTGAGGGGGATTCCCTTGTTCCCCCTTCTTTGGATGTTCGCAGAGCTCTCCAAATTTACCTCCAACGTTCCCTGGGGTTCCAGAGTTCTCCTGCCTTGTTTGTCTTTTGTGGGGGTGTGGCTAAAGGGAAGAAGGTTTCCACTTCCACGATCAGTCGGTGGGTCCGTTTGGCAGTCTGTCAATTTTTCAAGTTTTTTGATTTGCCTCCTCCTTCTCATGTGCAGTTCGGTCGACGCATTCTGTGTCTGCTTCCTGGGCTGAGGCGGCGGGGGTCTCTATCCAGGAGATTTGTAGGGCGACCACCTGGCAGTCTCATCACACATTTGTGCGACATTATCAGCTTGATGTTTTACATGCCTCTGCTGACAGTTTTTCTGTTGGCTTCTTGAACGCTGTTATTCATTGATCTTTTATTGATTAAAGTTTTGTAATCCGCATGGATCCTCGGTGTCCTGCGTATTTTCTTTATTGATTCTCTGCTTGTGAGTTCCTCATGTAGTAAGTACTGGGACGGGGAGGACCCATGAGGGGGTAATGTCTTGTTACTTACCGGTAATCTTCATTACCCCGATTAGGGTCCTCCATGTCCCAGTCCTCTTCCCTCCCTCCCGCTGTGTTTGTGTCTGAGTCTTGTTGATAACAGGCATGGCGGTAGGTGGGCGGGGCTTATGTAGTATGGAAATACTGGTGGTGTGATTGGCTGGGTGGAGGCAGGACTGCCTCGCGTAGTAAGGACTGGGACGGGGAGGACCCTAATCGGGTTAATGAAGAATACCGGTAAGTAACAAGACATTTCGTTTTATCAGAATTGAAATATTTTCAATTCAGAATAGCATTTATTTGATATGGCTAACGAGCACTGGCAACACCAATAGGTCTAAATTGTTGTAGGCAGATGTCTGTTATTGTGTGATGTGTCTGGATACAGAAAGCTCACAGACAGGCACTCCAATACTAGTCAGATGGCACAGCAGGGCTTTAGGTGGGCCAGATCTCACCGTTGCTGGGCAACGGATGTTTTTTAAAAGGGGGCTCAAAACGGCTCTCTATCCTGCTCTGTTTTGGTCCCTAGCACAGGCGGTCTGTTTTTTCCCGGACTGCAGTGACAGAAGGAACATCCATGTGGCGTGCTCACACTGCTCACTAGTGGAGAAGTTACAGCATGATGTCATGCTAGGTGAGTTGTAGGGGAAGGGAAATCCTTCATAAGAGTAATTTTCTCTCTGGATTTCCTTTCTATTTTTGAAAATCAGGGGCATCAACGTTGTTGTGGTGTCACCAGGGCTTTACATGAAAGCTTTTTCAATATTATGTACAAACCATAGTTGCTGCTTATTTATCTTATGCATCTAACAACCATTAACAAAGCCAATAGTCCTCACTTGTTTGTAGGTATGATGTTACTTGTATCCTATATCTGGATGCAATGGTAGAAACAGCAAAATACAAGTCGGGCGGCACACTATGCTAAGCACAGATTTTTAGCATACGTGTTTTTAAGCCACGCGCTTAATTACATTTGTCATGCCCCTTTGGGAGCCCCCCAGTTTTTTCATCCCACTTAAAGCCCTGTGGCACAGTGTGTAACACAGGATTTAGTCAGACCCTACCTCTTGGAAAGGATTACTTTGGCTACACCCCTTCTGCAGACACCCCACCTTCTTCATCCCACTCAAAGCTCTGGTAGTGCACGATTCTATTACAAACACAACTGTACAGCATGAACAGTAACAGCGTTCATTGCACACTACTTGCACATATCTATATACACAACCCTTCCCTCTCCAGCGACTTCCCCAGCCCACAGAACAGGTATAGCGTGACTATTAGCAAGTCAAACTGTGCCCTTCCCCACAAAAAGAAAAAATAACCCCCCCCCCCCCCCCCCCCCCCCAACTCTGGAATGACTGACAGTCCTGTCTAGAGTTACACCTCGAGAGTTACCTGCACGCATCTGGGGCTGTGTGCCTTTCTTTGGTTGAGCATGTATTTGGCTCCAAGAGGCCCATTAGGGAGTGATAGCGCTTTCTTAAATACCCCAAATAAGCAAATAAAATGTAATAACTCGGCAACTCCTTCTCAGCCTTCCTTCATTACAAGGTCAGTAAATGAGCACTTAGAAACAGCTGAAGAGCATGCTGAAAAACTCATTTTTTTTTTTTTGTTTTAAAACCCCTCTCTCCCCAACTGCGGCGACTCCCTTTTGTCCTTTTCTGGTACCTTACCTTTCCCCACATTCCAAGTCTTGTTCATCCTCAAATATTTCTCCAAAACCCAGTTTTTCGTATTCATTTTCTCTTCTTTGTGTATTGTCTCTCTCGAAAGTGCAGGGATATATCATCATCCCGTCACAGATGTGAAGGATTCAGAAGGGCTGGGAGCTAGTTCACATTCATGGACCGGGGGATCCATACTAATGACAGTCTTTTCCGGCATTTCTAGATTCAAGAGGAGGGGAATAGTATAAAATGTCCTGCTGCTGCCGAGTCTGCGATTGGTCAGGATGCCTCGTGGACATAATCAGGAGGAGTCGGATCAAATGTAGAGACAAACAGCATAAATGTAGACACTATACAATGTCGAAATCACAGTCTAATTTAATGCCTAATACCCAGCCGATTGCACATGTTTAACCACATAATAGGATACAAATTAGCACTTGTCATTAGGGCTAGATTTTGAAGGTATTTGATAGTGTGCACTATTCTTACTATAACAAATCCGGTCTTAGAATCCCAATTATAGTGCACACCAACTGCAAACAGCATGTAGTGTTCATTCTCAGTGGATGTGAACCTAATATGGGATTCTGTAAGGTTCAGCCTTTAGTGACATTGTATGGACATCTATGTCCATAACAGGGTATGTGGGCACAGGCCTTGTATGTCAGGAGTACACAAGGCTCAACTACTTCTCACAGTGCTGGACTCAACTTCTGCTGTAAGTATGTACTACTGTTTGCTCTCCTTGAGGTGCATTAGATTTTTTACGCCTACCACACTCTAAAATAGCAATGGCTCACCTAGAGTCATTACTACACTGAATTGCCAGTGTTCAATTTGAAGCTGCAGGAAATTCAGCAGCATTCTGAATGTTAGGTTGCCAAAGTTTCTTAAATGTTACTACACTGCTATAATAACAGGCAGTATTAGCATTTATCAGTGTACTTTTAGTAATTAAGAAATTGCTCCTACCTCCTACTTATGGTGCTTGAAATGGTCAACCATACACAGATCTTATAGCTCGCCGTAAAGGGCTATACCGGCTATTAAAGGCCTTCTCGGAGAGGGCCTTTAACAAGGGAGAGGGAGTTTAACCCCTTCGATGCTTATGACGGAACGGTTACGTCATGAGCGCTGGTTGGGCTGTGCTTATGACGGAACCGTTCCGTCACGGCCACGCCCGTTTCTTAGAACCTTCAGCACAGCGCGAAAATTTGCGCCGCGCTGAAGGTGTTAATAGCCGGTATAGCCCAGCTACGAAGGGCTATAAGGCTAGTAGAAAATTCTGCCATTACAGGGCAGAATGTTCTAAGAAAACATCCCATCAGGCTCCCTGAAGCCTTTGTTCACAGCCAAGCTGTGAACAAAGAAACATTGGAATGTTGGAGCTCCAGGCTTATACCAGCCATTACAAGCCCAGAGCACTTCATTGTTTTCAATGGAGCTCCCAACATTCCAATGTTCTAATACAATTTAAAAGTTACTTAACTGAATACGTCAGCAGAAGATATTTATAGTCAACAGTCTAAAGCACCTCTAACAGACCATCAAAGACACTCAGCCTGCATGCAAGACAGTCCAGCTGGTCCTTAATCATCAGAGGAACTTAGTCTGTTATGAGACACAGTTAACTAGCCCACAGAAACCGTCATTTTATACTTAAATGCCCCTGTAGCTGACCTTCAGCTAGTGCACTATCATTTACCCTCAACTCACCTTCAGATGCACCTTCTGGCCTTCAGAGGCTTTAATGTGTCCTCCAGATAGTCTGAGCGGTGCTTACCTACCCCCATTTGGCCTTCAGAGACCCTAACTTGCCTTCAGATACTGGCAGCTTGCCATCAGAAACTTTCATCCCACAGCTATATGGCCTCAGAAAGCCTTTAGACTCCCCCAGTGGGTTCCTAAACACACGCCACTGTATCCTGAGAGACCTTCTAGCTTACAATTAGATGCAACCAGTTGTCCCTTAGAAGCCATCATTCAGGGTCAGAATATACTGGTAATGCCCCTGTCATGCCTCTCTGCTGGCCTTCAGGCATACCTGCAGTCCAGCAACTCTCAAGACCCACACAATCAAGTGCAGGCTATTGAGGTCAATGCTTTTGTCTCCCTATGCATGTCAGCCCACCTCCAGTCTGATACAGCAGGATAGTGACCGGAATCCATGTGCAAGGTGGAATAGGTCCTCAGGCAGTGAGAGAGAGCAGTAGAAAAGAACATTCCTGCCAGGAGTTAGGTATTGCAAGACCTATACTGGTAAAGCAAGACCAACAGAACAGCACAGCACCTTGAACAGGAGTTGAACAACTGGAACTTTCCCTGCCAAAAAGTAAGCACTTGAATAAATCAAACAATTCGGAAATTAAACTTAACCAGTGAAGAGTACAGGAAGACTGTAACTAGTCCCTGGCATAGTAAAGGAAGCTTGGCCAAGAACCGAGTTAGAATGGAAGGACTCTGCAGCACCAGTAGTAAGAAGTCACAGTAGGGAAGCCAAGCATTAACAATGCAAGTAAATGTAAAAGTCCAAAGAGATTCACACCGAGGAGGGAGAAAACAACAACAGTGCAGGAGTTTAAGGCCAGGGGAAAACTCAAATGAAAATAAAGGAGTCCTAACAACCGCTATTGCCATACACACCTGCGTATGTGCATAGGAGGCCTTTATACAACTTTGCCTGGATTGATCTGAAAGAGTGTTTGCTATGGCTGGCCTTATTGTGGCTGATGTAGCGTAATGAAGTATAATGTCTTGAAAGTGTATATCTTACATGTTTGTAGTTTACTTTGCCCTGTTTTCCAGGTATGGTGTGATTTAGGTATCTTCTAGGTTTATACATCTGGTGACCTGACAGTACCTATCCGCCCCTGCAAAGAGCCATTTTCCTGTTGGGTTTTGGGTTACATTATCATTTCTTGGGAAAGGAAGATTAACTTTGGGCCGTGAACAAAGGATGCTGGCACCTTGAATGCTGATACCTTGTATCATTTCCTTTCCAACAAATAAGGTAACTGTCCTCTGTGTCTTCTTGAGTCTAAACTCTCCGCTACCACACATTCACGGATACCATTGACTCACAGTAGGTGGTGGTGTTGACAGGATGTGGGGCAGGGAAAATTATTACTTTTCCAATAATCAGGCAATTTCCATTCCACTGCAACTTGCCCTATTAATCTAGTGATTTGGAATGTACTTACATACCAAGCAGAAAACTTAGGGGTGAGTAGGGAGTGGATGGGTACCCTGTGGAAAGGCAACCTGCATCTCCTACTTTGAAAACTATGCTGGCTACGATGTTGGTTGGTGAGGGTCTTGTATTTGGCTTACGTTGATCTCACATTGGTATGGGTGAAATTTTGGATTTTACTAATCTCACGGAGAAGTGATTGTTCAAAGGGAACAGCAAATGGCAAGACAAGAGGCAAAATGAGAGGGAAAAAATGTCAAGAAAAAAGAAAGAGGGGTGTCCAAAGGGGGTATGGAATGGGTTGTTATATGAAAACCCTGCAATAGGGAGCAATATGACTCGCTGACCTGAGCGATGCATGAATAAGTAAGGCAGATATTACTCTAGTGTTTGACTGACCTTTCCGTATGTCTGTCCATCTAAGGGTGTTAACTAGACAATAGGTAGCGAAGATCCCCTTATCGTTGCACTAGGAATTTCCAGCATTTAGCTATTAACTGTGAACGCCTATCCATATTAATAATGGATGGTAACCCATCAACACAGATAAAATAAAGTTTGGAGCAAAAACAGTGGCTGTAGGAATCTTCTTCAGGGGATTAAAATGTGCAGTCTTAATAACTACTAACAACACAGTGATAAAACCCATGGGTGTTTGCAACCATTGTTATTGTGGTGTGGATAAGGGCTGCAACAATCCTGCAGGTTTCTTTCAAGGTACTTTAGCTTAAGCACAAACCACACACTTCAAACGTATTTCTCAATATCTCGTCTCATATATTGCTACTAGAACTGACAGGTTTCATTCTTTAGACATGCACCAAGATGATCATCCATCGAAGAATCATGCCCCCACTTCATGATTTGTCTTTATGAATCGCTAGCAAGAATGAATACTTTCTGTTTGTGCCACAAAGGGTCTTTATTTGCTTTTGTTGTTCAGGGTCTTTTGATAATCAGCCTGGGACATTTACCAATTGATAACTTTCATTTAGTTTCAGTAAGAATCTTTCTGGTACCTCGGGTGTATGTCCTCTAATAACTAGAAAACATTGTGGATTGTTGATGGGTTTAAATTCTCCTCCTTGCCAAGATAAGGCAACCACCTTACCATGTCTGTTTCCTGGACAACAGGTGATCTGATAAATTTTGCGTTTCACAGTTAGGTTTTTTTGCAACATTTTTGCTTTACTTAATTTTAATTCTTTCTACTCTAAAAGGGCTTATATCCTCCAAATAATTGAAACATTCAAAACCTAAGATTCATTTGCTGAAGCTGAGTGAGGATGGCATACCTCCAATTAGCTCCACAACACGTTCGTCGCAGGATCCGTTATGCATGTTTGGGGATTTGGTCTAGAGGAGGATACAAATATCATTAACTTTCACTGCGCCTGCACCACCCCTTCCCTTCTGGCGGATCCTCTGTCATGTTTGTTTCTAGCACACACAGAGATGCTGGGGAGTGCCAAGTAAGGATGGTAGAGAAAGCTGCCAGCATTGAGGCTGGGTTAAGAACATATCTCCCTGCTATTGGTGACCTCTCTTTTCGAAACATTTGATGTGCAGCCATAGACCAAAGCAGTGCAGCACAGCACAGTTCAATAACTAACTCACCAGGGGCTTGATGTACAGATTGGTCACACAAAGTAGTTGAAATTGCACACCAACTTTTTTTAACCAGTCTTTAATTTTGTAATGTGGCATATGTACTAATGGCTTGTGTAGTTACCTGTTTTGAAAGACATCAGGATGAGTAGCCAGTGGGACCACTCCCTGCATCTTCCACCAACCTGTCCCCCGTCCCAAGATCTCTGTCCAACAATGAGAGCGTCCACCTTTTGACTTAGTTACTATCTCCTTTGAGGAGTAACGTCATGGTACGCTATAACAACTGAGTTCACAAACATATCTACTTTCCTCAAAATACTATCACCCAACAATAAAGTACAACACTGATATCTCCCCTATTTAATTGGCTCGAATTTATTTATTTCTTTTATTTATTTATTTAATGCAATTTTCTATAGCGCGAACATTACCCGAAGGTGTCAGAGCGCTTTACAAAAGAACCAGTTGCGATACATAAGGACTTAGGATTACATGAGTTACATAAAAGATACAAACAGGAAAAAAAATTGCAAATGTACAAGTTGTACAGTCACACAGGGAAGAGATACAAATAGAAAAAATTGCAAATGTACAAGTTGTAAAGTCACTCAAGGAAGAGATACAAATGGATAAACCCTAAGAATCTCATAGGAATGGTTGTGAGTACAAAGGTCTACTACATATACTAGTGGTTAGAGTTATCTCTATATACATATATATACAAATAGTATAATTTTTCAGGGTTCCATTTTACCAGCGATTCGGCTTGGACAAGTATATACCACATATTTACCAGGTGAAAAGAGAAATACAAAATAAAATAAAATAAAAAGGGGTAGAGAGCGGTATGCGGGGGAGAAGAGTTGGAGGCTGAGATTGGTGAGAGGAGAGACGGGGACCTGAGGGGGAGGAAGAGATAAGGCAGTCCAGAGTAAGTGAAATATCTGAAGGTCAGCAGGATGGAATACAAGTGACGGACCAAAGGAAAGGACACGAATCAACAAAATGGCAGACCCGGGTCGTGGGCATCGAAGGAAACCATCTCAACATGGCAAGATGCACCCAGGACAAGAGCGACAACAGGAGAGGGTCCCAAAATGGCAGGGTGCACACTAGTTCCAGGTCAAAAGTTACGAGGGCCAAGTCCAAAGAAAACCAGGGAGCCGATCCAACGGAGGAAGAACAAGAGGGGAAAAGGAGCCAGACAGTCAAAAGGAGGAGCATCTTCAGTATTGGCACCTCCTTTCACCACTGCTGCACACACATGATCCCTGGTCTACATACCCCCACGCTCCTGTACTGGGCACCACAGTCCACCTGTGTCATTAGCTGGAGGGGTGTTAAAACAAATCCCCTGGTCTCCACCCAGCTTTCATGCTCGACAAAAAGCTGATGTCTATCTTGGCTCTCCCAGGGGGGGCGTTAGCGGCTTCGTCATATGTAGGCGGTGAGCGCTGTAATTGAAATCCTCCCGTCGTGTAACCTGTCTCGCCCGTCTGCTGTGGCCACGGGCCCCCATCGACACACTGCGGTCGGGCCACACAGGCGGATGGAGGCTGCAGATCTGGTGATCACGGGCTGCACCAGCTGCGGGCGCCCGCCAGGCGCACCGCCATTCTCAACGTTCTAAGTTAGATTTATTCCTCTTTTTGAGAAAGGTTCTCTTTTTACAATGTGTAGGCAAATTTTTGTGGTCTCAGTTTCTACATCTGTAAATCCTCTCACCTGAACTCTTTTACCAAAGACTTCACAGTTCATCACTAAGAGACCCCCAGAGTGATCTTTGCTTTGGATGTCAATCAGTGGTAGCAGCTGCGAACCCTGTCTTGCCCAGTGGCAGATCAGAAAGTAAATGTTTGAAAAAATCCTGTTTATTTTCTTGCTTCCAAGTATGCTATCCTCTTGGACGACAGCAGCAACTTGAGGGGCTTAAAGTAGGGAACGTGGTTAACCCTGTGATGTCATATAGGGCTAAAAGGTGTACAATATTACTTTTCATTATACCTAGCAGCTTGGTGAATCGAAGACTATGATTCTTGTAAATACTACCAATGGCTTTTGATGCAAAGCTTCTTCTACTAACAATGTTAGTCTCCTTGAGGCAGGTTTTAACTTGAAGAAACCTTCTAATTTCCCAAAACTATTCAACCTTTGCATGTGTTCTGCAGAGTACAGGACACATACAATGTTTGAGGCAAGTTTTAACTTGAAGAAATCTTCTAATTTCCCCTAACTATTCAAACTTTGCATGTGTTCTGCACAGTATAGCACACATACAATGTTAGAAAAGTTTTAAACTATGTCGAAGTATTGTTTTTTTGCACTGGAATAGTATCAGTACAGAACCTATGCTAAACATCAAGCACACAACTTTGCACTTTGGTGCAAAGGTGTATGTGTGGCGCTAGGCATTACTAAAGACAGTGCTTAATTTTTTTATTTTTTTTTGAAGTGCCAGTGCCCTTCTCAGGAGGCCACTGCAGCTTGTACCACCTATTGCCCCTGCCAGTGACAGTACCAGCGGAACTACTAACCATCGGGCAAGAGTGACAATTCGGAATATTCCAGGCACCCAAAGTTATGAGGATGGCTTATGCAGCAGGTATTAGTCCTTTTAAATATTTATTTAGTTAATAAACAACTGTTGTGTGCTCATCTTTAATTTAGACAAACAGAGGCATCATGTGAAAGACTGTCATAAGTATCGGTGTTGGCAATAAGTGCTGGTGCCGAGCACCGGAAACCACCGGCTCAAATTAAGCACTGAAGAGCGCCAGCACTAGAGAGGAGAGCAGCAGCTCCATATCTAAATAGATATGGTGCTTTCCAGCTCCCTCCTCCTATCGCAATGCAGCACAGTAACCTTGGTGACTGCACTGTGCTATATTTTATTAAATTTCACCTCTGTTGTTCCAAATCACAAATAAATAGAAACTTTTACATATATTCCCACAGGTTAGTGAAACCCTGAAGCAGAAATCTACTGAAATGACTGGAATGTTTTTTTATTTAGAGAAATTGCATAAATGTGTTTCTTGAGAAAGTCTTGCTATTGATAGGTTACAATCCAGAAGAATAATCCAACAAAAAGTGAACAATTAATGAGCCCCACATAAATGTATATTTTCTTTTGATTTCAAGATGTTAAATGGAACAAACTTAAACTCGTACAGAAGGTCCACTGATGCTCTGCTCTGGAGAGAAAAGACGACACCCAGCTGTGAATAGATAGTTAAAGTATACTCTGTCCGCATGGGCTGTTTTCTGTGGTCTGCTGTCCTACACTATGTGCGTCCTGTGATATTCACGCTGATATAATCAACATTTTCAAAGCGAATTTGTGTCACAGACGTGAAACCATTGTGGCGTATGTTAGGCGGAGTTGCAGACAAATGTCTGGGGAATGCTTCGACTTCAAAGGCAGCATGAGGGTAAACGATGAATACTTCTTTTAAGTGCTGAAGACCTTCCTTTAATACGGCCCAGTGGAAGTGCGTAGACCAATCTAAGGAGGTGTGAGGGGGTCATGCAGGAAGTGACAATTCTGCGATTATTTAGTGAATCGCAAAACGCTAAATCAATGGGCGTCTGCCCAAAGTCTCCTTAATAGCAAGGAGTTCTCAGTTGTAGACTGTGCAGATGAATGTCGCCTTCCTGGAAAAACAAGCATTGGCAAAACCAATAGGTCACGCTTCTGCAAGAGTTATTGGCTTTGCCAATATGTTTTAGCCATGTTGCAAACCAGTGTGGCTGATGTTCAGCATTGTTAGTTGGGTAAAGGAGAGTGGCACGGAGTGAAATGTCATAAAGTGGAGTAGAATGGAGTGTTATGGAGTCAAGATTATTAGACATTTACTAAAGTGTCACATTTAGAAAACGCCAATAGCACTTTGATAGAAGAACCGCTACATGAATATTTTTTGCCACAGAAAGTGTCTGCACCTCCTCCCTGTAGGCCTGTTTTAAGGGTTGTGTTACAGCCTTGTAAACAGGAGCATGGGAGGGGCCGGAGAGCGCTCGATGGGGAGAGTAATCTGTATTCTGTTTGCTTTACTGTAAATGCTCTAACTTTGAAGTCACCAGAAAAAAAGTAGAGACCAAGCTACCTCGGAAGATGAGCCTGCACATTTGACCTTTGTGTTTAAATGCACAGCAAACAGGGCAAGGCAAGAACCAGATTTTAAGGCCTGTTTACAGAAAGTGAGCTCTCGGAAGGATACAGTAAACAAGGTTTGGGCAAGGGAAGGGACAAACTGAAGCTGGACAGCCTAAAACAAATATAGTCAGCAAATAGAAATCAAGGAATTGTGAGTTACAAAGCCAATGGCAAGCAATGTGCAGAATGCATTCCCCGGGACACTTTCTGAATGTCCCCTTGGATGTCTTCAGCAAAGCTTCAACCTAATAAGCCCCAGGATGCCCTGATCCTGTCTCAGGATATTTTAAAGTTAGAATAGCTCCAACTGCAAAGGAAGAGATGTCTGTTTCAACAATTAAAGAAGCTCGCAATTTTAAAGCATCCGTTAATATTTGAAAAGCAGTTTCCTGATGACTTGCCACTGACTATATCACGACTGATGCTGTGAAAATTGGCTATGGAATATCTTCCATTGAAGGTATGCACAAGCCTGTCTGTGCCTCTGAAATGCCATTGATTTCTTGACATTATCAGTCGTAGTCCAGGACTTTGCCTCTGAAATGCTGCTACAGCAAAGTACCTCACCCATCAACGTATTCTGTCACACTTCTCATCTCTAATTTAACATACCCCCTGCTTTTTTAGTTCTTATATAAATACCCTAAGTAAATCATTCTCACACCAGCCAGCAAATCTTTGCTGCACCTTGTAGTTTCAATTTCCTATTGTGTAAATTTGGTTACACAAATCCACATTTGCTTAGTGTTTCGGCCACCTACACCCAGGCACTACGGGGCAGATTTACAAGCCCCTTGCGCCTCTTTTGCGCCGCCGTTGCGTCACTTTTGCAAAAGATGCGCCATGGTGCGGCGTATTAACAACGTGAGGCATCTGGGAGATGCGTCACGTTGTAAAGCCCTGCGCCATAAGGAGGCGTTCCTGCGCAGAGGGGGGCATTCCTGCGCAGGAACGCCTCCTAAAAGTGGCTGAGTGAAATCTACAAGATTTCACTCCGTCACTTTTAGGCCAATGCTGCGTCAAAACTCTGCGCCTGCTTGAAGCAGGCGTAAGGCTTGAGGCAGCATTGAAAGAATAGGCCCCCCCCAGAGCATTGCTGGAGCTGCGTCGCTTTTACGGCACAGATGCGTGACGCATCTGTGCCGTTTTGGCCTCATGGTGCGCCGCATTGTAAATGCGGCGCATCCAGGGTGGCGGAGCTGCGGAGCACAATTACTGGCGCATCCCTGCTTGTTAGACCTGGGTCATCCAGTCTACATCGGGTAGCCTGGCACAGAGTGGGAAGGCCTACTCCAAGGCAAATGTGTTATACTTGCATCGCACCTATTACATTAACTCAATGCCCACCCACTAAAAAGGACACCTCACACCTTGTTTAGAAAAGTAGAAAATCTTTATAATCTTCGTTTTAGTCAGTTCCTTATATCTCTCGTAGTTGCAGAATCAATTTCACATTTACAATTATGACAGTGCATTAAAGTTACTTGCTTCTACAGACTTTCCCAGTTTAATAGAATCCTGATTCCCTGGTCAAACTTGTTCACTCTAAACATTTCTTTTAGCAGGTTAGATTCCTTCAGTTCATAAAGTTCTAATTCAACATTCTGAGGTTGGAATGAAGAGGTTTAACATAAAGCAGATTGAGTACTTTAGCACAACGTTTTCCTGAAAATGAAAACCGAATGACTCCAATATTATATTTCAGATTTACATTAGCCCCTCGTGAGGTGTATTTAGTAGACTAACGATGGTTTCACAGTTCAGGTATGTAACCAGGCAAGGTAACACTTCAGGCGTGTGGTTTCCTTTGCTCTAGTCCTGTTATCTCACCAACTCCGGCGAGGTTATGCCGTTGATATAACTTCCCCACTTCTCCGCTTGCTCTCAGCGTGCCGGGGGTTTGTTTTTAATTCCCCAAGCCTAGATGAAGGTTTCACAAGTCACTCTCCTTCCCTCCCACGTTGACAGCCCCGTTAGTTGGTCTATACAGTGCCAGTAATTGGGAGTAACCCGACTCTCTCCACTCACACTCAACTCTGGAGGCACTAGCGAGGCCCTCTTAGCTCCAGGGTTTCGCACGTTCCTCACAATCTTACCGGGTATAATCAGTCTCATCCCGGATAGTTCGCTCTGTCACGCTACCGATTCCGGTCACGTTTCAGCAGCACTGTGACGGTTCTCGGCTCTCACCCTGCAAACTCTCCTCAGCTGACGGGGCCGAAGCTACGCTGCCGCTCCTTCCGCGTTCTTGTCAACTACGCGGCCCGCCCTCGCCTCAGGCGTCAGAGAGGCGGGTGGTAAAGTAGGCCGGCCCTTCCCAAACTTCCGCCCCCTTCTCCTGGGTTCTCTCCAGCTGACTCTCGCTGAGCTCCGCAATGCCTCTTTGCAGCTATCACTGTCCTGCCGGCCTCAAACCGGGTCCTCCCCGCTCTTCTCAACAAGGGGCCCCTGAAGCAAACACAACAGTCTGGTATTGAGGACTCCTGCAGACAACCACTACCAGGTAAGACTCTTTACGAGATCATATGGGCACCAAGCACCCCTGGAAATAGTGGCGATGAATTCCCAGTCCTCACACTCACTCTTGAGGAAGCAGCTCGGGTAGGGCCATGAGAGGAAGGATGGGGGAAAGTAAGTCGGACAGTCTCTCCAAACTCAGTTGTTTCTCTGAAATATTCCCCGGTCATCAATCGACCGCTCCCACCAGGTGGCTCAATGACGCTTCACTCAGGAGCACTACCCGGGGGTCTGTGAGCGAAGGGCGATAACCAGTGGTAGGGCTTAGTCAGTAGATAGAGGGTGACGTCCTCAAAAAGAGCAGCTGGCCCAGGGGTCAATCTAGCCCTACACAGCGCGCCTTCCTCCCTACTCTACCGCTTCACTCCTCAACCTCGCCCTGGTCAGTCTTCACTCCACTCTCCTCAAAATGGCCGCCCTCGTTCTGGCCTTTTATAGGCTGGACCCTGGCTACCAGAATCAGCCAGAAGGTTCTAGAGCCTTACCATTGTAGTCCTATGGCACAGGTCCCTGAGGTAAAATTTGTGGCAGTTGCCAGCCACCATTTTGTGTGACTAAATTTCCACCATTATAAGGGAACACCTAGGCCTCAAAAAGTTATAGGGACAAGGTAGCACCTCACCCCTTGGACAACACCAAAAATTTTCAGTGAACATAACAATGAAAAGTACTAGGAGGCAAAAAGGGACAAAATAAATAAATAATGAGGAGGGACCACCCAAAGGACTGACAGGTCTAACACGCGCACCCCCCCCCCCCAGCTGAAAGTGGGGAGAGCTACCCAACTTCTTGAGAGTTCTCATCACTAAGGCGGAAATACCTAGAGAGACCGTCTGCATTGGCGTGGTCCACTCCAGGCCAATGTTCCAGCCGGAAGTTCATTCCCTGTAGGGAGATAGACCATCTCAACACCTTGGGATTTTCTACCTTCATTTGCATCAGCCAACAAAGGGGTCGGTGGTCAGTCTGAACCAGGAAGTGCGAGCCAAACAGGTATGGCCGCAGCTTCTTCAGAGCCCATACCTCCACAAAGGCTTCCCGCTCAATTGCACTCCACCTCTATTCCCGGGGAAGCAGTCTCCTGGATAAGAAGACAACAGGTTGATCCAGACCCTCTTCATTGAGTTGCGATAACACTGCCCCAATGCCATGCTCTGATGCGTCTGTCTGGACAATGAATTCCTTGGAAAAATCAGGGGCCCTTATGACTGGAGCCTCACACATTGCTTGTTTCAACTTATTAAAGGCCTGGTGACAAGCCTCCGTCCAGACTACCCGTCGGGGTTGCTTCTTGGATGTAAGTTCAGTTAGGGGTGCCACAATGGTGCCATACCCCTTCACAAAGCGACAGTAATATCCTGTGAGGCCCAGGAAAGATCGGACCTCGGTTTGGGTCTTGGGGGGCTCCCAGGCCATGATAGCCTCAATCTTCGCCTGGAGGGGCTGCACCTCTCCCCTGCCCACCAAGTGGCCTAGGTACACCACCGACCCCTGCCCAATCTGACACTTGCTGGCCTTGGTCGTCAGTCCAGCCTTTCTCAGGGCTTGGAGAACAGCTTGTAGGTGACACAAGTGGTCCTCCCAGCTGCTGCTAAAGACGGGGATGTCGTCCAGATAGGCAGCAGAGAAGGCTTCCATCCCGGAGAGGACCTTGTTCACTAGCTGCTGAAAAGTGGCAGGAGCGTTCTCGAGCCCGAAAGGCATCACACGAAACTGGTAGTGGCCTTCAGGCGTGGAGAAGGCTGACCTTTCCTTTGCTCCATCTGTAAGGGAGATCTGCCAGTACCCTGAAGTGAGGTCAAAGGTACTCAAGTATTGGGCAGCTCCTAGCCGGTCAATGAGTTCATCCGCCCTAGGGATCGGATGGGCATCAGTTTTGGTCACTGAATTCAGTCCCCGGTAGTCCACACAGAACCTTAGTTCTGAAGTGGTGCCCGGTGGGGCAGCTTTTGGTACCAGAACCACCGGACTGGACCAGGGGCTACTTGAAGGTTCAATTACTCCTAGCTCCAGCATCTTAGTGACTTCACTGTGGATGCTGGCCTTCACCTTGTCTGACAGCCGGTAGATCTTAGACTTCACAGGTGGGCTGTCTCCTGTGTCCACATCATGGGTACACAGGTGGGTCCTTCCCGGGACAAGGGAGAACAGTGAAGAGTACTGCTCCAGGACATGGCGGCAGTCTTTCCTCTGTTCAGGAGTTCGGGATGGGGAGAGAGTCACTCCCTCCACCGACCCATCCTTTTCCTGAGACAAAAATAGATCAGGGAGAGGCTCACTCTCCTCTTCCTCTGCTCCATCAGTCACCATCATTAAAATAACCTCGGGCCTCTCATGGTGGGGTTTGAGGCGGTTGGCATGGAGCACCCGAAGGGGCTGCCGGGGGGTCTTAAGATCCACTAAGTAAGTGGCCTTACCCTTCTTCTCAATCACCTCAAAGGGGCCTGTCCAGCGATCCTGGAGGGCACTCAGCTCTCCAGGTTCCATCACCCACACTTTCTGGCCAGACTCCAACTCCACAGGGTGAGCATTGTGGTCATACCACTCCTTCATCACTGCTTGGCTGGCTTCCAGGTTGTCAGAATCTTGCTTCCACAACTTAGCCATTTGGCTCCGGAAGGCTAGCATATAGCTCACCACATCCTGGGGAAGCTTCCTGGGAGTCTTTTCCCATCCGTCTTTCACCAGGCTGAGAGGTCCATGCACAGGGTGCCCATACAGAAGTTCGAAGGGGCTAAAGCCCACCCCCTTCTGTGGCACTTCCCTGTAGGAAAACAACAGACAGGGTAGGAGGACGTCCCATTTCCTCCGCACGCTCTCAGGCAGACTTCTGATCATGCCTTTCAAGGTTTTGTTGAACCTTTCCACTAGACCATTGGTTTGTGGGTGGTAAGGTGTGGTGAACCGGTAGGTATCCCCACACCCCTTCCACATAGCCTGCATGTAAGCTGACATGAAGTTGGTCCCCCTGTCGGACACAACTTCCTTGGGGAAACCCACCCGGGTAAAGATCCCCATCAGGGCCCTAGCCACTGTAGGCACAGTAATGGTCCTCAGAGGAATTGCCTCTGGGTACCGTGTGGCGTGATCCACCAGAACCAGGATAAACCGGTGACCAGCTGAAGTTGGTGGATCCAATGGCCCCACAATGTCGATGACGGGCTGAAGACGGCTGGAATGCCAGAAACCGGTCCTCGGAAGCTTGTTTCCGGTCCAGGGAAGACATGGCTTGGCAGTTCGGGCTGGACTGTTCCCATGAGGCACAGGGTCAGACTGATTTGCATATAGCCATGTCTGAACTGGGGTGGCAGAGTGGGCTAAAGAACGGTGATGGATTAAACCCAGATCTTTTGACTGGGTGTGAGTGTTTGATTGATTCAGATGCTCCGTCCATCACCACCCCCTTTTGTACTGCTTTTGGCCGCCATATGTGTGGCAGGGTATGCTCAGACGTGAGTCCCTTGCTCACTTTGACTCTGGATTCAAGCAAGCCGGGCTGAAGACGGCTGGAATGCCAGAAACCGGTCCTCGGAAGCTTGTTTCCGGTCCAGGGAAGACATGGCTTGGCAGTTCGGGATGGACTGTTCCCATGAGGCACAGGGTCAGACTGATTTGCATATAGCCATGTCTGAACTGGGGTGGCAGAGTGGGCTAAAGAACGGTGATGGATTAAACCCAGATCTTTTGACTGGGTGTGAGTGTTTGATTGATTCAGATGCTCCGTCCATCACCACCCCCTTTTGTACCGCTTTTGGCCGCCATAAGTGTGGCAGGGTATGCTCAGACGTGAGTCCCTTGCTCACTTTGCCACTGGATTCAAGCAAGCCGGGCTGTAGACGGCTGGAATGCCAGAAACTGGTCCTCGGAAGCTTGTTTCCGGTCCAGGGAAGACATGGCTTGGCAGTTCGGGCTGGACTGTTCCCATGAGGCACAGGGTCAGACTGATTTGCATATAGCCATGTCTGAACTGGGGTGGCAGAGTGGGCTAAAGAACGTCGATGGATTAAACCCAGATCTTTTGACTGGGTGTGAGTGTTTGATTGATTCAGATGCTCCGTCCATCACCACCCCCTTTTGTACTGCTTTCGGCCGCCATATGTGTGGCAGGGTATGCTCAGATGTGAGTCCCTTGCTCACTTTGCCACTGGATTCAAGCAAGCCGGGCTGAAGACGGCTGGAATGCCAGAAACCGGTCCTCGGAAGCTTGTTTCCGGTCCAGGGAAGACATGGCTTGGCAGTTCGGGCTGGACTGTTCCCATGAGGCACAGGGTCAGACTGATTTGCATATAGCCATGTCTGAACTTGGGTGGCAGAGTGGGCTAAAGAACGGTGAAGGATTAAACCCAGATCTTTTGACTGGGTGTGAGTGTTTGATGGATTCAGATGCTCCGTCCATCACCACCCCCTTTTTTACCTCTTTAGGCCGCCATAAGTGTGGCAGGGTATGCTCAGACGTGAGTCCCTTGCTCACTTTGCCACTGCATTCAAGCAAGCCGGGCTGACACGGCTGGAATGCCAGAAACCGGTCCTCGGAAGCTTGTTTCCGGTCCTGGGAAGACATGGCTTGGCAGTTCGGGCTGGACTGTTCCCATGAGGCTCTGTCAAGAAGCGTACCTGAATTCCTTGGAATCCGTGGGAGCAGACGGCTTGAAGGAACTTTCTAGATGAGAATTTGCCAACTCCCCTACACCCCTGGAACCAGAGTGCTCTAAGCCCAGGAATGAGGGGGAAAGGGGAAGTGGATAAACAAAGAGAGACTGCCACACAGGTTTCTTCAACTATTCTTCTCACAGGTAGATCATCGCCTGCAACAGTAAGCAAATCATTACTACAGTTCCCAAACTACTCTGGTTCCCAACTCAAATCTACCCTTCTAATATATACCTGTTAATGTGTGGACATTAGCCCCTCTCTGTAAGTTGTTTAATGTTTTCAAATTGAGTTTCAAAGATGGATACTGTATCCAGGAATGCAGCAAATTCAACACGGTATGTATATACTCCAACCAGCTGAAGAATTTAAAGGTGGTATAATATAGTATCATTAATATGCATATCAACTAATACCCTACTATACTTGACGTCTTCTACACTCTGGAAGGCTGTCGAATGTACTGCTTGACTAAACGCTGAGTAAGAGTCTGATAGCTCTGTATAATAAACTTTTTACAATAATGCAGTCTTTACATTTGCCACTTTTAACATACTGGATTCTGAGGCAGAAGTCCGAAGATACTGCAACCCTTGGAAAAGGCACAAAAGTCTCTAGAATACGATGCAGCAGGATTCAGGAATTGGCGGTTAACAAGGAATAGGATTCTTACCCCCTTCGTGAAGATTCAGCACCACAGAATAAATGAGACTCTTCCTACCAGACTCTCGATAGGAATGCAGACTTCGAAGCTGCGCAGGAACTCGGGACAGAATACGGAGCTGAATTGAAGCGCACTCTGACGGGGCAAATGGAAGCGTCAAAAGTGTTCAAGAAGTTGGAAAATGAGCATGGAGAATTTCTCTGAGAAAATTCCTGTTCCGAAGAGGCACAGAAAAGGACTGAAGCGGTTCTTGAGACGCACACAGAAAGACGCGTCCAACCGCCAGGGAAATGACCGTTGAAGTGCGCCGCGTTAAATACGCGAGCGCACGAAATGGCCGACAGAACCCCAAAGGCTAGAACGCCAATGTTCCAAAGCTGTGGAACAATCAGGAAGTATCACAGAAAAATTACTTGCATCTAAATCGCGCTACTCTCTGTCTCCAATTACAAGCAGAGAGCGAATGCGCGAACCCAGCACTGACCTTAAATATAGGATTTGGGACAGAGCTAGCAGCAACTGGCTGGGACCTGACAGTACCCCCCACCAAAGCCCCCTCTCTAGGCTTCTGAGGATGTGTCTTGTGAAATTCCGCTACCAAATGTGGGGCATAAACATTCTTGCTAGGCCCCCATGATCGATCTTCAGGACCGAAACCTTTCCAGTCTACTAGGTAGAACAAACTATTCTTTCTCAATTTTGAATCCAAAATTCTCTTCACCTCAAACCCTTCTGCAGATTGGACTCGAACTGGAGATGGGGGAATAGATCGTCGGAGATTTGGTGGATTTCGTTTTATTAAGGAAACATGAAAGGTGGGATGAATTTTCATGGACTTTGGAAGAGCCAACTTAACACTGACTGGGTTTACCATGCTCACTACAGGATAAGGACCCACAAATCGAGGCTGAAACTTCCTGTTCCCAACCAACCGCATATGACGGGTGGAAACCCAAACCAGATCCCCTACCTCAAATTTTGGACTCTCCCTACATTTCTTGTCTGCCTGCATCTTATAGTCAAGTTTTGCTTATGAGAGATTAACTGACGCTGACTGAAAGGTCTTATGCAAATTTTGAATCACCTCTTCTGCCGCTGGGACCTCAACCTCCACTCTACCCACTAACATGTTGGGATGTCTACCAGAATTGAGGAAGAACGGGGAGTAACCAGTAGCAGAATGGACAGAATTGTTGTAAGCAAACTCCGCAGTACTCAATAGAGAGGGCCATTCTCCTTCTTGATCCATCAAATACATGCGAAGGTACTGCTCCAAGTCCTGATTCACTCTCTCTGTCTGTCCATCCGTCTCCGGATGGAAACTGGTGGACAGACAAGAATCGACTCCTAATCCCTTCAAGAATGACCTCCAAAATCGAGAAACAAACTGTGAACCTCGATCGGAGATAACTATCTTTGGAATCCCATGCAATCAAACTATATGCTGAACAAACAAGTTTGCCAATTGGGGAGCTGTAGGTAGACCTTTCAGGGGGAAGAAGTGACTCATCTTGGTGAACTGGTCAACCACCACCCAAATTACTGAATAGCCCTGACTAGATGGTAGATCTACAATAAAATCCATTGAAATGGTATGCCACGGGGAAGGAGCTATGGGCAAGGGCATAAGTAAACCTTGAGGTGGCTGTCTAGAACTCTTCCCCTTTACACACTGCTCACAAGTGGTGATGTGCTGCCTAACCTGCGCATCCATGCCTGGCCAAAAATAGGTCCTCTTCACCAAATCAAGAGTCTTGACTGCTCCCTTATGTCCTGCCAACGGATGATCATGAAACTGTTGAATGATTTCAGACTGTAACTCTTCACCTGGGACAAACAACTTCCCTTGAAAATAAGGTTTCCCATCCTTAATTTCTCTTTCAGGACCTTCAGATATCCAATTTGTGAATTCACTTCCTTGGAAAGCTTCTCTGACACTTTTTTCCAATTCATCCTCTACAACAGCAGCAACAATCTTATCTTGTGGAATGATATAGCCCTCCGCCATTTTATCTGTTACATCACCCAGACTTAAACGAGAAAGGGCATCAGCTTTTCCATTAGCCGATCCAGGTTTGTATGTCAAAACAAAGTCATAGTCCGCAAAGAAAAGAGACCATCTCAACTGACAAGGTGAGAGAGTTCTGGCAGATTTTAAGAATTGCAAATTGCAATGATCAGTGAATACCGTAATCACATGCTTAGCTCCAAGCAGATAATGCCTCCAAATCTTGAATGCCTCTTTTACTGCCAAAAGTTCTTTATCTGCAATTGAGTAATTAATTTCAGCAGTCGATAGCTTTCGAGAATGATAGGCCACTGGATGTAATTGACCAGTTTGTTTCTGTCGCTGAGAAAGAATGCCTCCAATTGCAGAATTAGAAGCATCTGCTTCCACAAAAAAAGGTTCCTTCAAATCTGGGTGTTGCAAAACTGGAGCAGATACAAAAGCTTCTTTTAACAGTTGAAAGGCTTCTTCAGATTCTTTTCCCCAAACAAAACGCTAATTCTTCTTCAGTAGACGAGTAATTGGGCTGACTTTCTCGGAGAAATTTTGAATGAACCGCCGATAAAAATTGGCGAATAACAAAAAACTCTGTATCTCCTTGATGGATCTTGGGGCAGGCCAAGATCTTATTGCTTCCAACTTAGAATCATCAATGTTGACGCCTTCAGGGGAAAGAATAAAGCCCAAGAATTCCACTTTGGTTGAATGAAAAACACATTTTTCCAATTTTACATACAGTTGATGCTTCAGCAAACGCTCCAAGATGACTCGAACATGTTGGACATGTTCTTCCAAGTTGTTGGAGAAAATGAGAATGTCATCTATATAGACGACGGCAAAGCGATCCAAAAATTCCCGTAGGACGTCATTTACGAAATGCTGGAATGCGGCTGGGGTGTTACATAAGCCAAAAGGCATCACTTGATACTCAAACAGACCCAACGGAGTGCCAAATGCTATCTTCCGCTCCTCACCCTCAGCCATTCGTACCAGATAATAAGCTCCCCTCAAATCCAATTTGGTGTAGATACTCGCACACTTCACTTGATCAAGGAGCTCGGAAATGAGAGGTAACAGGTAGCGGTTCTTCTTGGTGACCAAGTTTAAAGCACGATAGTCTATGCAAGTTCTCAGGGTCCCGTCCTTCTTCGGTATAAAGAAGAGGGGGGAAGACACTGGCGACTGAGAGGGTCGGATGAAACCACTCTCAAGGTTCTGCTCAATATATTCTTTTAGATGTTGATTCTCTGGTTCAGATAGAGCATAAATGCGACTACATGGTAAAGTAGCCCCTGGCTCCAGCTCTATGCGACAATCATACTCCCTATGAGGAGGTAATTTTCACGCTTCTTTTTCATTGAAGACTTCCTTTAAATCGAGATAGACTTCAGGAATTTCGGGGACTTCCACAGTACAGATCATAGGCGATTGATTAACCAAATTTGAAGACATGGTCGTCTGATGAAGATCCAATGGAACATGAAAACAGTGTTCAGTACAAAATTTTGAAGTCATCTCAACTGTACGTTTGGCCCAATCGATCTTAGGGTTATGCTCAGTGAGCCAAGGCAGACCCAAAATAATTTGGAACTGCGGTGCGTCAATTAGTTTAAAACTGACATAACTCTGATGCTCTCCGGGACCCACAACTGTAATGACCTCAGTATCAAAAACTATTGGGCCAGATGATAACTCGTGCCATCCACTGCTCGCACTGGTTCAGGTTTCAAATTCTTTTCAAACTGGATTCCCACCAATTTTGCAAACTGTAATTCACAGAAGTTTCCAGTTGCACCGGAATCCAACATCACAGACACTTTTTCCTCCCGGACTTTACCAAACCATATAGTACAGGACGAGATCAAATGTGGAGCCGCCGGCTGCAATTCATTTGCCAATAGTTGAGGCTTGGGGGTTGTCTCCTGGGCTGCTCCCACCAGTGTAACTCCGTCTACTGGTGGAGCTTGTCTTTTACCCACAAATTGGTCTTAGGTTTCTTTGGACATTCTTTGACAAAATGGGCCGACTGACCATAATACATACATAGTTTGCCTAAACGTTGCTTTTCTCTCTCCTCCTGAGAGAGAGGGCCTCGAACGGAGCCAATCTGCATGGGTTCCTCATTAGTATTCGTTTCGCTGTTCTTGAGTGGTTCGGAACGTACTCGATCAAATCGCGGCGGGAAGGGCTTAACGTCCTTTCGACTCTCACTGCGACATTCCGCTTGCCTTTGATCAATTTGAAGGACCAAATCTATGAGCTCAGAAACATCCGTTGGTCTCTTTGGAATTTGAGACAGACCATCCTTCAACTCATCCTTTAAACCTCTGTAAAAAATGGCCGCTCTCTTCGCTGCTGGCCAGTTAGTTTCAACTATTAACTTATTGTACTGCGCCAGATACGCCACGAGCTCTCTGTTACCCTGTTTCAGGTCCAATAACTCGTTATCTGTAGTCTGGGAGATTGTGCGTCGATCAAAGATTCGTAGAAATTCCGCCTTGAAATCTTCCAATTTATACAAAACCGGATCATTAGGGGAGACCAGAGGCATGGACCACGCTGCTGCGTCACCACTAAGATAGAACAGCACAAACTCCACCTTAGACTGATCCTCCTTGAACAAAATGGGTTTACAGAGAAAATGCAGTGAGCACTGTGTAAAGAAGATTTGAGCCTTGTGAGGATCTCCTTGGAATCGTTCGGGAGGGGCCAAAGGAATTGTTGGGGACATGGCATGGACTACTTGCGTAGTTAACGCAGATGATGACGAGGGAGAAGGAGTAAAAGTTGGAGACTTAAGTCCCCCAAAATTAGGGCTGGTACTCACTGAAAGCTCTTCAACCCGCTGCCTCAAATAACTTGCCTCTTGATTGGACTTCCTAACCTCTTCCCTGGTTTCACTAAGCTGTTTTTGCAAATCCTCCAGAATGGATGCCAGGGCCTTAACATCTAAACCTTCAGCCATCTTGCTCAGACGGAAAGAAATGTTCGGGCACTTCAATCTGTCAAGAAGCGTACCTGAATTCCTTGGAATCCGTGGGAGCAGACGGCTTGAAGAAACTTTCTAGATGAGAATTTCCCAACTCCCCTACACCCCTGGACCCAGAGTGCTCTAAGCCCAAGAATGAGGGGGAAAGGGGAAGTGGATAAACAAAGAGAAACTGCCACACAGGTTTCTTCAACTATTCTTCTCACAGGCAGATCATCGCCTGCAACAGTAAGCAAATCAGTACTACAGTTCCCAAACTACTCTGGTTCCCAACTCAAATCTACCCTTCTAATATATACCTGTTAATGTGTGGACATTAGCCCCTCTCTGTAAGTTGTTTAATGTTTTCATATTGAGTTTCAAAGATGGATACTGTATCCAGGAATGTAGCAAATTCAACACAGTATGTATATACTCTAACCAGCTGAAGAATTTAAAGGTGGTATAATATAGTATCATTAATATGCATATCAAGTAATACCCTACTATACTTGACGTCTTCTACACCCTGGAAGGCTGTCGAATGTACTGCTTGACTAAACGCTGAGTAAGAGTCTGATAGCTCTGTATAATAAACTTTTTACAATAATGCAGTCTTTACATTTGCCACTTTTAACATACTGGATTCTGAGGCAGAAGTCCGAAGATACTGCAACCCTTGGAAAAGGCACAAAGGTCTCTAGAATACGATGCAGCAGGATTCAGGAATTGGCGGTTAACAAGGAATAGGATTCTTACCGCCTTCGTGAAGATTCAGCACCACAGAATAAATGAGACTCTTCCTACCAGACTCGCGATAGGAATGCAGACTTCTAAGCTGCGCTGGAACTCGGGACAGAATACGGAGCTGAATTGAAGCGCACTCTGACGGGGCAAATGGAAGCGTCAAAAGTGTTCAAGGAGTTGGAAAATGAACACAGAGAATTTCTCTGAGAAAATTCCTGTTCCGAAGGGGCACAGAAAAGGACTGAAGCGGTTCTTGAGACGCACACAGAAAGACGCGTCCAATCGCCAGGGAAATGACCGTTGAAGTGCGCCGCGTGAAATACGCGAGCGCACAAAATGGCCGACAGAACCCCAAAGGCTAGAACGCCAATGTTCCAAAGCTGTGGAACAATCAGGAAGTATCACAGAAAAATTACTTGCATCTAAATCGCGCTACTCTCTGTCTCCAATTACAAGCAGAGAGCGAATGCGCGAACCCAGCACTGACCTTAAATATAGGATTTGGGACAGAGCTAGCAGCAACCGGCTGGGACCTGACAGTACCCCCCACCAAAGCCCCCTCTCTAGGCTTCTGAGGATGTGTCTTGTGAAATTCCGCTACCAACCGTGGGGCATAAACATTCTTGCTAGGCTCCCATGATCGATCTTCAGGACCGAAACCTTTCCAGTCTACTAGGTAGAACAAACTATTCTTTCTCAATTTTTAATCCAAAATTTTCTTCACCTCAAACTCTTCTGCAGATTGGACTCGAACTGGAGCTGGGGGAAGAGATCGTCGGAGATTTGGTGGATTTCGTTTTATTAAGGAAACATGAAAGGTGGGATGAATTTTCATGGACTTTGGAAGAGCCAACTTAACACTGACTGGGTTTACCATGCTCACTACAGGATAAGGACCCACAAATCGAGGATGAAACTTCCTGTTCCCAACCAACCGCATATGACGGGTGGAAACCCAAACCAGATCCCCTACCTCAAATTTTGGACTCTCCCTACGTTTCTTGTCTGCCTGCATCTTATAGTCAAGTTTTGCTTATGAGAGATTAACTGACGCTGACTGAAAGGTCTTATGCAAATTTTGAATCACCTCTTCTGCCGCTGGGACCTCAACCTCCACTCTACCCACTAACATGTTGGGATGTCTACCAGAATTGAGGAAGAACGGGGAGTAACCAGTAGCAGAATGGACAGAATTGTTGTAAACAAACTCCGCAGTACTCAATAGAGAGGGCCATTCTCCTTCTTGATCCATCAAATACATGCGAAGGTACTGCTCCAAGTCCTGATTCACTCTCTCCGTCTGTCCATCCGTCTCCGGATGGAAACTGGTGGACAGACGAGAATCGACTCCTAATCACTTCAAGAATGACCTCCAAAATCGAGAAACAAACTGTGAACCTCGATCGGAGATAACTATCTTTGGAATCCCATGCAATCGAACTATATGCTGAACAAACAAGTTTGCCAATTGGGGAGCTGTAGGTAGACCTTTCAGGGGAAAGAAGTGACTCATCTTGGTGAACTGGTCAACCACCACCCAAATTACTGAATAGCCCTGACTAGATGGTAGATCTACAATAAAATCCATTGAAATGGTATGCCACGGGGAAGGAGCTACGGGCAAGGGCAAAAGTAAACCTTGAGGTGGCTGTCTAGAACTCTTCCCCTTTACACACTGCTCACAAGTGGCGATGTGCTGCCTAACCTGCGCATCCATGCCTGCCCAAAAATAGGTCCTCTTCACCAAATCAAGAGTCTTGACTGCTCCCTTATGTCCTGCCAACGGATGATCATGAAACTGTTGAATGATTTCAGACTGTAACTCTTCACCTGGGACAAACAACTTCCCTTAATTTCTCTTTCAGGACCTTCAGATATCCAATTTGTGAATTCACTTCCTTGGAAGGCTTCTCTGACACTTTTTTCCAATTCATCCTCTACAACAGCAGCAACAATCTTATCTTGTGGAATGATATAGCCCTCCGCCATTTTATCTGTTACATCACCCAGACTTAAACGAGAAAGGGCATCAGCTTTTCCATTAGCCGATCCAGGTTTGTATGTCAAAACAAAGTCATAGTCCGCAAAGAAAAGAGACCATCTCAACTGACCGGGTGAAAGAGTTCTGGCAGATTTTAAGAATTGCAAATTGCGGGGAGGAGCCAAGCTCGACAACGAGATGGCCGCACGTTAGCTCGGCTCCGCCGTCCTACCTGCCTAAATTCTAATATCCTAACGCTCATCCTGCCCAAAACGGACAACAACTTATATGCAGAGCTTTGCAGTCACTTACCATCCATCCTGGTGGGTCCGGTGCTCGGTGGATCCACAGCGGCGACCTCCCGGAAAGTGCGGCCTCCCCGGGGTTGAGACCGGGGCCTCGCCCTTAGCGTGTTGCCGGCGAGACGGTGTCGGCGGCGGCCTCGGGTGGAGGTTCGGGGCCGGCCGGAAGATGCCGATGCGCGAAGAGCCCGGAGGCAAATGAACGTGCTTGGGACTACCGTCCGGTGCTCCAGAGGTGGTGTGCGGCAAGTTGTGGGTTGGGGACGCCGTGTTTGGTGGCTCCCCCCTTTGTTGTCGTCCGGCCGTACCGGGCTCTTTCGCTCGGTGGCGAAAAGGGATCCTGGCGGAGCGGTGTCGCCGGCGGGTCCCCCTCTTTTGTGGTCCTCATTTTAGCGCTGTGGGTGCTGCTTGTGCGCTCGAGGGGGATCCCGCCGGGGTTCTGCTGTTGAGCTCACCCCTGGAGATGATTCCGAAGAGACGGCGCAATTGTCGCAAAATGGCGGCTGTTGCCGTGTCCTGTGCAGGGTCCCGGGATGCCGATTTCTTGTCCTTGTGCTCCGCTTGGGCCTGCACTGGTGAGCTTGAACCCACGATTGGCGATGTCCTGCAAGCTTTGAAGAACTGGAGGTCGACTATGGTCCGGGACTCCTGTGTGCAGGGCGATGTAATGGCCGCCATTGCTCCCGGGTCAGCTCTTGAGGATGTGGATGGGCCCGGTGAGGTCGTTGATTGTTCCCCGCTTTCTGGTTGGGGTAGCGACGATCCGATACGTGATCGGGTGGAACCGCTGGTGTTCATTGACACTGTTATGCACGGCTGCCGTGAACAGTTTCTGCATTGCCCTCGGGAGAGGGGGTTCCATTGGCTGCTTCCATTGATAGTCCAGCAACTTGTCCACGGCCTTTTCTCATCGCCATGTCCTATGCCCACTGGATCGACGCACATTGCGACGTTGGCTAAGAAAGGACTAGGATGAACCCGGTTCTTACTTCGGCGGACTACTAATCGGTGAATGGAGTTATGGACTGCCCTACATTGTGATACTTTGTTGATTCCTTCGTATTTACGTATTACTGAACAATTGCCAGTTTCGTTTTGGGCCACGCTCATGGCGGGTGTGGGCGGGGGGGGGGCGCGCCATTTGCTAAATGGTTCCTCTCCCCAGGCTTTTCTTTTTTCTCTCTTTCTTTTTCCTTTTCTCTATATTATCTTTTTCTATATTTCAGGTTCATAATTAGGGCGACAGGCACGCTGCTGGGGGGGGGGTAGGCCGTAGCCTTCTGCAGGGGTGCAGGGTGGGACGGGTGGATTAGGGTCTATTAGGTAGTTCTTTGTTTCTATTTCTCTTTTGTGTCCTTTTCTTGGATCTCCACGACTGTGCGTAACCCCGCGGGGTGAGTTACTGTGAGGGGAGGAATAGGTATTATATGTAATATGGTACCCATGGCTCTGTTTCTCCTGAATTAATCGACCCGCCCCGAGCACGTTCGCTATTTGTATTATTGATCGCCATTACCACCGTGGGGCGGGTACAGTAACGTGGAGTCCCCCTACTTCCTTTTCTCTTTAGTACTCTTGTTTTCTTACTTCTTGGGTTGGGATGTATAATGATTGCAACTTATCTGTTTCCCTGATGGTTTTTATTACTGCGGAAACGCTGTTCAGTTTGTTTCTGGGTACATGTGGTCGGGCGTGGATATTACCATTGAGGAAATATAAGCGAACCTATGCTTTGCATGCTATGGACCTTTCTGATTATTGCTTTTTGGCTGTTCTGCAATGACACAGTTGGTTTGTTCCCCGCTACGTACACCAGGTTGCTACCTATACAACTGATCCTTTATTCTTTAATATATAAAATTAACCTCCTTTGATCCTATGTCGAGTGGTTCCAGTTAGTTAATATCATTGATTTACAGCGTTAGGTAATATCGTCTAACCACTCCGTGCCTTTAATTGATAATGGTGCTTTCCAGTTTGTTCCGTGGCCGGCCCCCTGGGTTTTAGGCCCGTATTTGTACGCATCCATTTCCTCAAATAAAGGTTTTCAAAAATTAAAAAAAAAAAAAAGATTTGCAAATTGCAATGATCAGTGAACACCGTAATCACATGCTTAGCTCCAAGCAGATAATGCCTCCAAATCTTGAATGCCTCTTTTACTGCCAAAAGTTCTTTATCTGCAATTGAGTAATTAATTTCAGCAGTCGATAGCTTTCGAGAATGATAGGCCACTGGATGTAATTGACCAGTTTGTTTCTGTCGCTGAGAAAGAATGCCTCCAATTGCGAAATTAGAAGCATCTGCTTCCACGAAAAAAGGTTCCTTCAAATCTGGGTGTTGCAAAACTGGAGCAGATACAAAAGCTTCTTATAGCAGTTGAAAGGCTTCTTCAGATTCTTTTCCCCAAACAAAACGCTAATTCTACTTCAGTAGACGAGTAATTGGGCTGACTTTCTCTGAGAAATTTTGAATGAACCGCCGATAAAAATTGGCGAATCCCAAAAAACTCTGTATCTCCTTGATGGATCTTGGGGCAGGCCAAGATCTTATTGCTTCCAACTTAGAATCATCAATGTTGACGCCTTCAGGGGAAAGAATAAAGCCCAAGAATTACACTTTGGTTGAATGAAAAACACATTTTTCCAATTTTACATACAGTTGATGCTTCAGCAAACGCTCCAAGATGACTCGAACATGTTGGACATGTTCTTCCAAGTTGTTGGAGAAAATGAGAATGTCATCTATATAGACGACGGCAAAGCGATCCAAAAATTCCCGTAGGACGTCATTTACAAAATGCTGGAATGCGGCTGGGGCGTTACATAAGCCAAAAGGCATCACTTGATACTCAAACAGACCCAACCGAGTGCGAAATGCTATCTTCCACTCCTCACCCTCAGCCATTCGTACCAGATGATAAGCTCCCCTCAAATCCAATTTGGTGTAGATACTCGCACTCTTCACTTGATCAAGGAGCTCGGAAATGAGAGGTAACGGGTAGCGGTTCTTCTTGGTGACCAGGTTTAAAGCACGATAGTCTATGCAAGTTCTCAGGGTCCCGTCCTTCTTCGGTATAAAGAAGAGGGGGAAAGACACTGGCGACTGCGAGGGTCGGATGAAACCACTCTTAAGGTTCTGCTCAATATATTCTTTTAGATGTTGATTCTCTGGTTCAGATAGAGCATAAATGCGACTACATGGTAAAGTAGCCCCTGGCTCCAGCTCTATGCGACAATCATACTCCCTATGAGGAGGTAATTTTCACTCTTCTTTTTCATTGAAGACTTCCTTTAAATCGAGATAGACTTCAGGAATTTCGGGGACTTTCACAGTACAGATCATAGGCGATTGATTAACCAAATTTGAAGACATGGTCGTCTGATGAAGATCCAATGGAAGATGAAAACAGTGTTCAGTACAAAAGTTTGAAGTCATCTTCACTGTACGTTTGGCCCAATCGATCTTAGGGTTATGCTCAGTGAGCCAAGGCAGACCCAAAATTATTTGGAACTGCGGTGCGTCAATTAGGTTAAAACTGACATAACTCCGATGCTCTCCGGGACCCACAACTGTAATGACCTCAGTATCAAAAACTATTGGGCCAGATGATAACCCGGTACCATCCACTGCTCGCACTGGTTCAGGTTTCAATTTCTTTTCAAACTGGATTCCCACCAATTTTGCAAACTATAAGTCACAGAAGTTTCCAGTTGCACCGGAATCCAACATCACAGACACTTTTTCGTCCCGGACTTTACCAAACCATATAGTACAGGACGAGATCAAATGTGGAGCCGCCGGCTGCAATTCATTTGCCAATAGTTGAGGCTTGGGAGTTGTCTCCTGGGCTGCTCCCACCAGTGTAACTCCGTCTACTGGTGGAGCTTGTCTTTTACCCACGAATTGGTCTTAGGTTTCTTTGGACATTCTTTGACAAAATGGCCCGACTGACCATAATACATACATAGTTTGCCTAAACGTTGCTTTTCTCTCTCCTCCTGAGAGAGAGGGCCTCGAACGGAGCCAATCTGCATGGGTTCCTCACTAGTATTCGTTTCGCTGTTCTTGAGTGGTTTGGAACGTACTCGATCAAATCGCGGCGGGAAGGGCTTAGCGTCCTTTCGACTCTCACTGCGACGTTCCGCTTGCCTTTGATCAATTTGAAGGACCAAATCTATGAGCTCAGAAACATCCGTTGGTCTCTTTGGAATTTGAGACAGACCATCCTTCAACTCATCCTTTAAACCTCTGTAAAAAATGGCCGCTCTCTTCGCTGCTGGCCAGTTAGTTTCAACTATTAACTTATTGTACTGCGCCAGATACGCCACGAGCTCTCTGTTACCCTGTTTCAGGTCCAATAACTCGTTATCTGTAGTCTGGGAGATTGTGCGTCGATCAAAGATTCGTAGAAATTCCGCCTTGAAATCTTCAAATTTATACAAAACCGGATCATTAGGGGAGACCAGAGGCATGGACCACGCAGCTGCGTCACCACTAAGATAGGACAGTACAAACTCCACCTTAGACTGATCCTCCTTGAACAAAATGGGTTTACAGAGAAAATGCAGTGAGCACTGTGTAAAGAAGATTTGAGCCTTGTGAGGATCTCCTTGGAATCGTTCGGGAGGGGCCAAAGGAATTGTTGGGGACATGGCATGGACTACTTGCGTAGTTAACGCAGACGATGACGAGGGAGAAGGAGTAAAAGTTGGAGACTTAAGTCCCCCAAAATTAGGGCTGGGACTCACTGAAAGCTCTTCAACCCGCTGCCTCAAATAACTTGCCTCCTGATTGGACTTCCTAACCTCTTCCCTGGTTTCACTAAGCTGTTTTTGCAAATCCTCCAGAATGGATGCCAGGGCCTTAACTTCTAAACCTTCAGCCATCTTGCTCAGACGGAAAGAAATGTTCGGGCACTTCAATCTGTCAAGAAGCGTACCTGAATTCCTTGGAATCCGTGGGAGCAGACTGCTTGAAGGAACTTTCTAGATGAGAATTTCCCAACTCCCCTACACCCCTGGACCCAGAGTGCTCTAAGCCCAAGAATGAGGGGGAAAGGGGAAGTGGATAAACAAAGAGAGACTGCCACACAGGTTTCTTCAACTATTCTTCTCACAGGCAGATCATCGCCTGCAACAGTAAGCAAATCATTACTACAGTTCCCAAACTACTCTGGTTCCCAACTCAAATCTACCCTTCTAATATATACCTGTTAATGTGTGGACATTAGCCCCTCTCTGTAAGTTGTTTAATGTTTTCAAATTGAGTTTCAAAGATGGATACTGTATCCAGGAATGCAGCAAATTCAACACGGTATGTATATACTCCAACCAGCTGAAGAATTTAAAGGTGGTATAATATAGTATCATTAATATGCATATCAAGTAATACCCTACTATACTTGACGTCTTCTACACCCTGGAAGGCTGTCGAATGTACTGCTTGACTAAGCGCTGAGTAAGAGTCTGATAGCTCTGTATAATAAACTTTTTACAATAATGCAGTCTTTACATTTGCCACTTTTAACATACTGGATTCTGAGGCAGAAGTCCGAAGCTACTGCAACCCTTGGAAAAGGCACAAAGGTCTCTAGAATACGATGCAGCAGGATTCAGGAATTGGCGGTTAACAAGGAATAGGATTCTTACCGCCTTCGTGAAGATTCCGCACCACAGAATAAATGAGACTCTTCCTACCAGACTCACGATAGGAATGCAGACTTCGAAGCTGCGCTGGAACTCGGGACAGAATACGGAGCTGAATTGAAGCGCACTCTGACGGGGCAAATGGAAGCGTCAAAAGTGTTCAAGAAGTTGGAAAATGAACACGGAGAATTTCTCTGAGAAAATTCCTGTTCCGAAGGGGCACAGAAAAGGACTGAAGCGGTTCTTGAGACGCACACAGAAAGACGCGTCCAACCGCCAGGGAAATGACCGTTGAAGTGCGCCGCGCGAAATACGCGAGCGCACGAAATGGCCGACAGAACCCCAAAGGCTAGAACGCCAATGTTCCAAAGCTGTGGAACAATCAGGAAGTATCACAGAAAAATTACTTGCATCTAAATCGCGCTACTCTCTGTCTCCAATTACAAGCAGAGAGCGAATGAGCGAACCCAGCACTGACCTTAAATATAGGATTTGGGACAGAGCTAACAGCGACCGGCTGGGACCTGACAGGCACAGGTTCAGACTGATTTGCATATAGCCATGTCTGAACTGGGGTGGCAGAGTGGGCTAAAGAACGGTGATGGATTAAACCCAGATCTTTTGACTGGGTGTGAGTGTTTGATTGATTCAGATGCTCCGTCAATCACCACCCCCTTTTGTACCGCTTTTGGCCGCCATAAGTGTGGCAGGGTATGCTCAGACGTGAGTCCCTTGCTCACTTTGCCACTGGATTCAAGCAAGCCGGGCTGAAGACGGCTGGAATGCCAGAAACCGGTCCTCGGAAGCTTGTTTCCGGTCCAGGGAAGACATGGCTTGGCAGTTCGGGCTGGACTGTTCCCATGAGGCACAGGGTCAGACTGATTTGCATATAGCCATGTCTGAACTGGGGTGGCAGAGTGGGCTAAAGAACGGTGATGGATTAAACCCAGCTCTTTTGACTGGGTGTGAGTGTTTGATTGATTAAGATGCTCCGTCCATCACCACCCCCTTTCAAACTTTTTAATCAGCGCCACTTTCATGGTGGGGTAGTGGGTCTACTCTCCCTGCTCTAGGGCCAAAAGTGTATCCTTTCCTGCAGGAGGCATGTATTTATACAAGCCACCCCCCAGTGTTTTTCCAATATCCCATGGGCTCTTAAGGAGAACTCATAGGCAGCCAGCCACTTTGCTATGTCATCCTCTGCGCTGTAGCTGGCGACAACGTCCTTGGGCAGGGGCTTGAGGTCTAACTCTCTGAGACTCAATTCGTGAGCCAGCCTCTTTTCCTCCCTCTCCTTCTCTATTCTCGCTAACTCTCATTTTAACTGGCTTTCTTCCCTCCAGTCTGCTAGTTCAGCTTCAGTTAAACTCCTCACAGGGACTTCTGCCCTCCCTTGAGAGTGTTCTAGAACCTGTTAGAAGGTTCCCCCCCTCAGGTTGGTACAGACCATCCACTCCGATGACAATGTTCCGGTCTGCCTCTTCCTCTTCAATCTTCCCCTCTTAGTGAGCTTCCTCCCATGCCCTCAAGCTAGTTTGAAGTTCACTCTTTTTCGCACCTCGCTTGAAAAACACCCCCTTTCTCGGGCAAAAGTCTCTGAGTTGGGCCGCAGTATAGGTCTCCAACTCTTCCAAATCAAATTCCATTTTGCCAACAGGGTACTAGACAGCCACTTGGAAGAATTCAAGGAAGGGTGTAAAGTAAGAGCTACCTCCACCCACCACCAGAAGTAAATTTGGAAAAGCAAATTAGGGAGTCCGCTAGGAGAAAACTCCAGGTGTAGGTCAGTGGAGCACACTAGGCTACTGCTAAGCGGATGCAAGCATAAGCTCTGATCCCATGCGCTATACACCAATTATGTTAGACCTGGGTCATCCAGTCTACAGCGGGTAGCCTGGCACAGAGTGGGAAGGCCTACTCCAAGGCAAATGTGTTATACTTGCATCGCACCTATTACAGTAACCCAATGCCCACCCACTAAAAAGATCACCTCGTTTAGAAAAGTAGAAAATCTTTATAATCTTCGTTTTAGTCATTTCCTTATATCTCTCTTAGTTGCAGAATCAATTTCACATTTACAATTATGCATTAAAGTTACTTGCTTCTACAGACTTTCCCAGTTTAGTAGAATCCTGATTCCCTTGTCAAACTTGTTCACTCTAAACATTTCTTTTAGCAGGTTAGATTCCTTCAGTTCCTAAAGTTCTAATTCAACATTCTGGGTTAGAATGAAGAGGTTTAACATAAAGCAGATTGAGTACTTTAGCACAACGTTTTCCTGAAAATGAAAACCGAATGGCTCCAATATTATATTTCATTTTTACATTAGCCCCTCGTGAGGTGTATTTACTAGACTAACGATGGTTTCACAGTGCAGGTATGTAACCAGGCAAGGTAACACTTCAGACATGTGGTTTCCTTTGCTCTAGTCCTGTTATCTCACCAACTCCGGCGAGGTTATGCCGTTGATATAACTTCCCCACTTCTCCGCTTGCTCTCAACATGCCGGGGGTTTGTTTTTAATTCCCCAAGCCCAGCTGAAGGTTTCACAAGTCACTCTCCTTCCCTCCCACGTTGACAGCCCTGTTAGTTGGTCTATACAGTGCCGGTAATTGGGAGTAACCCGACTCTCTCCACTCACACTCAACTCCGGAAGCACTAGCGAGGCCCTCTTAGCTCCAGGGGCCCGCACGTTCCTCACAATCTTACCGCGTATAATCAGTCTCATCCCGGACAGTTTGCTCTGTCACGCTACGGATTCCGGTCACTTTTCAGCAGCACTGTGACGGTTCTCGGCTCTCACCCTGCAAACTCTCCTCAGCTGACGGGGCCGGAGCTACGCTGCTGCTCCATCCGCGTTCCTGTCAACTACGCGGCCCGCCCTCGCCTCAGGCGTCAGAGAGGCGGGTTCTAAAGTAGGCCGGCCCTTCCTAAACTTCTGCCCCTTCTCCTGGGTTCTCTCCAGCTGACTCTCGCTGAGCTCCGCGATGCCTCTTTGCAGCTATCACTGTCCTTCCGGCCTCAAACCGGGTCCTCCCCGCTCTTCTCAACAAGGGGCCCCTGAAGCAAACACAACAGTCTGGTATCGAGGGCTCCAGCAGACAACCACTACCAGGTAAGACTCTTTAGAAGATCATATGGGCACCAAGCACCCCTGGAAATAGTGGCGGTGTATTCCCAGTCCTCACACCCACTCTTGAGGAAGCAGCTCGGGTAGGGCCATGAGAAGAAGGATGGGGTAAAGTAAGTTGTACAGTCTCTCCAAACTCAGTTGTTTCTCTGAAATATTCCCCGGTCATCAATCGACCGCTCCCACCAGGTGGCTCAATGACGCTTCACTCAGGAGCACTACCCGGGGGTCCTGTGAGCTAAGGGCGATAACCAGTGGTAGGGCTTAGTCAGTAGATAGAAGGTGACGTCCTCAAATAGGGCAGCTGGCCCAGGGGTCAATCTAGCCCTACACAGCGCGCCTTCCTCCCTACACTACCGCTTCACTCCTCAACCTCGCCCTGGTCAGTCTTCACTCCACTCTCCTCAAAATGGCCGCCCTCGTTCTGGCCTTTTATAGGCTGGACCCTGGCCACCAGAATCAGCCGGAAGGTTCTAGAGCCTTCCCATTGTAGTCCTATGGCACAGGTCCCTGAGGTAAAATTTGTGAAGTACTAGGAGGCAAAAAGGAACAAAATAAATAATGAGGAAGGACCACCCAAAGGACTGACAGGTCTAACACTGCTGATATGCAGGGATTCGCCAGTAATTGTAAATCTTCCCCTACATGCCTAGATTTAAGTCACCCTCATTTCATCGGGCAGGTTGAATGCTAAGAGCTCACAGATAGTCTAACAGAATGAATCATTTGATGGTCTTAGTAGATAAGCTAAGACTTGAAAGGGCCCTGCATTTTTACAACGTGAGAAGCCTACGAGCATTATGCTTATATATTTGTAGAATAGAGAACGTCCACTACAGAGGAATAAAGAATTACGTGCTCATCTCAAACCTGCAATTTAGAGCTCCACTGAAATCCCACTTGCACTACATTTGGTGCTTTCAATTTGTCCTCTTTCTCTATTTTTATCGGTATGCATTTTTGCACTTCGAGGCCGGTATAATTGGTCTGTAATTTGAAATAATTACTTCTAAACATATATCAAAGAGTTTCTTAGTCCAAGAGACCTGCGGGAGACGAAATTAGCAAAATAGAAAGGTCTTAAGAGTCCTTCTGAAGGCTGTGAAGTGGTCAATGTGCCTTATACGTAGTGGTATCATGATCTTGAGTCCAATTGCTCTTGCAGACACTCTAAGCAAAACCGCCACCGCTTGAAGGCCTATGATGAATGATGGGATGATGCTTGGGCTCTTTCATGATGATCATGCAGCCCTCTGATAAATTAAATCGGCAATACTGCAGATACTCGGTAGCCAGGAGGTCAAGCTCAGCAACTGCAGGTAGGGATGATGCATTTTGCCCAACATCCTGGTAAAAAGGACCACCCTGCAAAGCACCCTCCTGTGAGGGAGCAGTGGCAGATGGAGCCGGTCAGACACCGCTATTGTCTTGGTATATCCGGAGCACTCAGAATCATTAAGGCATGAGTAAACAAGAAACGCTCCTAAATACTCACAAGCACACATACTTTTATAGTCTGTAGTCACAAAATATTTGTTCAATATAACCTTAATAATTTGTTTGTTTATTCCAATAATTCACACTTTACCAATGTACAAAAATCACAGTGCTTTGAGATGTCCCTTTTTACATTACATTTTTAGTCACAAAATGTCTATTTCATGTATTAATACATGCCTCACATATAACCCCCTTCTCCAAAAGAAAAAGTTATTGATTACCATCCAGCTGGGTAAAGGTCAACATTAATCCGGAAGAGCTGTGTCAACTGTTGATGCTGCATTTCAGTCAACTTAATTCACCCAACTCCCATAAGAACAATCAGCCATCACATATTTCTCGCTCCTGGGCAGTCCAACTGTAGAGGCAACCCACCTACAGTTTGAGATCAGCAGCTCCCCGCATGGCGACCGGCTGCCTCCAAGGGCGGTCTATTATGACCACAATGGCTCTCCTAAGCCGCCGCTCCACAGCTGTCAGCGGCAGGACCTTCTGCCTGACCATCTTCGCGAGGCCAATTTCGCCTTTAGTTCAAGCCCACCGTATCCCTCCCGCCAGCGTGGCCAAATGGTAGGCTACCCTACTCTCCATCTCAATCTCCAGTGTATTGACTTGAACTGCCAGCATCAGCGGAACATCATCTTATTCCTCAGGGGATTATGAACTTCACCAGATGCAGAGCGAAGGCCTACAGCAAAGGTCACATTCTTTTTGCTGCCATTAGCTGCCTGTTCCAGCCAGACGTCATGTCTACCTGTGGATTTGCCTGGTTAACATGCATTGGGTTCAAAATGTATTCGATGGAGGAGGTAACAACTCCGTATCAAAAGAAATTCAAGCAAGGTTCATGGGTTTAGAAGTCCTGGCCCCTAATTTGGGGCATATTCTCAATGAGCTATCACCGAGTTAACAGCACTTTATCGCAGCCAAAGTCACGATAAATGTATCACTCCATTTACAAGCTGGTGCTAACAGCCCATAGCACCAGTTTACCTGCGATAGCAGGCGCAAGAAACATCGCCACAGATGACCTCCGTAACTATCGCTAATGAGATGCAGATTAGGCGTTCCCGAGCAAAAAGCAGCGACAACACCACGCTGCAATATTCTCAACGACCAGCCAGATAGGTGATAAGGTCACAAAACATGCGATAAGGCTCATTAGCAGCAGGAAACTAACACCTGCTCTGACCTGGTGTAAAGCCGGACCACAGCCTGCACCACAAACGGTAGCCAAGGCCAGAGCCACACCTGAAGAACAACAGATGCCATGGAGCCACTGATTATGCAGGCCGGACACCCAAGAGGGCCACAACACCAACAGCCATACCCCCAGGACCCCCTCCTCCCCGCCCCCTCCCTCCCCCCGGACCAAGACATGCCACATCAACCACACAGACTCATTTACCAAATATTCTGCCTGAAGTCGCACAGTCACATCTGGTTACATGCATGTGTCGACACAAAAATGAGCAACACACATTCACCTTCGAAGCAACAAACGAAAATGTATTAAAACAAATACAGAACAGAAATGAAAACACATGGCGGCACCCCTCGGGACACTCCGTAGGTCACAGCCTGCAAGACAAAAATCTTGATGAGAAGGTGTGTCCTGCACACATCAAGGGCCAGAGAGAGAGCGAAGGAGAGAGAGAGAGGGAAGGAGAGATAGAGAGGGAAGGAGAGATAGACGGACAGAGAGGGGGAGAGAGAGACGGACAGAGAGGGGAATAGAGAGATATAGACGGACAGAGAGGGGGAGAGAGAACAGAGAAAAGACGAGAGGGACAGGGAGAGAGAGTGCCGACACTGCGCACCCAGGCGACACTGCTCACCTGCTGCCACCGGTGTGTCATCAACCACGTGCCGGTATGTAGTGCAGTTCACCAGGTCCCACATCTGAGACAGACCCGTCATCTGAAACAGAGTCCAGATACATGAATGGCAAAGTACATACAATTGCACACAACATCATCGCCTGTCTGCATCTGCGCACCCAGGCAGCTGCACCCCAGCCCTACCTGCCGCCCAGTGTTGCATGCCCGCCCCTGCGCACCCAGGCAGCTGCACCCCAGCCCGCCCAGCGGTGCATGCCCGCCCCTGCGCACCCAGGCAGCTGCACCCCAGCCCCTCCGGCCACCCAGCGGTGCATGTCTGCCCCTGCGCACCCAGGCAGCTGCACCCCAGCCCCTTCCACCGCCCAGCTGTGCATGCCGGCACCTGCGCACCCAGGCCTCACTGCTCACCTTCCGCCACCGGTGTGTAGAAAAGAGGGCCCACCATGTGCCGCTGCAAGCCACAAGACAGTGGCTCGCGCACATGGCACCATCCACACCATGCAGCCCCGCTCTGCAGGCTACCAGGTCTCACATTTGGTGCTGGGTCTTGATTTCTCCATGGAAGAGGACATACCAGTGCACCCAGCATCATCGCAGGCTTCACACCCGGTCAGTCTCATAGGTGCCACTAACTCTGTGATACAGGAGGTGACGCCACGTGACGGTAGGCCTGCTCTGCCCGCTGGCTCAGGCCTACACTGCGGTCCAGCAGGGCACACAAAATCTGAGCCGTCCAGACTGCCAGGACGGGGCATCATCGCAGGCTGCACACCCACTCAGCACTTAAGGCGCCCCTACCTGCATCGAAAGGCACCGTCCCGTGGTGGTGTGCCTGCCGCAGTGTATATGGTGCCACCAGGTCTGTCCCCCACTAGTCATGGACCCTCTATGATTGGGTATCGTGGTGCGGACGCCATCATGTCACCTCCAGGCCTGCAGAATGTGATGTTGCAGGCCCCTGGGCCCCCATGCTTACATGCACACCATATGGATACACCCCGAGAGAGAGGTTGGAAATGGAGTCGTGCACGTCCGCCCAGCCCTTTTTATTGGCAGGGTCACATGAACTGTGACGCGTGTGCTGGATGGGTGTGGTGTGGGTGTAAACCAGCCGTGAGGGAGTGGCCATGGCATGCTGACAACAAGACCTGTGAGCAGCATATCACTACAGGGAATTCCTGGCACATGTAGCGTTGTTGTCCTACCCGGAGCGTAAGCGTAGTGGGCTGACCTGGCGTATGCCAGTCCAGCGTAAGGGTTTGAACAATGATCGTGGTTGGGCCTCGACAAGGAAGTAACTAATGCATGTGTCACTGTTGTTGCGTCTGCGCCACCCGGACAACATTCGGCAATGTGTCACCCTGTGACCGGAATCCAACTAAATGAGCCACATGGACGTAGGGGGAATTCACTGACCCTACATTCATCAGTTCTACCACACATGAAAGACCATAGAGATGACACATCTGTGTGATTGGGAATGTTTAATGCACATTCAGTGGAGTGTTGCATCTGGAGCAATACAGGGCCGTGCAAACCCCACTTTACAATGTTGGCCTGTGAGGGCAAGCTAGAGTTCTTCAGGGAATGACAAGTCCAAAGGAAGAGGAAGAGTTAAGTGTGCACTGTTTGCTGTGTCATTGGCGATCAAACAGAATATGGCAGTCCATTTCTAGGTCTAAGGTGAGTGTCGCAGAGTGTATCTGGGGACAGTGGAAGGTGATGATGCAGAGGGCAGAACCAAGCTGAAACTAGCCATATGGTGGAGATCAATGCTACTGCATTCTTATTACCACAATGGCGCTTTCATCTGCCTCTTCATCCTCTCGTGTTCCGTGTGCCTCACGTTTGGGTGGTGCTGGCCTTTCTCCAGCACTGTGTGGCATTGACACCTCAGGGGCCGAAGGTGGAATGTTGCCGCACTGTGTGGCACTGACACTTCGGGGGCGGAGATGTGGATGTAGTGGTAGCAGCAGCATGCATGCATCAGCGCCAGGATTGTAGCAGCAATGCCATGAGGATGGTTTTGAGGTCATTGAGGAACCCAACCACCCCTTGCTGGTGTGCAGCCGTGGCAGCCGCTCTTTCCACATTGGCCTGCTCCATGGTCAGCATGAGCCTCCGCATGTTTCCCACCTCCCGGGCAAGCTTGATGGAGTCACTCTGACTAGTCAGTCGTTCTTGTCTCTGAGTCAGAACTCTGGCGAGGTCAGCCAGGGTTCATTGGAGAGCATGGACCGGACTGTGGGTGTCCGTTAGGGACTGTGAGTGGTCCCTCATGAGACTTAGACACCCACGTATGGCATCTAGTTTGTCTGCCATGCGGTCGAAGCCCACCCGCACCTGTTCTGCCAGCTGGTTCTGGCATCCCAATACGCGGCGTTGGAAGACCATGTGTTCTTCGTGGGGATCCTGGGATGCAGCCTTGGTGGTGGGTACTGCCTGCTGTGTGGTCTGTGTAGGGGGTGGGGTCTCCTCGTTGTAGCTGGGCTGCCCTGCTCCTGGAGGTGGGTTGTGGAGGCTGTGAATGAACTCTTGGAGGGCGTTGGAGTCGAAGCTGTGGTGGTCCTCTTCGACATCAGAGAAGAGAGGGTCTGGCCGCTCTGCAGGAGGTGTTGATTGTCCCTCTGCAATGTGAATGGAAAATGCAGTTTATTACAATATGTTCACATGTTTGTTGTCGCATTGTACATGTTTACATACAGACTGCATGACTGTGTACATCATGTCTGTTTGGGAGGAGCTGCCTATTTGACGGGGGACAATGGACATTTCGACAACAGACGTGTGTGTGTTTGTACTTGTAGGTAGTCATCTCACATTTCCCTGCAATGCCACTTGTGATTGGCCAGTGTCTACACCCAGTCGGCTCCAGTTGTGTCCTGTGTTCAGTAGTGGACGAGTTGCAGTTTGTACCACATTGTTGTCAGTGTTGCTGTGCTCTGCGTGTTATGTGTGTGTGCTGCCTTTCGGGGGTGTGGCCCCTGCTGCTCTGTTTTGCTGCCCCTTATCCCTTTTCTGAGATGTGCCTTTGCCTTCTGTGCTTATACAGTGCTGAGATGTTGCATACTTGGGTACATTGGTCTCTATGGTGGGAGTTGGTATCCTTGGCATGGTTTGTCCGCAGATGTGCTCAGCTCAATTGTGCATGTGTGCCATTGTGGCCATCTCCCCCCATCCCCCCAGTCCCTGGTCGTTACTCACCCTGTTGCTGTTGTGTCCGGTCATGTTGAGCAGTGTCAGGTACCCCAACTCCAGTCACTGATGACTGTGGACACCATTTCCTCCACGTCGGTTAGCTCCTCCTGTGGCGCAGGACTCCCACCTCCAGTCTGCATTGCAGCCTCCTGTTTGTTGGTGAGTTTCAGCTTGGTTTTGCGCTTGACGTCATTCCATTGTCCTCTTCAGCACTCCCACTGCATTCACCTTGTCTACGATGGCCTGCCATAGTCCATTTTTGGTTGCCAATGACACAGTGGAGGTGACGAACAGTTGTTGATGGTGTTCTACCACCTCCATTATCAGGATCCTGTTTTCTTGCGGACTGAAGCGCTTCTTCCTACTCTTCTTTTCCTTGGCCTTGCCTGACCCCGAGGTCCCAGGCAGGTCCTCTGGGGGGCTTGTGGGGTTCTGGTTCTCCCCCGTACTTGCTTAGGCAACATCCATTGTGCTTTGCTGTTGTTTGCCATTTGTTTCTCAGTTTTTTTTCTACTATTACGGTGATTTTTCCCGCCTGACGCGTGTGGATTGCAGTGTTTCGCATTTTTGCGGCGTGGCGTTGATTTTAACGCGGTCAGTTGGCGCGTTATCTGGAGACTATCACATGGTACCGCCGTATTGAGAATGCTTGGTTAACACGGCTTAATTTTCCTGCAATACACTGCGTTGTTGAAAGTTGCATTAAGTAACTTTTGCGATGGTTATCACACGTTCTTGAAAATATGTCCCTTAGTCTCTACCAAGTGCTCTTTCAGTTTTAAAAAAAAACTAACATTATGGAATGCCAAGCCAGCAGTTGAGCATAAACAAGAACTGCACGATCTGATTTAAGCATACAAACCAGATATTTGCTATTTAGGGGTATCTTAGCTATGACCAGAGTGGAGTTGCCATCTGATACACAGTTGTTCCTGGTTATTTGATTCCTTACCAGGACTGATTTGGTGGGAGAGAGGGAGAAAATGCCATTATGTATAAAAAACGCATTCCAATCTCATCTGCAGTGGTTTGTTACAGAAAACCTAATAGGTTGCGAGACATTGTGTGGTCAAAGCCACATTTCACAATAAAATACTTTAGGTCCAATACTTAGCTAATATGCTAGCGCCCACTGGCGTGAAAATGATCCAGGAGGGAAACGTTCTTGATGTACAGGCATACTCGTGGTTAAATGCTTCTTTATAGCTGTCATGGGCATTTCAACTTAAGCCTCAATGATCCTTTTGACCAACTGGGGCTCACTTTTGTATGCAATGTCACCAATAGGTTTTTGGTCAGGCAGTTCAGGGCCAAAAACACTGACTAGATAACACTTTGGATAACATATTGTGTCAAAAGTCAATAATTTTAAATGGATGTAATCGATCTAAAGAGTTTAATGATGGAAATAAAATAGTGCCAACAATTGTACAATGATTTGGATGTATATAAGAATACTTATTGTAAGAAGCTGGCTTTGTATATACTATACCAAAATGAGGTATAGTGTGCACAAAGTCCAGCGGAACCCCAAAGGTAGGCAGATGTAAAAGTAGCTAGCACCTTACTCTCTAGTTGTGGTAGTGTGGGCGAGCAGTAAGGCTTTATCAGAGGGTAGTGTTAACCATTTGTTGTACTCACTCTATCAGCAAATGATGTCACACACTCAAAGACTGAACTCAGACCGATTTAGTTTGTATAAAAATATTATCAAGGTATTTTATTTCTAGAACCAAACCAAGCCTGGCACAGGTAAGTGAAATAAAGGCTTTGCAAAATATTATGCAGTGTTTAAAAGTGAATGCAAGTTCAAATGCAGTTGTTTGAAATACAGGTAAGTCAAGGTATTGCAATTACTGTACAGATTACTTTTTAGATACTTTTCAGATTTCTTTTTTAGTTACTTTTTCTACTCAGAGTGATATGCCTAGATATCACACTGGGGCATTTCCTAGAGAAAAGGTAAGTAAAATTAGTTTTACACAGTTGTAGTTTTTTAGGTTTTCATACAAATCAACTCCACACAGAGAAAACATTTCAAGGAAAAACAGTCAATGTATTCCTATGAAGAGAAATGAAGTTATCGGCTAACAGGTAGTACTTGGTCTTTGGGTTTGAGTTTCTGGGGTTAGAAGGGTTCCCCAGGGTCAAGGATGCACTCTCACACACCCTCAGAGGCACTAAGGTGGCCGGGTGCATAGTGCTGAGGCCCAATGATATCCAATGGGGGATAAGGGGCCTCCGGTTGGTGGCTGCTCACGAGTAGGCCACAAGGTTGTGGGAAGAAAGTGCCTGGTGTTAGGCTCAGGGCAAAGTGGGATCCGAGTTAGCACCCAAAGTACCCCTGCAGCAGAGCAGGGGTGGCTGTGTGCAAGCTGCTGTTTTGGCGTTGGAGTGCCCTGTTGTTTTCCATGGGGATTGCTGTTTTTGGTTTTTAGCTGCAGGCTCGATCCAGGAAGACTTACTCTGGGCAGGTAAGTTGGAGGGTTCGAGGACGTAGGTGCACCTCGGGTTCTCTTCTCCAGGGCGCAGGGCAGCTGGATGCAGGGGTGTCTTTTGAGGTCGGATTTCACCTTACCAGGCCCCTTGCAGTTTTGGGTCTCCGTGCAGAGGCTGCAGGCGATGTCGGGGAGTCCTGGAGGGTCAACCCATGGTGGACTCGGACTCTGGAGCGCTGGGGGACCTCGCTGGGACCAGTGGGCCACCCGGATTTGGGCCATAGGAGTCTGGTGCAGTGGTGGTTCCAGGCATCGGGTTTCTTTGTTTTAAGCTGGCTCAGAGTCTGTTTACAGAGTTTTTTTTAACAGCGCTGGCGTTCACAGGAGAACAAGTCTTTGTGAAGGCAGTCAGTCCTCCCAGGGTTATGGATATTGCTGGCTGCAGGACAAGGCGACTTTTGGCTCAGAATCACTGGAAACTGCTTACTGGCCTTGCGTCATCTTTCTTCCTTCTTCTTAGGTTGTGGAAATATGTCTTCATGGTTCAGTGCTGCCCCCTAAAAACTGTGTTTAGAAGGCATTTTAGGGGTCTTTAGGTTAGTAGCCAATGGGCTACTGACGTCAGGGTGACTACACCCTATGTGTGCTCATTCCACATGGGGGAGTGGGCACTACCCCTAGTCCTGATTGGGGGGTGCCTGCCATCTCCCCGGGAGCTTGTTTCCTTCCCAGTGTAAGAATTGGCTTTTGTGGTTTGGTTTGCCCTGTTCCCATCATGCACTGGGACAGGAACAGACTAATTTACATACAGCCAGGTTCTGAAACTGGGATGGTGCAGTGAGCTAAAAAAACGGTGTTGGATCTAGCCCTGATCTCTTGACTGGGTGAGAGCTTTCTGCTTAATTCAGAGACTCTGTCCCTCACCACCCCTTGTTGTAAATATTTTTGTCCACCCTAAGCGTGGAAGGGTATTCTCAGATGTGAGACCCTTGCTCATTGCACCATCAGGATTCAAGCAAACCGGGCCGAAGACGGCTGTAATGCCAGAAACCGGTCCCCGGGAGCTTGTTTCCTTCCCAGTGTAAGAATTGGCTTTTGTGGTTTGGTTTGCCCTGTTCCCATCATGCACTGGGACAGGAACAGACTAATTTACATACAGCCAGGTTCTGAAACTGGGATGGTGCAGTGAGCTAAAAAACGGTGTTGGATCTAGCCCTGATCTCTTGACTGGGTGAGAGCTTTCTGCTTAATTCAGAGACTCTGTCCCTCACCACCCCTTGTTGTAAATATTTTTGTCCACCCTAAGCGTGGAAGGGTATTCTCAGATGTGAGACCCTTGCTCATTGCACCATCAGGATTCAAGCAAACCGGGCCGAAGACGGCTGTAATGCCAGAAACCGGTCCCCGGGAGCTTGTTTCCTTCCCAGTGTAAGAATTGGCTTTTGTGGTTTGGTTTGCCCTGTTCCCATCATGCACTGGGACAGGAACAGACTAATTTACATACAGCCAGGTTCTTAAACTGGGATGGTGCAGTGAGCTAAAAAACGGTGTTGGATCTAGCCCTGATCTCTTGACTGGGTGAGAGCTTTCTGCTCAATTCAGAGACTCTGTCCCTCACCACCCCTTGTTGTAAATATTTTTGTCCACCCTAAGCGTGGAAGGGTATTCTCAGATGTGAGACCCTTGCTCATTGCACCATCAGGATTCAAGCAAACCGGGCCGAAGACGGCTGTAATGCCAGAAACCGGTCCCCGGGAGCTTGTTTCCTTCCCAGTGTAAGAATTGGCTTTTGTGGTTTGGTTTGCCCTGTTCCCATCATGCACTGGGACAGGAACAGACTAATTTACATACAGCCAGGTTCTGAAACTGGGATGGTGCAGTGAGCTAAAAAACGGTGTTGGATCTAGCCCTGATCTCTTGACTGGGTGAGAGCTTTCTGCTTAATTCAGAGACTCTGTCCCTCACCACCCCTTGTTGTAAATATGCCATCTTCAAGATGGCGGACACTGAAGAGTGGGCTTCACCTCGCCTCCCCCACCTGAGGAGTGGGGTTGGCAGAGGTGGGCGCAACTTCTGGGCTGTGCTAATTTTTCCCACTTGTCTTCCTACCGAAAAGGAGGGGAGACAGGAAGGGGGCCTGCTCCTGATTTCAGAGATGCTGGAGGTCGAGCTACAAAGGCGGCAAGCCTTTGAAGCTCCCCTGACACCGATGGTTTTTCGTGGCCTGGGGGATGTGTGGCCACCTCCGCCAGGAAAGGTTTTGTTTCTGGCCTCAGGGAGTGAAGGCTCCCACCCCAGGGGTCCAGAAACGTGTCACGTGGTGGCAGGCTGGTGTGTACCTGCCAGGGAACCCACCAGAAACTTTTTGTTTTTCAGGAGGCATCTCTAAGATGCCGTCTGAGTGCATTTTTCAGTAATTTCCCACGCTGGCATCGGTGTGGGCTTAATGTGCTGAGAAGTTTGATACCAAAGTTCCCAGTTTTCAGTAAAGCCATTAAGGTGCTGTGGAGTTCGTAATGACAAACTCCCAGCACCATATAATCTTAATGGCATTATTGCACTTACAGTGTCTAAGAATTGGCTCATGCACCTGTACCATCACTACTGGTATAGTTCACCAAGCTAGAGCGATGGCTGACCTATGTCAGGGCAGTGGGTTGTAGACAAGGTACAAAGGGATGGGTGCCATGTCGACTCTTTACGTTGCTCTGCACCAAAACACGCAACCTGCGCAGTGTGTGTGTTTAAAGGTACATGGCATCTAAGGGTGGCACAATAAGTGTTGCAGCCCTTAGAGGCCATCCCTGGCCACATTGCCCTTGGCACCCAAGGTACCTTTTACATGGGTCTGACATGTGGCCAGAGAGGTGCCAATTAGGGGTACAAGGTGCAGTATTGAGAAAGAACACAGGCCCTGGGAACTTGATTGGCAGGGACCCGGGGCACATCAAGTCAAAGTGCATCAGGAGTCTGGCAAAAAGTGGGGGGTTACTGCAACAGAAACCCAGCTTCCTACACTTATTATATTTAAATATGTTTCAGTGCTTATTTTACATATCTTTCCAAGAGGACTGTCCATCCAACGGGACTGGACTAGAGCGAGAACATTGTAATTATAGGATAAAGGAAACTTTGTCATGTAGCATTTTCTGTGTGTAAAACACCAATGTTTGAAATCGACGTTTTGGGCTAAAACTCAAATAAAAAATATAAAAAGAGGGCTATCTTAAACTGTAATAGTGTGCGATTTCATAAACTGAAGGAACTGTGAATTACTATTCTAATCTACTGTAAAACAAGTGATTAACAATATATTTGCCAAATATCTGATATGGTTCCAGGCTACAAGAAAGTGTAAATATGTAAGACAGGTTTTTTTGTTCATGCTTGTTTAATTATCCCCTAATCATTTGGTTAGGTAGGAGTACACTTTGTTGGATTAGGCAGTCAAAATCACTGTCATTTTACAACGCATCATCTTAGCATTCACCTAGGGAAGCAATGGAATCAGAAGAAAAATGTGTGCAAATCTGTTAAAAAGGCATTGCCAAAAGGTCCCGGCTACAGGAACCTGGATGTAAAGCATTTAGGGGCATATTACCAAAGTGTTTTGATAATTATCGTAAAGCGCGCTTAGCGCTGTATTTCTTATCGCCGGCTATCTCTGGATTTCATCTCTGTGATAGCACAGTATTATCAACTCTTATCTTAAAGGCGATAAGAAATCCGGCAATAGCGGGGAAAACACCTATTATCACGAGAAATCCTGAGATAACTGAGCAGCGATAATAGAAAAGCTCGCTGATACGATAGTGTGTACTTAACCATACAATCCACCTCCCATAGGCAATAAGACTTAGTCAGTTTTCGGGGTTATGTGCCGAAAAAGCGGCGATATATCTCTTGATAATATGCCACTTTGTGTTTTTCCTGTGGCAAATAATTAATTTGGAGGAGCACAGCAGGATGCCTTCAAGATCAAGACTGTTTAGATCTCACTGGTCTGAAAGATGTCTGCTGAGCGTATCCCCGATTCAGTTCTGGATACCTGGTGAATGCTCAGATTACTTACTGGTGAGGTTCATTACGTCAAGTCACTGTTTTGATCCTCACAGGTATACTGAATGAGCAACCATCTCCTCACCAGAGAAAAAACAACCATATATTTGGAATAAGGATTAGTTACTTACCTGTAATCCTAGTTCTCCTCCAGGGGAATTCTCATCAAAGTCATTAGCATTAGAATAGTCCCGCCCATGATTGGGAACCCTGGAACACATGTTAAATATATCATATTTTTGATGTACATGCACTGAACTAAAATAAAAAAAATTCCGTTGGCACCAGCAATCAGAGTTGTCCGTATCCTTGTTTGTGAGCGAATGCACATGGAGTGTTAACTGGATATATATATGGTTATATATATGTATTATCTACGGTCACCAGTAGATAGTTATCGTTAGGACCTAGTTTCCATTGGAAAAGCGTTTTTGTTTTCCCAATAACTTTGGCGCCGGTTGACGAATCTTCACAAAATTTTCAAAACTTGTGGCCCTCTCCGGTCAGCTCCTATCCTGAAAGGTTCGGGGTGATTCCAAGATGGGGCAGAGAAAAAGGGGGTCCCAAAACGTGTTTTTTCCATGTTAGTTTCCATAGGAAACTTTAGAGAGGGCAACAGCCCGAACTGCTGAACAGAATTACACCAAATTTGGCAAAAAGGTAGCCCTTGTTTCAGAAAGAACTCTTTTTGTTAAATGGTGTAAATTCGTTTAGTAGTTCCTGAGAAATAAAAAAAAAAGAGGTTGAAAAATGCATTTCCCATAGGGAACTTTAGACACGGCTACAGCTGGAACTGCTGAATGGAATTACACCAAATTTGGTAAAAAGGTAGTGCTTGGTTCAGAGAGCGCCCTTTTTGTTAAATGGTGTAAATCCGTTCAGTAGTTGCTGAAAAAATCAAAAAATAAATATTTCGATATATCGAGGCACGGAGGATCCCCGCACCCTCCCGACCATGAGCTGTATTCGAATTGGCTGTCAACACTCCAAACTAGGAAGTGTTGGCAGCCATCTTGTGAATCGGTAACCGAGGCACAAGAAAACAGAAAAACAAAAGGTGAAAAATAACAAAAGGGGGCAGGGTAGAAACACCCTGACCCCCTAGGCCTGCTCAGGGGGTCCCACAGGGACCCCCAGCGCCCAAAAAAACATTAAAAAAAAAAAAGAAAATCGGCGAATTCGCACTGGGTGCGCAAATCCGGCTGAGTAAATGTAAATACAAAATAAAACAAAGCGCAGGCTTCCGCGATTCATTGTATTTTAGCCCTCGGGTGTGCCAGGTCCCAGGGGCAGTGAAAAAAAGTGGGGGGGGGGCCCTCCAAAATATTTGCAGGTGGCACATGGCCCCCCGCTACCCCGGGAAGTACCACCCCCCGGGGCTTGTTTTTTATTTCATAAAATAACCTGTGTGGGGGGCTCCCGCCCTGTCATAGCAAACTGTGGTTTGGATTTTGGAAGAGAGAGCAGGAACTTGCTCTCTCTTCCAAAATCCAAACCAGATTGCTTTTCCACACGGGGAGCTGCATGTTAGCAGCTCCCCGTGTGGAAAAGCAATGCCGGCTCCTGCAGGTGGCGGTGAGCCGGCAGGGACCGTGGGGGCATTGGGACTCCCCCCACGGTCTCCAACGAAGTGACCAGGCCCTGGGGAATGGGGTCCCCGGGGCCTTGAGTGGCCCGGGAGGGGGGCTAAGCAGGCCCCCTCCCCTATGAATAATTTAAGTTTTTTTAAAAAGGGAGAGGCCAGGCCCCGGGGGATGGGGTACCCGTGGTCAGATTTGGCCTGAGGAGGGGGTCATGCGGCCCCCCTCCCAAAAATAAAAAAGGATGGTTAGGCCCCGGGGGATGGGGTCCCAGGGGCCAGATGTGGCCCAGAAGGGGGGGGCCACGCGGCCCCCCTCCCTAAATAATTTTTTTTTTAAAGAAAGGGCGGCCCCGGTGGATGGGGTCCCCAGGGCCTATAGAGGCCACGGGAGGGGGGCCCTCGTGGCCCTCCTCCCGTTTACATTATAATTTTTTTTTAAAAGGGGGCCAGGCCCTGGAGGATGGGGACCCCAGGGCCTGAAAAAAGGCAACAGAAGGGAGCCACACAGCCCCCCTTCCTAAAATTGTTTTGTTTTAAAAACCCGGCATTGCGGCTAGGCCCCGCCCCCTTCCTGCAGCACTCAGCAAACGCACCCCCTGGCGCGTTGTAAGTTGGGGAATTAATTCCCTCTGAATACTGAGGCCCTGGGGGCCAACTCACCCACCAGGAACCTCCAGTATGCGCCAGGGAGCTGCGTTGCAGAGAGGTGTTCAGAGGCCATGCCCCTTTTTACACCTCTCTGCAACGCAGCTCTGTGGCACTTACTGGAGGTACCTGGTAGGCTATTTGGATCCCAGGGACCCTTAGGATTCAAGGGGACTTTATCCCCCAACTTAAAACGTGCCACGGGGCGCGTTTGCTCAGTCGTGAAGGGAGGGGGCAGGGCCTGAGGTGACATATGTGCATACACGCCCTGTGGTGCGTTTTAAGTTAGGGAATTAATTCCCCTTCAATCCTGAGGGCCTCTTAGCCCACCAGGTACCTCCAGTAAGCGCCACAGGGCTGCGATGCAGAGAGGTGGTCCAGCCCACGCCCCTTTTTACACCTCTCTGCAACGCAGCTCTGTGGCGCTTACTGGAGGTACCTGGTAGGCTAGAAATTCCCCCGTTATAGTTAGTTGAACTAACTATAACTCACGCCCCCGTCATGCATTGCTGATATCACATATTACATCATTCATTACATGGTCAGTGACATCACTGATGACATCTCAAATTACATCACTGATGACATCTCTGATGACATCATCCACGTGAAAATCTGATCCACCTCCTGACAGTCTAATATAAGCTTTCATACACCCATGTACCAGTTATTACATATACACTCACTGATTCCTAAGTCTACATACACATCCACTCATTCTCCCATAGAATCCCTCATAGATGTAGTCACTCATCAATACAACTCTATCATAAGCACTCATGCATGTATACGGAGACTCACACACCACCACTCAGCCAAACTTACTCACACACCTACTCAGTCTTGCAAAGAATCAATCACAATTCCATTTAATGACCTATACAGTTATACACACACATCAGTTATTCAAACCGAAACAAATCCATACTTACTCTTATCTACAATCACTGATACAAGTATACACTCATCCATGCAGCGACTCGCACAATTACCGAATTACCGACTCTCATGTATAGACATTTGTATACTTCAGCTTTCACATACACAGGGGCATATTATCAACGGGTAGTGGTAAATATCGCAATTCGAGCTTAGCGCGAATTTGAATATCGCCGCCTATCGCTGGTTTATATCGCCGAGTTAGTTCGTTATCATCAACGTCTAACTCCAAGGCGATAAAAAAACTGCGATAGCGGAAAAATGTGCGATTATCGCTGGAAATCCAGCGATAAAACCACAGCGATAGGCAAATTCTTGTAGATAGGGGAGGTTGGGCTTATCCTTACAATCTACCTCCAATAGGATATAATGGCTAAGTAAGATTTAAAGCAGGCTTAATAAAACCTGCGATAAGCGTGGTTAGAACTGGGGGGGCGGAGCTTGCCGGCATCGATGGCGGACGCTTGAAAGCGTAGCTCCGCCACATCATCCGAATAATCCTACAACTATCCTGTTTCCATGGCGCTAGCTGACCGGCGAGGACGGCGCACCACCCCTGAATACCATCGGCACCCCTGAGGCCGTAAGCGAGTGCCATACGACATTGGGTTGGAGCAGAAACGGCGATCTAGCCAGTCGGGACTGAGGGCCTCTAAGCTGCGGCCTTGCATAAACCTGACCCCAGGGTACGTGGCGCGACGTGCGGCGCGAGCTACGCCCCAAGCCCGGTGACGTCGGAGGTCAGAGGCCCGGCTCCTGCAACTGTGAACTGGATTGCGGGAGGCAACAGCGGAGACACCCAGGAGCAGCGGTGTGCGGCGCCCAGTGCGGGAAGTCGCCTACATTTAATACTGGGCCCACAAATTGTCAAGGTGAGCGGGCGATCCGCCTAACACTGGCGCCTGTCGGATTGCGGCATCGGGGGCCGAGCCCGAGAAGACGGGGGAATGCTGTGAGCCCCTAGCGACCTCGGGGGACCGAGCGCGCCGCCTGGGCTGGGGATCGGCTCTCGCCAGCGCTGACCATTTACACTGCGAGGCCGGTGCCTGAGACATACTGGGCCTTGCGTGTTACTCTGCCCGAGGGTCGGCTCCTGCCTACAAAAGTACATTTCCCCACTCCACGGTGCCACAGCTTGCTGCATCCAACAGACTGCAGGGCCGGTGAGAGTGATTGGCCCCGGGGGACGCATACTGTGGCGGCCATAGTGAGGCGGAGGCGGCCCAGAGCCTAGAAGAGTCTTCCGACGGGGGCGCCTATTTGGCCTACTCCAACCTCCTCTCTGACGGGGAGATAGGCCGCGACACTGTGTGAGCCCTGCATGGTGGGATAGAGGGGTCGTCCGACCGGACACTACGGGCCCTGCTGTTTCAGACTTGCTGGGGAGCCGCTCGGGGCTGTCCTAGTGTGCCCCCACCGTGGTGGTCTGATCGCGACTACCTCTCCAACTGCACAGAAGTGGCTGCTGCACAGAGAGATGTGCTGGGTAGCCGGGGTGACTTAACAGGAGCTGTGCCACGAAAGCCACTGAGACTATCTCTCCCCAGGAGTTGTGCACCGTGGAGAGGCCTAACGGAACGGCAACGCTGCGAGATGGGAAAAGGGGATAAAACGCAGTCTAAATTGCCCTTCGAACAGTGGCGCAACAAGGCCCCGGACTTTGGAGAACCAGACAGTGGGCATCCTTCGACGATGCAAGACTGCTCGATCTACTCCGGTATAAAGGAATTGCTGGTCACTATGGAAAAGGGCCTGCAAGACAGCATGGCGTCGATCGGGACGAAAATCGATGCACTCACTTACCGCATGGACAGGATGTCGGAGAGGGTCGATAAGCACGCGGAGCGCCTCGACATGTCTGAAAGGCGGATCACTGAAGTTAAGGAGGGGCAAATGGAACTCGATAAAGACCGCAAACACATGGCAAAGCTGTTACAGGTGATTCAGGACAAGTCGGTGGATTTGGAAGCCCGCTCCAGGAGATCCAACGTTCGAATCACAGGAGTACCGGAGACGACCCAAACGGGCTAGATGGAGCTATTTGTAGAGAGGCTTCTGACCACCTTGCTGGGGGAAGGCGTATTCTCAAACATGTTCATAGTGGAGAGGGCACACCGCTCATTGGGCCCCAGACCGCGCCCAGGAGACCCCCCCAGGCCTATAATAGCCAAGCTCTTGAACTATCGGGACAGGGACACGGCACTGAGAGTGGCCAGGGAGAAAGGCCAACTACAGTTCGAGGGATCAAACATCTCCCTTTATCCGGACTTTACAGCTAGGGTGCAGGAAGAGCGGCGACGCTATTACCCGTATAAACAACAGATGCGGGACCTCGGTTTGGACTACGCAATGCTGTACCCTGCGAAGCTGAGGATAAATCGAGGTGGTCATTCCCACATTTTCATGGACCCGAAAGATCTTCAAAAGGCACTGAAGACCTGGGCGAAAGAACAACGGAACAGCCCTAGGTGACAGTCGGATGAACAGGACCCTGCCAGTGGACTGGAAGACCAAGAATGACCACACTGTGTCCCCTGAACTATCCTGGATAATTCCGGTCAGCGACATACAGCTGAGAGGTGACCGGCTGGTCGTGCTGACCGTATGCCTCCCCGATATTGCGGACAGTGCCAAGGGTGAGAGCTGAGAGTACCTCTGGAGCGAACACAAACTCCGAGACATGGTGAGGATGTTCCAAATCAATATCACCCACTTGTTCCCTTAGACTCTTTGTCCTTTTATACTTACTGACTGGTGGGCTATATGTGATTGCTTTTTCTGCGAATCTATTGAATGTGCGATTGCCGGACACTGGGCGGTTGGTGCTCTAGGCCTCGGCAGAAACTAATACTTTGCATTTGCAGGTATCTGGACATGTAAAGCCGTTGAAAGACAAGAAAGGGGTGATGGGGCGGGGAGCCGAATAGCAAAAGCTGTTTAACTACAAATGCTACCTGTACTGATTTTGGTAACCTCTGCCCTAGCGCTGTTAGCACACTGGGTTCCAGTTGGGACCTATGGGGGTCGTTTGGGGGGGGGAAGGGAGGAGGGGGGATTTTTCCATCATGCTAGGCCATGTTGGGGTTGGTCTGCTGTGGGTGGAGGGAGGGGGATTCACGGGACAAGAGGGAAGTTATTGTTTGGAGGTTTATTCACGATGTACCATGCCTCAGGGGACACAAAGTGCTTACTACGAACTACTGCCGTTCATGACATAGCCAACCTTGCACACCTGACTTTGCTCTCAGAATTCATGACACGCCCTCATGGCTGATGCAACCTGAACACAGACGAATGAACGGCCATTCTTGCTAAGTGCCCTCACATGGAATGTCAGGGGGCTGAACGACTACAGAAAACTTAAAAAGTGTTAAGCTACCTTAGACGCCATAATGTTGACCTAGCACTCTTGCAGGAAACGCACTTACCATTCACAAGTAGAATGCTGCACACCAGGGGCCTGACGGGGAGTATAGCAGCGGCTGGATTCACCACACATGCGAGGGGATTTATTACCTGGGTAAACCCAAAAACAAACATTCAGATACAGTCGTTGGGAGCGGACACTGAGGGCAGGTATGTCATAGCTTCCTGTAAGGGTCTGGGGATGGACCTACTAGTTGTCAATAATTATGGCCCCAACTACGACTCCCCTGAATTCTTTGACACACTGGCCAGTGAGATAGCTAGGCACGGCAACCCACATGCACTATGGGGTGGGGATTTTAATTTAACGCTCAACCCGGACATAGATAGGTCTTCGGGCCCACCCCGTAGGCCTTCAGCAGCCGCACAATCGCTCACAGCAAAGTTAATAATGCTAGATATGGATGATGTGTGGAGGAGTAGAAATGCAGGAAGGGGCGGCTTCACACACTATTCCGCATTTCACGAAATACACACTAGAATAGACTACTGGTTTGCTACTATGGGGATCACTCATTCTGTCAGGCAGTGCAAGGTGCTTCCGCGTACACTCTCGGACCACTCGCTGGTACTGATAACCCTGGAAATCCCTGCTAGGAGGTTTGCTCCATTTACATGGCGCTTCCCACCTTACTCCCTCCTGGACCCGATTTTCTGTGGGGAGCTAGCGGAGGCGATTGATGTGTTCTTTGAGAAGAATGTGGGATCAGTGGAGGACTTCCAAACAATCTGGGAAGCGTTAAAAGTCTATATCTGGGGCATAGCGATGTCTAGGCACTCAAGTGTCCTGAAGGCTACAAGGACCAAACTGGCTGAGCTGGAACAACAGCTGCAGGCACTTGAGGAACAAAGAAGATCTAGTTCAGACGAGTCAGTGGAGGGGGAGATTAAGCGCCTGCTGGTGGAATACCAAGAGGCAGCAGACAGGGAGGTACAGCACCTAGGCAAGTATGCCACGGCACGAACATACGGCGAGGGAGAGAGGCCAGGCTCAGTATTGGCTAATATTATGAAGGGCCGCAGGGAAAAGGCACTAATTACAGAACTGAGTAACGCAGACGGAGACAGAGTGACGGACGAGGCGGAGATGGCTGCGGTCTTCAGAGACTACTATTCGGAGCTGTACTGTAAAAGTGGCGAATTGTCGGCAGAGATACAAGATTATCTGGAACATATAAAGCCCCCGTTCCTCCCGAATTCTGACCGGGAATTCCTCATGTGCCCTATACAATTAGATGAAATAAGGGAAGCACTGGCCACTATGAGATCAGGCAGCGCGCCAGGTATAGATGGCCTCTCGGTTGACTTTTATTAAACTTTTCAAGAACAACTTCTGCTGCACATGCATACGCTTTTGGAGGACATCTGTGTCCAGGGCAGCATGCCTAGCTCTATGAGGGAGGCAATGATTGTCACTATTCTAAAACCAGGTAAGCCGAATGACGATTGTGGTTCATACCGCCCGCTATCATTGTTAAACGTCAACACCAAATTATACGCTAAAGTCTTGGCGACTAGGCTGGCGTTGTTGGCCCCTGCATTAGTGGCTCCAGAACAAGCGGGATTCATACCATCTAGAAATCTAACGTACAATATCAGGACAGTGTTAGGGACCATCCAACATGTCAAGCAGGATGTACGGGCAGTGGCGCTTTTCCTGGATATGGAGAAGGCGTTCGAATCCATAGAGTGGCCGTTCCTCCTTATGATGCTACGACGTATGGGACTTGGCGAACCCTTCATCCAAATGGTGGGCGCTCTTTATGACGGACCTTCGGCAAGGGTGCGAGTGGGCAACGCGATCTCCCACCCTCAAATCATAGGCAGGGGCACCCGACAGGGATTTATTTATTTATTTAAGGTTTTTGTAGAGCGCGTAGTAACCCTAGAGCATCCCAGCGCTAGAACCTGAGTTTCAGGAGGGAACAGCAGCGGAAGGGACGAAGAGTCAAGGGAAGAGAAGAGTTTTCGGTGCCTTCCTAAACTGGAGGAGGTTTGGTTCGGTTCTTAGTCTCCGGGGGAGACTGTTCCAGCGTTTAGCAGTGTGTACCGAGAAGCGGCGGCCTCCCGATCGAGCTTTTTCACTCTGGGAACAGTGATAAAGTTCTCGTTGTTTGATCGAAGATCTCTTGTAGCTTTGTAGGGAATGATAAGATTATTGAGAATGGGTGGACCTTTGTTATGGAGAAGTTTATGGGCCAGACAGAGGGCCTTGAAAGCAACCCTCTCTCGGACTGGGAGCCAGTGAAGAAGCTTCAAAGCTGGCTTGGCCGAAGCTCTGGCCGGGGTGTGAGTGAGTAGTCGGGCCGCGGCGTTTTGGATTCTCTGCAGGGTGTTGAATGTGGCTTCCGGGGCACCCAGGTAGATTGCATTGCTGTAGTCTAGCCTCGCCAAGATGAGGCCCTGGATTAATAATTTCCGGGAGGTGGCAGGAAGCAGGGGGAAGACCTTCCTGCATGCCCTGAGAAGTCCGAAACATATTCCTGCTGTCTTTTTGGCCTGAGTTCTAAAGCTTAGATCCTTTTCGAGCCATACGCCAAGGCTCTTAACCTCCTCTTTGGGGGCAGGGGGGTCACCTAAGCAATCGGGCCAGATGTTAGGCGGCAAGGAGGGCCCTTTGTGTCCGAGCAGCTGGATTTCGGTCTTGGACCCATTCAATTTCAGTGCTGAGGTGTTCATCCAGCTGTGGATTTCAGTGAGACAGCTGTGTAGATCGGAGGGGTCTTGGTGGGGGTGTGAGAGGGTCACCACCAGCTGGGTGTCGTCGGCGTAATTGATGATCGTCACGCCGAACGGAGTGACCAATTCCTCCAACGGAGACATATAAACGTTAAATAACGTTGGGCTAAGAGATGAGCCCTGCGGTACTCCACAGCGGAGATGAATCGCGGGGGAGTGGCTGTCATTCTCCCAGACTTGGAAGGAGCGGCCGTCGAGAGAAGACATGAGCCACTCTAGGGCCATGCCCCTTACTCCAATGTCTCTTAGGCGCTGGATTAAAACTTGGTGATTGACAGTGTCGAAGGCCGCACTGAGGTCCAGGAGGATCACTGCCACTGATCCTCCTGTATCCAGAATGCTTCTGGCCTTCTCTACTGCTGCCAGGAGGGCGGTGTCAGTGCCCTGGCCTGGGCGGAAGCCTGTCTGGGAGTTCCTGAGTAAGTTGTTACTTTCTAGGAATAGTGATAGTTTTTTATTCACTAGCTTCTCCGTGATTTTACTGTTTCCTGGGAGGTGTGGTAAATTTAAATTACCTATACTTAATTTATGCGGTAAAGTTCAATAAGAATAACTCAGTCAAAGATAAGAGACAGAATCCGTGGTATTTGAGGTTTTAAAAGGGGTTTTATTCCTTAAAAAGGAATTGGTTCGAACCAGGCAATCATGTTCCATCACCACGAAGGTTCAGGAAGGGATAGACAATACTTTATTGACAGGATATCATATATATAGTCAATGCATTACAGTAATGACAGATGCAGAAGGCGTAACAGCTGAGAGAAACGAGATAAGGACATATGTACGTGACAGAAGGCGTGCATGAAGGCGTACACAGAGGTGTGTGCTAGACAACGTCACATGAAACGTATCACAGGTGGGTGGATCCATTGGAGAATCCCGCAGTGTCAGCAGAAATATGTGGCAGAGATGCGCGCGCAGCAGCATGACGTGTGATTGACGTGGAACTGGAGGGTGAAGGGGACTTGACATTTAGCCCTACATGAGGAGACAGAAGTCTGGGGTGTCAGAACAACCTAATCCCAAATCATATCTAATATCTTGTGCTTGAGGAACTGTATTATCTAGAAGGAAAGGTCTCTCGGGCAGAGGCTATTCTATACTGACTGCTAGTGGGTGCATATGCGACTACGTGTCTACATGAGATGCGAGGGGCCATGGGCCTACCATGGTAACGGGAGCTATGAATTACTTGCATGGAGACAGTGAGGCCGGGCCCTTTGCTCTGCAGCTGGGAAGGATGTTTTCCTAAACTACTAGACAGGAATGTATTTTCGAGGAGCGAAGCAGATAACTTGAAGGTTGAATACAGTCTTGGCAGGCAAGGCAGGCCGAGCCTGGCACCGCTAGCCGCGCAGGGAGTAAGACAAAGGTCATGGATACAGATGCAGGTCCAGGCTGTAGCATCCAGAGACAGGAGGCAGAAAAAGGCTCGATGGCAGAAATCAGGGCCTAACTCGCCAGAGCTAGAAATACATGAAAGTGCACCATATAAAGACGTTGGCAAGGCACACTTAGGAACGGAATATCTGACCCATTCATTGTGGATCTGAAAGAGGACATGTTAACGTTGGACGCAAATGTATTTGCGTCTTCATAGCTGGAAGTGGAGGGAACATACATGTACTTAAAGCACGTACATGGAGCCGGTGGGGTCTACGATAGGGGACACAACTGACCATAAAAATTCATATTACCTCATTCCCTCCTTGTCCCCTACGGACCCTTCATGATATATCAATCCTCATTAATCTATCAATCTGTTCATGTAACATCATTTGCTCTTCTTTCTTCTTACGGCGTTTTGAATGAGGACTTGAATGAGGAATACATGATGTGGCGCACAAGCCGCAAATCGCTGGCCCACATTGCAGACATAGGCAGCAACTGAATACTATGAGAAGAGCAATACCTAGGAAGGATAGGACCTTCCATCCGCAGGCTGACAACGTGGTCCAGAACCAACCGGACCAAGTCCAGGTGCCTGGATTCTGGTGTATCAGACTTGCAATCTTGTGAAGACGGGTTATGGCTCTATATACTGATGGCGCGTTTTCTGGAATGAAAACACAGCAGCTCGACCCGATGACTCTACAGGCTCCGCCCCTATCGGCCAGGATGACGTCAAGGACGAGACGATTTTGAAGAACAACAATCCGCATAGCAGACTGCTCCTCTGTTAAGTTACCTAGGGCGGAAGTAGTTTCATTCACTACTGCTTCGAGGGTTCTGGTTAATTTACGTATCAGTTTACTATTAAAGACAGCACCTAAGTAGGGAAAGAAACCTTTATTGAAGTCTGTATATTGTTCCCATGCCGTTTCAGTATAGTCGACAATCGGGCGATCTCTCTGTGGTCTATTGTGTACTAGATGGGTGTCCCTATGATAATCAGGAGGGGCTAGGAAAACAGGTGGCAGAAGGAATGCAATGTAACAGGTGCCATCCCAATCTAGAGGTAAGCGTATATATGCGGTATGACCACAAATGAAGTAGGAATGACGTGAAGCTTTAAATGTAGACTTGCCCTTATCACTGAATTCGATCACAGTAGTACATTTACTATGACCCAAGTGTACTGAACCATTCTTTCTGACACATAATTCACCTTTGACTAGTAATACGGACATAGCAGGCAAGACTGGTTCGGATTCGGATTCAACATTCAGAATCATGAGGTTAAGTGTAAAGTTACCTAATCCATATACTTCATTTTCTAGATCAGTTCCTGTTCTTTTTGGTAGACCCTCCTTGTCAGGGAAACATACTTTATACAGAACTGTGTTCAGATTTCCCCATACCCAGTTGCCCTGATAAACTACGGAAATGGAATCTAGAGAGTTCATTAAACTAAACCATGCCCCACAGGAACCATTGTGTGTAAACGGGTACGGGAAGAGGGGCAGAACTCCCTTGTATTTCTGATAGGGAGGGAGTCGGCCACATATCCAACAATTGGTAGCATTGCTGGTCTGATGGGAGTGATGTAACATACTAATGAATGTGTTGTTGCGCAGCGCAAGTCGGTAAGACAATTCATGCGGGGGCAGTTCACTGAAAGAATGCTCGGCAGTGACATTGAAGGGAGAATGTGCACGCTTAAAAATAGGGTAGTACATATGCAACAGTATACTTGCAGCAATAATCAGAAGACTTAGAAAAAACATAATCAATAGTGTCACGATGCAGTGGCTGCGAAGAGATTTACAATATTCACGTTTCTTGAGCTGTTTCTGTCTATCTCTCTCTCTATTGGGGTCTAGGGGATACATGTCAGAAACTCGTCTAACCGATTCACCTAGGGGAGGACTTAAACAATTAAACTGTCTGACTTGCTAGACCTTAATTTCAGTCTGTATTCCTGGGAAGAAGTTTTCTCGACCAGGGGGAGTTTTGAGTCAGTCTGTGGAGGAGGGCCGGGCTGAGAGTTCAAATCTGGAGGCAGTCCATGAAACTTTTTGATATGACTCGAGTGGAGCCAGCCCTTGCGGCCCTCCACTTTTACAGCTGTCCTTGTTGTTAAAAGTACTAGTCTTGGTGCTTGCCAACGGGGCTCCAGCGGACTTCTTCGGTCGAAATTCCTTATGAAGACGAATTCTCCTGGACCACTTCATGGGGCTTTACCTCGGTGTAGTCGGGAAAGGCTGCAGCAACCTGTGAACGACATGATTGTAGTGCAGAAATCAAGGAGGCAAGGTAATCGGTCAGCATAATACAATCAACATCGGTAATTTTGCGAGGCAGAGGCGTCCCCCACATATTCGGTGGCCTACCAAAGACCACCTCATACGGGGATAGCCCTGTTCTGGAGTGTGCGACCATTCTTATGTAAAAGAGTGCGACCGGCAAAGCTACTATCCAGTCGACTCCTTTCTCTCTACAGATCTTGGCAAGGCGAATTTTCAGAGTCTGATTATGACGCTCCACGAAGCCTGCTGCCTCGGGATGTCGGACACAATGGAACTTCCATTGGTAGCCGAGCAGGAGAGATACCTGCTTCATTAGCTCGGAGGAGAATGGCTGACCGTTATCGGAGTATACGATGCGGGGCAAACCATATCTGGGGAAGAATTCACGAACCAGCTGCTTGGCAGTGGTCGGAGCAGTGTAATCTGGGACTGGATATGCTTCTGTCCAACGGGAGAGTGCACATACAACTACGAGGACATATTTGAATCCTCGACAACGTTCCATCTGGATATAATCCATCTGGAGGACTTCAAAAGGGTGATCGGGAGGATGAAATCCACCTTGCTCTACGGGAATGCTTTTACCTGGGTTGAACTGACAACAAATCATGCAAGTACGCACTTTCTGTTTGGCTGCTGCTCGTAAATGTTTATTGAACCAGATGTTTTGAATACTGTCTAACATGGCTTTTTCTCCTAAATGTGCAGGACTATGTACTGTGTTAATGATTACTTGGACCATAGAGTCAGGGAGAAACCATGTAGATTTTCCCTTCGTCATCCATCCTTGATCTGTCTGGATCCCTCCTAGTTCAGCCCATTTCTTTATTTCATCTGGTGTAGCATGTGTCTGTATGTCAATTACATCTAGGGCGGGATCCCTAACTGTCATGCAATGTGTCGGTGTCTGGACTATTGTCTTTGTCAAGTCAGTTGCGTGAGTCTGAGTCTGAGCTGTATGCTTGGCTGTTCGATCTGCCAGGTCGTTACCCTGGGAAATGATATCTGTGACTTTGGCATGTGCCTTGCACTTCATGATGGATATCGCTGTAGGCAGATGTATTGCATCTAACAGAGTTTGAATGAGGGGACCGTGCTGAATTTTGGCACTGTGAGAAGTCAAATAACCTCTCTCTCGCCACAGGACACCGAAGTCGTGTACGACTCCGAATGCATAACGTAAATCTGTGTATATGTTAACTCTCTTGTTCTTAGCTTGAATACAGGCTTGAGTCAGAGCGATGAGCTCTGCTGCTTGAGCTGACAGGGTGTCAATACAATTCGTTTCTATGACTTCAGTTTCTGTCGTGACTGCGTAAGCGGCCACTAATTTTCCTGTACTTATTCTCATGCATGAACCATCCACATAAAGTGTCAGGTCTGGATCTGGTAATGGAGTGTCTGTCAAGCCTTGTCTGGGTTTCGTCGTAATAGTAATGACTTCAATACAATCATGTGCCAATGGGTCTGTCTCACTTAATGGCAAAAGTGTAGCAGGGTTTAATGTGTTGCAACGTCTGATTTCTATGTGTGGCTGAAACAATGTCAATTCATAACCTGTCAGTCGTGCTATAGTCCAGTGCTGGGTCTGTGTTCGATTTAAAAGAACTTCCACGGAGTGTGGAACTTGTACTGTCAATTGGTGTCCTAACACTATAGAATCACTTTGTCTGATCGCTAGAGCTGGTGCTGCTACTGATTTCAAGCACGCAGGCAGAGCCTGGGCTACTGGATCCAATGTACTAGAAAAATAAGCACACGGTTTGTGTGATCCTGCTTGTTCTTGGGTCAGCACTGACAATGCAGTACCTTCGCGTTCTGTGACAAAAAGTGTAAAAGGCTTGCTGTAACATGGTGTCGCTAAAACTGGTGCTTGACATAAGGCTTTCTTTAAGTCGTCAAAAGCTTGTGTATGTTCCTGAGTCCAAGGGAGGGCAGTCGAAGACGCTGCCTCCTGGGTTGTCAACTGTATAAGTGGTTTTGCTAGAAATGCGTACTGAGGAATCCATTGTCTACAGTAAGAAGTGAGGCCTATAAAGGCTCGTACCTCCTTCTGTGTCTTGGGCTGTGACATGTTTACAATTAACTGAATGCGGTCAGGTGTCAGCTGTCTCCCCCCTTTGGACAGCAAGTGCCCAAGGTAAACAACTTGCTGAACACAGAATTGCAGCTTCGAAGGGGACACCTTGTGTCCCTTGTCAGCCAGGAAATGCAAAACCGTCAGTGACGCTTGCTCACATTCAGGTTCGCTACGGGCGGTGATCAATAGATCATCGACGTACTGTAACAGGGCAGTGTTATCAGGCATGTGTATACTGTCTAGTTGTCTTTTCAGTGCTTGGCTATAGATGCTGGGGCTTTCTGTGAATCCTTGAGGTGCGCGTGCAAATTTGAAGCTTCGTCCATTTAAACAGAATCCGAAAAGGTATTGGCTTTCCGGGTCAATAGGGACACTAAAGAAGGCGTTCTTCAGGTCAATTACAGTAAAGAACGTTGCTTCGGAATCAATGGCAGTCAATAGAGACGAGATATCTGGGACCACGGGGTATTGTGGTACAATGCATTTATTCAATTCGCGCGAATCGATAACTAATCGATAAACAGGAGGTGCATTTGGATCAGTACGTTTAAGAATTGGAATGATGGGGGAATTACATATATTGGAGTCGGTTTCTACAACCACTCCTTGTGCAATGAGCTCGTCAATGATTTTCAGTAAAGCCGCTACAGCATCTGGAGGTAACTTGTATTGTCGGATTCGTGGTAAGACTACTCCTGTGCATTCAACCTACATCAGTGGGGCCTTGTGCCCATAAATGTGCAGGAACATTCTGTAATCTGGGATCAATATCTCTCAACACATAGTGACCTTTGAAGTCTCGTAAAAACAGTCTTACTCCTTCCGGAGAACAGCAAATAACAGCTCCTAGAGCTTTCAGTGTCTTTATACCTAACAAGTTTTCTGGACATGATTTCGTTAGCAATAAATCTGTAGTACGTGTCAATGGACCAACTGCAAGGGGAAGTGGTTGCGATACTTCATTAATAATAGGCTTTCCTGAAAATCCAAGGGAAACATTCTGTGAGCCTGAGAGGGGTGCCCCTGGAACCTCGTCGTGACTTATAGTTGTCCTGCTTGCCCCTGTATCAATTAAAAACTTTCTGTCTTTCCCTAATACTTGACTATGTACATAAGGACCTTCTTGATCTACAGGAACCTCAATAAGAGGCAAGCCAACTTCCCTCTCTAGGCTGTTTCATGTGTATCGCTGATAATCGGGATAATCATTTTGTGCATACTGGTACATCTGTTGTGTCGTGTTTTGTGTTGCGGCAATGGGTTGTGGCTGTGGGACTGCTACGGTCTGTACTGTCTGTTGTGAAGCTTGCATAGGCTGGATATTCTGTGGTACTTGTTGTTGGACCTGGTCCTGTCTGGGAGGACGCGGTCTCTCTTTAGTTTTACCTGTAGAGATATTGTGTTTCAAAACTGCACAATCGTTTATATAGTGACCTGGCTGTTTACAATAGTTGCATATCCCTTTAACAGGAGCTGCTGAATTATTGGACTGTGTCATACCCTTTTTCTGACCGTCAGCTGGAACTGACTGAGCAACTAGCATTTTCATTTTCGTGTCTTTCATACGTCTTTGTTCGTGCTCATGTTCTTCTCTAATTCTGTTCTGGTGGTACTGTAACATTTGTAACATTTGTGAAGGGGTATTAGCTTGCCATGTGCTCTCGACTTTCAGTACTCTGTTCTTAACCTGGGGCAGGGAATTCTCGACTAATTTTGTTACAAAAAGATGTGGATATGACTCGCTACTTGCTTTTAGGCCACTATTAATACCAAAACATTTCTCAAATCGGGAATAAAAATCACTAGTGTCTTCATCGGGTTTCTGTTTGCAGGCTGAGATTGCACCCCAGTCTTCCTTTTTCGTTGCTAATAATCGTGGCAATACTTGTACTAACAATCCTGGTAATGCTTTAGTTTTGTCCCCAAGTCCTAGGCCTGGGGTTCGAGTATTTTCTTCGTTCTCTAATTCAGCCCAAACAATCTTTTGCTCTCCCACCTCCCATTCTTTTTCTTTGAGTTTCTCGTAAATACCGGCAGGCAATAATACTTTTAATATTTTCATAATGTCGGGATAGGTGTAATCACCCATGAGTAACATGTCTTTTATTTCACGGTGAAAACCTGCTGGATCTTTGTCATGGCTGGGCACTAATTTCTTCATTTCCAATAGTTCTATTTTAGTTATGGGCGTGTACACAAACACGCGTCTAAGAGTATTATCATCATTCCTAACTGGATGCACTTCTCGCAAGGGATTCTGTCTGTCTATGTAATACATTTTTCTTTCAACGGTTGGAGCTGTATCAAACTGTGGACACAGGAAGGCACTATATCTGTGCCGATGTTCTAGAATTATTTTAATTAAGTCGGTACCTAGACCTCTCCATTTATTCATGAGTAGTTCTATTAATATATCAGGTAGGGGACCTGGAACAGAATGTTGGCTTTTATACAATATAAGGAGGTGTTGTATCATGTACGTACCAGCTAAACGCTGTTCATCTGGAGAAAGATTCAGAAACGTTTGTGCTAATGCGTCATCACTATATTTATCAGAACTGTCAGCCCATTGTACTGCTGACCTGGCTAATTCTTGTTCATCCATAGAATTGAGTACATGGTACCCCATTCGTTCTTGAAGTATTTTATCGGTAGCCTGAAATAGGTGTTCAGGCGTCTTCGGGTTTGACATGGCAGCTTGAAAAAGTCTCTTACTTTCTGGACGTACCGGACGCATTGAATTATTAAAGGGTCTTCCCTTACCTACATATGCTATCATTTCTCTAGCTGGTAACTGCAATGTTCCTGTTGTCGTTTCTGGTTGTTCCTCCTCCTCTGAGGATTCATTCTTGTCTGTATCTACTTCTCTTTCAGGCTGTCCTCTTTCATGTATTTGTTCTACTGCTTTTCGGATCATTCGGTACATATTTTCTATACTACTCTGTTTATCATGTTTTCCGTCTGCTATATTCTGACCCCATTTGTTAAGTGCTTTCATTTCTTCCTGGTCTACACCAGGCCTATCTTGGTTTCTTATCAAGCAGTTTATGAAGAAACGTAATATAATTTTTTGAGTGTCTACTTTCTGGTATGCCATGGCCTCGCCAATACTTTCAGGACCTTGCCCTGTTTGGACAAAGTGATATATTCTGTCTAGATGATCAATCATTCCTGGTAGTAACATTAAATAGTTTGCAACTCGTCGTAGACGTACTGATGATAGCATCATTCTGTCGTCTTTACCGGGTACTGGATCATATCTACAGTCTGTAAGAGGCTCTTTAAGTATGTCGTAACTCGCTGTTTGAGGTGTACGTTGCTGTGCTAAATCCCTATAGGTCAATCGATGTGCTTGTGGCGGGGTCTGAAAACCTCCTGTCGCACCTCCTGAGGTGCCAGGTCCAAAAGGATTTGTTGGGTGAATGGTAGGGAGAATAGGTGCGGGAAGGGGTGGAGGAACAGGCGGAAGATGTGGAACGGGAGGAGGAGTATGTTGTTGCAGAGGTGGGGGTAGATTATCTCGGGTGGAGTGCCGTCAGCAGGTGGTGTGCGTGGCGGCGGAATATTAACATATTCGGGGGCTACATCGTCTAAATAGGAAGAAAGAAAAATGTCCTTTGCGGTCTTGTGGTGTAATTTAGTCGGAAGCAATGGAGGTGGCAGATCTTTTGGTACTTCCGGGGTGGCCTTAGGTAAACCCTCGGCCAGAAGAGGATACATACCATTCATAAGAGTGTTTCGTTGTCTGTCTACTTGTTCTGCTTTTACTCGTATACCTTCCTCAACTAATACGTTTTCTCGGGCTTTATCTGAATCCTCTCTACTTTTCTCTGCTTTTCTGAGTGCTTTCTCTGTGCGTCTGTGCGATTCTTTACGCCATAATTCAATGGCATTTTTCTGTGACTGTCTTGCTTTCTTTTTCCATAATGCTTCTTCTACTCTCATGATGCAATCGGCATCCCATGTCCCAGCAGCGGGCCATCTCTGATTCTCTGCTAAATCTTTGGTGTAATCCACCCACAAATCGAGATATAATACAGCATCTAGGCCGTGTTTGTGGTACATAAAGTACCCTGGAGTGTCCCTAGGTGGAATGGGAACAGCTTCCTCTAGTATCTCTTTTCTAGTTTTTATCTGTCTTAGTTTGGAGAATAAAGGCATCTTGAACCTTACTACTTGATACTTACTTGGACTTGGACACAATTAATACAATAAACACGATAATGTAGATCGAACAATCACTCATACCACAACATTAAAACACATTTAAAACATTTTGAAAACGAACAATAATAATTAGAATAAAACTAGCTACCTACATACTCGATATACTGCTAAACAGTACAGATACACCGCTAAAACAGTGCAGACCGGATATACTGCTAAACAGTACAGATACACCGCTAAAACAGTGCAGACCGGGTCTGTGTACCCAAACCCGTCTTGACCGGCACAAATTAATGCGCTCGTCTGGATGCGTCCCCAGCCACGGTACTCACCGGGAAGCACGGAACAGAAGGCCTCGGAAACTCAACACTGGACTGGACCGGACTGGACTCGACTCGACTCGTGACGTAGATACTTCGGAACTTCGGAACCTGGTGGGCCTCTGAATACCTCAGACTTTGCTCTCTCAGCTAGGCTCTGGTCGGGATCCTCCGCACTCCTCACCGCCTCGTCTGGGTGTTGATCGCAGCCTCAGTCACCTCCGTTGGCCTGAGGGAGATACAGGAAATCCTGCGGGTACGCGTAGTTGTCCGTCCGGCTGTGGCAGGGGACCGGGCCTGCAACGCACCGCCGGCGCGTAAGGTGGGGGAGGGGTCCCTGTTCGGGCGCCAATTATGTGGTAAATTTAAATTACCTATACTTAATTTATGCGGTAAAGTTCAATAAGAATAACTCAGTCAAAAATAAGAGACAGAATCCGTGGTATTTGAGGTTTTAAAAGGGGTTTTATTCCTTAAAAAGGAATTGGTTCGAACCAGGCAATCATGTTCCATCACCACGAAGGTTCAGGAAGGGATAGACAATACTTTATAGACAGGATATCATATATATAGTCAATGCATTACAGTAATGACAGATGCAGAAGGCGTAACAGCTGAGAGAAACGAGATAAGGACATATGTACGTGACAGAAGGCGTGAATGAAGGCGTACACAGAGGTGTGTGCTAGACAACGTCACATGAAACGTATCACAGGTGGGTGGATCCATAGGAGAATCCCGCAGTGTCAGCAGAAATATGTGGCAGAGATGCGCGCGCAGCAGCATGACGTGTGATTGACGTGGAACTGGAGGGTGAAGGGGACTTGACATTTAGCCCTACATGAGGAGACAGAAGTCTGGGGTGTCAGAACAACCTAATCCCAAATCATATCTAATATCTTGTGTTTGAGGAACTGTATTATCTAGAAGGAAAGGTCTCTCGGGCAGAGGCTATTCTATACTGACTGCTAGTGGGTGCATATGCGACTACGTGTCTACATGAGATGCGAGGGGCCATGGGCCTACCATGGTAACGGGAGCTATGAATTACTTGCATGGAGACAGTGAGGCCGGGCCCTTTGCTCTGCAGCTGGGAAGGATGTTTTCCTAAACTACTAGACAGGAATGTATTTTCGAGGAGCGAAGCTGATAACTTGAAGGTTGAATACAGTCTTGGCAGGCAAGGCAGGCCGAGCCTGGCACCGCTAGCCGCGCAGGGAGTAAGACAAAGGTCATGGATACAGATGCAGGTCCAGGCTGTAACATCCAGAGACAGGAGGCAGAAAAAGGCTCGATGGCAGAAATCAGGGCCTAACTCGCCAGAGCTAGAAATACATGAAAGTGCACCATATAAAGACGTTGGCAAGGCACACTTAGGAACGGAATATCTGACCCATTCATGGTGGATCTGAAAGAGGACATGTTAACGTTGGACGCAAATGTATTTGCGTCTTCATAGCTGGAAGTGGAGGGAACATACATGTACTTAAAGCACGTACATGGAGCCGGTGGGGTCTACGATAGGGGACACAACTGACCATAAAAATTCATATTACCTCAGAGGAGGGAGATTGGCCTATAGTTGGCTAGGTCCTGGGGGTCCAGTGAAGTTTTTTTCAGAAGACCATTAACCACCGCCGCTTTCCAGCTGGGAGGGACTACTCCTTGTGTCAGGGAGGCATTGATGAGGGACGTGAGAGGAGGGATAATAGTGGAGGATACTTTTTTCAGGAAGCGTAGCGGAGCCGGGTCGCGGGGGGAACCACTTTTAATTGTAGCCATCGTCGTGGCTACCTCTTCCATGGATACTCGGCCGAAAGTATCGAGAAGCGGTATGGGGGCATCGGGGCTGTGGGGAGAGTTGGAAGGGTCCCTGTCTGTGCGACCGGCGTCGAAGGGGGGTAGGGATGCGAGAATTTTTTGAATTTTCTCGTCGAAAAAAGTGGCCAGTTTAATACATTTACTTTCCGCTGCTTTGGGGTCCAGGGGTTTCGCAGGGGGATCTGGGGCATGAAGAAGTTCTTTGAGAATGGCGAAGGTTTCCTGAGCAGAGCAGGACGAGTTTTTAATTCTATCTTCGTAGAATAAGCTCTTGGTTTTAAGCAGCGCGCATTTGTAGGTTTTTATGGAGGCCCGAAACAGGTCTTTCTTGTCTGCTGTCTTGTCTTTCCTCCATATGTGTTCATTTCTCTTGCATTCCTTCCGTAGGAGATTCAGTTCGGGGGTGTACCAGGGGGAGGGGTTAACTCACTTGGTACGTTTAAGGGTACTGGATCTCGGTAGGAGGCAATCCAGTGAATGGGTGAGCCATGTATTAAATTCAGTGTCAGCAATAATGGGGTTTTGAGTGGGAGGGGGGGTGTTTTCCCTAAGTTTGGCTGCCCATTCTTCAGGGACCAGTTTGTGCCAGCGCCTGATAAGCGTTCTGATTTTGGGCGGTTGGGGAGGGGGAATATTGATGTGCCATTCGAAGGGGACCAGGAAGTGGTCAGTCCAGGGGAGAGGGAGCTACGCGCAGGTGTTAAGGTCTTGAATGTTTGTAAAGATTGGATCTAGTAACTGTCCTTTGTCGTGAGTGGCCTGTGGGTTCTTTAGGCAGAGACCAATAGAGGAGATGTCGAGTAGCAGTTCGGCTGCAGAAGTATCGGCTGGGTCCAGGAAGTGAAGATTGAGATCCCCTAATAAGAGGTAGTTTGAGGAAGTTGTAGACTCGAGAGTGACGTGGTCAATGAGTTTACTGGGGAACTCGTCGAGTTGGCCAGGGGGGCGATATACAAGCAGCCCCGACAGAGATGTTACTGGAGAGATTTGAATGGTGAAGTGGCAGCTTTCGCAGTCTTTGATGTTGCCATCCCAGATTCTGCAGGTGAGGGAGTCTTTGAATATTATGGCTAGACCGCCTCCTCTGCCCCGCGGTCTATTCAGTGAGCAGATTTGGTAGCCCGGAGGGAGTGCGTTGACAATGTCAGGACCATTGTTGGGGGTGAGCCATGTTTCAGTAAGAAACAGAATGTCCATGGCGTGGTTGGAGATCAAGAGGTTTACTTCGTGGGCATGTTTAGCAAGCGACCTGCAGTTGAGTAGGCCTAATTGTAGGCCATAGCGTTCAGTTTCTGCGCAGAGTGGATTGCAGAGACTGCAGCCGGTAAATGGGTTATCGCCCATATGGATCTAGTTGCAGGTAGGTTGTTTTTTTGAGTTCAAGGCCAGTAGCATATCTCGGGTATAGGCAGGGTATTTCCTATGAGAAATGGGCACGTCTTCGGCGCGCAAACGGCGCGCCCGCTGCGCCCGTCCGCTGCGCGTACGGTGTAGGCACATACTATCAAGGGAGGAAGCGAGGTGGGGGTGTGTGGCCTCGAGTGGGCGTGGCCTCGCGGCTCGCTGTCAATGGCGGCGCGAGTGGTTAGGGAAATTCGATTCCTCAGCCAGCGCTAGGATCCGCTGTGTAGAGAGTTTTCCTTTACCAGAGTTCTGTGGTGCCAGGAGAAGAGTGCTTTTTAAAACAACAAGTAAGTGGTGACAAGAATTAAAAAATGAGCATAACAAACTCCCGGCTTTTCGCCTCAAGAGTAAACAGGTTCTGGCTGCAGGACGCTTGTTTTCAGCGTTTTATGCAGAGCGAGGTGGGGGGCGTGGCCTCGCAGCTCGCTGTCAATGGCGGCGCGAGTGGTTAGGGAAATTCGATTCTCCAGCCAGCGCTAGGATCCGCTGTGTAGAGAGTTTTCCTTTACCAGAGTTCTGTGGTGCCAGGAGAAGAGTGCTTTTTAAAACAACAAGTAAGTGGTGACAAGAATTAAAAGGGATGCCCATTATCCCCTTTGTTATACGCTCTAGCAGCTGAACCTCTGGCCTGTGCGCTGAGAGAATACCACAGCCACAAAGGCATACGCTTCCCCATGTATAAAATAGTTGTGTCCATGTACGCGGATGATACGCTATTATATGCGCATGACCCTGCTACCACACTTCCCCCACTTCTGAGAGAAGTGGTGCGTTTTGGTTCGCTATCCGGCCTTAAGGTAAACTGGGTAAAATCAGTGGTACTGCCCCTGACTCCGGTGACCCAACATGTGGAGACCGAGTTCCCGTGTTCAGTGGACTGAGGACCCGATCAGGTACCTGGGAAATCAGATCCACACAGATCCGGACCTGCTCATAAGTCAGAACTACGAGAGGGCGGTCAGCAGGCTTGAAGACGATGTAGAGATTTGGAGTAAACTGCCTCTCACATTAATGGGCCGTATAGCCATTTTGAAGATGGTGGTACTACCAAGGTTCTTCTTTAACGCCCTGCCTATCATGCTCTCCAAGGCCTTCTTTCAATGTCTGCTGAGACTTATGACAAACCTGGCTTGGGCGGGGAAACAGCCGAGAGTCAAATGGACAACGCTCACCCTGCCATACAGCATGGGGGGTCTGGCAGCGCCGGACCTTGAATTGTACTACAGGGCGGCCCAAGCATCCCACCTACATACCTGGGTTCATGGTGATAGTCAGATTCTGCATGTCCGGATGGAGCGCTTATTTGCGCATCCGCTGCAACTCCCAGCTACGATCTGCAAGCTGCAGAATCGGAGAACGGGAATACTGGACTCCATCTCCTCCACCAATCACACTTGGCACTCTCTCCTGCTTCGCCAGGGAGGGGCGACGCTATACTCGCCGGAGATGCCGATGGAATGGATGCTCTGGCTCCCGCCCATGGCTGAAAAAGCAGTCATAAAGGAGCTAGCGAAACTGGGACTAAACAGAGCGGGCAACCTATTTCAGGACGGAGTAGTCAAAACCTGGGAACAAATACGAGGAGATGGAAGCGAACCTCCGCTGTTACAACAATTCCATTACCATAGAACCTGGAGTGCCCTTATGGAGATTCTGGGCCCAGACATGACGGAGCCCCCGGATGTCCCTGAATTGACATATGTAATTAAACGCAAGGAGCCGAAAAAGCTCCTAACAAATATTTACAGTATAGCCAAATCTCATGGGGTGCACCAACTCATGAAAGCCAGGTTAGACTGGCAGAGAGACCTAGAAGTCACGCTAGACGATGCAACATGGCGCTATTGTTGCGAGAATACGAAGCGTATTTCTCTAAATGGGAAGCATCGGCTCATACACTACAAGTTCCTTCAAAGGGTGTATTACACTCCAGAGAGACTCCACAGATATGGGCTACGAACTGAGGCAAACTGTGAACGGTGCCATGTGGCGAATGCTGACTTCCTGCATTTAGCGTGGGGCTGCCCGGGCATACAGGCATTCTGGTGCGAGGTATTTGCGGAAATGAGCAAAATACTGGAGGTTGACTTAGACATGGATCCGGGCATAGCACTTATAGGCAACTCCAGGGTGCTTCCGGTTGCAATACGTAGGCTAACAGACAAGGGGATGCTAATGGCCAGGAGAGTAGTGGCCCAGTGCTGGATAAGGGGTCCTCCACCAACTAAGGCTAGATGGGCACGAGACATGCTGTACTGCAGCACACAGACGGAGACGTACAGTGAATTACTGCCTCCGACTAGTCGCCCGAAAAACTTCTGGGCCCTATACCAGACATACTTGCAGGGACAGCACAATGGGAACGTGAGCACCGCAGATACTGCTTCCCAGGATTAGGAGAGGTGGATCCAAACTGACATTACGATATGAGCCTGAGACGGAGGGTTGAGACGGGAGAGGATAGGGGAGTGATACCATTGGAGAGGATAGAGGGGGGTAGCAAACAGAGTGAGGGGCGAATTGGCGAGGTGACACTATTGCTAACACACTACACACACAGCCAAGTCTAGACATTGCATAAGGCTAGGTTGACAGACAGCCTGAATGTGCCAGGGGTATTTTTTTTTTCCTAAGGAATACATGTGAGGATGCGTGAGGGAGCAGGAGACAGGTCAGGCTATCACACTTTCGGACAACTTGGAGTGGCGCGGGAGGTCCTTACGAGGCTGGGGTGGGATAGGGGCGGGGATGTTGACGGCATTATTGGGTTCACATTAGGTTATTTTGACATGAGCCTTCAGGTACTGTTGTTAGACGGACAGGGCATACAGCGGGGAAGCAATGGATAACATGGAGGGAGAAAAGCTAGAAAATGCACATATAAAAGGCAACCGGCAATGCAGGGAATTACAATGGATTGCTGACCAAATATTATTTGATACACGCCGCCGGACCCCCGGGTTGTCGGCCGACGGGCTGTGTAAAATTAGATCTAGTCTTGCCTGATTTGCCTGCGATGCGGCCGGCCCGAGAGGTTGTAGGCCTGAAGCTGTGTCAATTGACTTTGTGCAATAAAAAATAAAAAAAGCGTGGTTAGGACTATTTTTCTCATTGCTACGCGGGTTAGCGGCTAGATTGATAATAGAAGAAAGTTTTGTTAACGACATCTTCCACGTTATTTTAGTAAGGTACTTCCATTTTGCATATCATTAGCGCTGCGATGCTGGGCGTTAAGAAAACGGTTGCTGAGGCATGGGATCACGCACAAGCATGTCCTTGCTGATAGTGCGATAAAATTATCGCCGCTTTTTGCCCAAAAACGGACGCTAAAGCGGCGATAATTTTCTTGATAATATGCCCCACAGCCTTTTATATATGTAGTTACTTGGACATGTAACATTCAGACATCCATCATCTCACCAACACACCATACACACACTTGCACTCATACAGCTGTTCCACATGCACTCTAGAACCCGTGCACACAGTGAATCAACCACTCAAATATCTATGCCCAGACTCACACACCTCCCACACACTCACACACACAGGCACCCATAAAGATACTCAGACAAACAATCAATAACCCATATATATCCTCATTTAGCTACTCACCAACCCATGAAACCGTTTACACACCAACTGTCAATCTAAGCTGTGTGAATGTCTGTATTAGCCACTAACCCGTGCATTCAGTAAGACACATGTAAATCACTCACTTAAACAGTCAGTCACATACCTACTAAAATCTCCATCCAGACACTTATACACCCACTCATTCTTCAATACACCTTGGTGTGTATATATATATATATATAGTGTGTGAACAAGACTACGCTAGTAGTCGAAACGTTGCATTTTGGAAGGCACAGGAACTAAATAAAACATCTTGCCTGGAAAGCGTGGGGTCTGTCTCTTCTCTCGCCGCTGTGCAGTGGAGGTTTGAAGATTTGTGCTGATATATATATATATATATATATATCCGAACAAAGTTTGCTCCACCGAAAGGATACCCACACAACGTTCCGGTTCACCTTTTATTTATCAGCTGGCAACAACACACTGATTCAGCCGTTGGCAGTGTAAAATTCTTAGCCTTCACGCCATACGCGTTTCGAGGTCTTCTCCTCTTGTTCACTGGCTTGGCTTTGGAGAAAGGAGACAGCTTGGCCGTAGGCTTTTTCAGGTGTTCCAAGTTTGTCAGACCGCCTCCCTGGGCGTGTCACTTTCGCTCGGCATTCTGGTCTCTGTAGTTGAAGTTGTAGTAACTGGCACAGCAGTTTCCCTTCTTCCCAATTATTTCCCGTTGGGTCACTGTTTGAGTCTTTACCAGTCTGTTGTTCATCTTACGCCGCTGAGAAGGCACGCTGTTCCACTTTGCGTTTCTAGAATGCTGAAACGCGCAGACCCGTTTTCTAGCAGGGGGGTATCCTCGTGACCAGAGCGGGCCACTGTAAATCCAAACAAAGTTTGCTCCACGGGAAAGGATACCCACACAATGTTCCGGTTCATCTTTTATTTATCAGCTGGCAACAACACACTGATTCAGTCCTTGGCAGTGTAAAATTCTTAGCCTTCACGCCATACGCGTTTCGAGGTCTTCTCCTCTTGTTCACTGGCTTGGCTTTGGAGAAAGGAGACAGCTTGGCTGTAGGCTTTTTCAGGTGTTCCAAGTTTGTCAGACCGCCTCCTTGGGCGTGTCACTTTCGCTCGGCATTCTGGTCTCTGTAGTTGAAGTTGTAGTAACTGGCACAGCAGTTTCCCTTCTTTCCAATTATTTCCCGTTGGGTCACTGTTTGAGTCTTTACCAGTCTGTTGTTCATCTTACGCCACTGAGAAGGCACGCTGTTCCACTTTGCGTTTCTAGAATGCTGAAACGCGCGGACCCGTTTTCTAGCAGGGGGGTATCCTCGTGACCAGAGCGGGCCACTGTAAATCCAAACAAAGTTTGCTCCACGTTTCAGCATTCTAGAAACGCAAAGTGGAACAGCGTGCCTTCTCAGCGGCGTAAGATGAACAACAGACTGGTAAAGACTCAAACAGTGACCCAACGGGAAATAATTGGGAAGAAGGGAAACTGCTGTGCCAGTTACTACAACTTCAACTACAGAGACCAGAATGCCGAGCGAAAGTGACACGCCCAGGGAGGCGGTCTGACAAACTTGGAACACCTGAAAAAGCCTACGGCCAAGCTGTCTCCTTTCTCCAAAGCCAAGCCAGTGAACAAGAGGAGAAGACCTCGAAACGCGTATGGCGTGAAGGCTAAGAATTTTACACTGCCAAGGACTGAATCAGTGTGTTGTTGCCAGCTGATAAATAAAAGGTGAACCGGAACGTTGTGTGGGTATCCTTTCGCGTGGAGCAAACTTTGTTTGGATATATATATATATATATATATATATATATATATATATATATATATATATATATACTACTATTATAAAGAGAGAACTTACACCTTTAGGCAAGGTAAACTCGGGAACCACAGCGCCAATCTACACACCCGATACACCGTTGAAATCGGCAGGGTGTGTAGATGGTCATAGGCTTTAATTTTTTTTTAAATAAACGTTATATAAAAAGTTACATTTTTACAAAAAGTAGTTCCCCCAAAGTAGCGCCGGCCGCGACTGTGCGTTGTCACGTCAGGAGCAGGGGAGGAGCAGCGTCCCAGGAGCGGCGGACATGGCGTGCAGGGGAGGAGCGGTGAAGTGAGGCCAGCGGCGGAGCGGAGAGGCGGATATGGAGCGGGGAGGAGCGGCGGCGGACAGGTGGTGAGTGGCAGAGCGGCGGAGCGGAGAAATATGGACCGGCGGTGTGAGCGGAGAAATATGGACCGGTGGTGTGAGCGGAGAAATATGGACCGGCGGTGTGAGCAGCAAAGGCAAGATAAGAATCCGGGGCAGCCAGGGTCGGGCGGGGGGGCAACGGGCTACTGGGGAATCTCAGGGCAGGCGGGGGGTAGGGAAAGCCAGCATTTCAGGTTTGCGTGCTCTCCCGTCCCAGCCCCCGCCCGCCACAACATTGTCTGGGACACACACAATGTCGTGGCGGGCGGGGGCTTGGGCGGGAGAGCACGCAAACCTGAAATGCAGCCCCCAGCCCCCTTCTACCCCAGGTAACGCTGGGGCGGGCTGCTAGTATATATATATATATATATATATATATATATATATATATATATATATATATATATTACCTACTGGCGATAGCCAGTAGGTATATATAGTTAGGATTTTTTCCCTATGGGATTTCTGAAAATTCTATGTCTAATAACTTTGGCGTTTGTGGACGGAATTGGCTGAAATTTTCAGGAAAATGGCACATTTTGTTTCTGAGCAGCTCCTGGAAATTTGGGGGGGGGGTTCGTCAAGGGGGGGCCAAGAAAAAAGGGGGGTCCCAAAACGCGTTTTTCCCATGTTAATTTCCATAGGGCGGTTGGACTCACTTTTAGCCCGAACGGCTGAATGGATTTCCACGAAACTTGGCAAAATTGTAGGGACTGTTAGCCCGATGTGCCTTTGCTAGGTCTCAATATATGTGCTTCAGTGAATTTTGAGAAATTAACGTTTAAAACAAGATATATATCTGTAACAGCGCTCCGGGCTGCGCTCCGGTCCGCTTACTTTTCGCGTATCGGAACTTTGCGAAGCGAAGCTGATTGGCTCTCCGGTGTCTGTCAACATTCTAAACAGTCCGGCGCGGCCGCCATCTTGTCTCTCGGTAGGATCGAGAGACAAGAGGAGGCCAAAACAAAGGGGGAAATGAAGGAAATGGGGCAAGGTAGACCCCTTCTGATCCCCTAGGATTGATGAGGGGATATTATAGAGTCAAGCTGGGCCCAAAAAAAAAAAAAAAAAAATTCCGATTTTTTCGCCGTAGAGACGCGTCTTGGTACGCGAACCGGGCAGCTAACCGGGAAGCTAACTGGCAGTGTAACGGGAGTCTGACGAGTAGCTGATTGGCTGTCAACATTGTAAACAGTCCGGAGCGGCCGCCATCTTGTCTCTCGGTAGGATTGAGAGACAAGAGGAGGCCAAAACAAAGGGGGAAATGAAGGAAAGGGGCAAGGTAGACCCCTTCTGACCCCCTAGGATTGATGAGGGGATATTATAGAGCCACGCTGGGCCCAAAAAAAAAAAAAAAAAATTCAGTTTTTTTCGCCGTAGAGACGCGTCTTGGTACGCGAACCGGGCAGCTAACCGGGCAGCTAACCGGCAGTGTAACGGGAGTCTGAGGAGAAGCTGATTGGCTGTTATCATTGTAAACAGTCTGGAGCGGCCGCCATCTTGTCTCTCTGTGGGATCGAGAGACAAGAGGTGGAAAAAAAAAAAGGTGTAAATGAATGAAAGGGGTAAGGCAAACCCCTCCTGAACCCCTAGGATTGATGAGGGGGCTATTAAAGTTCCCTGGGGGGTGAAAAAAAAAATTGCGATTTTTCGCGGTAAAGGTGCTTCCTGGTACGTTAACCGGGCAGCTAACCGGCAGCGTAACGGGAGTCCGACATATTGTGTTTTTTGAACGTTTATGATATGTGCACGTGTGGATTTTGTCTAATTAAGGTTAAAAAAAGATATATATATCTTTAAGCGTGTTCTGGCGCGCTTACGTTTTGGGTTTGGTTTGCGCTGCAGAGACGATACGTCACGGTTATGCGATGCATCCTGAGGCGTCTCACGGGCTACGTGATACGTCACTTAATAAAGAATATATTTTACAGCTATAGATATTAGCTTTTAAAAAACCAATGAAATTCACAGAAAAAACCATAGGTTATAGACCATATATAGTTAGGAATTTGCATTTACAAAACCTTGAAAATTCACTGAAAAAACCATAGGTTATAGACCATATATAGTTAGGGATTAGCATTTAAAAAACCTTATTTTACTCGCACAAAACCATTGAAATTCCATATATAGTTAGATGCACTAACTATATATCGCGGACCCGCAATCCACTGCTAATGATGTCACATATTACATCATTCATGACATGGTCAGTGACATCACTGATGACATCACTGATGACATCTCAAATGACATCACTGATGACATCACTGATGACATCTCAAATGACATCACTGATGACATCACTGACATCTCATTTGACATTACTGATTACATCACTGATGATATCATTTATGTGATAATACATCTTCAGACTCTAATATAACCTTAGATACACTCAGTGTAAACAGGCACTCACAGACTGTCACACATCCATGGAGTTACCCACACACCTAGTCAGTCATGCAAAGAATCAATCCCACCTCCATTTCCTCAACTATACAGTTATACACACCTTACTTATTCAAACATATACTAACACATATTTACTCTCTTATACAATCCTTGATACAAGTTCACAATGATTCATACAGCCACTCTCACATTCACTGGCTCTTATGTTCAGTTATTTATATATGTCAACTCTCACATGGAGTGTGTTTTACATATGTACTTACTTTAACATGTAGAACTGAGATATCCATTCACTCACCAATAAACTCATGCACACAGTCAACTGTCCATACAGCTGTTTCTACATGCACTTTTGAACCCATACACCTAGGGAATCAACTGCTCACACATCTATGCACAGAGTTATACACCTCCCAGCCACCCACACACATACTCAGTCTCCCATACAAATACTTGGGCAACCATTCAATAACCCATATAGTTAATGATATAGCTACGGATTTAAACATGCAGCAGTTTACAGAAGAACATAAATAATGATTGCCAAATTAAGACACTTTAATCACTAACCCATGCACTCAGTGAGACACATTTAATCATTCTCTCATACAGTCAGTCATGCACCTACTAAATCCTTCATCCAGACACTTATACATCCACTCATTCTTCAATATGTAAGACATATTTTAACTTTACAGAAACATACAGTCACTGGGTGTTGTCATCAGTGATGTCATCAGTGATGTCATTTGAGATGTCATCAGTGATGTCATCAGTGATGTCACTGACCATGTCATGAATGATGTAATATGTGACATCATTAGCAGTGGATTGCGGGTCCGCGATATATAGTTAGTGCATCTAACTATATATGGAATTTCAATGGTTTTGTGCGAGTAAAATAAGGTTTTTTAAATGCTAATCCCTAACTATATATGGTCTATAACCTATGGTTTTTTCAGTGAATATATATATATATATATAATACATATTTAAACTTCATACTTCATACAAACACACATTCACTGGATGATGTCATCAGTGATGTCATTTGAGATGTCATCAGTGATGTCACTGACCATGTCATGAATGATGTAGTATGTGACATCATCAGCAGTGCATGGCGGGGGTGCGAGTTATAGTTAGTTCAACTAACTACAACGGGGGAATTTCTATGGTTTTGTACAAGTGAAATGTCCAACTAACTATAACGTCCCCGAAACCTATGGTTTTTTCAGTGAATTTTTAAGGTTTTATAAATGCTAATTTCTAACTATAAAAGTCCTGAAACCTATGTTTTTTCCAGTGAAAATATATATATATATATATATATATATAATTTTTTTTTTCCGCCACAAAGTGATCCTGCAGATAGCGAGTGCACTCACCAGCGTGTGCTCGGCTCAGGGGTCGGATCCTGACCCAGTTTAAAGTTTATATCACAAAAGGAGCGGCACAACCAATTTCTTATTGAAGCCTTTTAATCAGAGCTTCACCCCACCAACGCATTTCAGCCACGCAGGGCTTTGTTCACGGTCAGTAAGTCCGTCTACTATTTTCCTTTTTATACTAGCCCATATTAGCCTTAGGTGGCATTATGGGAGTTGTAGTCTGGAAACAGTATTTACAAACAATTCACACAATAAAAGAAAGACTGGTGTGTCATTGTATTGCAGATGCAATCCTTTAACATGTTAAATCACATGGGCAGAATAATTCTTTATAGTTCCTAATTGGAGTAGTTCCAGTTATTACTTTTAGTTTTAGGGTATAGTACCCAATTAAGTAAGGATGTTTTCGCTGGTACTATCAAGTTCACTCTAAATGTATGTGAAGGTCTTCCCCAAAGTTCATGCCTCTTGGTATTTTAGATCGTAATCGGATGATTACGCAAGATTCGATTTGTCACAGTTTACGAACAATGTCGCCTCCTCTTTCCATTTTGGTAAGCATTTTCACACCATAGAATCTCATTGTTCTCCAATCTCCTTCCTGGCAAGCATTTATATGTTTTTCTGCCGCGTAGAACATGTTTTTATTTTTGACCGCCCTGATGTGTTCTAAGATCCTCTTTTTTAGCATGCAGGTTGTGCTGCCTTCATACTTGATCCCACATCTGCACTCGATGACATATACTACATTTTTAGAAGTGCACGTGATCTGTTATTCAATGTACATAATGTTACAGTTCGGTTCCTCAACGCTTTTCTCACTGGTTCCAATTTTGCACGCTTTACACGTAGCGCATGGTTGGAATCCTTTCCGTTGATCTTGTAGCCAGTTTGTTTGTGGGTTGTTTTTGGAAATGACTTTTAACTAGGAGATCTTGAAGAGAGATATTCTTTTTGTAGGTTATTGCTGGTTGTTTACCCGCTAGTTCTCCTATATCCGGATCTCCAGATATGAGATGCCAGTATTTTTTCATTTTATTGGCAATGATTCCACTTTCTTTACTATATGTGGTCACAAATCTTGGTGGATCCTTTTCTGTGTTTTTTTTTGTTTTTTCTACCAAAATTTCTGCTCTTGTTTTTTGGTCAGCTTTCTGTTTACAGTTCTTTAGGATACGGTCATCATATCCTCTTGATTTGAATCTTGACTTGCTCTCTTGGATTTTGATTTCAGCATCTTCAGGTTTAGAGCAATTTCTTTTTAACCTTATGTATTCTCCATACGGGATGCTTTTTAACAGTGATTTAGGATGAAAACTGTTCCCGTGTAGCACACTATTGGTGGCTGTTTTTTTGCGGAACAGTGTGGATTCTAATTTACCTTCAGATATGTAGATCTTGGTGTCAAGAAAATCAATTTGTTTTTTACTTGTTGCACAGGTGAATTGTAGACCGACTTCATTTTCATTCAATCTTGAAAAGTAATTTTGAAACTCAAGGTCAGATCAGTGCCAAATTATAAACAAATCGTCTATGTAGCGTACCCATAGAATTATTCTGTCCAAATCATCTTGATTGTTATTGTTCCACGCAATTGTCTTTTCCCACCAGCCCATGGTAGTATTCGCGTAGTTCGGCGAAAAAGATATGCCCATGGCGGTGCCACACTCCTGTTTATATAGTTCTTTATTAAACAGGAATACATTGTTAGTTAGGCACATGTTGATCATTTGTAAAAACATGTTCGTGTGTTCCAGTGTGGTGATGCTGCATTGTTTCAGAAAGTACTGACATGCCTCTATCCCCACATTATGTCTGATCGATGTATAGAGTGATACCACATCTATTGTGGCTAGAAGATATTCCTCATTCCAAGTTACATTCAGGAGTGTTCTTAAAAATTCTCCTGTGTCCTTGATGTAGGAGGGCATACTTTGAGCAATTGGAGCTAGAAACTTGTCCACATATTTAGAAACGTTCTCATATAGGGAGCTACATGAGGAAACAATAGGTCTCCCTGGTGGATTTATCAGAGTCTTATGTATCTTTGGCAAGAAATATATGCAGGGCATTGTTGGGAAATCAGTATCCAAAAATTTATTTTCCTCATCACTCAGCAATCCTCTATTATTCCATTCATGTAGATGATTTTTAAGATCTTTTGTCATGTTGGCAATTGGATTATTCATTAATTTTGTGTAGTTTTGTTGTACACTCAGTTGTCTCATAGCTTCCATGACATAATCCGTTGTTTCCATTATCACAATGTTTCCCCCCTTATCAGCGGGTTTTATTGTGATGTTCGCATTTTCCATCAAGGATTTGATTGCCTTTCTCTCATCCGTTGTTAAATTTTCTCTGCTGTTATTTCTTACCTTCATTAATTTATCCAGCTCCTCATTTAGAGCATCCGAGAAGAGATCAATTTTATTACCTGGTGATAGAATGGGATAGAACCGGGATTTCTTTTTTAATCCAGTATTGGGTTTCTCAGTGGTTCTAATATCCATTTGTTCCAACATTTGAATATCTGAGAGATTGATGTTTCCTTGATCATATAGCATCTCAAAAGTTTGCCTTAAATCAGGTAGGTGGTCGATTGTGGTTGTTGTCTCACCTTCTTCAGTGTTAGGAGTCTGGTCATTTGTAATTGAGGGTTTGTTGGCTTGTATTTTTGCTAATTTTAATTTTCTGACAAATTTGTACAGATCAATTTTGGTCTGTGTGTAGTCAAAATGAGATTCCGGACAGAACGACAGTCCCTTATTGAGTACCATTTTTTCTTTCTCTGTTAGTTGATATCTGGAAAGATTTACAATCAGGTTCACTATTTCCTGTTGCGGAGGGGATATTGTCTTCTTCCGGCGCTTTGATCTGCGGGTTTTTCGGGTGCTGGCGAGGGGGTTAGTTGTACTTGCGTTGTTGTTCCTCGTCCGCCTCTTCGGTATGGTCTTCCTCCCCTTCCTTCGCCACGTGAGATGCTCTTTTCCAAGTTCATCAGTGTCACCTCGTCTAAAACAGACAAGTTTTTTGTCTGGGGTACTGTACGTGTGGTTCCATCCTCACTGATGTCAGATTCACTCGCACTCGATGCTACTTTGTGCAAGGGATAGTTCTTTTTTAAGTTGTCGTAACGTTTTGCAAATGTTAAAATTCTGCCATGTAAATTTTCGTTCTTTTCTTTCCTCAATTTCTTTTTCATAATGATCAAGCCTTGCTTCCATTTCTTGCCTTAGTTTGGTAATATCATCCTGATTAGCTTCTTTTTGTAGCATTTCTTCTGCTTCTTTAATTTTGATCGTTATATCATCAATGTCAATTTTTGCATGTTTAATCAATATTCTCATCATATTTAATGAACAGTTGGTATTGTTTTCCATCCATGCTGTTATTAGATCCTCTTTAGTGTCCGGGTGTGTGGGCATAGTGAAAATGCGCAGGCCACGGGGGATGCGTTTGACCTCCACATAATTTTCAAGCGCTATCACTTCCCAGCTCTTATTTATTTCTTTTTTGTACAATCGCTCCAACGAGTTCATCTGTTGTTTGAGCGTGGTATTAGTTCTGTCTGGCGTTACAGTATCCTGGGTTACATTTGCCACTGTTGTCCCGGATTTAAACATCGTTGTTGCTTTGGAGGCGCGTTTTGCCACTCACGCTTCCATTTTCAGTTACTTCTTTTCCCACACCATATACCAAAAGGGTGAGTTTATTTTACGCGCTGTTCCTTTAAGGCTTACACAGTTTGGTCCGGTTCGTAGAAGTTTGCCGCGTGTTAAGTAAACAATCGCGGTGTCTCTGAACTTGTACGGAACACGGCCGCTTCAATTTCCGCTTGTTACGCTGCAGAGTGCATTCAGTTCACTCACCTCTTCACGAGTAGTCTGCAGTTATCCCGCACAGCCACACGGTTCTCCTGCCCTTCGGGAAGAGGATGTGTCATCCAGGAAGTAATCTCCTCTAGTTGCGGAAAATCGGGCGCATCTCTCTGCATCATTTTTTTCACCACAAAGTGATCCTGCAGATAGCGAGTGCGCTCACCAGCGTGTGCTCGGCTCAAGGGTCGGATCCTGACCCAGTTTAAAGTTTATATCACAAAAGGAGCGGCACAACCAATTTCTTATTGAAGCCTTTTAATCAGAGCTTCACCCCACCAACGCGTTTCAGCCACGCAGGGCTTTGTTCACGGTCAGTAAGTCCTTCTACTATTTTCCTTTTTATACTAGCCCATATTAGCCTTAGGTGGCATTATGGGAGTTGTAGTCTGGAAACAGTATTTACAAACAATTCACACATTAAAAGAAAGACTGGTGTGTCATTGTATTGCAGATGCAATTCTTTAACATGTTAAATCACATGGGCAGAATAATTCTTTATAGTTCGTAATTGGAGTAGTTCCAGTTATTACTTTTAAGTAATTTATATATATATATATATATATATAACCTATGTTTTTTTCAGTGAAAATAAATAAATATATATATATATATATATATATGTATATTCACTGAAAAAACCACAGGTTTCAGGGGTGTTATAGTTAGTTGGACTTTTCACTCTTACAAAACCATTGACATTCCTCAGTTATAGGTAGTTGTACTAACCATAACTCATGCGCCCACAATCCACTGCTGATGATGTCACATATTACATCATTCATGACATGGTCAGTGACATTACTGATGACATCACTGATGACATCTCAAATGACATCACTGATGACATCATCCATGTGACAAACTGATACACCTCATCATACAGTAGAATAACCTTTCAACACTCATTATAAAATATGAAGTACCATATTTGAAACCATTGACACACCAGTACAAGTTTCTAAAAACACACTCAGTGATGCCTAGGTCTACACACACATCTAAGCACTTACCTATAGATTCACTCATACATGCTAACAAAGATCAATAGAACACTATTAAATATACGTATACACCTACATCAACATTACACACCAGCACATATCCTATTGACTTATGCAGACATCCTACTCAATTATGCAAATAATTGATCATACTTATATTTACTAAGCTACACACTTACACAAACACCACTTTATTTATTCATATAGATAGTAACTCATACTTAGTGTGTTATAAAATCACTACTACAAGTATACAGTTATCCATATCTCGCTCATAAAATCACTGAGTCTTATGTATACTTATTTATATACAACAATTGTCACATACACTGCCTTTTATATTTTTAGTTTGTTGGACATATATCATTATGAAATATATTTACTCATCACCACACCCATAAAGAGATTCACTCACCCAAACAACTGTTTCCACATACAGTATTAACCTCATATACCTACTAAATCAACTATTTACACATCTTTCGACAGTCACACACGTCCCACCCAATCACACACACATTCATTCACTATCACATACTAATACTCACTTAACTAATTAATAACTAATGTAGACTTTCACATAGCTAGTAACCAACTTATGTAGTAGTTTACACAACAAGAGATAGAGTGATACAGGTATTCACAAAGTTTAATCACTATCCCCTATATTTAGTGAGACACTTTTGTCACTTAGACACTCAATCAGATTGCTAATAAATCCTCAATTCAGACACTTATACATCCACTTAGTGTTCAAGGCAGATTCCTATATATATATAATACTTATTTAAATATCGAAGCAAACCACATACACTGGATGATATGATCAGTGATGTCATCAGTGATGTCATTTGAGATGTCATCAGTGATGTCACTGACCATGTCATGAATGATGTAATATGTGACATCATCAGCAGTGGATTACGGGCGCGCCAGTTATAGTTAGTACAACTAACTATAACGGGGGAATTTCAATGGTTTTGTAAGAGTGAAATGTCCAACTAACTATAACACCCCTGAAACCTGTGGTTTTTTCAGTGAATTTCAAAGGTTTTTTAAATGCTAATTCCTAACTATAACATGTGTGAAACCTATGGTTTTTTTCAGTGAATTTTAAAGGTTTTGTAAATGACAATTTTTAAATATATTTATTCTCATATTTATTTTTTTGATACTGATTTACAATTTTTTTTAAAACGATTTATTTTTTGATATTTTATTTTTTAAATTACATTACATTGTGTGGCACCCCTTCTTTTTTTTTTTTTGGGCCCTGGACCCCATCCCCTAGAGCCTGACCCGCAAATCTAAACGTATTCATTTTTTTTTTATAGGAATGGGATTCCTATGGAAGGAAATACAAGTTACTTGTAAGTATGCTTGGAACTACTTTTCCGGGTCAGTGCTGGGCTAAAAGATGCAGCATTGGTTTCTCTCCTGATAACAAATGAATGAATCGGAATTTGTTGTTGGGATGACTAAAGGTGAATATTTTAAAGTTCGAAAACTGCACACTTAGAAGAATTTGCAACTGAAACCAGTCAATGTCAGCCTATGAAAGGAAATTCATTTAGCAGGTAAATAGTGTTATTATTACTTTTTCTTACTCAGGGGTGGATCCTGGATTTTGCACTGCTGAATCACCACTAAACAGTTGAATGAATGCAAATTACCAAAGACGAGGGGAAGCCCACGTCTCTTTTTTTTTTTTAATATCGCTAGAATGCGCGGCTCATACGCGCACCCTGTGATTTTACCAACAAAAAAATAATAATTTGTGGCCCAGGGGGACCTTGTGGAACCACCTGAGCAGACCTAGAGGGTCAGGGTGTGTCTTCACTCCCCCTTTTCACGTTTTAAACTCACATTTCACATGTTTCTTCAGCTTCGCTTCTACCGGGGCTCAAAATGGCTGCCAACAGTTCCTGATTTTGAATGTTTTCAATCGCTTGACAGCCAATTAGAATTAAGTGTGTGATCTGATGGTGTGCTTATCCTACGAGGCCAATCCTTGCACTATCCGCGGATCCTCCGCGCCCATATATATATAAATGACTTTAACCGTAACTTTCAAAGAAACTACGGAACAGATTGACACCAGATATGCGAAAGGCACAAGTCGGAACTGAGGACTACCTCTCTGCCAAATTTGGTGTAATTCCATTTAGCCGTTCGAGCTGTAGCCGTGACTAAAAGTCCTATGGGAAATTGCATGGGGAAAACAAGTTTTGTGACCTCCCTTTTTTCTCTGCCCCTGCTTCACCAATAACCCCCAAACTTTCAGGGAAGGAGCGGAACTGAGCTGGCCATAAGTTCGGAAAATTTGAAGAAGATTCATCAATCGACACCAAAGTTATTGCCAATAGAATGTTGCGGATTTCCTATGGATAATAGATACTACCTATAACTAGGTACTGAGGACTACCTCTCTGCCAAATTTGGTGTAATTCCGTTCAGCCGTTCGAGCTGTAGACGTAGCTAAAGGACCTATGGAAATTGCATAGGGAAACACATTTTGAAACCCCTTTTATTTTGCCCGCGCTTCATTTTTTTTTATTTTTCTGCAGCGAAATACGCGGGTCCTACACGCACCCGCGATTTTTAAAAAGCACAAACAAAACTTTTTTTGCCCTAGAGGTCATTTTGCGACCCCCTGAGCAGACCTAGGGGGTCAGGGTGTGTCTACCCTGCCCCCTTTTCACACGTTTCACACATATTTCAATGACTTCCTCAGCCTCTCTTCTACCGAGGCACAAAATGGCTGCCAAAAGTTCCTGATTTAGAATGTTTACAACCACTTGACAGCCAATTAGCATTGAGTGCGGGATCGGGATGGTGCGCTTATCCTACGAGGTCAATCCTCGCACAATCTGCGGATCCTCCACGCCCATAGATATATAAATGACTTAAACCGTAATTTTCAAAGAAACTACTGAACAGATTGACACCAGATATGCTAAAGGCACAAGTCAGAACTGAGGACTACCTCTCTGCCAAATTTGGAGTAATTCCGTTCAACCGTTCGAGCTGTAGCCGTGGCTAAAGGTCCTATGGGAAATTGCATGGGGAAAACACGTTTTGGGACCCCCTTTTTTCTCGGCCCCTGCTTCACCAATCACCCCCAAACTTTCAGGGAAGTGCGGAACTGAGCTGGCCAAAAGTTTGGAAAATTTCAAGAAGATTCATCAATCGACGCCAAAGTTATCGCCAATAGAATGGTGCGGATTTCCTATGGATAATAGGTCCTAACTATAACTACCTACTGGCGACCGCAAGTAGGTAATATATATATATTTATATATATATTCCTTCTCCGAATAAAAACGCAGGACTGACACACCGCAGCATCTTCTGGTATTCATTTATTCAAATTAAAAAGCTTGCCAAGTATATATATATATATATATATATATATATATATATATATATATATATATATATGTGTATATATATGTACCCTAAAAACATGTAGGTAGTACTTAAAAAGACATATGTATATAGTTACATATAATTATGCAGCCTATGTAAAAGGCTAAAAATGGCATGTGTACGCTGATTTTTTTTTTAATACACGTCTTACCACACTCACGTGTTTGTGTAAATCAGAAAAGGAGAGGAAAAGGTTAATAAACAGTCTTTATTGAAGAGAAAACTGCAAGGAAATGCAAAAGGCATTGTTAGCCAATAGGCTGAATTAAAAATATAACAAGTGAAATTTGGTACTGTGTCTTTAAGGACCCAGGATCTCCTGTATCTCATCTGTCCCCAAGGGTGACAGGTCAGTTCTTTTTAACATTGACATGAACAAAACAGAATGCATTGGCCTGTATGAACTGCTGTATGAAATGGTTCATCTGGGGAGGAGGGAGGGTTGCTTATGACTTTGATGAGGAGTCCCCTGGAAGAGAGCTGGGATTACAAGTAAGTAACTAATCCTTCTCTTCAAGGGGATCCTCATCAATTGTTATAAGCCTTAGAATAGACTGGCAAGCCCATCCCATCTCCCTGCGGATGAATCAGGCATAAGGCATAATAAGGAAGCAGTAATCAGCATCACTGAAACAGATTTCTTAAGGAGGCCTGCCCTACTTGGCTATCTGCCCTTGTGGAGGAATCTAGGCAGTAATGTCTTGTGGAAGTATGCACTGATCTCCAAGTGGCAGTTTTGCATATTTCGCAGATGGGGACACTAAATAGGGCTGTTGTTGCCACTTTGCCCCTTGTAGAGTGGGCTTTGGGTTTAGCAAGCAACTGTTTGTTGGCCAGATGATAGGAAAACAGAATGCTAGAAACTATTCACCTAGAGATGGATTGTTTAGAAGAAGCTGGGCCTATTCTCATCGGACCGTTATTAACAAACAGATGGTCCGTTTGCCTGATATATTTAGTTTGGTCTAAGTAGATTTTGAACACTCATTTGAAGTCTAAAGAATGTAAAGCCCTTTCTGCTGGAGTAGAAGGATTTGGAAAAACTATAGGAAGAGAAATCATTTGGTTAATGTGGAACTCAGATACAACTTTGGCGAGGAAACTGGGATGAGTCCTCATGATCACTCTGTTAGCGTGGAACACCATGTAAGGCTTTTTTGGAGCAGAGAGACTGAATCCTGTTGACACTGCATGCTGAAGTGATAGCTACCAGAAAGGCAGCTTTCCATGTAATGTGTTGTAGGGCAGCCTCATGGATGGGTTCAAATGGCGGACCCATGAGTTTTGAAGGAACCACATTAAGTTTCCAAAGAGAGGAAGGAGAGCGTACTGGTGGGAACATCGTTTTCAATTGCTTCAAGAAATCCTTTACCAAAGGAACTTGAAAGAAAGACCTTTGTGTAGGGGATTTTCGGTAAGCTGTTATGGCTGCAAAATGAACCTTAATAAACGAAAATTGCAGGCCAAACTTAGCTAAATGGAAAAGGTAAAACAAAATGACATTCTCTTGTACAGAAATCAAATGGTAATGATTTTAAACACACACTACATATAAAATCTCTTCCATTTTAAGGTGTAAGATCGTCTGGTGGACCGTCTCCTGGATTCTCAAAGAATGTCCATGCATTCCTGCAACAGACCTAAATGTCCATACTACAGGAATTCAGGGGCCATGCTGTCAAGTTTAGCGAAGGATGGTTGGGGTGGAAAATCTCCTCGCCTAGCTTGTGGAGGAGATTCTGTCATGGATGGTTGATCTGACAGGTGAAGGGGATCTGGATACCACCACTGGCGAGGCCATTTTGGAGTGATTAGGATCATTCTGGTCCTCGCTCGATGACAGTGGGTATCAGGGGAATGGGAGGGGGGAAGCATACAGAAATGTCATGGACCAGTCTATGAAATTCCCCTCTGTTCTTGGTTGGTAGAATCTGCATGCGAAGTCTGGGCATTTTATTTGTCTTTGTTCGCAAACAGGTCTATGTGTGGATGCCCCCATTGCTGAAAAATATCCTGCATGACGTTGTTGTGTAGTATCCAATCGTGTGTGTCAGCGAAGTTTTGGATGAGATAATCTGTGTGTTGTGGACTCCTGGCAGGTGAATCGCTGAGATTGTCAAAGCTCCCTGCTTTGAGCCAGAACCAGAAGACCTGCACTTCCCCTTGTTTGTTCAAATAGTGCATTGTGGTAGTGTTGATTGTTTGCACTAAGATATTGGTTTGGATGGGGGGGGCAAAAGAACTTGAGGGCTAGATTGACAGCCTGCAGCTCCAGTATATTAATATGATACATCTGTTCCTTGGATGACCACAGGCCCTGTGTTTGTAGGGTGCCTATGTGAGCTCCCCAGCCCTGGAGAGACACATCAGTAAAGAGTGTTTGCTTGGGTGTGCCCTGGTGACACAAGACACCAATGAGCAGGTTTCTCCGTTGGCTTCACCATGGTGCGAACGTCTCGTCTCTGGTGACAGGGTGAGCCTGTTGTCCCAGTGGTCTGTGTATTGGCTTTGTTGATCCTTCAGATTCTGCTTAAGAAGCCTCATGTGCAATCTGGCATTGGGGACCAGAATATGCATGAGGCCATCGAGCAATAGAGGAGAGTCTCTCTGCCGAAGGACACACTTTTGAGATTTTTTTGTCTAGAGTTGCCCCTACGTAGTGCAGCCTTTGTGTGTGAATGTGGATGGACTTTTCGGTGTTGACATGAAGACCTAAGGATTGAAGCGCCTTGAGACTAAGGTTGTATTGCTCTCCTGCTTGCTCTGGAGAGGAGCTTTTTCACCAGTCAATCATCCAGATATGGGTAGACGAATATGCGTTTCCTTCTCAAGGCTGATGCTATGACCGCCATGCACTTGAAAAATGTGCAAGGAGCTGATTTCAGGTCGAATGGCAGCACCTTGAACTGGTAATGCTTAGATGCTAGTTTCAACCTGAGAATTTTTCAATGTTTACTGGCAAGTGGGATGTGAAAATAGGCATCCTAAAGGTCTATAAGCACATTCAGTCCCCCTGATGGAGTAGAGGGTAAATCTGGGGAGAGCCAGCATTCTGAATTTTTGCTTTCTTATGATTTTTTTTTAGGATGCCTAAGGCTAGAATGGGTCTGTAGTCTCTGTTGGGACCTTTTTTCCTTACTAGGAACTATCGAGAATACACTCCCACCCCTCTCTGAGAAGAGGGAACGATCTCTATGGCCTCTTTGCGAAGCAGATTTAAAACTTCCAAAACTATAGTTGGTGACAAGAGGTTTTTGATGGTGAGACAGGCAGAGGTGGAGATTTGAAATGCAGCATATATCCATTCTCTATAATATTGAGCACCCATATGTCGCTGGTGATGTTTCACCACTCATATACATGGATTACAATACTTCCCCCCCACCGGAGTGGGTAACAGGGACAGGGGAAGCAGTGACTCATTGTTTGCATGGGGTCTTGGAGGAAGCTGATTGGTGTCAACTAGCTCCTCATCCACTAGTAGATCTGCAATGTTGATACTGGGATCTGGGTTGTTGGTGTTGAGATACAACTTAGTGAGGGGTTTGAACTCTCTGCTGAAACAGACACTTGTCATAAGACCGGTACCTTGTACGATAATCTTTCTTCTTTTCCAGGCCTTCGGCTTTAAGCGTATCTAACTCAGACTTTATTTTCCACATTATTTTCCACATTTCGTCATCTGTATGTGAGCCAAATAATGAAGTGCCCATGAATAGAAGGTTCATGATGTGCTGCTGCACTTCAGGTTTAAGTCCAGTCAGTCTGAGCCATGAAGAGTGCCTCGCATATACCCCATGTGCATAGGCGTGAGGTGCTAGATAAGATCGTCTGCTGCTGCACTGATAATTTCATTAGTGACCAGACCACCTTTTTGTAGAAGTTCATCGAAGCCCTGTCTGTCCTCCTTGGGGAGCTGCTCTGAGAACCTGCAGAGGAAATTTCCAGAGGGATCGATAGTACCTGCCCAACAATGTTGTAGCGCTTGACACATTCATGAATGAGGTGGAAGTGCCACACAGTTTTCTGCCCAGGCAATCTATGTACTTACTGTCCATGTCAGGTGGGACTGAGGAAGAGGCTGCAACTGAGTGTGACTTCTTGGCAGCAGCTATAATGACTGAGTCTGGCGGAGGATTGGTTCTTAGGAATAAAGGATCTTGGTCTGGAGCCATATATTTTTTCAAAATCCTTGGTGGATACGCACTAAGGGCGGCTGGCGTCAGGTAAAGTCCATAGGCTGTTGTAGAGGAACTAGAGGAAGCAATGGTCTTGAAGAAGACCTGTGACACAAGGTCTCAAAGATGACTAATGAGGTGGCAGCGGGTGCTGGCATATCAATATCCAACGTGGTCGCTTCTCTGCTCAGTACCTTATTGAATGTATTGAGGTCATCTATGGTAGACACTTGGATTGGTGGAGTATCTGTGAGTGTGGGTGAATAGTCCCTCTTTGATGACGTAGAGGGAAGAGATCATGTTGGGGACACTGTGCAGCCATCTAGGAGGCATGTGAATGGAGGCCTCTGATTGATGGCAGGATGAAACAGAAGTGGTTGTTGAAGCTCTTCCCTGAGACCTTTATTGAAGGGTTGAGGCAGATGAAGGTCTTGAGGCCGAACAATCTCTTTTTCATGATGGCGGAGACTGTGCCTGTCTGCGTTGATTAGCGTTCAACGTCGTATGGGCAGTCGGCGCGGACATCTGCCTTGATGCTGAGCTACGACCTGCCACTGGAAATGCCTGCCTCAACATCAAGCGGCACTGTCATGCCGCCAACGGAGAGGTCTGTCTCGACGTTGAGAAGCACCTTGTTGCAGCCGATGGAGATGCGTGTCTGGACGACAAGTGGTGCCGGGCTGGAGGAGATCTCAACGTCAAATGGCACCTTGTTGCCGCTGACAGAGAGGTGTGTCTGGATGCTGAGCGGCGTCTGGCAGATCAAGAGGTGTGTCTCGAGGTCGAGCAGTGCCTGCTTGCTGCAGATGGAGATGTGTTCCTTAACGGTGAGTGGTGCCGGTTTCTCACCAGTGGAAGTGGCTGTTTAGACGTCAAGTGTCTCACCGATAGAGATGCCTGTCTTGACTTTGAACGTATTGCCGCCGATGGAGATGACTGGCTCGACGACAATCAGCACTGTGTTGCCACCAACGGAGACTTGTGTCGGTGAGTTGCTGAAAGCAGAGAACCCTGCCTCCACGTCGAATGAGGTCTGGTTGTCGTCCACGAAGGCTTCGACATTGAACAATGGTAAGAGATAAGCAATGTCGTATCTGTCAGCATAAGTATAAATGGCGAGTGGCAATGGCATACTTGCCCTGACATCGGATGTCGAGCCGACTTCTTCTTCTCGTTGATCTAGTAGGATTAGGAGTCGAGTCTCTTGATGAAGTTTTTCATCGTTTTGTCGTCACCGATGGGACTCTAAACGTCGATCCCAACGCCAACGGAGAACAAGTAGGGATTTTTCTCAACCTTGTTCTCCTTTTTTCTTGCCTATCTGGTGATCTACCTCTGGAAGGAGAGAGGAAGACTTGGAAGTATTAGGATTCGTTTTCTTCCTGTCCAGCTGACCATGTAGACGTATTCTTTCTCTATCCTTAAGAGTTCTTCTGAACAGTTTTGGTTGCATGACTCAGGTTGATGAGAGTCAGGAAGGCAAAGTATGCAGACTGAATGTGTGTCATTCTGGGCTTTCTTTTTGCCATAGGAGGGACAGGTATTAAAAAGAGATGGCAATTTTAACAGGAAAAAATTAAAATCCCTGTCAGAAAAATGGTTATGTTCACTCAAAATGTCAAAAGACGTCAAGTGAAAGTAAAAATAGAAAAGTTGAGAAGCAATTTTTGACAAAAAAGCCAAAAACTGAGAGCACTCAGTACTCCTGGATCTTCACTGAAGGAGCAGTAAAAAAGAACTGACCTAACTGTCACTCTTGGGGCATGAGGGATACAGGAGGTCCTGGGGTCCTTAAAGGCACAGTGCCAGATTTCACTTGTTATGTTTTTAATGTAGCCTATTGGCTAACATTGCCTATTGCGTTTCCTTGCAGTTTTCTCATCTATAAAGGCTGTTTGTGAACCATTTCATCTCTTTTTCTGATTTACAGACAGGCTTGAGTGTGGTAAGAGGTGTAGTAAATGAAAATTCAATGTTCACATGGCATTTTTAGCCTTTTACATTGGCTGCATATTTATTTGTAAATATGTATATGTGTGAGTGTGTGTGTGTGTGTGTGTGTGTGTGTGTGTGTGTGTGTGTGTATATATATATATATATATATATATATATATATATATATATATATTATACGTGGGTATATATGAAGGATATATTATGTGCTCCAGTGTCCCCGCACGTGGGTGGGACTATTCAAATGCTTATGACTATTGATGAGGATCCCCTGGGAGAGAAAAAAGCTTCACCCTTCCTAATATGGCTGAAACCATCACTTCTTCTGTCAAGCTATATAGGAGGGGAAAAGGAGAGACTTCCTGAAATAGCAAAGCAAGATAACCACCATATAGAACGGCTATTTTATCTCTCACCCAACCCGGGAGAGTGGACTCCAATCATGACTGTGAGGAGAAATACCATGACTCAGAGAAATGAGGCTTATCAGTAAGTAATCAGAACAGTACATCCTCCACAGGCTTCCTCATCACAGTTCATGCAGAATGAGTATATACCAAAGCTAGATAAAATTGTCCTTGGTAGAAATAACAACAATAACCAATAGGTTGCGCCTTTGCAAGAACTATTGTATTTGCCAATGTCTTTTGGCCATAAAGTACTGCAGGATGGGATGGAGTGGCATGGAGTGGAGTGGAGTGGCATGGAGTAGAGTGGAGTAGATTGGAGTGGCATAGAGAGGCTTGGAATGGCGTAGATTGGCATTGAGTGGAGTGGCGTAGAGTAGAGTAGAGTGGCATACAGTGGAGTGGTCTAGAGTGGTGTACAGTGGAGTGGCTTAGAGTGGAATGGACTGGTGTAGAATAGAGTGGTGTAGAGTGCAGTAGCGTAGAGTGGATTGGCGTAGAGCTGAGTAGAGTGGCGTTGAGTGGAGTGGGTTAGACACAGTGCCTGGAGTGGCGTCAAGTGGAATTGCATGGTGTACAGTGGTGTGGAGTAGAGTGGCTTGGTGTGGAGTAGAGTAGAGTGGCATTAGGTGTAGTGTGGTAGACTGGCGTAGAATAGAAGAGTAGAAGTGGCATGTCACCGTAGAGTGGACTGGCATAGAGTACAGCGGCGTAGAACAGAGTGGTTCAGAGTAGAGTACAGTGGCGTGGAGTAGAGTGGTGCAGAGTCTAGCGTTGCAGAGTGCAGTGGTGAAGAGTAGAGTGGCATATAATGCACTGGGGAAGAGTGCAGTGGAGTACATTGGTGCAGAGTAGAGTAGAGTGGTGCAGAGTGAGAGTGGCATGGAATAGATTAGTGTACAGTGCAATGATGTGGAGTGCGGTGGCATGGAGTAGAGTGGTGCAGAGTAGAGTGGGGTAGAGCGGAGTTGTGCAGAGTAAGAGTGGCGTAGAGTGCAGTGTTGTAGAGTAGAGCGGCATAGAGTGCAGTTGCGCAGAGTAGAGTGGCGTAGAGTGCAGTGATGCAGAGTAGAGTGCTGTGGCATAGAGTGAAAGGGCATCAAGTAGAGGGATGCAGAGTAGGGTACATTGGCAAAGAGTAAAGTGGCATAGATTAGCATGGCTTATAGCACACTGGGGTAGAACGTAGTGGGGTAAAGTGGTCCAGAGTACAGTATGGTGGTGCAGAGTGCAGTTGCATAGAGCTGTGTAGAGTACAGTGGCGTAGAGTTGTGTAGAGTGTCATAGAGTGCAGTGTCATAGAGAAGAGGGGTGGATAGTGCAATGACATAGAGATACTGGTGCAGAGTAGAGTAAAGTCCTGTAGAGTGCAGTGATGCGGAGTGCAGTGCAGTGATGTCTAGTACAGTGGTGCAGAGTAGAGTGCAGTGGCACAGAGTAGAGTGACGTAGAGTGCATTGGCACAGAGTAGAGTGACGTAGAGTGCATTGGCGCAGAGTAGAGTGCAGTGGCATTGAGTGTTCAGAGTGATGCAGAGTGGAGTAGAGTGCAGTGGTGCAGAGTTGAGTGGCATGAAGTGCAGTAGCATAGAGTGACACTGAGTACAGAGGCCTAGAGCAGAGTGGTGCCATGAAGAGCAGAGTGGCATACAGTAGAGTGGTGCAGAGTAGAGTGCAATGACGTAAAGTAAGGGGAGTTGAGTGGGAGGGCAAAGAAGCAACATGGAAGGGGTATGGGTGGGAGGAAAAAGCAGCTACATGGACGAGGATATGTGAGTCGGATGGGAGATGAACTAAAAACACAAGCACTCATATGGAGTGCTTCAAACCCAAACAAAAATGTAGCTCCAAAATTGGGTGCAGTGGATGGACACAAGTACTTGGTTCATGCTCCAGGGGAGGGCCAAACACAAGAGGAGGACATGGCACCTACATGCTGTGACAGGGATGAAGGAAATGAGAGGGACATTGAAGCTAAGAAATGGTAAGATATGGGAAGGCTGTAACCCCACTGAATGTAAACAACATATCTCGTTGAGACAGCACATGCGCTGTCTAGGCAAAACCTAAAAAAGATATCATTAATTACTGCTACATTCAGTGCATTTATTTGTCAAAAAATAATCAAGCAATGGTAGATAGCAACACCTCACCAAAAGAAGAAGACAGAATGTCTCCCATCTTCAAATGAAGTGAAGAAAAGAAGGATGAGGGGACCCAGTTTTAGTATGGGAAAGGGAGATAGCTGTGATTACTCACCTATTAAAGGAATAGATAGTAGGTTTATGAACCGGATTAGCAAGACCGAAGGTAACAAGCATTGGGAAAGCCAATAGGTCTCGCCTATGCAAAAGCTATTAGCTGTGCAATGTGTTTTAGTCGTGTTGTACACCAGCATGGGTGCTGTTTAGCATGACTAACAGTTTGTGGTGTAGAAGAGAGTGGCTTGGAGTGGAGTGTTGTAGAGTGCGGTAGTAGAGTGGCGTAGAGTGGCATGGAGTGTCGTAATGAAGTGGTGTAGAATGAAGTGGTGTAGAGTGGAGCAGCGTAGAGTGTCGTGGAGGGAGCAGATAAAAGTGGAGCGTTGAGGAGTGGTGCAGGGTGTCATGGAGTGGTAAAGAGTGGAGTGTCATGTCATGGAGTAGAGTGCTGTGGAGAGTCATAGAGTGGAGTGGCATAGTGGAGTAGTGTGTCAGAGTTGAGTGGAGTAAAGTGGCATGGAGTGGAGGGATGTAGAGTGGAGTAAAGTGTCCTAGAGTGGAGTGGAGTTGAGTGACTGAGTGGAGTAAAGTGTCATAGAGTGGAGGTGAGTGTTGTGTTGTAGAGTGTTGTGGTGCAGAGTGGAAGGGAGTGGAATGGATTAGCCTAGACTGGAGTGGAGTGATGTTAAGTTTAGCAGAGTGGAATGTCGTGTCATGGAGTGGAGTGGTGTGGTGTGGCGTGGCATAGAATGGAGTGGCTTAGAGTGGAGAAAAGTTTGTAGAGTGGAGAGGTATAGAGTGGATTAGAGTGTTGTAGACTGGAGTGGCTAAGTGTGGAGTATGGATAGTGTGGTAGTGCACTGTGATTACAGACAACACATTTTCAATTGAAATGTCTATTACATTTGCACAGACATACAGTTTTACTGATAAAACTATACAGAGCACAAACGATAATGTGTGGAAATTCATCACCTAGTGTATTGATTGGTTCTGTTCGTATTAAACATTTTGTTTCCACCACACTTCAGAATTAGAAAATATGTGCTTTGCTAATTCTGATATATTCCGAAATATCTGCACAGTTCATTTACAAACATTTAAATGTTGTTGTGTGCTAAAGCTTTTCCTTCCACAGCACGATTGTCACATGAATCTTCTCTCTTTAACCCCTTCGCTGCGGCGGCTATTCCGCCGCAGCGCTAAAGGGGCGGGGCGGCCGCGCGGCGGCCGCATGCTGGTGACAGAACCGCTCCGTCACCAGCCGCGGTTGAGCTATGCTGGTGACGGAGCGGTTCCGTCATGACCCGCCCCGCTCATTAGAACGCCCGCGCAGGCGCGAAATCAGCGCCACGCAGGGGCGGCGGCTGGGCCATGACGGAACCGCTCCGTCATCAGCACAGCCCAACTGTAGCTGATGACGGAGCGGTTCTGTCATCAGCAGGGGAGGGGTTAAAGACCAAGCACCCTTGGAAGACAGAGCCTGACATTTCATCTCTGTCTTTGATGGCACAGCAAATGTGTCAAGATAAGAACAAGATGTAAAGGCCTGTTTACAAAAAATGAGCATTCATGGAAGAATACAGTAAATAGGAAATGCTCCACGGGAGGGACAAACTCAAGCTGGCTAGCGTAAAAGAAATAAAGCCTGCAAATAGAAAGCTAGCAAAGGTGAGTTACAAAACACAAAGCCAATGATAAGCAATGGGTGGAATACATTCCCAGGGAAGCTTTCAGAATGTCCCCAAGAACTCGTTAGCAAACCAAGCTTCATCCTAAAAAGGGCACCTCTCTGTCTGAAAGATGATGTTCTGTCCAGATAGATAGATAGATAACGCCCTATGTAATTCCAGAGTGTGCCACAATCTCTCCTGGTCCAAGGAAAAACTAGGTTTTGCCCTCCTCCATGTGTGTACCATGGGTAGTGGATGGAACAAAAAGAAAGAACAAATGGAACGTGACGGTTATTCAGAACAAGAATGAAAACCGGGCCAATTTATTGGAATTGGAAACTGTGACCATGAAATGCAGCAGCTCAATTTTGAAGTCAAGGTATGATATGTAAGTAAGGTCACTAATTTTGTGCCAGCATAGTACCAACTTATGTAAGTGGGGTGGCCAATTCTGAAGCACTGAAAGATGAAATATGCTGCTATTATATAATGAAGAATACATTATGCAGCTTCTTGTGCGCTGTTATTTTCCTTGCTAATATGACATTTTACCATGCGTAGTATTCAATCCTAAACCTATTATGATGAAACAGTGCAATAAATGTTCTTTGTGGGGTGTAAACTGCAGGTCATGCGGTCTAGTCCCAACCAGGCCAAATTGGCCTTTCATCGTTTTCTGATCGGTACTTTGATAATCATTAAGTGGGGTGATAGTAACTCTGTTATTTACAGTGGTGAAAACTGCAAGATTGAAATATGGAGCAGTATATTCCTTTAGTAGGTGAGTATATTTTTATCATTTAATAAAATTAATTCCAATGGTTAATAAAATAGTATTTATGTATAGCAATTATACACAATCAGCAGATGTACAGGGAGTGATTGCCCAATAATTAATGTTTTTTTTCTTGCATGGAAGATGAAACAAAGCATTTATCCTTATGGCTCACGAAGAGTGGCAGATCTATTCTTATCAGCCAAGGCAGTCCTTTATTATTCTACAGTATTATATTTGTGAGCTGGTGATTATCACTGATGTTGACAAGCTATATCCCCTTTAGGCCCTAGTTTACAAAGGGCAGTGGGGGCACATTTTCAAAGCTTGAAGGGGAAATGATTTCAAATTAACATTTAGTTTGACCTTAAATAACACTCAATGGTCTCTTTACATTGCAACAAGAAAAGCAGGTTCTCTGGGCCGAGATCTGACACCACCAACACCGGCCACAAATACCACAACACAACACTTATTCACCCATTGCACAATTTTGAGACTTAAAGCATGACCCAAATGTTCCATCCCTACACCCATACACCTACCACCCTAACAGACGCAAACAAAGTAAACAGCATGCCACTATTCACAGCTTTGCATCTCCTTGTCTTTTACACAAGACTACTCTACAAAAACAAAACAGCTCACCAACTCTCTGTCAACCACCAGCTCCACCATCTACACACACACACATCTAACAAAATGCCTTCTAAGCCTGCTGGATGAGGATTCTGATATAGACAAACAACACTATTGTTATCCTGATATAGTTTATGACAACACTGCTACAAGTTCTAAGAATACTATTCACTCTTCTAGAAAACAAAGTCACCACACCACCAAAACACAATCTCTAGACTGCCTACTAATGAATGTTCGATCACTCCCCAAAAACAAGCACCTCATCTACGACCTACTCACTGACACACAACTTGACTCACTCTTCATCACTGAATCATGGTTAGGATATGACATGGCTCCAGTGTTGCATGAAGCTGTCCCTCCAGGCTATCAAACTGTCACACAAAATCGAACAGACAAGAGAGGAGATGGACTTGCTGTTATATTCAAGGAAACAATAAATCTCAATAAAGCTGATGACATTTCCATAGAAGACTGTGAGGCCCTTATAACAAGAAGCAACCCTACGCCAAGTTTCTCCTGTAACTTCCTTCTTCTTTACAGACCACCACTTAGCAATACAACAATCCAATACACATTTCTATTTTTTTTATTTTTATTTATTGCAAGAAGAGCATCATCATTTTACATACATGTAGGAAAACATCAAGAAAGAAATTTTCACCTTGGAATTGAAGCAGAGGAATACAGTACATAGTTTCTGAAGATCTAAATCATACCACAAATACCAATACGAATACAAATTAAGCTGGTCGCCTCAAATAGTTTTGAACGCATCAAACAAATGCTCCCCATATTTTTTCTCTCCCTTTCAGTGCCTTGGGACCTCTTAATTGTGCTAGTGCTAACTCCATTGTATATATTTCATTAATGAGACTCCACCACTCCATAATACGGGGTGATTCCTTAGATATCCAAGACCTAGCTATGACTAGTCTGGCACAAGCAAATACTATAGTTATCAAATCTTTATAACTGCTAGCGGTGTCCTGTATATCGAGCAATACTAAATGAGCCGAAAGTGGTGGAGATATTATTTGTTTACTATTTAGAACATCCATTATTCCCCTCCAGAACAGGGTAAGTTCCGGGCACTGATAGAGCATATGCTCGATGCCTGCAGCTTCCAAGTTACATTTCGGACATTTAGTTTGCTTGCTAGAGACATTTCCTAATAGCCATCGAGCAATTCTTTGAGGTGTGTAATATATCTGACTGACAGTTCTATAGAATTGCAACCTTAGGTTAGAGGATTGAACTACCTGATTGATTTGTCGAAGTGATGCTGAAATCTGATTCGGGCTGATATTGATTCCTAATCGGTTGGACCATTTATCTGCCATTTTTCCACTGTCGCCTATCCTACCTAAGCTTAAACACCCATAACTTTCACTTATGAGTGATTTAGCTTGTCCCGAATAGAGGCATTTTAAAGTGTCAGAATGATCGACTCTCAATTTTCATTTTATTAACTAAAAAGTCCCTAATCTGGATGTATTTAAAGTACATGCCGTCATTCAGTTTATATAAAAGCTTTAATGTGGTGAAGCTTAGGAAATCGTCTGAACCGTATAAGTCCCCTAAGGTATTATTGCCATATCCTGTCCACAAAGGCCCTGCTCCGTCAGAGAATATACCTGGCAGTCCTTCGTTTCTCCAAAGTTGAAGCTCAGCATTGAAAAAAGAAATCTTATCTAAAATCATAATTTGGTCCCAAATTTTTTGATGTCTCTAGCGGTCTTAAATGTGACTCTTTTGAAATAATTTGGATCATGCACACGAAACAAAAATTGATTGCTATCTGATCATAACATAAATTGATGGAAAAATAGGGAGTTTTCATTATTCAGGAGACTGCGTACACGACGAAAAAAGTTGCAAAAAAGTATAATTTAAAATACGGGAAGTTTGAACCTCCTTTTTCAATTGGTAGCTTCAAGAGCCTAATGGATCTACGCGCTTTTTTATATCCCCATATGAAGCTACTACAAATGTCCTCTAATTTAAAAAAAAAAAAAGATTATTAAGGTGCAGTGGGATAGATCTAAATAAATACAAAAATTTAGGTAAAATCTTCATTTTTATTAAGTTTATGCACCCGACCAAACTAAGTGGTATCTTATGCCAATTTTTAGGTCTTGCAGAGAGACCTATTGCAGTCAAACCACAAAGCTGAGTTCACGATGCGGATTTGTAGAAGTGCACATGCTCGTGAACGCGCTTCTATCCCCCTGCCTTGCTCTTCAAAGGCTCCCCTTACCATTTGCTTGCTCCTGCCTCCCCGCCCACTGCTTCACACTTCACGGCTGCCAGGCCGTGACTCGCATTTCTGCCCAGCAGCTTCAAAGGGATCTGCTTCCCCGCCCACTGCTTCACACTTCTCGGCCTGGCGGCCGTGACTCGCATTTCTCCTTCCCCTCCCAACAGCAATGCCAAGACAGATCAATGCGATTTTTTTCTTGCAGCCTTCCTTTTCCTATGTGCGGGGTCATGACATTCCCTTTACATTTCCAGTTTCACGAGTCACTAGAAGGCTTTCGTTTTCTATGTGATCTATGAGCTGGCCAGTGCCTAAAGCAAAATAATTAAAGTTAACAACAATGGTCCTTGACAGAGAAAAATTACAATTTCAATAATTATAGGCTACAACGTGCGCTATAATAAACATAAAGTCCAGCCGGACTTCAAAATTTATTTGATAGTGAGATAGGTCAAATTTCCAAAACAACAATAGGGCAGTGGGACACAGTCCTGTATCCACAACGCAATACATACAATACATGGTACAATTAACTAAGGATTTTCAGGCATTGAAAAGGTACAGGAGCAAAAAGAGAACATTTTCAATATATTTGCTTCACAAATGTAGAAAAAACATGATAAGCACAAGGTTGTCAGCTAGTGTTTAGACTACATAGTTTGTCGACGGCGTTTCGATCCAGTATAGGATTATGGATCATCATCAGGACATTCAAATGCTAGCCTGAATTGAAAGCCTGTATTAACAGGAGGAAACAAGGGGACATATGACAAACGATTAGCAAGCTGCATGACTCACAGAACACGTTCCAACAGGTTACCATACCATGCTTAAGGTGGTATCTGTCATTCATGTGAAGGGGTGTCAGGCAACCAGTGCCAGGCGAACACGGCGCAATGCTAGTTTGGTGATCAAAAACATGCTTAGGTTGGTGCCTGTCGTGCGTGTAGAAGGTGACAAGCCGACAGTGCCAAGCGAACGCGGCGAATGTGCATGGGAATATTGAGTACAATTACATTCATGGGATAATTAAAACAGTTGGACGATGTGAACGTCTAAAGCGGCACAAGTGCCTAGGTAGGTTTGTACAACATGCAATCGAGAATGTACAACCCAGAGGTGTGGTGTGACTGTCTCCAACCACCTGGCAGTCATGATCTAATTGTGCCAATTGGACTCTAACCACGAGTGGGTAACATAATTACCTATAGGGTCTTGTTAGGTCAGGGTCGGTCAGGCTGCCGAGATAAGGAGCCAGGAAGGGGTGTACCAACGGTTCAATGAATTTCTGACGAGCTGGATAGAGGTTGGCCGAAATGGGCCTGGGTGGAACCTACAGGAGGTAGAACCAAAATTGACCCAGGAATAGATGCACGAATTATGAATAGGGGGACTGCTGAGTGAGGGGGCTTACCTAAAATTGAAGGTCCCAAGGTTGCGCACTGGGCTGTACAAACGGGGTTGACAGTGCGCCTATCTCACTATCAAATAAATTTTGAAGTCCGGCTGGACTTTATGTTCATTATAGCGCACATTGTAGCCTATAATTATTGAAATTGTAATTTTTCTCTGTCAAGGACCATTGTTGTTAACTTTAATTGATACCCCAGGTCCTTGCTTACCTAGTGGGTTCCCTTGTTTTTTATTAGAGTAAAGCAAAATAATGGCCTCATAAAACCTTCTGACAACAGCTCCTTGCTTACAATTGTCGCAGTAGACACAGCCTCTATCAAGGACCAAAGTCTAAAAGAAGGAATAGTGGCGGGCGCCTCCCAAATGACTGGTCTGGGAGAGGAAAAAATCCGGTCCAAAGTTAATGCAAATGCATATAGCTCTGACAGTAAAATGCCATGCCCCCAAGAACCCCCACCGAGTGACGAGCCACCAAGAATGCCCCGTCCTTTAATGATTAAATCAAGCACACAAGCCAACACAGAGTCCCCGGGCATTGACTCTGACGCTACTATCATCAACCCGGCTTCACAGTTTCAAGACTCTTGTCTTGGACTACAACAGCATAGAAAAATATTGCTCTATCCGGGGTATGAATCCCAGGGACAATGGGATATCTTAAACAGAGGCAATATCATCAGGCTATGTCTGCATTTGCCGGGCCTAGAAAGCGTGACATCAACGGATATTGAGACAGTGTCCTTCATAGACCCTGTCTTAGGACAAAGAAATGAGTCTAAACTGGTAACTTTCTTTAAACCAGAGCATGGGGCCACGCTGATCAAGAATAGAAAACAACTGAATGAATGGGGCATCCAGGCTAGCCCTTACAACAACATCAACTACCCGTCCTTTTTAAAAAAGCTCTCTGACATAGCCATGTCTGCCAATACCAGACCGGACCAAAAACAAGTAAAGCACTCACCCCAGTCATCTTTGATGCTGCGGGGCTTCGGGCAAGAGCCGAAAACAGTCTCATGGACTGAGAATCCACTGCAAGTAATTGCCTCCACAGCTGGCGGCCCACGAAAATGCATATTAAAACCTCATAAATCCGAAGACTGGTCTTGGCTCTCTCAGGTGCTAGGGTAATGCACCGATACCTGTGTATGGCCACAAACCTAAACATGAGACGGTTCACCATCTAAACATATGCTCTTGGAACATTCGGGGCCTCACACAGGAGAAAACAGAGCGATTAACCTCAGGTCTGTTAAAGACCCACGACATCTTTGCCCTACAAGAAACCTGGGTCCTAGAAAATACCATCTGGGAAGACATCATTGTAATAGAATCCATTGCCACTCCTTCCAAGGTGGGCGGCCACGCATCTGGGGAAGTGCTGATCGCCGTGAAGAACTCCCTGACTACGAGGATCGAAATGCTCTACAGTGGGGACGGCGACCATGTTTTTATCAGCATGGAGATTCAGAGCCAGGCAAAGGGGATTTCAAAGCAAAAAATGATCCTTGGATGCGTCTATTTACATCCAACAAAAACGAGGCGCGAGTCCACCTTGAGCACGTTACTACCAATAATGAACAACCTGGAAGTTCTCTATCCAACTGACCTGTGGCTGATAATGGGCGATTTTAATGCAAATTTAATGGAAATCGATTATACCCAATCCTCCCAAATAACATCTTTTAATGCAATGTGGGCAATTCCGGAGATAATATCACAGTACCAGCGAAAGGATATGAATGGCATAAAGCTGGCAACAAAACTGAACCATCTCGGCCTTCGCATCCTCAATGGAAGGATGGCTACAGATCAACCGGCCGCCTATTCACATACATCCCCCTCTCGAATGGCCACCCTAGACTACATATGGATATCGCTAATGGCCTTCCATCTGGTGTCCCAATTTCTGGTGACACCATCTTTAGACAGTGATCATGCCATTTTAACATGGAGCATTGCCATCGGGCCATTACATCGCCCGAACATAAATCCAATAGGGACTGCCTCAGGCCTGCAAAGTGTGAGGAAACTCCGATGGTCAGAAAGCAATCAGGATGCAATCGAAAAGGAGGTGGACAAACTTATGACCAGAGGCTCCCCAGCTGCCTACATCCAGGCGACAGCTCCCACTTGGGAAGCTATATTCAGGGCTGGTCCTAGGATTTTCGGGGCCCTGGGCAAAAGGGAATGTGCGAGGCCCCTGAAATTTACATAAGTGACACCGTCTGATCTCGGGAAGCTGCTTTGTGCAGACTTCAACTGGGCCCCAGCTCCTCCTCTAAGCCACCCCAAACACCTCTTGTACAGCCCATTTCGGACTGAAGGTGTGAGAATTGCTTGGGGCTGAGTTAAACCTATATGGGTTAAAGTGCCGACAATGGGCACCCTGCGGAGTCTCTGAATGGGCAGCCCGAGAGGCGTCTCCCTCCCCTAGGCCTTCCCACGCCGTCCCTTAGAGGCTCCAGGAGTGGGGCCCCCTTCCATGAGCCCAATTGTAAAGAGACGTATTTCTTTCACTTTGATCGGCAGGGGTACACAAGGACTGGTGGGGTGTTGCCATTGTGTGGGGCCCCATCCTGGTAGGCAGAGTGCGAGTTACAGCTGAGTTGGAAGTGACGATGATCCTGAGTTTGTGACTGTCAGTTATTCATTCATGCCATTCAGCAACACTAGGGCTATTTAATGGATGTCATGTTCAGAATAATAATTTAATTTTTTCTACACAAAACGAGAACATCAGCAAGAGTAAATAGAAAGCAGTTAATCTGTGTAGAAAATATAACATGAATACAGTTCAGCCAAAGGTTTATATAGTCACAGTTGAGTCTGGTGGGATTGCACGTTTGTCCTGGTTTCCGTGAGTACAAACAATTGGCAAAACACTCCCATCAAAATCACCAATCGACAAGCTCTGTTGCCTAGTGTTGATTTATGTTAATTATCAGTCTACTCTCTTCTTTGCCCTTCCTATGGAAAAAAATATCACCTTTGAGCTACTATGAAACTGATAGATTGTCAGATAAGTAGCTGAAGGACATTTACAGGTAATGACACAAAACAATGTGCACCATCAGGTAGTAGTTAAACAAAATCCCTAAAAAGCGCTCCCAGCGTTCTTTGTTGCTATTAACAACCAATTTTGGCTCGTGGCCGAAAAGCCATTAACATGCAAAGGTAATTTGACACGGCTTGGAGTTATTAGAAACAATGCAAAGCTCATCAATAAGGCATGCAACTGTCAACAACGTTGCAACTCCACAGAAAATCGGTGTGACACTTTACCAGCTCACTTCCGCATCAGATGGTTAACATGTATGACTCATGCCATTCAGATTCTGTGTAATCTGTACATGCATGTTTATTAACTTGAAATCGGCTTTTAATGTAAGTTTCTGCGCATGTTTCACGTTTGATAATAGGTATTCAAACAGGAAGTTGTATGTGTTTAATAATTCAGTGCAAAAACTTTTTTTCAGGGTTTTAAACAAGAGCCAGGCAGAAAGTGTTTTTCCCGGCCTCTTTCCCTGCCTTACTTTTACTGCCTGCTGCGGCCCGGCCCCTGCGCGAGCACGACGAGAGTGCTGTGCGCACTGCGCAGAGATTTTCGCCCATGATGATAATAACGTATTTATTCCCGCTGCCCGCAACTGCGGGGCCGGCGGCTGGGCCCCCCTAAGCGCGAGGCCCTGGGCAGCTGCCCATACCGCCCATGGCTAGGATCGGCCCTGGCTATATTGACCAACTTCAGAGACCTCTTTGCCTTAAAATCGCAAAACTACCTCCCTAAGGACATCCCGACTCCGGCAATTTTGTCAGTACAACAACAACATACAAGAACTGCCAAGAGTAAACTAAACAAGCTACAAAGAACAACTGTCCACAATGAAAATGACCATAAACTTTTGAAAGAGGACATCACGGCTGCGCGGAAAGCCTACAGGAAGGAACGCTTCACCTTAAAGAAATTGGAGGAAGACCAGCACTGGGTAACAGCCTTTGAGATTATAAAATCTAAAGACCAAAGGAAATTCTGGAATTGGGTTAATAAGGCCAGCAAAACCACCAAACCACCTACTGCAACCAACATCTCCCCCGCAGACTGGGAAACTTACGTTAAAATGCTCTACACAGTTCCACATGGCCAGATTACTAATAGCCTGGCCTTTCTCGATCAACCAGTTAACCAGGACGAAACCACCACCCTTGTCAATACACTAACTGATGACATAACTGGAATCATAAAGAAAATGCGCTTGGGCGGCGCCCCCGGACCCAACGGAATTCGGACCCAAGTTTTTAAAGCTTCTGCTGGAAAATGGGCTCGGATTCTGACACCTCTCTTTGAGGTTGGAATACTGGGTGGCCCCATCTCGGCATCTTGGCAAGGATCGCTTCTTGTCCCCTTTCATAAGAAAGGATCGCGCTCTAACCCCGATAATTATCGGATGATAGCTCTCTTAGACGTGGACGGGAAGGCATATGCTAGCATTCTTTTAACTGCACTTACTACGTGGGCGGAAACCAACAACCTAATCCCCTTCACTCAAACCGGTTTCCAAAGAGGCTGCCACATTGAAGACAACCTGATATGCATTGCTCATCTGATGGAATCCACCTTAGCCGTAAAAGGTAAAACCTTATACCTTGGTTTTATCGATTTTCGAAAAGCCTTTGACAGTGTAAGTCGGCACAAATTATGGGAAAAACTTGCAAGATGGGGTATTCCACAGCCGTTACTGAAAGCATTAATTGCCTTACATACTTACACCTGGGTCAAAGTGCGAGTTACATCGAGTTGGTCGACCTCCAATAAAATCTATACCACCAGAGGATTAATGCAAGGGTGCACCCTTGCACCAATGCTTTTCAACCTGTACCTCGCGGACCTTCCCGAATGGTTGTCATGCACTCATGCTTTCCCTCCAGGAATAGAGTCAAGAAAGATCCAAACTCTTCAATATGCAGACGACACCATCCTGTTAGATCAAACCCAGGTTGGTCTCCAGAGACTGTTCGACTCCCTCGCTCAGTACTGCAATATGAACATGCTTGAGATAAATGTGACGAAAACCAAAGCAATGATAATATCAGCTGGAAAAAAACAAAAAGACCATGTGGTTCATTGAAGGGAAAAGGCTGGAAACTGTTACTGCCTATAAGTATTTGGGGGTGTGGATCGACCACAAAGGGAGACCCTCTGTGCACACAACCGAAATGCAGGCCGTCGCCCGTAGTCTGGAAGGGGCCTTTATAAGAATGAAAAGTGCTCTGCACTCTCAAAACCTAGTACCATTATTAAAACTGATTGCAGCAAAATTACTCCCCACTATCTCCTTCGGTGCAATAATATTCAAGGACAAAATTAATAATTGGTTGGACAGAGCACAATCGTCTTGTTATCGTAGGGTGTTTCGGCTGCCAAATTCAACTGCCCACGCCCAAATCCGGAAAGAATTTTCATTGTCTTCCCAGAGGTGGATAATGAGAGCATGCTACATTAACTATTGTTTAAAAACAAAGCACGCTAGCCCCCACTCCTTAAAGAGCTGTCTATGGTTAGTCTTCAGCAACCACAAAACACCGTGGAACAAATATATGACATCATGTCTAGAAACCCTCAAAGCAAAGGATATATGGTCATCTCCGTTGCCCATTGTGGCAAAAACAAAACTTCTAACCAAACAAGCAAAAACTCTATCAAGCGACCATGACGAGCAACGGGTCGCCCAGCTCTTTCATGGCCCCTGGGTCTCTAAATTATACACCCAGAAAATTCTTCCGTTGTATCTGGCAGCTCCTATGAAAGTACACTTAAAACTTCAATTAATGCGATTCCGCTTTGGTTTAACCCCGCTGATGGCATACAAATTTGGCCAGGGGTATAGGAAAGAGGCATCGTCTCAATGCCGCTTTTGCAAGCACGAGGAGGAAAATCTTATCCACATACTGTGCATTTGCCAAAAACTCCGAGTCCAAAGAAACTTCTGGTTGCGCCCCATATGGCTTCTTCTTAACATCAGGACTTGCCAGGAAGCACTAGACGCTTGTCTGAGGGGAGACTTTCCTCAGTTGGCGGCTCGTTTTGTTAAGTTTATTCTAGAAATAAATTCCCTTAATTCGTCTTCTGACCCAGCTTGAGTTTTTCATCCCCCGCTGCCATATTGTACGTCTTTTTCATTAATTAACAATTTTTTTTTCTCTTTAATTGTTTAGTGTATTCTTTCACCCTCAATACGTAATGGTCATCCTAGTGTGTGTATATTGCAATGATTTTAATTAATTGCGCAATAAAAAAAAAATTACTTACTATGTGCAGGTTCATGACATTCCCTTTACATTTCCAGTTTCACGAGTCACTAGAAGGCTTTCGTTTTCCATGTGATCTATGAGCTGGCCAGTTCACTCTGAGCTAGCTCTGACTATCCCCCTTTACACAACTGTCCCTCTCTTGCACATGCAAAGTCTTCTCGGTACAGAACAGTCTCTGAAGAGTGGGGCTGTCTCTACCACTGAATACAAGCTGCTTTGTGTTCACAGCAATCTCTTCAGATGCACCACGGACTGTCCCTCAGCACACAACCACACACAGCTCCTCTCAGTAGACAACACTCTTGAGTCTGTCCGGCTGTCCCCTCCCAATAGACAGCGGCTACTCTTCAGAGACATCACCGACTGTCACTTCCAGTGAAAGCCAGCTCCTACCAGTACATAGCTGTCTCTTCGGAATCTGTCCGAACAGTCCCTAAGACTTCACAACCAGCAGAGACAGTCCCTCCCATTACACAGCCGTCTCTTCAGAGCCTGCAGGGAGAGAGGCACATCTTTAGAGATGGGAAAGGTATTTGGGGTGTTACACCCTCCCAATAAATGTGTTTCCGCACGCCTCGGCCCCCTCGTTTTGATTTTATTTTTTTATTTACATCTTAAATAATGGCGGTCAAGCATCTAGTCCTGTACGGCTTGTTTTAAATTTCTCACGCTCGGTTTGTGATCTTCTTCCTCCCTCTCTCAACCCCCTCCCTTCCCTCCTAGTATTTACCCCCCAGGATGAATGTTATCTTCATCTCTGATGGTACAAGAGACTCTCAAGCAGACTGTAACATCTGGGCCGAGCAGGCAGTAGCCCTCCCTCGGGAAACTGAGCCCCTTCTCCGAGCCGCAGGCCCGACCCTTCACAACCCCCCCACACACACACAACCCCCCCACACACACAACTCCTTCTCTTTGTTTAGAGAGCTCACTCACTGATTAGCGTCACAGATTCATGGCGCACAAATCATTTCTTGTTTTATCTCTGTCCTTCTCAAACTCACCAGTCTCCCCTTGCCAATCTCTTTACGCCCGCTCTTTTTACCCTAACGTGGCGCGATTGCTCCTTTATTTGAGTCCCTTTCTCTTTTTTTACATTTCACAATTTTTTTTTGGTGCTTTGCGACCTTTTCCGTCTGTCCGTAAATCGCAAATACGGGTTGGTCAAAGATTGTTTACACAATAGGGCGTTACAACTTATTGACGGCTAGGTCAACTTGGTTAAACATAGTGTACAACACATAGCCTTTCAACTCGATGCCACTCCGCACCTCTGACTGACTCTGCCCCAGCCCCTCCTTACAATGCAAGTGGCATCCACATTGGCTCATCGCCTACAAAACTCCTCGGGTACCCTCCCAGTGGACACGCATCAAAGCCAGTACCGCCTGATCCTGGCAGGCGGCCATAAGCTAATATGAGACATGTACTAAAAGTGATTTTTTTTTTAAACTCAAGAAAACCAAAAGAACTTTCCTGGAATGTGCTTTGTTTTGAAACGCCTTGCCCCTTACACCTGGCATGCACACATAACTGTGCCCCGCAGACAGTACGCTGAAGGCACTATTTGTTCAATCTAACTAACCCCCTTCCCCCTCCCCACCCCGGGAGAAGGGAACTACAAATATTCTAACATCTCACCTGCCCTGCCCCCACCCCACCTCAGTGTCTGCCTGCCTTGCCATTCTACGAGAAATCTCACCAGCCCCGATGAAAGTCCATCCTAGCCCGACAATCACCTCAGTTCTGATCGGTAGCATGCAGCACTGCCATCTCAGGGAACCACAGCCGCCGCCAAGGCCCCTCAGCCTTGGACTGCAGTGTTGGCAGACTGATACAACTGAGACCTCACACAGCTCCATTAATGTATATTTCATAGCGGAAAATAGCAAAACAACAGAAATTATACACAGGCTGCACGTATGTTCTCAACCTTCAATTGATGCATGGATGGGTAATGGATGTGTAGGTGGATAATGCAGGTTCAGGGGTGGTTAAATGAATGCACAAATGATTAAATAAGTGATTAACAGGATGGTTTAGTGAATACTTGGTTGTTGGTGCACGGATGGATAGCTGGATTGTTCAAAGGATGTACATGCGTCTACCCAAGTGTCTCAATGCTCCGCTGCAACCCTCCCCCTCCCCCCACACTCCCCCAAGCCCGGATATCTGACTAGACACCGATTCCCAAGCAGCATTGTAGACAGGTAAGCCTGTAGACAGTGTTGACTGGAGGGCTGGGCGAGGGGCGGTCCTATGTCGGCCTGCCTTACAGAGGCACCAGCCACTCACCTCTTCAGCTCCTGCCAAACACTTATGCCCTCACTCTACCACACTACCGCCCTCACTCTACCACTCTACCCCTCTCACGCCCTCACTCTACCGCCCCCAGGCCCTCACTCTACCGCCCTCACTCTACCACCCTCACTCTACCACTCTACCGCCCTCACACCCTCACTCTACCGCACTCACTCTACCACTCTACTGGCCTCACGCCCTCACTCTACTGCCCTCACTCACTCTACCGCTCTACCACCCTCACGCCCTCACTCTACCGCCCTCACTTTACCACTCTACTGCCCTCACTCTACCGCCCTAACTCTACTGTCTTCACTCTACCACTCTACCGCCCTCACTCTACCACTCTACCGCCCTCACGCCCTCACTCTACCGCCCTCACTCTACCACTCTACCGCCCTCACTCTACCGCCCTCACTCTACCGCCTTCACTCTACCACTCTACCTCCCTCACTCTATCGCCCTCACTCTACCGCCCTCTCTCTACCACTCTACCACCCCCACTCTACCGCCCTCACTCTACCGCCCTCACTCTACCACTCTACAGCCCTTACTCTACCACACTCACTCTACCACTCTACCGCCCTCACTCTACCACTCTACCGCCCTCACTCTACCGCACTCATTCTACCACTCTACCGCCCTCACTCTACTGCCCTCACTCTACCACTCTATCGCCCTCACTCTACCACTCTACCGCCCTCACTCTACCACTCTACCGCCGTCACTCTACCTCACTCATTCTACCACTCTACCGCCCTCACTCTACTGCCCTCACTCTACAACTCTATCGCCCTCACTCTACCACTCTACCTCCCTCACGACCTCACTACCACTCTACCGCCCTCACTCAACCACTCAACCAACCCTCACTCTCCCACTTTACCGCCCTTACTCTACCGCCCACACTCTACCACCCACACTCTTCCACTCTACCGCCTTCACTCTACCGTCCTCACTCTACCACTCTACCGCCCTCACTCTACCACCCTCACTCTACCGCTCTCACTCTACCACTCTACCGCCCTCACTCACTCTACCGCCCTCCCTCACTCTACCGCCCTTACTCAACCTCCCTCACTCACTCTATCACCCTCTATCTATCTATCTATCTATCTATCTAGCGCCCTCCCTCACTCTATCTAGCGCCCTCCCTCACTCTATCTATCCCCTCCCTCACTCTATCTATCGCCCTCCCTCTATCTATCGCTCTCCCTCTATCTATCTATCCCCCTCCCTCTATCTATCTATCGCCTTTCCTCTATCGCCCTCTATCTATCTATCCCCCTCCCTCTATCGTCCAAACTCTCTCGACTTCCCTCCCTCTATCTATTGCCCTCCCTCTCTTACACCCACCTCCTTCTCTAACTCCCTGTTCTCTTCTCTTCTCCCGTGCTGATCTGCTGCTCTCTACCACCCTGCCTCCTTCTCTAACTCCGTTCTCTTCTCTTCTCCTGTGCTGATCTGCTGCTCTCTTCCACCAGCCTCCTTCTTTAACTCCCTGTTTTCTTCTCCTGTGCTAATCTGCTGTTCTCTTCCATCCGCCTCTTTCTCTAACTCCCTGTTCTCTTCTCCTGTGCTGATCTGCTGCTCTCTTCCACCTGCCTCCTTCTTTAACTCCATGTTCTCTTCTGCTGTGCTGTTATGCTGCTCTCTTCCACCCACCTCATTCTCTAACTCCCTGTTCACTTCTTTTCTCCAGAGCTGATCTGCTGCTCTCTTCAACCCGCCTCCTTCTCTACCTCCCTGTTCTCTTCTCCCGTGCTGTTCTGCTGCTCTCTTCCACCCACCCCCTTCTCTAACTCCCTGTTCTCTTCTTTTCTCCCTCTGCTGCTCTCTTCCACCCGCCTCCTTCTTTAACTCCCTGTTCTCTTCTGCTGATCTGCTCTCTTCCACCTCGCTCCTTCTCTAACTCCTTGTTCTCTTCTCCTGTGCTAATCTGCTGCTCTCTTCCACCCCCACCTCCTTCTTTAACTCCTTGTTCTCTTCTGCTGTGCTGATCTGCTGTTCTCTTCCACCCCACCTCCCTTTTAACTCCCTGTTCTCTTCTCCTGTGCTGATCTGCTACTCTCTTCCACCCCACCTCCTTCTTTAACTCCCTGTTCTCTTCTCCTATGCTGATCTGCTGCTCTCTTCCACCCGCCTCCTTCTTTAACTCCCTGTTCTCTTCTCCTGTGCTAAGCTGCTGTTCTCTTCCACCCGCCTCTTTCTCAAATTTCCTGTTCTCTTCTCCTGTGCCGATCTGCTGTTCTCTTCCACCCGCCTCCTTCTTTAACCCCATGTTCTCTTCTCCTGTTCTGATCTGCTGCTATCTTCCACCTGCCTCCTTCTTTAACTCCCTGTTCTCTTTTGCTGTGCTGATCTGCTGCTCTCTTCCACCCACCTCCTTCTCTAATTCCCTGTTCTCTTCTCTTCTCCCATACTGATCTGCTGCTCTCTTCCACCGCCTCCTTCTCTAGCTCCCTGTTCTCTTCTCTTATCATGTGCCGATCTGCTGTTCTCTTCCACCCGCCTCCTTCTTTAACTCCCTGTTCTCTTCTCCTGTGCCGATCTGCTGTTCTCTTCCACCCGCCTCCTTCTTTAACTCCCTGTTCTCTTCTCCTGTGCCGATCTGCTGTTCTCTTCCTCCCGCCTCCTTCTTTATCTCCCTGTTCTCTTCTCCTGTGCTAATCTGCTGTTCTCTTACACCGGCCTCTTTCTCTAACTCCCTGTTCTCTTCTCATATGCTGATCTGCTGTTCTCTTCCACCGCCTCCTTCTTTAACTCCCTGTTCTCTTCTCCAGTGCTAATCTGCTGTTCTCTTACACCCGCTTCTTTCTCTAACTCTCTGTTCTCTTCTGCTAAGCTGATCTGCTGATCTCTTCCACCCGCCTCCTTCTTTAACTCCCTGTTCTCTTCTCCCGTGCTAATCTGCTGCTCTCTTCCACCCGCCTCCTTCTTTAACTCCCTGTTCTGTTCTCCCGTGCTGATCTGCTGTTCTCATCCACCGCTTCCTTGTTTAACTCCCTGTTCTCTTCTCCTGTGCTGATCTGCTGCTCTCTCCCACCCCAGCTCCTTCTTTAAAAGTTTAAGCTATTGCCGTTATAAATTACAATAAGTTTTATTTAAGCATTAATTATTTAAAAAAATAAAAGCCATTGTTATTTGTAATATCAATACATCTAAGTCACGTACATACAAAACATGTTGCATTACAAATGCTATAGGTGTCACATTTGCAAATGGTAAAACTATTGGCATTGTACATGACAAAGCTATTAATTTAGCTATTTTCAAAACCAACACATAAATAAAAAATGTGTCATTTACAAGACCAATAGCTCAAACTTTCCTAATGCGAGACCTATTGCATTGCAAATGCTTGTTTAGAGATGTAGTTATATCCTTAAGCAGTGGCTCATAATTCAATGGTATTATTTTATCTACCTCAGCCGCTAACCTTATTCGTAAATAAATAGCGTTTGGACAAAGTCCTGGTATTGGTTGAGCGGGTTTGTAATTAGCGATAACTTGAGTTTTGCTCACGTTTAGTTTGTATCCTGACACTTTTCCAAATTTTATTCCTTCCTCCAATACACATTTCTAGACACAGTTTCAAATCTTATGACACTACACTCCAACCTATGCATCCTTGTTACCTAGACATATGGTTTAACAAACCCAATGTGCCCCATCCAAGAACTATTATCACTAGCCTAAACACAATGAACCTACATCAGATCTTTCACAAACCCACACACATCGCTAGACCCATCCTAGATGTAATTTTTGCAAATCCAGAATTAGTTACCTTTTAAAGGATTACACCAGTCACATGGTCAAGCCACCATGTAGTAGCTGCTTTCCAATACAAAACACCACACCTAACATGCAACCACATATCGACCGTGAAACAAAATCAATTTTGAATTCATAGAACACAACTAACATCCAGCACAGATCTAGACACAATAAATCCATACATAAACTCTATGTGTGCCTTCAGGAAGCTTTTGATATCCTAATCCCAATAGGAAGAAGCAAAACAGGACAAAAGAAAACAAGCGCCTTGGATGAATACAGAACAAAAAAGATAACACAACAATTTGCAAAGCTGCAAAACGCCTGGCTCAAATAAATAACAATCAAGACAAGCTCCACGTACAAAAACTTAACGATCAAGAAATATAAAAAGGTACTAGTCAAACGGAATTTAAAATGCTAACTGGCACATGCATCAACTAAAATTGCCCTCAGTAAAATAGCGAATCGTTAAAACAGGCCGTTACCAAACTCAAAACATGATTTCCCAATGCATCAACCCCAATCCCGAAAAAATTAAAGAATCGCAAATGAACCCACGCGCAAAATTACTGAATCACAAAATAGCGATTTGTTAATACAGAGAAATGCAATTGCTCCCGGAAATAGAGAATCGCAATTAAATAATCGCAAAGGAATGCATCAAACTTCGCAAATACCGAAAATCCCAAAATTCGCTATTTAGCATGAGCAGAATAAGGGGAATCTCAACCAGGAGATAAAGAAAAATTCTAACAGGTGGAGACAATCAGAAACTCTTCAAAAATGCCACTGGAGACCCCGTATGTTATCCAAAATGGCTGCCCTCTACGTGCTCGCAAGGAGGATGAGAATCAATGCAGCAGCACAGCGCAGGAGGAGGATCCTGGAGAGGGTATTCAGGGTGCGCATCACATTGCTGGGCCAGAATGAGGATGAAATTGATGACAAGTACAGACTAAATCGTGCCATGATCATGCGCCTAATTGCTGACCTGGAACCACTACTGCAGCACCAGATCCGTAGGACCAATGCCATCCCTGCAACGTCCAGGTCTTATGCAGCCTGCACCTGCTGACGTCTGGAAGTTTACAGGGGGTCGTTGCGGATGCCGGAGGCGTATCGCAAAGCGCACTTTCACGCTTCTTCAGCAAAGTCCTTGATGCCATTCTGACAATCATACATACCCACATCACCTTCCCCACAATCCCACAGCAGTTGAAAAGGACCAAACAGGACTTCTAACAAGTGGCACAATTTCCCCATGTCATAGGATGCGATGACTGCACAAGCATCAGAGAACCTGTTACTCCCTCGGGCTTACCCTTTCTAGGTGATATAAGGCCAAAGTTTCACCAGCGAACTTCTTTTGCTATCATTTATTCACACATTTATACAGAAATTCCCTAATCAGTGCTTCCAGTTTTACCTAACCATGCACTTACTTCCTTAGGCAGGTGACCTCATTGCAAAGTGGCTTCCATTTAATACCCGCTATTCTGCCCCCGGGGATTCCAAAACAAGCATAGAACAATACAAACGGGTTTTGGTTAATACATAAAATCAAATACAATCAATTTATCAATACACAACCAACTACCTATCTTAACTAAACCCTAACCATCTAACTGCTACCAGAAGAATACTGATAGAGCACGGGTTCACCTGCTAAGGATTTTACCATACTCACCAGGGCCCATAAACACATACATACTTTGAACAGGTAAAACCTAAGCTTTAAACCAGTAGTATTTACTTTTAGGACCTATACCTCGACTTACCAATCCCAGTCACCGGTACCTAGAGTCCTAAGGGATCAAGGGAGTTAGCAAGAAAATAGGCAGTCAATAACATTAGCACTCATAAATAACCACAGACTCGGGAAAGATTTAAACGCTTTATCTAAATATTTTCTTAACGGTCTGTGTCCAAATTAGTCAAAGTTTGTTCAATTAAGAAAAGTATAATCAAAGCAATATGATGTGGAAATATTATGAAACTTTCTTTAAGCATTGAAACATAGGAAGACCGCACAATGACATACCCTTACAACTTTATATTTACCTAGAATGGTGTGAAGACCAATCCTGGCCACGGGCTGGGATAAAGGACAGGACCCCGTTAGTGCAGGTACCAACAGGATAGAACAAGTGCAGACCAGAAATCAGGATAAGTACGGACCAAATTGGATCAGGACGGGACCACCGCAGGTCAGGACCAGCACCCGCAGCTAAAGTGCAACGCCAGCATCACACCCCTCTCTGCAGCTAACAGTCGGACCTCGATTGGGTTATCGAACTCCTCTCCCACAGAACCCCGATTGGGTTATCGAACTCCTTCCCAGAACCCTGATTGGGTTATCGAATCTTCTGACCGAATGCTTCGCCAGCACCTCTGCTCTCGATCGCCTATTGAGTGCGTTGGGTCAGTGACAGGTCAGCTATTCGGACAAGTCGGACAATCTAACTAGCTAAGCCTACCTTAGATGTACAATTTTCCTGGGCAGTGTACCACCCCCCAATGTTGCAAATGTGTGAATTCCCTCACTTTGATGGTCAAAAGATGAGGAGAGGTCATCACACCATACCAGTTATGAGGTCATGCTCTTCAATATTCAGATTAATATTCCCGCCCAAATATTTTATTTTCCCATGCACTTTTATTCCACCCAACAATGGATATTTCAATAATAAATACAGTGTATGCAAAAAATGTTCATTTTGGCTTCCTCTCGAGAGGTCGAAGGGTGAGTTTCCCAGGCGCATCTTCAGTAAGACAGTCACTGGCACAGGTTCAATGCCATGACTCGAGGATTCTTGGAGTCTTGTGAGCAGACTCCAGTTTTTCAAAATGGAGTGCAGCAAGCTTACATCAGGCCCAAATATGAGCTAATAGCAAAGTAGAGGAGAAACAGTTTTAGAACAAAGAGTAAATGAATGCACTGTATACCACTCATCTCTACTCTATTCCCATTACTTTGTTTTAACTACAGCATTAAGGATTACCCAGAACGAACAAATTAGTAAAAGCTGCAATGCAAGCGTTAGTGCATGAGAACATAGAGCAGCCATCTTTAGTTCTAGTGCGCAGAAGCAAAGTTTTCCCACCAAAGCAGTAAGTACGTCATGTCACATGAGTATGACAGACGCATGCGTGGAAAAGTTCTCGTGTTGCGGCGGCCATTTTAGGTTAATCGAGTTACGGTTAGTAAAAGCACATATGCAAGCTTCCCCAGCTTACTAGAAATGTCGTGTTTTGCATTGTTAATAAGACGAAACATGTTTATTAGTGTATTACAGTTTATTTTCAGAGGGTTGAGTCCAAGCAAATCGCTTTTTGTGCAGAACCTTGCTCCATCAGAATGACCTGGAGCCATCCTCAGCCACAATTGACGTGTGCTGAGGACAGCTCCAGACCGTCCTTGCACCTACCCATGTTGGGAATGCTGGCACTCCCCCCCATGGGGCAACCCCCCACAACTTGTTTCCATTCTCCTGCCACCCCCGACCACCCTCCTCGACAATCAGATTATGTACGTGTGCACACAGCGTGCCGACATTATCAGATGGTGCTGGGGACGCTCTAGAAGCCATCTGCTTCCAGCACATCCAGGAGAGATGACTCGATCGGATGAGTCCTTCTCCGGGAAGAGAGGGTGAGGGGTGGGGGAATTTAATTGGCAAACAAGTCACAGGGGGAAAGGAAAGAGTTTTTCCTTTCTCCCGTGTCAGTCTGTAGTAGATTCCTGCTCCATGATCGCAGATGGAGGCACGATCGTGGAGAAGGAATCCATTCCACTAGACTATGGGATGGTGGGAGCAGCAAGTGGCATGGCATCCCAACAATGACGAATTTGTTAATGAAGTAACAAAATGGATGAGATATATAGAAGATCTCCTGATAGTGTGGGACGGAACTGCACAGGAATTTGAAGTATACTTTAACATTTTAAATTCAACTGATGGAAACATAAGGTTTACATATAACATCAGAAATGAGAAAGCATTATTCCTGGACACAGAAAACTATATTCATAACAATAAACTAGAAACCACACTTCACAGGAAAGAAATGTTCACAAATTCGACTCTACAGACGGATAGCTTCCACAGATCAACAGTAAAACATTACATCCGATATGGCGAATTTTTAAGACTGCGACGCATCTGTTCTGAACAACATGAATGGGAGACCAATAGTATCGAAATGCGAACAGATTCAGACAACGTGGCTATAAAGTTGGAGTCATCCAAAAATGTTGAAAACGAGCTAATGAGAAAAGAAGAGAGGATACATTAGTACTAACGCGCAAGGAGGTATTACCTTTGGATAACATTCAAGCAGAAGAAACAAGGGTGAGACTCATCATAAATTATACCAGAGAATCAAAACAAATTGTAAGCATTCTCAGAAAAAAATGGAAATTGCTACAATTAGATCAAACAGTGGGTCAAATAATGGGCAAACATCCCAATATCACGCTCAGACGTGCAAAAAATCTGAGAGACAAGTTGGTACACAGTCACCATCAGGAGCAGGAAAAAAAGGCTTACAGTGGCTGAAAACGAAAGGTTTCATTAAGAGCCAAAATTGCAAAGTGTGCCAAATTGCTGTCAACAATACAGAAGTGACATTACCTAACAACAAAGTATGGATGATAAAAGAGCTTATGACTTGTAAGAGCCAATTTGTAGTATATGTGATCGAATGTCCTTGCTCTTTAAAATACATTGGGAGCATGAAGTGTGAATTTTAAAAAAAGGATACTCGAACATGTGAGGGCGACGGTCAATAGAGACAGAAGCAACGCCGTCGCAAAACATATGGAAGCCATGCATGAAGGAGATTGGAAACTGTCACGTTTCTACGCTTTGGAATCAATATTCCCACATGTCAGAGGTGGAGACAGAGAACGGACTCTGAGATGCAGAGAATCACGACAAATATTGAATTTTCATACCCTATCTCTGTGGGGCCTGAATCAAAGTGAGGAATTATATGTTCACCTCTGATGAAAATTAGGTATTTAATAGAGGACTGAGTGTAATGTTACTTGTGAGAAAAATTAGAGTTGAATTTCTTTCCCCCCAATTTTATTTTTGCTAATTATTATAATCATTGTGAATTCCATGTTTATGAAATGTGAGATAGATTATATGGCAGTAAAATAAAAAGTTGACTCTTGGGACAGCCCCGGGTCTATACAGGATCCCTGGAGACCTATACCTGAGTGAACAGAAGGTTTGGGCTCCCTACCTCTGGTTATACTTTAATGCCATCCTACAGGGTATGGAGATCCCCCAAACTTGGTTGGGTGCAGAAATCATACCCATCCACAAAAAGGCTTTCCCTCTCGACCCAGTTAACTACCGCCCCATCAGCCTCATCGATGTCCTCCAGAAACTATTTGCCCGCCTTTTACTAACAAGGTTGCAGAGTTGGATGGATGAACATCACATCTTAACCTCCCTGCAAGCTGGTTTTCGAGCGAAGGTCTCCACCATCGACCAACTGTTTAGATTACAGTTAGTCTACTGGAAGACGGCATTCCTGGGGCGGGTAGTTTGTATTTGATCTTTGTGGATCTTCGTTCCACATTCGACCTGGTCCAGTGGGACAAGCTTTGGGCAATATTACTAGAGATGGGTGTCCCGGTCTATTTGTGCCATCTATTTAAACGTATGCACCAAGGTACTTATGCAAAGGTGAGGTATGGGAGGAATGGGGAGCTCTCGGCTCCGTTCCCAGTGGAAAAGGGAGTGAGGCAAGGGTGCGTGTTGGCCCCCACACTCTTCTCCCTCTTCCTCAATGGGCTCATTGAACATCTAATGGGAGCGAGGGACCAAGATTCACCCATTTTAGCAGGCCGCAAGATACCAGCCCTGATGTTCGCTCATGATACCCTTCTGTTATCAAAATATTCCATGGGTATTCAGCGAACACTGGAGGCGTTCTGTTCCTTTTGTAGATCCAGGAATCTGGAGATTAACCTCTCCAAAACAAAGTTTATGGTTTATAACGCCAAATCATCCAACTGTCCCCACCCCCATTTGGATGGCTTGGGGTTGGAACGAGTGTCTACCTCTGACTATTTGGGGGTAACATTAAACGATAGAATGGATTGGAGGTCTCACATGCCTAAGGCAAACCTGAAGCTGGCCCAATACTCTTGCGGTATTCTAAAGGTATATAATGAGAGCTCTGTTAAACCATTGGGACCGCCTGTGGAAATTTACAAAGCCCAGGCGAGAGGAGGAGCACTGTATGGTGCAGACCTGTGGGGTCACCTCTGCGCCGCCCCTCTATCCTATACCGAGAATAGTTTTATTAGGCGCCTTTTGAAACTACCCAAGAGTACCCCTCTGACCCCTTTACGGCTAGATCTAGGTTTGGTCCCCATACAGGAGATTATTTCAAATCGCCCCCTGCTGTACTGGAGGCGACTGTGGTCCACCCCTGAGCTCTCGGGCTACAGGGAGGACCTAAGGGACCTTCTGTCCAGAGGGGGTGTGGGAAAAATCCCCTGGCTGAAGTACATTAAACAGCTTTGTTACGCACTTAGTAAGGGAGACATGTGGTCCTCTCCTGAGGAATCCTGCGTCTTGATTTCCAAGAGGTTGATGAGTTTGGTACTCAAGCGATATCGAATGGAACTCACACTAATGAATTCCTCTTTGGGTAGGCTGACTAATACCTTCTTGGATATTAAGGTTATCCCCTATTTTGAGAAATTTTTGGATAATATCCAGCCCTTACTGGCTAAGAAACTATATGTCCAGTTCAGACATGGAACTCTGCCTTTAAGGGCCGTAACATATAAGTGGGTAAATGCTCCTCAGACATCGAGTTCTTGCCAAGGGTGTGTGGACAGTGAAGAGACGGATCTGCACGTTCTGCTCTTCTGCCCTTCCTACTCTAGGGCTAGAGCCTAATGGATCATCCAACTTTGCAAGTCTAGGGGTCTCTGGGATTATAGGGAGGTATTCAGAATCTTAAAATATGACACTACCCCTTTGATTGTGTTTGCGACAGCTAGATTCCTTCTGTCTATGTGGTGCACAAGAGGTGCAAAACTCAAAAATTAAAAATTGTTAAAATTGCTGCCCTTGTGCGAGCACTAATACTGTAATACAGAAGCTACTTTCCAAACAAATAGTCTAGGGACTGCCTATCGATTGTCCCATTTTTAACTCGTATAGTTCTTTGTTACGTTTGTAATATTGTGCTTTTTTTAACTACTATATGAACACAGGCTGTTTTATGACTGTATTATACCATTGCCTAAATTCCTCTTTTTAACTGTAATTGTGTAGACATGTGCTTTTATGGTTTTTAACCTATAATAAAGCTTTTCACTGACTGACTGACATAGCTTATTTTTGATACCTTGCCTATTGCTACAAACACAATATACATCTCAAGCACAGCTCATAGCACTATGATGCTAGCCTAAAACCTTACACCTAAAACAAAACATGCAAACATTTACAATTACTAGTGTAATATTCAAGTAGCAGTTGGGTGTCACTCAAAATGTCATCTATTATTCTTTCATCCATCATTCAGTCTTTTACCATTCATTCTGTCGTTCCATCTGTGTGCCCATCCATATCCAACCCTTTTCAACCATTTGCAAACCTATCCATCATCTATCCATCCATCATTTCACTCATCCATCCCTTCATCCACCCTTTCACTCATCCAGCCTCCATCCATCCACCCTTTCACCCAATCCATCCTTTCACTCATCCATCCATTTCACTCTTCCACCCATCCATCCAACCACTCATCCATCCAACCATTTATCCTTTCACTCATCCATCCACTCTTCCACCCATCCATCCATTCACTTATCCATCCATTAAACCTTTCACCCATCCTTTCACTTACTCATCCATCTAATCCACCCAGTCACTCATCCATACACCCATTCACCCTTTCATCCAGCCATCCTTTCTTCCAGCTCTCCACCCCCTTTCACTCATATATGCATTCTTTCACTCATCCATCTTTACATTCTTCTTTTCACTCATCCATGCACCCATTCGCCCATCCATTCTGTCAATTATCCATCCATGCTTTCACTCATCCATCCCTCTTTCCTCCCTTTCTCTCTCCATTCCCCTTTCACTTAGCCACCCATCCTTCAGCAATCCACCCACCCATCCACTTGGAGACAGAAGAGGCCCATCATCAAGAACTTCACCCTCACTGTAGTTCCTAAAGCAAGGGGTGGGTTGGGGTGGGTGAGGGCTCACTATGCCCCTGCACGTAGGCAATCTGTAAACTTGAAATTCATGAGTCATGCATGATGCACAGTGCCAGGATGTGAGGTGACTGACATAGTGTTGTTTCCAGGGCTTTAAGTGGGATGAAAAAAACGTGAGTCTCTCCAAGGGGTGTGCCTGATGTAATTAAGGATGCTTGTTTCCGGTCCAAGGAAGACATGGCTTGGCAGTTCGGGCTGGACTGTTCCCATGAGGCACAGGGTCAGACTAATTTGCATATGGCCATGTCTGAACTGGGGTGGCTGAGTGAGCTAAAGAATGGTGATGGATTAAACCCAGATCAGTTGACTGGGGGGTGAGTGTTTGATTTGCTCAAACGCTCCGCCATCATCCCCTTTTGTATCGCTTTGTTCGCCCTAAATTGGCAGGGTATGCTCAGACGTGAGTCCCTTGCTCGTTTGGCCACTGGATTCAAGATAGCCTGGCTGATGAGGATTATGAATCCGAAACCGGTCCCAGGATGCTTGTTTCTGGTCCAGGGAAGCCATGGCTTGGCAGTTCGGGCTGGACTGTTCCCATGAGGCACAGGGTCAGACTAATTTGCATATGGCCATGTCTGAACTGGGGTGGCTGAGTGAGCTAAAAAATGGTGCTGGATTAAACCCAGATCAGTTGACTGGGGGTGAGTGTTTGATTTGCTCAAACGCTCCGTCCATCATCCCCTTTTGTATCGCTTTGTTCACCCTAAATTGGCATGGTATGCTCAGACGTGAGTCACTTGGCCACTGGATTCAAGATAGCCTGGCTGATGAGGATTATGAATCCGAAACCGGTCCCAGGATGCTTGTTTCCGGTCCAGGGAAGACATGGCTTGGCAGTTCGGGCTGGACTGTTCCCATGAGGCACAGGGTCAGACTAATTTGCATATGGCCATGTCTCAACTGGGGTGGCTGAGTGAGCTAAAGATGGTGATGGTGATGGATTAAACCCAGATCAATTGACTGGGGGTGAGTGTTTGATTTTCTCAAACGCTCCGTCCATCATCCCCTTTTGTATCGTGATGTAATTAAGGGTGTGGTTTAAAACACCTCAGCTAAAAATATGTGCTGAGCATAATGTGCTGCCCGACTGGTATTTTGCTCTTTCTATCATTGCATCCAGTAACATTAGACCTACAACAAGCCATGACTATTAGCTTTGTCAATGGATGTTAGTTGCATAAAATAAATAAAAGAGCAGCAACTATGGCTTTGTTTTATATATTAATAAAAATTATTCAGCACTAAAATGATGAGACTGTGTAGGAACTTTATCCTCTTCTTTGTAACTTTGTACATTTGTTTTGTACATTTCATGCATCTAACCCTAACAGAATGCTTTGGCAGGAGGAGGCCCATCACATGCTGTAACACCCCAAACTGTCCCATTGACATTCTGTATGTGGCAATCAGCTGGCATACAAAATGACGATGGGCAGGGTGGGACAGCTCTTGTGCTCTGAGGATGAGTGCGAGACGGCCCCATCAGGGAGCTGAGGCCTCTAACTTTTCTTTTGCCTTTCAGCTTGTATTCGGTCGCAAATTCCAGTGATTCTATCCTACCATTTATTTTGCGCCGTTAGTCACTCTTTTGTTGTTTAATAGTGTCTATCAGGGGAAGAGGAGTGACTCCTAGCCCTACCTCTCCTGTTGTTTAAATATATTTGGCAGCGTACAGCTGCGAGAGTATTCTAGTTTAATCAAGTGCTACCCCCAACATTAACATGGAAGGTTTTGGCCTCTCCCATTCGAAAGGAGAGGTGATGCCCTCCTGGCTTATCCAGCTTTATTTGTAGACCCCTCAGTTGCTCAAACCATCTCAAAGACAACATAGTAGGATAAGCTTACTGAACAAAAAAGGAGCTGTATACGTGCCATTTTACATGGTACGATGCTTAAAGAATACTTAAAGAATAATACAGTACCTAAAGGTCTTTTGGTGACGAATGCCCCAAGAATTTTTCTAGATGATGCTTTGTTTAGAAAAGAATGGGCGCAGATTGCATGGCACTACACCCGTGATTGGTCAGTGCTCATCATTAAAACAGCCCTCCGACTTTCTGAAGCCCTTCTAGTTGAAATTCAACTCACTGAGACCCATTTTAGGACTTCTCTTACGGGGTACAAAAAAATACTCGAAGAGCTCAACAAAGAGCTAAATGAGTATAAAGAGAATTTGGCTTAATCCAAAGCCCAGAAATTCCAGTAGGATCTTAAACGCTGGTCATACACCAAGGTTTATCCTTATGTCAGCCCAGATTATATACCAACTAACAGAATTGATTATAACACAGATGGCTTTGGAGATGGCAATTCTATCTCCAGTGGATCTAGTACTGATAGCTCGGGAAGTAGACAACGAGGGAGAGGTAGGTCTGTGTGTGTCGCCGGACACACACTCGACGCTGTCTTCTCATCCAGCAAGGACATCAACTTCAGCCACACCACAGAGCTTCAATGGACGGACCACAGCTGCGTCCACTTCACCTTCAAGAAAACAACGACCCACCACCACCAGCAACAGACCGCCCGCAGAAGCTGGAACAAGATCACAGCAGACCAGCTCGCCACCTCCCTGAGCCAGCACCCTCCTGCCAGCTCAGCGAACCCCAGCCAGGCCGCCGACAACCTCACGAAGTGGATCAGCAACTGCGCGGACGAACTCGCCCCACTGAGGACCCCGCCCAGCAGACCCGGCAGCAAGAAAGCCCCATGGTTCACCGACGAACTCAAGAGCTCCAAGAAGAACTGCCGAGCCCTCGAGAAAGTCTGGAGAAGGGAACCGACACCGGACAACAGGACCTCCTTCAAACTTGCCACCCGGAAACACCACCAGCTGATCCGCGCCGCCAAGAAAACAGCATTCAAGGACCGGTTGGACAACAACGCACACAACTGCAAGGAACTCTTCAACATCGTCAAAGAGCTTTCCAACCCCAGCGCAGGAAACAACGACATCACCCCATCGCAAGACCTCTGCAACTCCCTGGCTTCATACTTCCACAACAAGATCGCGGACATACACAACAGCTTCAACAACCAACCAACGCACACCATGACCGAACAACCACCCCCCACCACCACCCTCCGCGCCTGGACCCCGATCAGCACCGAAGACACCATCCGCACGATGAACTCCATCCACTCCGGATCACCGACCGACCCCTGCCCTCACCACGTCTTCAACAAAGCCGACGCTGTCATCGCACCCCACCTGCGAGACATCATCAACACATCCCTCGACACCACCATCTTCCCCGAGAGCTGGAAACACGCCGAACTCAGCGCCCTACTCAAGAAACCAACAGCGGACCCCACCGACCTCAAGAATTACCGCCCCATCTCGCTCCTCCCGTTTCCAGCCAAAGTCATCGAGAAGACCGTCAACAAGCAGATGGCCGCTTTCCTCGAGACGAACGGATCCCTCGACCCCTCACAGTCCGGCTTCCGAGCCAACCACAGCACCGAGACCGCCCTCATCGCCGCCACCGACGACATCCGAGCCCTGATGGACAATGGAGAAACAGCGGCCCTCATCCTCCTAGACCTCTCCGCGGCATTCGACACGGTCTGCCACCGCACCCTAGTACGGCGCCTCAGCAACGTCGGAATCCAGGACAAGGCGCTGGAGTGGATCACCTCCTTCCTCGACGGGAGAACACAGAGAGTCCGCCTACCACCGTACAAGTCAGAGGCCACCGAAGTCATCTGCGGCGTCCCCCAAGGATCATCTCTGAGCCCCACCCTCTTCAACGTCTACATGAGCCCCCTCGCGGCCATCGTACGCAAACACAACCTCAGCATAATCTCCTACGCCGACGACACCCAGCTGATCCTCTCCCTGACCAACGACCCCGCCGCCGCCAGAGCCAACCTGCACGAAGGGATGAAAGAGGTAGCCGAGTGGATGACGACCAGCCGCCTGAAACTGAACTCGGACAAGACGGAGGTCCTCATCCTGGGCTCCTCTCCCTCCGCCTGGGACGACTCCTGGTGGCCTCCCGCCCTGGGCACCGCACCCAAACCGACAGACCATGCACGCAACCTGGGCTTCATCCTGGACTCCTCCCTCTCCATGACCAGGCAAGTCAACAACGTCTCCTCGGCATGCTTCAACATCCTACGCATGCTACGGAAGATCTTCTGGTGGATCCCCACCGAGACCAGGAAGACCGTCACCCAGGCCCTCGTCACCAGCCGACTGGACTACGGCAACGCCCTCTACGCCGGGACCACCGCCAAGCTCCAGAAGAGACTCCAGCGGATCCAGAACGCCTCAGCCAGACTCATCCTCGACATCCCACGAACCAGCCACATCTCCGGACATCTGCGAGACCTTCACTGGCTCCCCGTCAACAAAAGAATCACCTTCCGCCTCCTCACCCACGCACACAAAGCCCTACACGACCAAGGCCCGAGCTACCTCAACAGCCGAGTCAACTTCTACGCTCCCAAACGCCACCTCCGATCAGCCAACCACGCCCTCGCCGCCGTCCCCCGCATCCGAAGAGCGACTACAGGAGGAAGGTCCTTCTCCCACCTGGCCGCCAAGACCTGGAACTCCCTCCCGACCGACCTGCGCCTGACCCAAGACCACCTCTCCTTCAGGAAGAAGCTGAAGACCTGGCTGTTCGAGCAGTAGCGGCTCCCCCCCCCCCAGCGCCTTGAGACCCCACGGGTATGTAGCGCGCTTTATAAGTGTCACTGATTGATTGATTGATTGATAGAGGTAGGAAACATCAAAATACTCAGCCATGGTACCCTTACCCACAACCGAGGGGTGGGGGCTTTCACCACCATGCATTCCAGCAACATCCGTTTCCACCAATGATGGGTTGGAATCCACCCTTTGTTCCACATCCCCAATACCAACCAAACATGTTTCCCCAGCCTTTTTTAGGGAGGGGTTGGAGGGAACGCCGCAGAAGAAAAGGATCCAACCAGGTGCATTGGGAACAGGAAGAGGCGGTGGGCAACAATGCGAAGAGCAAGACTCAGAAACAGCGAACAGGCCCAAGCACCCTGAGAGCCTAATCACTAATCTCTCCTCTGTGAGCCTTAGCACTGAAGAGAAATCCGTCCTGGAGAAGGGATTGGGCTTTATACCCACTGCTCGCCTTGACCGCTTTAAGTTACACTGTGATTTGTCTGATTTCTTTCGTAAGTTAAGACTTAAGAGCTTCTTCGAGAAACAGACGGTGGAGGATTCACAGTTGTCTTCAAGCGACACTGGTTTTAGGCTTAAATCTACCTTTACCCCTCCCCGTCATGCAGTTCCACCCTAGATAATATCTTTCGAACAAGCAGTCTTTAACGAAGTCGAAGCTTTAGAAGAGCCATCTTCTTACAGGAACTTGAAAGCCACTGAATTCCAGGCCATACAAGCCATCCAGAATAATACCAACATTGTCATAAAGAGTGCTGACAAAGGCGGAGGAATCGTCATCCAGGATGCAGCAGCCTATGATATTGAGTGCAGACGACTCCTTGATAGTACGACCAACTACGTTTGTCTCAGAGAAGACCCCTCACTTTCTCTCCAAGAAGACATCTTTGAACTAGTGACCACAGCAGAACGCGATGGACACATTACGAAGCAAGAGGCAGATTTTTTGACTACATCGGAAGGAAAAATACCATTCTTTTATACCCTTCCTAAAACTCATAAAAATAAGGTACCACCTCCTGGACGACCCATCGTCTCTGGCATTGGTTCTTTGCTTGAACCTTTGTCAAAATATTGTGATTTCTTTCTGAGACCGCTGATACAGGCGACCAGCACTTACATCAAAGATACTAAAAGCCTTTTAGCAATGCTCCAGAAAATCACTATGCCAGATGAACCCTGCTATCTGGTATCATTAGACATGTTGGTACAATTGGTTCAAGTTTATAACCACTTAGTGTCCGATTCACCTGTTTTTAATGATCGCTGGCTGGCCCTTTATTAAAATTGGTTCAGGGAACAGCTGGCCATCTTTTAATTCACTACTCACTCTTCTGGTCACCACCTCACAAGTAAAAAAAAAACAGCTCCGCTGTAATTCAGGCGTTGTAGCACACCGGGGAGACATTCGGTCTCCCTGGTGGGAACCCGATGATGAAGCATGTCACCAACTAGGTTGGTGGGTGAGGGTTCTTTCAATAAACAAAGTTTTTTTTCACTAAGCACACACCTTTCTTTTGCCTTTCAGCTTGTATTTGGTCGCAAATTCCAGTGATTCTATCTTACCATTTATTTTGCGCCGTTAGTCACGCTTTTGTTGTTTAATAATAGCCTCTCGCTGGCAAACAGCTGTGCTCCCTGCAAGGGCCAAAATTACAGACAAAAGGCGTCCTTAAAAGGGATCCTTACCGTCAACGGGCATGAGGTCCAAATTAAGGTTGGTCCGTAAATTTTAAGGACAATTGGTCACCCTAGCAATAGTTTGCCTGCAATATCTAGTCTCCGATTTGAATAAAGACCCATGAATGTAACACTGAAATGTGACTTCTTCTAACCCCATTCATACCTATTTTTCTATCTCTCTCATCACACAAGGGGGGAAGGGATTAGCAAAAAGGCGAGAGAGCAAAACAGAAGGTGAGTGGCAGGCATGGGGAGGTGAGGGGGGATGTACTTTAGGGTGAATGTTGGAAAAAACACGCTCTCTCATTGTGCTTAAACTAAAAGTAAAAAATAGTGGTACAAAAAAGTAGTGGAAGAACACAAAGTAATGCGTCCATGCTCCAGGGGAGGGACAAACCTAAGAGGAAGAAAGCCCTTACAAGCTAACCCATAAGAAACAAGTAAATGAGTGTGACAATATAGCCAACCAATATTACTCAACGGGCGAGCCCTAAGCCACTGTAAGTTAGCAATGTCAATCAACACTCAGTGCATGTGCTGTCTGGTAACTAAGACAAAGAAAAGTGTTCAGCGCAAGTAAGGGAAAAGCCTTAGTGGTTAAGGTACATCTTGCAGTAATTACCGCATACACAAACCCTTTTTTCCTGAGTGCCTGTAATGAACAACACCCTTGACCGCAAATAAAAGAAGCATTGGCAAAGCCAATAGGTCTTCCTTATCTAAGAGCTATTGGATTTAACAATGTGTTTTTGCCATGTTGTGCAACAGCGTGGCTGCTGTTCAGCATGTCTAAAAATTAGTGGTGTGGAGTATCCAGAATGGAGTGTGGAGGAGTGGGGGGGAGTAGAGTGTCGTAGACTGGATTTGTTGAAGTAGAATGCCAGAGTGGAATAGAGTTCAGTGGCCGAAGAGGGCACTGTTGTGGAGTGGCTTAAAGTGGAATTGGATAAAGTGTGGTGGAATGGGGGGGAGTAGGTTGAGGAAGTGGGTGGATTGGATTTGGGTAGAGTGGGTTGGATTGGGGTAAAGTAAGTTGGATTGGAGTATAGTGGTGTGAATTGGAGTGGGTGGACTGTATTGGAGTCAGGTGGATTGAAACGGGGTGAGGTGGATTGTATGAAGGAGGATTGGGGTGGATTAGATTGGTGATGGGTGGATTGGGGTTAGGTGGAGTGTGGTGAATTAGAGTTGGGGAGTGGATTGTTGAACTGACTGTAAGGGTTGGTTTGCATTGGAGTGAGGTGGATTGGACTGAAGTATCATGGATTGGAGTGTGGTGGGCTTGATGGATTGTATTGAGTGGGTGGACTGAACTGGGATGGGAGTCCAGTGGATTGGGGTGTGGTGGATTGGAGTGGGTGGATTGGAGTGGAGTAGGATGGAGTGAGGAGGATTGGAGTGGAGTAGGAAGGATTGGGGTGGACTCGAGTTGGGTGCATTAGATTTGTGTGGGGTAGGGTTGGTTGGAGTGAAGTACATTGGATTGCAGTGGTGTAGACTGGATAGGAGTGAGGTGGATTGGATTGATTGGACTGAAGTAGATATGAATGAGTGGGGAGGATTGGAGTGGGGAGGATTGGAATGGGGTGAATTGGATTTGGCTGGATTGGTGTGGTGTGGATTGGATTGGAGCTGGGTGGACCGGATTGGGGTGAGGTGGATTAGATTGGAGTGGGGTGGATTGTTTTGGATTGGAGGGCGACAGATTGTTTTGGATTGGAGTGGGGCAGATTGTTTTAGATTGGAGTGTGGCAGATTGTTTTAGATTGGAGTGGGGCAGATTGTTTTGGATTGGACTACAGTGGGGCAGATTGTTTTAGATTGGAGTGGGGCAGATTGTTTTGGATTGGACTGCAGTGGGGCAGATTGGAGAGTGATGGGTTGGGAGGATTGGAGTGGAATACAATGAGTGGCTTGGGTTGGAGTGGGGTGGACTGGGGTAGACTGCACAGTTATATATTAAAGCATCATTTCCGAAATTACACACACAAGAATGAAACAATGTCGTTTTGCAATAAATGAATCCTCATCTTTTGAGAACAGTGCAGATGATCAAAAACAAAGCAAAACATGGGTGCAAAGTGAGTAAAGAAGACTTGGCAAAATTAAAGAAAGTTAAATACAGAAAATAAATCTTTGCAATGTATTTGTTCTGCTGGCTCTATGGAAATGGAATATAGTTCTTTCAAAGTTTATTGGTCCCCCATTGTGTCTATCTGTTCAGATGCTCCTTTGCACAAATGATCCAAACATTATTTTTTTTTTTTATACTTTTTTTATCCTCATATTGCGAAAATCTTATGTATATGGAAAATTTGGTTTCTGCCTCTGAAGCTTTTTTTGTACCGTCACTGCCCAATGGTCTCTCTTGTCTTGGGAGTTTTCCCTTGTCTTGCTCGGTCAGAGGAGTTCCTTTGCCATTTACATATAAACATATCTGTAGTCGAAAGGAGGAGAGCTAGCCACCTTGGCTACTCTATGAGTATCATACTCATTAACCAGATTATGTTTTCGCTTTAATCATAGGACAGTGTGTTCTGCCCTTTCCTCAGAGGTCAGATGTTTTTCCATGATTTCCCAATATTTAAACCTCTTGCTAGTTTCCCCCTTCTATCTAGTTTATTTGTCTTAATCGCTGAGTTCATCCACTCTCCATGCGTCGGGGGTGATGGACCAATCCACTTAATGCAGATCTCCCTTCTAGCTATCACCATTAATACAAAAAGTAACTTTGCTTCCATTACTGTTAATTTAACTTTCTCAGCTGTGTTACCAATCCCATAGAGAATAAGAGTTGTACTTACTTTTAGGTGTTTTCGAAATATCAAATTTAGCGTCTTACCAACTTCTTCCCAAAATATTCTCAGGGATGGGCAGCACCAGAACGTATGGACATCGTCTGCCCTTTCTTCCCCACATTTAGGGCATTTTTTGATTCCTGCGTTTTTTGAATTTTGAGAGTTTTTTCGGTGTCCAATAGGCTCTATGCAAAGTATAAAGATGATTTCTTTTCAATGCCGCGGATTTTAATGTTGACCAGCATTTCTCTATTGAATCTTCCCATATATTTACTAGGTCTTCTATAGTCAGGTCTCTCCCCCAGATTTGGTCTACCATCTGGGAAGTTTCATCTTCTTCCGTTATAAGGGTCCATTACCATTTTGCTACCTCCTTGTTAATGGGTAGGATTTTTATCATTTCTTTTTCTAAGGTCTTGCTATCTTTATCATGTGTTGGTATTGTCTTTGCCCAGCTGCTTAGTTGATAAAACTTGAATTTTGATATTGTTCCATTGGAGATCTTATGCATTTCTTCCCATGAGATTAATGTTGACCCAGGGGGCGTGGCTTAGCACGCGAAGCAAATGGTCGCCTGCGGGTAGAGCTCCGTGCCGAGCTCCCCTTCCCGGCGCTGTTCTCCGAGAATATTCTCCACAAAGCCTGCCGAAAAACATCGGCGAGTGCCCCGCTGGCTCCGACACGGCGCCTGTCCAATTTTGGCGCGGATCGGACCTGTAACACCGCCCGCGGCCGCAGACGTTGCCTCCAGTCCAGGCGCGGGCCCAGGAAACGCCGGGGATCCGGAAGAAGAGGTAGGCCCGAAAACGTGGCCCACACCAATCACGAACGGACCACACACCGGCGTACCGGAGGCCGTCCGCCTCCTACGACGATGAGGCACTGAGGTGAGGCGACCGCACCAACACGGCCGGACACCTCACGCACCTACTGAAGCGGAGTGGCGGGAGTGCCCTGGAGCTGGCGGTGGCCGCTAGGCCTGGGCGCGTCTCCCCTGCGACAGGCGCCGCATAGACCCGAGCACACAGAGGAGAGGAGAGGTGAGAGGCTGGGCCTTGGGCACCTGGGGAGCTGGTGAACAGAGGAGGTTGGGGCATGCAACACGGCACTCACCGGTGGACGCACGAACCGCAGCACACGGCACACGGGACCCTGGCTGCCGGCAGTGCCCACGAACACACACTGAGTCCTGGCTCCTCACCGCAGCATAGCCCGCAACCCACCGGCACTACCCCAGGCACGCAGTGTGGGAATAGCGACGCCCAGAAGTATTGAACCCGACCAGGGGGAACGACGACCTGCATTGACTGCGCCCCGAGAGAGGCTGGGCGCCGAGTTGCCGCACGAGCCAGTCAGAGACGCTCGCCGTGCTCCCGCCGGACGTCGGCTGCTCACTGCCCTCGCCAACGGCCGGACTGGACAGGCCTGGACCACAGCTGAAAAACACGCTGCACCCCCTCAGCCAGAAGCGCTTGCGGGGAGAGACACACCGCGGCCCATACTACTAACGGCTGACCCGGCCAGAACATAGAGAGCACCTAGGAGCGGGCCGGCAGGGGGTGTCCACCCACCCTACCCCCAACATCCGACGCCCCGTGTCACACCCCGCTGGCTGACCGCGGCGGTCCTTACTCGGAACACCCCGCGCCGACTCCTGGCCCCCCCCTGGCGGACCGGCCTACCCACTCGACACCTTCCCATCGTGGGCCCCTTCGAAGGCGCCAAATACCACTTCAAGCACCGATGTCCGGCGGGACCAGGGCACGGACCGGCACTGGGGGCGCAATAACCAAGGGCAAAATGGATAAATCCGGCAAAACCACTGACCAGGACCAAACAGCAGCAAAACTCGACACCATGCTTGCAGCCATGGAACGGCTGGAAGAATCTATCCAGCTCACACGCACCTCCCTGGCCACCAAGATCGACAGTGTGGCCATAGACCTCACGCACCTCCGCGCTGACCACAAAAAACTTGCTGACCGCACCACGTCACTGGAGGGAACCGTGAAGGAGCTCCAACCCCAAGCCAGCCAGACACATACCCACATACAGGACTTGCTGAACCGAGTGGAGTTCCTAGAAGACAGGGCCGAGGACGCGGAAGGCAGGGCGCGAAGAAACAATGTACGCCTGGTCGGCGTTCCGGAAAAATGGGAAGGGAGAAAGCCAGAGGACCACATGGAAAGATGGCTGACGTCCATCTTGCCTGAGGGCACACTCTCGCCTCATTTCGTGGTGGAACGCGCCCACAGAGTCCCGACCAAACCCTTGACGACGGGCTCCAACCCAAGACCCATGCTTCTCCGCATTCTAAATTACAGAGACAGAGACACCATACTGAGAGAAGCGCGCAAACTTGATGATGTGAGAATCGAAAACACCAAGGTAATGTTCTTCCCGGACTACACCATTCAAGTACAGAGGCAGAGACAATCCTTCTTAGCGGCGAAAAAGCGCCTACGCCAACTGGGCCTCCAGTACTCCTTGCTGTTCCCCGCGAAACTAAGAGTGATAGCCGGAGAGAGAACCCATTTCTTTACAGATCCAGCCGAAGTGGAGGCATGGCTGGACAGCGGCACAGACTCGGCCCCCAGAACACCGACGGACCGCACAGGCGGACGCCAACTTAGCGGGTCCAAGAGACGGCGCCGGCCAAGGCAACGGGCGCAGGAACACGCGAACAGGCCACAGAAGACGCCTCCCCCTGCGGACACTACACAGCAAGAAAAACGAGAAGCCCTACGACTTGTGCGGGAACTCAGTCACTCCCCAGCGCCCAGCGAACCAACTGGCAGCGGTACACAAGACCCACCAAGCGACGACGAAGCAATGTATGGAATATCGGACTCTCCTGTGACGGATCCTGGGCCGGACGTCACACCCCAAACATCAGACTACATCGGCTAGCGGGCTACTAGGGCATATTCACCGTGCATCCCACACGAGCGCTCGAAAGGCCATCAGCGAAGAGACAGCGGATCCAGTCTGGGCCAGCCCGACCCGGCGAGGCCCATGGAACACTGCGGTCTGCAGCTGGCCCTGATGATACTCCAATGGACACTGACCAGCCGACCCCCTACTCCTGCGGCCGCCTGTCCTGCCGCACGCTGCTGAAGTCACGTAATGTATGGCATTAAAAGTCTATTTTGTATCTATGACTCTTGTGATTGGGACCGGCTTAGGCTTCCATACACCCCCCGGGAAGGGGAGCGACCCCTATATGATGACTCTAACAACACTTAACCAGCCGCTGCTGCTAGCACTGCACAGCTGCCCCCAGAACTGAACTAGACTTTGTTACTCTCCTAGAGAGCATGGACGGGAGCACGTTTGCCCACCGACCTTTTGGTATTTCGCATGTTTGCGTTGTTCATTGGCTAACTGTTTTATTGGCCATGTTGATTGCCTATTTTCCCCCTTTACAGTATTGCAATGGCGTGCGGGACAGTCAATATTCCTTATGGACAGTGGGCGGGCGGGGGGTGGGACGGGGAGGCCGCTCTGGGGAAGCCGTTAATATAATGCAATGTCTGTGATCAATGTATGTACATGGAATGTGAGAGGGATGCACACACCGTCCTGGCGGTACCAAATATACTCATACCTCAAACGCCACAACGTGCAAATTGCCCTTTTACAGGAAACGCACCTCTGCGAAACAGAAGTTACCACTTTGCGCCGCAGGTGGAGAGGTCACCTTTATGCCACACGTCACTCCTCCTATGCTAGGGGGGCGCTGGTGTGGATACGCCCGGGCACCCCATGGATAGCACAGGACACCTTGGTAGACCCTGGGGGGAGGCATGTAGCAGTCCGAGGCAGGATTGACGGGAACCCAATAGTGTTAGCCTCGATCTATGCACCCAATACGGGGACACAAGACTTCTTAGCACAGCTATCCAACACCCTGGCACCATGGCATGGCATACAGTGGGTACTGGGCGGGGACTATAATTGCACACTGGACCCTTCGCTGGATCGCTCCCGTCCACCACTGCCCAATTCCCCTGCTCATCACGCAGCGCGAGCCCTCCTGGACTGGTCCGTGCAGTGGGACCTACAGGATGCGTGGCGCAGCCACAACCCAGACACCAGGACCTACTCCTTCCACTCAGGGGCACACGACTTACATGTACGCCTGGATAGATACATGGTCTCTAGAGATCTGCTGCCGGCGATCAGAGACACACAATACTTGGGCCGCACACATTCGGACCACAATCCACACCTCATGACAATTGCCTGGGAACAACCGGGCCACCAATCCCCACCTGGAGACTACAACCAGACCTTTTGCTTGACGGCGCATTCAGAACCTCGATAGGGGCGCAAACAGCACAACACTTCGAAGATAATAACAACACTGCTTCCACACCCCAGCTAGAGTGGGACGCGTTCAAAGTAGTACTGAGGGGGCTATGCCTCGGCACCCAGGCACACACCCGCCGACAGTTGGAGGCAGACCTGAAGCGGTTGGAAGGGGATTTGCTGCAAAAGGAACAGGAAGCGGCAGGAGGGGATAGTGTAGGGCTGCTCGAGGCGAGGACGGAACACGACAGACTGATAGGCAGACTGAAACAGGTCAACTTCACTGCACACTCGGCACGCACACACCGCTACGGCGACAAGCCAGGCAAACTGTTGGCCTGGCTGATACGACGAGAAGACCGCTCTACCCCAGTGACGGCCATAAGCCCGACCGCAGACACAGTGGTATACACCCAAGCGGACATACATGCCGCCTTCGTGACACACTATAAGACATTATACCGGTCACAAATGGGCGACCCACGACCAGACATCCAAGCATACCTAGAGGAAATCACGCTCCCCACCCCAACTGACAACCAACGAGACGATCTTGGATCGCCGTTGGTGGCGGAAGAACTGCGTGATGCCATATTTGCCCTCTCAAATGGGAAAACCCCTGGCCCGGACGGGCTGCCCGCAGAATATTACAAAGCATACTCAGACATCCTCATCCCCGAGCTGCTCAGAACATATTCGGCAGCTCTAGACAGCTCATCCTTACCAGCGTCCATGAACGAAGCAATGTTGGTATCGCTTCTCAAACCAGGTAGGGAAGAGACACTCCTCGGGTCATACCGACCGCTGGCCCTACTCAACACGGACTACAAGATCCTGGCATCAACACTGGCCCGCAGACTGGCGGCCTTGGTGCCGGCCCTAGTGCACAAAGACCAAAATGGGTTTGTCCCGACAAGATGCACCTCCCACAATATCCGGAGGCTGTTCAGAGTACAGGAGTATGCAGTCCAGACGTGGCCGAGATCGGGTTGCCTGGTGCTGGACTTGGAGAAGGCGTTCGACTCCGTCGAATGGCCCTATCTAGTGGCAGTGCTACGTAAATTTGACCTAGGTGATGACTTCATAGAACTGGTGGGCTTGCTATATGGGAAGCCTGAGGTTAGAGTGCGCACTGGGAAACTGATATCCGAGCCCATCTCAGTCAGAAGAGGCACCAGACAAGGCTGCCCACTTTCCCCATTATTATTTTCCCTGGCGATCGAGCCCCTGGCCGAACGACTGCGCATTAGTGGAGCACGCTGGGGCATCCCGCTAGCTGACGGCACACATGTCGTGTCGCTATATGCGGATGATTTGCTCTTGTACATCAAAGACCTAGATAATGTGCCGCTGGAACTGTCGGACATTTTCCGAACGTTCGAACTAATGTCAGGCCTCAAGGTCAACTGGGCCAAATCGGGGGCATACTCGTTCACTCCTGACGACCCGGACCCTGTACTTTACATCAATAATGAACGACTCCCATGGTATCAAACCACGTTCAAGTACCTGGGTATACACGTGTATAGGACCCCCCCAGACATTTTGGACGGCAATCTGACACAGGCCATAACGTCTGTCAGAACACAGATCGCCTTCTGGAAGACCCTCCCCATCAATGTGCCAAGCAGAGTGACCTTAACAAAAATGATAATACTCCCCAGGCTCCTGTACTATTTTGCCAACCTCCCACTATACATCCCTGTCCGTGTGTTCAGGGAGCTGGAGTCCATGCTCAGAGATCTGATCTGGAACACAGGCAGACCGAGGGTGGCACTGACGAAACTATACAACCCGGTCACTGAAGGCGGCATGGCAGTCCCGAACCTGGAGCTCTATTATCTTGCCGCACAGGTGCAATGGGCGGTGGCCTGGATCTCGGGCAGAAACCTAGAGGACACGGCTACGGCCACAGATATCCTCTCCCCACTGCAGATACTTACCCTATTCCACCCGCTGACGAGCCCTAGGAAACACTCGCAACTGCATGTAGCTGTGGCCACTAAATGCTATGATAGATGTTTACGTCTCACTAAAACCACCGTGCCATACGCGCCAGCGTTGCCACTCCTGGGTACCCCCAAGGCCACGTCAGTCGTGACGGAGGCGGCACTGGAACAGTGGACACATGCAGGCATAGAAACAATGACGGACTTGTACGCAGATGGCGCTCTACTCCCCTTCGAGACGCTGGCTGTTGACACGGGGCTCCCTGCGGGACAATTCCTGCAACATGCCTCAATACTGAGGACGCTCTCGCAGAAATGGGGGACCATCGCTGACGAACCACCCACGCACCAGCTAATCCAGTGCATGCACGTGATGGGCAACGGGACGCATGTGGTGCACTGGCTGACACAGGCGCTGCTCTCGCACACACAAATCACATTGCAACCCCTACGGGATAAATGGGCGGCAGATAGAGGGAAGGCATGGACGGACAAGGAATGGGCGGTGATACTTTCAGGTCCCCGCAACATTCCCCGTAACGCACGCTTCACACAGATCCAATTTTATGTCCTGCACCGTGCATATCTATCCCCGGACAAGATAAACTCATATTTCCCGGGCACAGAGGCCAAATGCCCGAGATGTGACACGGAGGGAGCAGACCTCCTCCATATGCTGTGGCAATGTCCCCTACTTCAAACATACTGGCAGTCGATACTAACTCTACTGAAGCACTGTACGGCGATGCAGATCCCATTCTCGTGGGAAGCATGCCTGCTGGGCCTCTTCCATAGGACCAAGCTAAACAGGGTACCTTCCCGCTTCTGGGATCTTGGCCTTATTACGGCAAAGAGACTCATCACAAAGCACTGGAAGCGGGCGGCACCACCCGCGATGGAACACTGGCACGCTTCACTAGACAACTGGGCGAAAGCGGAGAGTATATCCTTACATAATGAGGAGACGGCGGGACTGCGTAAATACCCCATAGCGACACTCTGGGACGACATGCTCCGCTCCTTCCACAGTGGGCCCCAGACGCCAGAGACTCCTGAGAGACAGACACCCCCGGACGGGGAACACAGAGATGACCACCACGCTCCAGACGCAGCGGACAACAGACGTACCGACCACACACCTGACACCTAGACTCCCCCTCTTCCCCCCCCCCTGCCCCACCAGCGCGCCACAACCGCGGCCACCCTCCAGCATCGACATAGTAGCTACCGGATTTGCCAGAGCAGACACGACCCACACCACCACTGGATCCCCCTCCCCCTCCTTGCCCCCCCCCACCGTAGTTCCTGCTGCCCGCCACACCACACGCCACACGACCCCAAGTTCGATATCCTTTTCCCCTTACGCTTTTATTGATTTTGTTCACAAAACAAGCTACGACAACAGAAACAGCATGATCACGCAATGTTTAAATGCTGATTTTATCCGCATACTGCTGCAATGTACTTTACAAACTGCTCCACGTTCTATGTATGCATTTCTTTAACTACTGTACCTTAGTACATCAAGACTCTGTATGACATATGCTTGACTTTTTTTTTTCCTGTGCACTGAATAAAAGATATATTTAAAAAAAAAAAAAAAAAAAAAAATGAGATTAATGTTGACCCATTTAGGAGTTGACCCCAATATTTGATATTATTTTGTTTTAAGGGGGTGGCCATGGCATCTTTTAAACAATCCGGAGTTCCGGGAGAGTTCCATATCGGTGCCATTGCACTGTAATAAGGGATTTTTAGAATCGTTCTAATTTGTATCCAAAGTTTAACTGCCTCCTTCAGTACTTTTAGCTTGATTTTCTTGAAGTATTTTTGGTGAGCAAATTTAAAGAGGAAGTGGTCCTCAGATTCTGTCATTACTTGCAGATATACCGGGTAATATTGGTGTATTCTTAGAAGAGCCCGTATATTTTTAAATTGAAAAGCCCTGTAGTATTCTATTAAGTCCGGACTTGCTATCCCTCCTTTCTCTTTTTTCCTCCTGAGTTTTTTCCACGATATTCTGGTTCCCTTGGAGGCCCATATGAAACTTGCTAGCTCTCCCTGCAGTTTTTTTTATTCGACTTTTTTAAATTCCAATGGAATAGTGTTGAACAGAAAGGTATATTTTGGGAGTATTGTCATTTTTATAATGTTAGACCTCCCTATAAAACTTAAAGGTAGGCTAGACCACACTTTAAGCAATTTTCTCACCTCTCGGGCTACTCTGTTTAAATTGTTTTGTGGTATTTTATCTAAATTTTGATTTACCAAGATGCCCAAGTATTTTATCTCTTGCTTTATGTTGGGGCTATTGAAGTGTGTATTCCATGTCATTATTTCTGTTTTTGTGTGGTTGACTGAGTATCCTGAAACTTGACCAAAAGTACTAATGATGTTTTCAATAGCTGGTTTAGATTTTACATATTTATCTGTGAATAGCATCAGATCGTCTGCGTAAAGTGCTAACTTTTTCTCCCAACCCTGGTATTTAAAGGGAGGAATTTCCTTACAGCTTCTGAGTTTGTTTGCTAAGGGTTCTATATAAAGGTTAAAAAGCAGGGGTGAGAGAGGGCACCCCTGTCTAGTGCCTCTGCCAATTTTGATATTACTCGTAAGGCTGCCATTAACCAGAATTCTTGATCTAGGATTTTTATAAATTTCTCCTATTGCATGTAGGAAGGAGTCCCCTAGGTTATTTTTAGTCATTATACTATTCAGGAATGCCCAGTTTACTCTATCGAATGCCTTAGCGGCATCGACAGTTAGTATTGTGAGAGGGGTATTTTTTGACGTAGCTATGTCTATAGCGCTCATGAGTTCATGTGTTAGTTCATGCAATTGTCTTCCTTTTGTGAAACCTTTTTGGTCTGGGTGTATAAGTTGAGATGTAAACTTTCCCAATCTTGTTGCCATTATTTTAGTAAATATTTTATAATCTGCATTGAGCAGAGATATCGGTCGAGTGATTCACATTTTTTGGGGTCTTTCCCTGGCTTTAAAATAATTGTTATCACTGCGTCATTCCATGTGTCCGGCAGCCTTTCCTTTTTTTTAAAGGACAAAGTTACCAGCTCTGTTATATGTGAGACTAAAGTATCCATTAAAGTCAAGTACAACTCATTCGGCAGTGCGTCTGGACCTGCGGCTTTTCCTTTTTTCAGGGTTTTTATTATGTTTTTAACCTCGGTTGTTGAAATTTCCATATTTAGTTCGTTTTTCTCCTCCTCAGATAATTTTAACACTGGCATGTCTCTTAAATATTCCTCTATCTGTTCCTCAGATGGGTTGACATCTTCAGTATATAGTTCAGAGAAGAAAGTCGCAAATTCATTTCTGATTTCCTCTTCCGCTGAAGTCAGGCTTGCTTGGTCTTGTTTTATTAAGGTTTTTACTTTATTTCTTACTGTGTCAGTCTTTAGTTTCCATGCAAGCCATTTTCCGCATCCCTCCCCATATTCGTGGTTTGCAAGTTTGCTTGCTTCCCACTTAGTTTTTACTCTTTCTTCAAGAATATCACTTAGGGAGTCCTTCTGCCTTTGTCTATCTTTTTGCAAGCTTTCTTTCTTGTCCGGATCTCTTTCCATTAGTATTTGGGTGTCTAGGGTGTTTATGGTTTTTTCTAAATCTTTTATTTCCTGTTTCGCTTTCTTTGATTTATGTGTTCCAAGGCTAAGTAGCTTGCCCCTTAATACGGCCTTATACGTGTCCCATACAATTTGTTTTGATGTTCCTGTTTTATTGTTTTCAAAAAAGGCTTCTGTTTCTTCCTTAAGTGCTTGTACAATTTCTTGATCTAAAAACATGGCTCTTTCCACCGTAAACCTTTTATGTGTCTGGGTTACCTTAGTTCGTAACAATAACTGTACGGCGGAATGGTCCGATAGGTGCGCTGGAATGTGGATTAGGTTTGTTACATTTTTAGTAGGCTTCTATCTATTAAGAAAAAATCGATTCTAGATCTATGTCCTAGTTTTTTATTATGTAGTGTGAAGGGTTGGCTCTTATCTCCTTTTTCTTTCCATATATCTATGAGCTCTAAGTCTCTCTTATGAAAACCAATCCACTCCCTCATTTTTGGTAAATTAGGTTGATTAAGATTTCTTCCTGGGGGAGACCTATCAGTTTTAGGGTCTAAGATAAGATTAAAGTCTCCTCCTAGAATTACTGGAGTGTTAGCTAGTAACAAATGTGTATACAATTTCTGTAAGGGCTCAGGGTCATCAAGGTTGGGGCCATAATAACCTGCTATTGTAAAAACGGTGTTCCCCAATTTTATTCTTGCTAATGCCCATCTTCCTTTACTATCCACTTCCGAAAATTCCATAATTGCATTTAAGGATTTTTTTAGAACAATGGCTACACCTTTGATGTTGCACCCTTGATTTGTGCAAATATACGTATCCACCCATCCTAGATTTTTCATCATCTGATCCCATTCCTCTTTCAGTAGGTGTGTCTCCTGCAAGATAATAATTTCACTTTCAGATGCTTTAAGATATTCTAGGATTTTGTTTCTTCTACTTTTCGTTCTCATGCCATTAACATTCCAGCATAGTATTTTTATGTTTCTACTAGTGTCTCCCATTATTTTTGCTTATTTTTATTGTCTTTAGTTTGCCGGTTTCAATAGCTTTGGTAGTGAATTGTTGGTGTTCCATTCTTTTCTAATTTTTTTTCAATATTGAGGATTTATTTTTTTGGTTTTTTTACCCCATTTTGCTCCCCACCCGTTTTTTTATTTGTGTTTTTTTTTTACTTTTCTGATTTTGTGTTTTGTTCTTACCCTCCCCGGGGAAGCCTCCTTCTTCTTTTCTTGGGGTTTCCATCTTAACCCCTTTTGGCTCCTCGAAACTGGACCTGGAGTGTCTGTTTTATTTATTTTTCGCCGTCACCTTTTCACAGATGTTTACGAATATTTTGTTTTTATTTTTTATTTTTTTTCCGGCCTTTGAGTCCATTTTCAGATTGTGGAGTTTTCCATTTGGACAGTGTCTTTCATTAGACTGAGCAGATTTTTCACTTCTTCAGGGTCTCTGATGTTTCTCATTTTGTTGCGCCACATAATTCGTAAAGAGGGTGGGAACTTCATTTGTACTGTGGCCCCTAGAGATTGTAATTCTGGCATGAGTTTTCCCAACTCCCATTGTCTGTCCTGAGATGCTTTGGACATATCAGATCTAATTCTGAAGGACTAAGAGTCTTTACTAAAATTTCCCTTTCTCAAGGCCTCACTAAGGATCTTCTCTTTTAATGTATAAGTCTTGAAGTTTATAAGGATTTTCCTGGGTGTTTTTCTATCTTTGGCCTTTCCAAACGGGTCTATGTGGACTCTCTGTATGTCTTCTTCCAGCGTCTCAGCGTCGCTCCATGGAAAGTGTTCCACTAGGAGTCCTACAATAAATTTCTTAATATCAGTACCTTCTTGATTTTCTGGAACATTTAAAATTCTTATATTATTTTTCCTTGCTTGATTTTCGAGAGATTCCAATTTCTCACTCATATGTTTTCCCTCCTGTCTCAGTGAGTATAGTTCTTTCCTGTTACTTTCCACCCTACTGTTCAATCCACTCACTTCCCCTTCCATAGCTGTGACTCTCTCTCCTAAAGCATTTAGTTTACAATCCAACTTTTCACACACTTCTTGAATCTTATCTTGCTTTGCTTCAGATATGGCGAATTTGTCTCTTATTTCGGTCCATATTTTCTCCAGAAACTCATCTGTCTGATTTTTAGAGCTTTTAGAACCTGATTTTCCTGCCTTCCCGGTTTCTTGTTTTTTCTGCGTCTCAACAGTATCTTTCTCCTTGCTTAGTTCCATCTCTTCGTTGTTACTGTTCTGGGCCTTTTCTTTATCTTCTGTTTCTCCTGTTGTGACTGTTGTGTCTGTTGTTGTGGCTGCTTCGGCCATATCTTGAGAAAAGGGGTGAGATCTAGGTTTATCACCTTCTTTTTTTTGTTTTCTAGTCCGACTTTAATCAATGTTTTTGGAGAGATATTAGGACTTTTACTCTGTAGAGTGAGGGAAGGTTCTGCTTGGGAGGGTTGATCTTTTTTTCTGCTGTGGTACGGCTAGCTCAGGCTTTCCCGCTAATGTTTCAGGTCGATTTATTTCGTCTTTTCCGTGATGTGTCTGCTGCTTCTGTACCTTAAAGAAGGTTCTCAGTGAGGGTGTAATCTTTATTTTTGGAGTTGAGTCAAGTTTGTCTCCGAATAATTTCACCCTATCAGTATACTTTTTTGTGGACTCAAGAGGTGGGTTTTTTGCCTTCCTTCTATTAACCTCTCTAGGAGTAATATTCTTGGGGTATTGCTCTTGTTTGAGGAAGTTCCTATTTCTGAGGCTGTAGCTAGAGACCACACTCGCCGAGCCTTTCTTTTTCTCTGTGTTTCTCTGGCTAGCAGATTTTTGTAATTCTTCGTTTTTTTGGTAAATAACTGCGTCCTTATCCTTGTCCTCCCTGCTTGCTCCAATGTTTCCCCCCTCCTCTGGCAGAATCTCACTCATGTATTGTCCAGGTAAGTTATTTTCTTCCTTTTTTAACCAATCTATGTATGACTTCACTGAGTATCTGGCCTTATACCCACAGAGACTCCTCTCTATTTTAACTTTGCTTCCTTTGTGGGTTCAAACCTCCCAAGTAGCTTTCACATGGGTCCCATAGAAAACTGAAAGTGAACTGAGCTCACCTCTGTAGCTGCCGCTGTAGCTGCCGCTGCCGCTGCCGCCGCCGCTACTGCCCCGGAACAGGAAGCTGAGCCTCCCGGATGCTTTCCTGTGGGCCGCTCTCGCCTTCCCAGCCTCTGCCCAGACTCCGGAGAAGTCCGCGCTGTGATCCGACGTTCCCTCCGCAGAAATTGAAGCCTGCACACTTTGCTTATCGGACTTCCCTCGCGGTGAAAAACTTCCGCAAGCCAGGTAACCGACCATCCCTGTTTCTTTCCTTGTTGGATGATTTGTTTTTTTAATTACGCTACTGCATTATGCCCAACCGGACCTTTTGAGAGGAAGACTTTGTTCCGCTACGCTCATGCTGTACTTAAACAACAAGTTTATACTTCCGTATTTCCGTAGATGCTTCCAAGTTGTTCTTCTGCTTTTTCTGAAAAATGCTGTGGTGTGCTAGCGCTGTTTCATGCCGCTCTTCATGCTATCCAGGTCTTTGGTCGAGGAGCTCTCCGACCGAGCGTCCTACTCGGCCGCCATCTTCCCCCCTCATGATCCAAGCATTATGCTCTGATGAAAAAAATTAGATGTTCCATTAGAATAAGATATTTAGGAAGACGTATCCACAATGCTTGCCCTTGGTAGTTTTGGAAATCCATGCACAGCAAGACAGTAGTTAAGCCAGCATGTGACTCAGAGAGACAACACTCACAGTGAGGTCAACAGTGAACCTACAAATGAGGTAAAGTTGAGAGACAGGTTAAATTTTGCGTCCAATGATGTCTGCTTTGTCTTATGACCTTTATCATCCACAAACTTCTCTAATGTGTTTTGAAGCAGAAGAGTTATAGGTCTTGCAAAAATGCATAATTGCATAGAAGTTCACAACAAAAGTACATATATAACAACGATAAAAGCAAGTGAGTTTACAGGTGAAAAGATGTAATAGTTTTAACACAATTCCAGTAAGTCTTGAGACTAGTGTACCATAGGAGATATTACTGCCTATTGCTTTCTAGGTCTCGCGCCTAGCGTTGCAGTGCGCAGCACTGTCCATGCAGGGAGAGACCTCTTTTGAAAACGGACCTAGGAATCCCACACACTTGTGCGTGTGTGTTGGACTTGGCCCATTTTCCCGAAATTTTTCGCTTATCACCCCCCCTTGTCTCCCCCATGGTAGAGAAATGTATAGGCCATGGGTGGAGTGAGATGTCATGGTAAATGTAATGCAATGGTGTGCGCACCTATAATTCCCCCATCATAAGAATGTACCCTAGTAACATGCTGCTTTTAAAATGGATGCCATGTCTGTGTGTGGTGCCGCCTGACTGTAGTGGGTTCTCAGTCTAGTTGTTCGGTTCCCAGCCATCCCAGCTTTTGGAGGGAAAACCTGTCACCCAAGGTGCTCTACTCCTCCCCCTGAGCCAGTCAGAACAGTTCCCCAGACGCTTCTAGAAGCGTCTGGCACTGTCTGGTAGGTGGGGGGAGGGGCGTATAAGTGGGGGGGCTGTGTGACCATGTGCTCAGTCAGAGCATGGACATGAACGTGAGGGGACCTGCTGTCAGGAGGTACTGCCACTTGGGCCTGTGTGCTGGACCCTGCACCCAACTGAAACCCCTCTGCTGTCCACAGGGCTAGTGAAAGCCCCACTGTAGGACTAAAGGCTGCTGCACAGGAGTGCCACGCTACAGAGGAGGATGGTTTCTAAAGCCTACCGCCCTGTCCTGATGAGTGCCCACTGACTGCTGACCTTGCCCAGTAGTGTGTGCTGCTCTGCTACCTGGCCCCTTGAAGAAGAAAGGAGCGCTAAATGCCTTGATGGGCTTCCTGGCTTGGGGCGAGAAAACGTGGACGCAGGCCCTTAACTGCAGGAGCACCCGCATGTTCTCCACCACTGTGGAACCTGATGGTTCCCTCTCTCCAACCTCCCTTGACCAACCAACCCACCCCACTGGTGTTCTCTAGCTGGTTGTGGCCAGGACTGGCCCATAGACCATCCAGATGTCTCTGGCCCTTGCTCTCTCACAAATTGGGGGGCTTTAGCCCCAGGCACATAGCACCCGTTTACCACTCTCCTTCTCCTCCTTGCAGTTCCAAACTGCCACTGGTCCTTCCACCTGGGGTCCGCACCCTCAGGCTGAGCAGAAATCAGGGGCGAGGCTCTCCTCCCCCTACCTCTCCTTCAGGGGTTCCGCCCTCTCCTCCTATGAGGGGCACCCTCAGACCACCACTCTTTCACTCGTCTAGGGCGGTGGCCCTCCAACTGCTCCACCAGCCCAGGGTCTAATCCCTTAAGCTGCACTGGTGACAGGGGCGAGTCCTCCCTCCCCCTGCACCCCCTCCCAGAGTTCTGCACCGCCTAACTGGAGTAGTACCCCTGGAAGACAATTCTGGGGGGACACTGCTTGCAGACGTCCCATCCGCCAGGTCAGGCAGTACCTGTCCCTGGCCTCCCAACCCAGGATCTACGCCCTGTGGCTGAGCTGGTGCCAGTGGCGAGACCTTCCTCCCTCTGCACCCCCTTCCAGAGTTCCGCACCCTCCCACCGGGAGAATTACCCCTGGAAGTCAAACCAGTAGGGACCTTGATTACAAGCGCCCCTCCCTCCAGGTCAGGCAACCCCTGAACCTGGCATCCCAGTCCAGAATCTAAACCCTAAGACTGAGCAGACCCCAGAACCTCTGGAGCACTGTTACTGATGCTCCGGGTTCTCCTGACACTAGGGGCATCCCTTCCATGGATGGCCTATCAGGACAGCCTAGGCTCCCAACCTGGGGTTCCCTTGTGAAACTCTCCAGGCCCTGAGACTGTGGTTGGGGCACCTCAGGACACCTCCCCATCTTACTCCTTCCAGTAGATATGACGTGAGGCCCTACAACCCTCTCACTTCCCTGGGACCTAGCTGGGCTATTCCGCACCTCTCCCGCCTCACAGGGTAAGAAGATCCCTGCACCATTCCCTTCAGGACCACTCCCCAATGCCCTCTCAGACTCTCTGGCACTCACCAAAAGATCAGCCTCCCGTGCAAGTTCCCTGGGGTCGGAGAACCCACACTGCAACAGGTGGTGACGCAACCTGGGAAAACAGCTTCTTAACAGGTGCTCCTTGATAACTACCTGGAACAACCCCTCCCCATCATCCACTGTGCTATCCACCACTCAATCCTCCAATGCAGTCCAACACACGTCCACATACTCCCCCCAGGATTGATGGGACAGTTTTCTCCTGCCCCTGAACTCCAACCTGTCCCCCTCTTCCCGGGAATCAGGCACTGTCTCCCTGGCTCTGGGAATGGGACTCCCTGTACTGGATTCACTCTCGCTGCCACCACTGGATCCCACCCTCACTGGTGAATCCAGACCACAAAAACAACTCTCAGGGGACAACCTACCCACCTGAGCTAGTCTCTCCCTGGTAAAGGCCCTCTCTGCCTCCGCCATCCTTTCCTGTGCTTGGACCTTCCCAGTCTCTAGCCTCTTCTCCTCCACCCTCAGCTGTGCTAACACCTTGGCGTGCTCCAGCCTGAGCCTCTCCAACGCCAGCTGATGTTCCCTTTCTTCCCTCCTATCTATCCACTCTTCTGGGGCTAGGGAAAGGGAAGGGACTGGGCCCAGCACGGGACACCCTGACTATGGCGTCCTCCTTCGCTACTGGCTAATCCGCCCTGCCAACTTCTTCCTCCTCATCATTATCACCACCATCCAAGGTTATGGACTGGGAACCCTCACTCTCAAAGTCCTCGTGGTCTCCACCAAATCCACCCTTTAAATATGCAGAGGGGTAATCAGAAAGATCCCTACAGGGCTCTAAGGGTTCCCCCCTCTTGAGGGCCTCATAGAGAAATAACTTCCTCCAAGTGTTGCCTACTGGGGGTAGCCCTCTCTCTTTGCAGAAGTCTATCACTTCCTGCTCTGTGTACTCCATGAGGTAATCCTCCTCATAGATTAACCCCATCCTGGCGCGGTACACCCGGGACACACCACCCACAGTGCAACAGGGGAACACAATTCAAAACACCTTTCAGGAGGAAGCAATAATCAGAAAAACAATAATCTCCACAAAAAATACAGTGATTACTTTGCAATGCTCTATTTGCAGTGTAACCCGTTGCCGCTGTGGTACTGCGCAAACACAAGTCCTATCCCACCGCTCGCGTAATACAAGCCCTGAATAGGAAACGTCCCTGGTGTGGCATACATGCATCAAGAATGCTGCTGATGGTGGATATATACATGGATACAAAGGGTTGCCTTTAATGAATGTGTGCCTATGTTGACCAAGTATATAGGAAGTGTAGGCGCTACTTGACTGTCCCTTGAGCGTTACATTTGGTCCAGGACTTCCCCAGCTGGGTTGCTGGAAGAGAGGAGTGTCTGGTTTCTGTAGCGCTTGGAATCTGTGAACTCTGCTGCTGAGGAACTTGAGGTAAAGCGATGTGCCTCCTAAGTGCTATAGTGCTAGAAGCTGCCACTGCCCACAGGTGCTGTGCGAACCACCTGCTGGTCACTCACCTCGAGCCCAAACGCTGTGCCCCAGCGCTGATCAAGCGAAGCGTCCCATGCCCAGGACCTGAGATTATGACACCTGGTGTTATCCTGCTTAAAGTTAGCCCATGCCAGGGGACTGTTCCTTTTAGCGTGACCCTACGAGGAAATGCCAAATATGTTTATGTTGTGGCCTAGAATGCCTCATGGCGTTATAGAGAGCACGTGAGGGTACTGGGATTCTTCCTAAAGGGTATGCCAAGGATAGGGGCCACTTTTTCTTAGGGCCTGCATCGCAGATATCATTCCTAATGTTTATGTGGGAGTACAGGCCTGCCCCTGATGCCTACCCCATGAGATTAAGCAGGTTTTATGCCTAAGGGGGGGTTCATATCAATGTGTTAATGCCAGTTTTATGCACACTGGGTTGCTGCCTCATGTTGCACCAAGGCTGGTGATTTGGACCAATGCTAATGTATGACGTGCATGCTAATGTGGTCTATGCCGGATTCCATGCCCATGGTGAATGTCATGCTACGAGGTTCTATTGCAGATGTTCCTGCCTAATGTGTTATGTCACTGTGATCTACGCTTCAGGTTCCTACCTTATACCAAATGTTAATGCTTTACGTCTACATTGCAGGATTGAGACAGATGGACTTACCTTTTTCACTTATCTTTTGTCCCTTAGCGATGGTTCTGGCAGCGGCCCGATTGGCCCTGCCCTTTAAATATTCTCCCCTTCTAAATACTGCCTTGGCGCCATTAATATGTGATTAATATCCTGTGTTGACATAATACACAAGTTATTCTTTTCACCTAATCTGGTGTGGTCTCTTTTTGTGGTGTGCCTTGTGTGTCGCCTGTGTGTACTGCGCGGATGCTTTGCGCATGTCCTCTGGAATTTGGCCCGCCCACTCTGCACCATGCTACCCCATTTCTAACAGTGTGCTTTTCCTTTTGCCCCACCCTATTTGCCTATTGCGTCTTTTTATGCTCTGACTACAGGCAGCAGATGGATGGTACGCTTGACCATCATCTCACTCGAAGATCGGAAGTTGATCCCCTCTACAGATTACTGGCCATTGCGCCATCCTCCCCCAGGCTGAGACCTCCGGCCTGCACACAGGACTGCCCCGAATACCACACCTGTCTTGTGGAAGACCCGCGGTGACCACCTATTGGGGCACCATAGGGTTGAAATGTCGACGCTCTTTCTAGGACCAGTATTACCAGGATTCCATACTAGTCACAATGGGAATCTCTGGCCTGTATCTTATATCTGGACTACCCCAATACCTGTATATAGAGAACTGTTTTCACTGTATATAATGTTCACCATTTAAGCACCATGCACTTATGTCACCCATTAACACTTTATATTCATGCTTCCTGTGTTTTTGTTTTGACAGTCTACATATGTAATGTATATATCATTCAATGAAGTAATTATGATTTAAACAACATTGCACTAAATCCTTCAATCCTATGTCTTATTCATTAAGTGCGAAGAAGTAAATCTATGTGTATTAGAGAGCCACCTCATGTTTCTTTGATTGCATTAATAGCATCCCCAATTAGATTCTTGTTCTACCCGACAGAACCAATTTTTTGTTTAAACATTGCTTACCCAGGTTCTGAGGGACACAGGGTTACCACTTTTTCTTAACTAATATTTTTATGAAAGACAGCACGCAATTGAGCAAAGGTGGGCGCATTGCTCCGCCCATGGCCTATTGGTGTCGGTTACCCGCACCGCTGCCATGTGGTTTCATTTATCGTGCCCAGTCACGGGCGCGATAATTAAAACCACATGGCTCGCTGTGGCGCGTCCACCACTCGCGGGCTTGCTCTTTTTTGGATCCATTTCACAGGGAAGCGCACAGCGTCACCACAGGTTGTTGTTTTTTAAAAAAAAAATCTTTTTATTATTATAAAAAAAAAAATAATGAAATAGACATATCGGGCGACATACATTCCAGTACAATAATGAGGTGAACAGGCATAAAACAGGATATATACCAGCAATGCAAAAATAGTTGAGACGCCTACGCCTACGCTTACGTTGGAGGAACAGGATGTGCAGTAGTACAATATACGATCCACGTTTAGCGCCAGTCCTCAGAGCTTGTCTACCCAAAACAATCAGAATAATAACTGAAGCATGATCACCAGATATTAGAAGACGATAGAGGTCCGGATATTCCACCAACTATACTTATAAAGAAAAAGTGAGAAGAGAGTGAAGAAAAAGAAATCATAAAACAAAAACCAAAGACAAAATAAAAAACCCAGCCCCCACCCTGCAGCCCTGCATATGGCTATTGCCTAACCCCAACTAGCAGTGTGCCTGTCGCCCCAACTAACTTCTAAAAGTAGAAAGAGAAAGTGGAGGAGGGCATATTCGTACATGCCCCCGGTCGCCCCCTCCTCCCTGCCAGAACCAAGAATCCCCAAACTAAGGTCCAGAAGTCTATTAAGCCGCATATACGTAGCGCAACTGGGGAAACTTTGAACACCGCGCAACCTCCCGAACGCATCATGATAGCAGATCCCCTGTCCAACAAGACTCGATGCTAAACCCAATCACTCTGTCTCATCCTTGACCCGTCCGATCAGACGTGCAAGCCCCTTCCGGACAAACTGTTGCCTCCACAGGATAGTCAGAACACTAAAAAGATGTATCAAAGTTCAAATCGAAATGTAGCAGAGAGATGAAAGCGCTGAGAACACCATCAAGTCCAATAACTCTCCTCGTCATTATTGACTCCCAGCTTCGTTTCCTCTGCCATCTTAGTAGTGCCGATATACGGGGGAGAGACGCGATTTCCAGCCAGCAACAGTTCCCATCAAAAGACTCCGGAAAGGAAGCACCTAGCAGTCCTTCCTTAATCGGCAACGATCGTAGGCCAGAAAATCCATTCACAGCATCGAGCACGCTTCCATCAACCAGAACACTGGTCTTAGGCTCCAACACCTCCCACAATACGGGGTCTGCTTCTTCCAACGACGTGGCCATCTTGGGGGTCTCGAGTCGTTTCATTACTTGTAGTGGAGTAGGGTTCGGTCCACTCTGCCCGACTTCAGACAAACGCTCCATCATTTTATGAATGCGGGCTTCAACACGATCATGAAGTGACCCAATGGCTGCCAACACAGTTCGTAGTGACGGTTCACTCTCAGTCCGTTCCACCACTCCTCAGTCGGTCTCAGTCATGTTCACGTCCCCAGAGAGCCCGGTCTCCCCGGGGGGAACTGATAGATGTGGAACGGACAGCGGCAGAGGGGGACTTATCGATTGGTTCAATATCAATCTGGACTCAGCTACCGCAGGCGGAGATCTCAACCCAGCGAACATCGGTGGGGCCAGACCGGGTCACCGGGCCAGGGACCCCCCGCCCACCGCTTCAGTTGTGCATCGTCACCCCTCCTTCGATGTTACTAACTCAGCCAGTCGCCATCAACTTCGGTCCAAAAAACTTCCATTTCAGTAGACCGGACCCCGTCCCATGACCACATCCGATGTTGTTCAACTGAGACCTGGCTGGGTCAGTACTCGAGACCCCGGCTTCCAAGCTGGTCTAGGCCGCAAACTGCCACACGACGTAACTTCGTCCACCAAACCGGTAGAAATCTCGGGATTACACCATTACGTTGTGGTTTGGTTCATACGCACGGAGGCAGGGCGCAAAATCAGGATAAATGACAGGATCATCTGGCAGGAGTCGGAGGTCGGTGGAGCCGGGAGCTTACGCGGCCATCTTGTTTGCTAGCGTAGCTCCTCCTCGCAGGTTGTTTTTAAATGGTCGAGCTGTGCCTGGAAGGGTCGGGCTCTGTGTGTCCCACGAATGGGGTAATCATTAAAAGGAAAGGCTCCACCTTCATCATCACGTAAGTCAGAAGTTTGTGTGTGGTGCGGGTACGAACTGCACTGTTCACTCAGCTCACGTTCCGGAGTTAGCGCTGTGAAGCATCCCAAACCCCCACCCGCTGGCCTCATCGTGTGACACTGTGGTGGCAATAATGTAGGCACCTTAACCATGCTTCTTTTGTTAACCGCGTCTATTTCAACATGACCTGTACAACAAACCAAGCTAACAGCGTTAAATGGAAATATGGATCGCATGTTTTGAGGCATGATGCTCTGGGCACTTTAGGGGATGTGATAATGCAGTAACTAAATCAAGCTCGCTGTTTCGGTGTGTGGTTTAAAACGCAACACATTGGAGTCCCACCAATTAGATATTTGCACCAAAGAAAGGCAAACATGGTCTCGCACCCTGGTCTTTAATTAAACAGACAGCAGTTGCATGCAACACATCTTACCAATTAGATATTTGCATGAAAGAAAGGAAAACATGGTCTCATACCCTGGTCTGTGTATTAAACAGACAGCAGTTGCGGCTGCAGACTGTCTGGTTGCCCGTAACCAGTGTGATTTTGTGTGTTGCTGCTCTGTCACTAGAGAGTAGTCGCTAAATCACATTGATTGTGGCTGAATTTTATCTGCTGGCCGCTATTGGGTGCATGCCTGTGGGTTGCTCGCCTGTACTCAGGAGGGATTCTAAAAAGCATTTGTCATGACAACCTGTGTCCAGTGCGCGCAATGGGCTGCTCCACTGCTGCTCCAGGTGGGTTTTGAGTCTCTAGTTGATTATGGGAGTGCAGGGTGCTGTTAGTGTTACTTTGGGGTTGTACACAACTTTAACTATTATACACTAAGTCAGTGAGTGTCTGGATAATGCCCATTTCTGTGTAATAGGACATTTTACCTTACAGCCATAAACTAAAACTTCAGTCTGAATACGTACAATTTAGTAGCTTTTACTGTGTCAGCAAACACAACAAAGATACCTTTTTGGGATAGTAAAGTGCTAAAAGTGTACTGTACGGTTCGTGCCACCCGGAGGCTGTATATGTGTTTAAGGACCATATACTAACTGGGTCTGTGTTTGAATACTGTCCGCTGGCAGCGCTATATGTGTAGTGGAAACATTTCACCGCACGGGTAGTACTAAGGTGTACAGAGCCCTTATAACTGCGCGTGTGCTGTATTACCTAGTATAATGAGATCTTGGCCAAAAAAGTGTGCTGGCTTGCTGTTTTTTTAGGTCTCGACCTACAGCATTGCTTTAGTAATGCTTGTTTGTCGAGATTATAGTAAGCGGTCCGAAAATTCTACCTAGCTGCGGATCGCGTACAGTTCATGAGAGCCAGGCGCGTGCACATCAAACACCATCGGCATCAGACTTCAAAGGAATGCGCTCCCCCGCCCCCGCATCAGACTTCGAAGGAATGCGCTCCCCCGCCCCAATTCTCGCCTTTTATCCTTCCCACTTCCCCAGTTAATTGCTCCCCTTCTTCTCCCTCCGCCTTGCACCCCCCCCTGCTCCTCGTTTCACTGACTCAGGCCTCGTGTTCATTGTTCCACTCCCGTTCACCAGCGCCAGAGGCGCAGTTTTAACCGCTCCTCTAAGCGGGCCCTGCGAGACTCTTCTCCCTCATAGCCTCCCTTCCCTCGCATGCTCCTTTTGTGGCCTTTCTACAGCTCCCCACCCTGTTCCTCCTTAAGGATTCCCCACGTTGCCTCTGTCTGAGGATCACGGCTCCCTCCATTAAATGTCCACCGCCGTTTTATTCTCCCCAGCCCTGCCTTTGAGGCTCCCCTCTCGCTTCTCTGAAGCCCACACCTCTGAATATGAAATATGCCTCTCCGCTCATGTCTAACCCTCCTCTGCCATTTCTCTTTTCCAGACCTCGCTCACTCTTTGTGAAGACGGCTTCATATTGTTATATCTGAGCCCCCATCCCTAATTCCTTTGAGACATGCCTTACTCCCACCCACATTCATTATCTTGCCCCATGCGCCATTATTCTTAACCCCTTTCCTGATTTTCCAAACCCCCCTTTTCCTTTTTGGGAATCGCTGCCCCCATCTCTCTCCGGTATTCACAACCTCCATCACTTCCCGTCTCCTCTGCATCTCAGCTGTGCCTGCCACTCTTATTGCCTCTCTCTTTCTATGAGGCGAGCCTTTCCCTCTCGTTTCATTTTTTCTCCCTCTTTGAGGCTTCCATTGCCTCTAAAAGAAGCGTGTTTTCGGCCTCCTGAACCCCTACTCTAACACTCTCTTTCTAAAGCTTACTTCTCCCTTCCTTGACTGCTCAACATGGTCTTTATTAAAGGTTCTATTTCCCGTCCCTTCCCTCTGCTCGCTTTCCTTTCCATGACCCTCCTTTCAGAAGATAACCGCTTTCTCTATCCCTCAGCTTTCCTCTGCAAATTCCACCTTTTCACCCTACTTTGTGAACCTCTGCCCCCTCCCTTCCCACCAATGGGTTCTATGTCCTTCCCCGCTCTGTATCTTGGGCTGACATTTCCCTTTGTTAAAGGAGCCGTATCCTTTCCCTCCCTCGTCTCTTGATTTCTTAGGGTCTGAATTTACTCTACTGACTCCTGAGCTCCCCTTATGAAGCCCACACTACTTCATCTATCTTTGTGGCGGACTGCTTCCTCTCTGACCCCCCACCCCATAGTGCTTCCTCAGTTACGTTGTCATTTACCTCCCCACCCCATAATGCCCAGCTCCTTCATCTTTTTTTGTTTTTAGGTCTCGCTGACTCACCCTCTCACCCACCCTCACCCACCCTCTCACCCTCACACACCCTCTCACCCTCACACAGCCTCTCACCCTCACACACCCTCTCACCCACCCCCACCCACCTTCACACCCCCTTACACCATCACACCCTCACCCTCACGCAGCCCCTCACCCTCACACCGCCTCACCCCCTCAAAAGCCCCACACACCCCCTCCCTCTCACACCCCCTCACCCTCACACCCCCTCACCCTCTCACCCTCACACACCCTGACCCTCTCACCCTCACACCCCCTCTCACCCTCACACCCCCTCATCCTCACACACCCTCACCCTCACTCACCCTCTCACAATCACACACCCTCTCACCCTCACACACCCTCTCACCCTCACACACTCTCTCACCCTCACACATACCCTCACCCTCACACACCCCCTCACACACCCTCTCGCCCTCACACACCCTCACCCTCACACCCTCTCACCCTCACACCCCCTCACCCTCACACCCTCTCACCCTCACACCCTCTCACCCTCACACCCCCTCACCCTCACACCCCCTCACCCTCACACCCCCTCACCCTCACACAACCTCACCCCCGTCACCCTCACTCCATCACCCTCACACACCCTCACCCCCTCACACCCCCTCACCCTCACACCCCCTCACCCTCACACCCCCTCACCCTCACAACCCCACACCCTCACCCTCACACCCCTTCACCCTCACACCCCCTCACCCTCACACCCTCACACCCCCTCACTCTCACAGCCCCACACCCTCACCCTCACAACCCCACACCCTCCCCCTCACACACCCTCACCCTCACACCCCCTCATCCTCACACCCCCACACCCACCTACTCTCTCACACACACCCTCGACCTCACACACCCTGCCCCTCACACCCCCTCACCCTCACACCCCATCACCCTCACACCCTCTCACCCTCACACCCCCTTACACCCCTCACCCTCACCCACCCTCACCCTCACACCCCTCACACACCCTCACCCTCACACACCCTCACCCTCACTCACCTTCACACACCCTCACCAGCATAGCATAACAAAACATAGCATGGCATAGCAAAACACAGCATAGCATAGCATAACAAAAAAACATAGGATAGCAAAACATAACATAGCATAACAAAACAAAGCATAGGATAGCAAAACATAGCATAACAAAACAAAGGATAGGATAGCAAAACAAAACATAGCATAACAAAACAAAGCATAGCAAAACACAACAAAGCATAGCATAACAAAACACAACAAAACATATCATAGCATAACAAAACATAGCATAACAAAACAAAGCATAGCATAACAAAGCATAGCAAAACAAAACATAGCATAGTAGAACAAAACATAGCATAGCATAACAAAACACAACAAAACATAGCATAACAAAAGAAAGCGTAGCATAACAAAACATAGCATAACAAAACATAGCATAACAAAACATAGCAAAACACAACAAAACATAGCATAGCATAGCATAACAAAACACAACAAAACATAGCATACACAACAAAACATAGCATAGCAAAGCGTAGCAAAACATAGCATACCCTAACAAAACACAACAAAACATAGCATAGCATAACAAAACACAATATAGAAATAACAAAACAAAGCGTAACATAGCATAACAAAACATAGCATAACAAAGCATAGCATAGCATAACAAAACAAAGCATAGGATAGCAAAACTAAACATAGCATAGCGTAACAAAATAAAGCATAGGATAGCATAACAAAACATAGCATAGCATAACAAAACATAGCATAACATAACAAAACATAGCATAACAAAACACAACAACACATAGCATAACAAAACATAGCAAAACACATCAAAAAATAGCATAGCTTAACAAAACACAACGAAACATAGCATAGCAAGCAAAACATATAATAGCATAGCAAAACATAGCATACCAAACACAACAAAGCATAGCATAGCATAACAAAACATAGCATAGCAAAACAAAGCATAGCATAATAAAACACAACAAAACGTAGCATAGCATAACAAAACATAGCATAGCATAACAAAAAACAGCATAGCACAGCATATCATAACAAATCAAAGCATAGGATAGCAAAACATAGCATAGCATAACAAAACAAAACATAGGATAGCAAAACAAAACATAGCATAGCATACAGCATCATTCAGCACCACCACAGCATCACTCAGGGGTACCACAACATCACTATGGGCTACCACAGCATCACTGAACGCCACAGCATCACTTGTTCGCCATCACAACATCACTCAGCGGCACCACAGCATCAGTCTGTGCAACCATTCAACAACATCTGGTTCAAATATGTTCTCTCAATGTTTCAAGCTTTATTACCAATGTAACAAAATGATGTTAATATTTCACTTCTGTTCTTGGATTTTCGTCACAATAAAATACACTGAACATAATCTTCACAAAAGTTATTTACAAAAGTTTAAGCTATTGCCCTTATAAATTACAATAACTTTTATTTAAGTATTAATTATAAAAAAAATAAAAGCCATTGTTATTTGTAATATCAATACATGTAAGTCACGTAAATACAACACATGTTGCATTACAAATGCTATAGGTGTCACATTTGCGAAAGTTATAACTATTGGCATTGTAAATGACAAAGCTATTAATTTACAATACCAATAGCTCAAACTTTCCTAATGCAAGACCTATTGCATTGCAAATGCTTGTTTGTTTTGTTTTGCACTTTCATATAGCACAAATTCCCCCCAAAAAACAAAGCCAACCTTTACAAGAGAACTAGTTGCATTGCACAAGAACACATTGCCTTTTGGGAGCTGCAGGGACATTAACTAATTTGCCCACAATCTATACTATAATATAATAAAGAGAGAGCCCAAACCTTTGAGGCGGGTAATCTCAGGAACCACAGCACCAATCACAACACCCAATACAGCGTTGGAAAGGGCAGTTGCAGCAGAAGGAAATAGGCTATGCAGACGCCCACCACATACATTTAAAAGGTAAAAGAACCGTGCCAGCAAAGTAGTCCCTTGTGGGCGTGTCTGCGTTGTGCTGTGGGCGTGTGCTGGGGGCGTGACAAACGCTGGGGGCGTGTGGTACGTTCCGCCCTTCATGCCATGTCTCATATTGTGTGCTGTGGTCGTGTGCTGGGGGCATGGGCGTGTGCGGGGCGCAAGTTTACGGGGAAAAAAAAGCGAGCGTTGTGCCCAATATGTCATTGTTTTTTCTTCCCAGGTTCTGTACATTCCAGATCCGGGTGTGCTTGCCCCGCGCTCCCAGTGACGTGCACCTGCTTTACTGTATGGAGGTCAGGCACGGCGCTATTCCCAAGGGCCGGAAGGAGAGCAAACAGGGGCCATTGTGCAGGAAATGTAATCTCGTCTTAACTTCTGGTGACTCATGAAGCGCACACTGGAGATTTTCCACTTCTGTCGCGCACAGGCCTCGCGCCACGCACATCCGGACACAAGGCCCGCCTCCACGGAAATAACAATAAAGGGACAATCCCTCCCCTGGGAATATGTGATGATATTCCGCAAACCAACATCCCGCATACCATCACTCCGCAATTTTTATAACGCGGGACTATTACTCCGCAAAGACATAATTTCTAAAACTTTTACAACGTATATGACTTTATAACGCATGCCATTATAACGCAAATGCATGTGTGGTAAAGTCATATACATTGTAAAAGTACATTGTTAAAACATCAAATATATGTTTGTATATATGTGTACTTATATATATATATGTATATATTAATACATATATATATATATATATATATATATATATATATATATATATATATATATATATATATATATATATATCTCTAAATCTCGAATGACCATGTCATTCGAGATTTAGAGATTCCAGCTCTAAAGTTCGCAATTCTAGAACTTGTGGCGGGAGGTGTGTCTAAAAGTGTATGTCAGTGCTGGCCGTCAATGAGAGAGACCTGTGCATTTTTCAAATGGGTGGTGAAAAAATTTGAGTATGTTGCTGGAGATGTGGGCCGCCGTGCTACCAATGTACTTACCGGGGGAGGGTAAACACCCATTATTCCGCAACTTTCTTTCCTCATACCATCACTCCGCATACTTTCATTACGAAGGTACCATGACTCCGCAATACCATTATAATGCATAGCATTACATTTTATATGCTTTTACCATGCATACATTTACAACGAAATTCGTTGTAAATACATGAATGGTAAAAGCATGTTTTTTTCCAAATGTTTGGATAAGGTAAGTATGGGTATAGGGGTATATGTTTTGGGGTACTGAGGTATATGTTTTGGGGTGTTTGGGTATATTAAGGGTTCAGATTTAGTTTTGGGTTATGGGGTACAGGGGTAGTTTTAGGGTTTAGGGATAGGTATGGGTTTTGGGGTACAGGGGTATTTTTAGGGTTCAGGGCTAGGTTTGGGTTTTGGGGTACAGGGGTCTTTTTAGGGTTTAGGGATAGGTTTGGGTTTTGGGGTACAGGGTTTATTTATAGGGTTAAGATTGGTTAGTGTTTAAGGGTGTTGGGGTATTTTAAAGAGTACGGGTGGGTTATGATTAAGGGGTGCAGGGGTATTCAAAGGGAGCAGGGTCGGATTAGTTTTTAGGGTATGAAGGGTAATAAATAAAAAATAATATAAATAATGCAATTGAAAAGAATAAATGTTTTAATTAAAAATAAAAAAATGTGTATGTATATATATATATATTCACTGAAAAAACCATAGGTTTCACACCAGTTATAGTTAGGAGGAAGTTTTACTCGCATAAAACCATTGAAATTCCCACGCTATAGTTAGTTGGACTCACTATAACTTGCGCGTGCAATGCACTGCTGATGACGTCACATATTACATCACTCATGACATGGTCAGTGACATCACTCATGACATCACTGATGACACCATCCTTGTGACAGAGTGACAGACCTCCTTTCAGTGTAATGTAACCCTGGAAACACATATTCAAAAATAGAAACTAAAATTTTCAAAAAAATAGAGATACCCATACCAGTTACAACAACAGTTCTATATAGTCACTCATACATATATTCACTCATCATATGTAGTGAAACACCTATACATCCTGTTACACACCGACAGTCATCCAAAATTACTCACACACATAATCACACATGCAAATAAACTATTGATCATCCATTTATTTGCATATACAGCTATACACACACTACCACCTTACTCCTAAGGAAACTTACACATACTTACTCTCTTAAACAATCACTTATAGAAACACATACTTATTTAAACAAGAACTCTTTCAATCTCTCACTCTCACATATACTCACTTACATACATCAATACTCACATATACTAGATTAAAACATATGTAGTTACTGATAAAGACACTAGTGAGACAGTCATTCACTCATTAACACACACATATACACACTCATCCACCCATACAGTCCTGCACATATGCTGTCTTCAAAACACATACAAACAGTGAGTCAGTCATTGATGCATCTATGTGCTAAGTAACACCCCCACCAAACCATACAGACACTCATACTGATACTAAAAAAAATCTAATAACCCATATACACACACATGTAGCTACTCACCAACCCATGCAGCCACTTATACACAAATTGAAACACTGATACAAACATTTAAATATTTAAACAATACTCGCTAATATATGGATTCACTAAGATACACTTAATAAGCCAGTTAACCATTCAATTTTTTTTAAAAAAAACATCCATTAAGACACTTATTTAAACATTTATTCTTCCATCGACCTTTACATATACATATATGAAACATATTTATTTTTCAGAAAGACACACATTCACCGGATGGTGTCATCAGTGATGTCATGAGTGATGTCACTGACCATTGTATCAACAGGGGGGAACACAGGGTTAGGACAATTATTTAGAGGGGTCCAATGTATGTGTCCTAGAACGACTATCAACAAAAAGAAATACAGAGTTCCCCGGTTGCAGTCAGCTAAAGGACTGTCATTGGTCTCTCTCTTGTCGGGTCAAACAGTAAAAAAGTGAGTGTAGTGAACCCTCTCTTGGAATTTTTGGGGTACCTCACACAAGTCGCCGGTTGGACTACACTTGTAATCCCACCCGGTGATCGTTCAGCGTCATCATCGGTACCCTGCCCCTGCGCCAGGCTGGCAGTGCAATGCCTGTCGGGCAACAATAATTGTTGCTCTTTGGCGGGGATCTTCTATTCCTTCGCCAAAGGGTGTGTGGATGTAAGGGGACCATGCAAGGAGGTAATATGTGAGTGTGCAAAAGTGAGCGTGGGTGAAATAAAAGGAGTCAGTGGAGTCCAAAAATTGGGATTTTAATGATATGGCTCACTGCTCTATTAAAAATACAAGGGGTATAGAGGCAGAACTATCAAGGTAGTAAGCCTCATTCGACCCTTGGTGAGTGGATGGTCAACATGTTTCTTGCTTATAGAGCAATTCGTCAGGACCAAGGGGTGCTCATATGATTTGCAAGGGCTCCCCCGTGGTCAGGGGGCCCAGTATACGACCTGGTAGGTGTCGTATGGCAGTCCTTTCCTCAGGACCCTTCCCAGGACTAAATGGGAGAGAGAAGAGAGAAGTGTACTGTCAAGGAGAGACCAGAGAGACATCATGGACAAACGTGGAAACATTCGCGTTTTGTGACTGTCATAATATACAGTGGGTGAGCATGCCTTTGGTTTGTTCAAGGAATATCGCATGCTTAGTGGTATCCAACAAGGTTGGTTGGAAGCTTGTCATGCAGTAAAAACCTGTAAAAATCAAGGGCTATTACTGTGCTATCAGCATGCGCGATAGCTAGTGGTAATTGAGACAACATTTGTGGGGAGAAAAACAGTCTTCAAACATTTCTTTGTGAAGTTTCAGAAAAGAACACTAGATGGAGTCAGTGTATGGGTAACTAACCCTTGGAGTGAACCATAACAATAGCCGCAATAATACAGTGATGGTAAAATTTAGAACAACCTTACCCGTGTGTTACACTACGGAGGCTTCCTCGAGCTGACCGGGTGGGGCCAGGACTTGGTGGAGACCACCTGTTAAGAGGAAGTATCCCCGCCATGTTATCGATGGGCGGTCAATGCGTCTCCCCATTCAACTGCTAAAAGCTTGGTCCCGCCGTGGCGCTCAGAAAGCGGCGCACGCGGGGGCGCAGAATGGAGCATATGTGCCTTACCTCGGAGTTCCTGGCGTAGGGCGTCTAGTCACCTACCCTTCCCACTGCGGACGGTGCCGCAGATCAGCCGGTAAAGCTTGGCGTCCCGGGCGCACTACTTATGACCCGTGTGTATGGCCAGTTTAGTGGGCGTGGCCCCGGCGTGTTACCAGGCAACGAGTGGTAAATAATAGACACAGAAGATTCACTCGCACCGTGTGTTGCCGGTGGTTAACAAGGAAGACGGCTTCGCGTGCTAGCGAGGAGGGAGGGAATCGTGAGTGCCATCTTGAGAGGGAGGTGGACATAGGCAGCATGATGATAGTCATGCTGGGGTGCTAGTAATGTGACCCCGCGGATCTGTGCAAGGGGGGCATTGGATATTTGGGATCATTCAGCTTAATGGTTATGGGCAGTGTTCGGCATAGTACGGACAATACAGTCCATTGGTCAGCTATCTAGTGAGCATTGTCCAGGGCACCGCATCGTTAAGCCCGTTTTCATCTGTGTGTAGACGGTGTACCCATCTCTGCTCCAGTCTGAAGAGGGATTGCTGATTCATACCAGGTTGGCATTCTAGAACTGTCCACTGTATGTCCTCAGTGGTATGTTTATGTTCCTTGCAATGTTCATACAGCCCGGTGTGTGTTTTGGAGCATCGAATATTGCTGTTGTGCTCCATTATCCGTTGTTTCACCGGGCGCATTGTCATTCCGATATAGAGCAATCTGCAGGGGCACACCAAGATGTATATACATCTCGAGCTGTTACAATTGGTGTGTTTGTGAAAGGTCCAGGTGAAATCTCCTGGGAGTTCGATTGTTCTGCCTTGGATGGTTTGGGGGCATACCACACAGGAACCACATTTGTAGTGTCCAGTAACAGGGGGAAGATCCCACAAGGTCCTGACTGGTCGAGTTTGTAATTTCTTAGGGCGAGTGTGGATCAATGTGTCCTTGAGGTTGGCAGTCCTTTTGAAAGCGAACCGTGGTTGTGCCAATTCCATCCCAGTGGAGTTCAAGATACCCCAATGTGTCATCACGGCTTTCTTGATAAATGATGAATGCCTGGTGTAGGAGGTGACACAGGTGATGGTGTCATCTGGTTCTTTGGGGTGGACCTCTAGAAGGGCATCTCTATTGTTGTTCAATGCTCGTTTGTACGAATTCTTTAACAACCGGGTGGGATACCCTCTGTCCTGGAGTTTATGCTGTAGGGTCCGGGCCTCTTGTCTGAAGTCTTGGACAGAGCTACAGTTCCTCCGAATCCTAAGGAATTGCCCAAAGGGTAAATTATCTCGCAGAGCCTTAGTATGGTGGCTTTGGTAGAGAAGCAAGCTATTTCTGTCAGTGTCCTTTTTGTATAGCGTGGTGGTTATTGCTTCGGGTCCCAGATTGATGGTAAGATCGAGGAATGGTATGGACGTCTCCGAGATGGTTCCAGTAAATTTAAGGAAGGGGTCTTGTAAGTTAATCCAGTCACAAAAGGCTTCACAGCTGGAACGGTCCCCTTTCCAAAGAATCAAGATGTCGTCGATAAAGCGACGCCAGAGACTTAATAAGCCAGTTAACCATTCAATTTTTTTTAAAAAAAACATCCATTAAGACACTTATTTAAACATTTATTCTTCCATCGACCTTTACATATACATATATGAAACATATTTATTTTTCAGAAAGACACACATTCACCGGATGGTGTCATCAGTGATGTCATGAGTGATGTCACTGACCATGTCATGAGTGATTTAGAGATTCCAGCTCTAAAGTTCGCAATTCTAGAACTTGTCGAATCTCGGAATCAGCTCAACATCCTGTGATTCCAGGCAAATCGCTTTGTCTCCCCGTGCCTACCACAAATGAATGTGTTCTTCTGTAATGTAAATTGTGCTCATGCCATGTTGTCGAGTTTGCGCTATATAATATTGCAAGGAAAAATAAAGTAGGGAAACTCGAGTTCACACACTACTGAACGCGCACTCTTAAGTGCATCAGCAGTGCACTGTGAATCAGAGCGTTTCACACGCCTGTCACAGATAATAAATGCTATCAAAACAAAATACTACAAAACAATATACTACTGGCCGGCAGCAATTCATACCCGGACAACGTCGGGACGGGCTGCTAGTCACACTATAAGGAGCTAACGTCCTAACTTGTACCTGGGTTTCTAGCTTTCCGCTCGCAACTCTGGGCATTACGCCACATTCTTGTGCTTTAAGGACATTGCCTCCTGTCATGTTGTACTTATAATAAGTTTGCACTGTACTATTGCAAATAAGGCTACTGTTTCGTAATGTTTTTTGTAATACCCCACAGTAATGCAACGCTTCACATGTTAGTGTGGAAAGGGGGGTGGGGGGGGGGTATGGGGGGTCTAGAGACACAGTGAGGAACAGCATGTTATAGAGTTTCCAGGAATGTATCTTGGGTGGAATTGCCCCTTTCATTCCTTAATATGCGACAGGTTGGACACTTTACTTTAGTGCAATAGCAACAAAGCTGCATTTTTTGATAAACAGTGGTGCGATGTTTTATAACCGATGTTTTATAATACAGCACTTATGGTTCGTTTTTGCAATTAAGTTTTACCTCAGTGATCCGATGTTTTAAAATATGGCACTCATGGCTTTGTTACACTGAGCGCATTTTTTTGGGTAACAGTAGTGCGATTTTATATAATACAGCACTTATGCTGCGTTTTTACAATTATATTTTACATTGGTGGTGCCATGTTTTACAATAAAACACTCACAGCGTTGTTGGAATAAAAAAATACGGCACTCATGGCAAATACATTCAGTACACAACAAATAAACAGATTCAGCAAAATTGTATAACAATGCCAAAAACTCTAACTCTAACTAATGCGAGACCTGTTGCATTGCAAATGCTTGTTATTAGCAGCAGTAGCAAACCGGGACTAGCTTGAGATAAAAATTCGGCCCAGACACCCAAAAAAGTGGGTCACATTTGTAAACTGTAAAATTTGGAGCAATGTGACTTAAGTAGAATTCTTTCCCATGCACTACGAGAGGCAAGGACAAGGCCATGGTTAAGGAGCTCCGTGGTGGTGGAGGTGTGTTTGGGGTAGATTGGTGGCACTCTCAGTACGTGACCTAAACGTGGCCCGAGAAAAGTCCGAGAGATGCGGTGAAAACATCGACACACCGCCTGCTGACAAGCAGGCAGCCATGCAGGCAGGCAGGAAGACAGGCAGGAAGGCAGACAGACGGGTTTGCTCGTACCCTCCCAGGCTGCCAATCTCTTCCCAGCCGGCCCCCATCTCACCCCTGTTCTGCCTATCTCTGCCCTACTACTGGTGTACGGGCAGTTAGTTCCTTGGACCTGAAATTCACACCAACATTTAACAAGCATTTGCAATGCACTAGGTCTTGTTATTTACGAGAGTCAAAAATTAGCTAGCATTGGCACCAAGAATTTTCAATTCTATTAAGGACACGGAGGCGAGGATTATGCTTCTCTTTCATTTACTGTAAACTCACAGCAGCCAATAAACATACAGTTTAGTAAAATTAAACTACATTAACCATGATGCTTGGCCCAAGCCACGCCTCCTTAGCCCTACAAGAGCCCTGGTAACAGTCCCAGCTTCCTCTTTCTTTGCACGAACATGCAGAATAAGTTCGATATCAAAAGTCTTATATAATCTCCAACACGGAATCACTTCCAACTTCAGAAAATCTCCAAAGTGAGATAACGGGGAACAGTGTTCCAACTGCAGCCTTCAGTAGAAGAATCGTCACTCCTTTTTCTTGTCATTACCTAGAAGGAAATATAAAGAATCCGTAATGTCTGTATAACCAGAATCAATCATAAACAACGGGTGGGTAAGCATGATCATAGCATGACATAGCCGGGTGGGATAATCCTCGCCTCCGTGTCCTTAATAGAATTGAAAATTCTTGGCGCGAATGCTAGCTAATTTTTGATTCTATTACAGGACCGGAGGCTTCAGATTATGCTAGTTTAACGCTGAATCAAAAACAACAGAAGTAATATCTCCAACCGGCTTATAGTAGAATTGTTTGAATGTCGACTCAGACGACCAATCAGCACAATGCATAATATCTTGAATATTTACTCCCAACAAATAAGACTTAGAAGCCATAGCACCCCTAACTGTGTGCGCCCCAAACAGTTGAACATCAACACCTGACTCTCTCATGATAAATTTAAGCCATCTGGCAATAGTGGCCGAAGACACAGGTTTAAATGGTTTCTGCGCTGCAATCAAAAGTTGTGTAACCCCAGTCGGTCTCAAGGAACGAGTACACTCCTCTTAGGCTTTCAAGCATTGGACAACACAAAGTTTGGCATTACTATGAAAGGCATTGTATTCAATCATTCTAGACATAGTTTTTGTGCGACCTGTAATAGTAAAGGAAACTCCCTCTGGAGTAAATACTCTACCTGTAATATCCAGTGCCCGCACATCCGAAGATCTCCTGCATGCTGACAAACATAAAAGCATAGCGAGCTTGGCTGACAACTGCTTCCTAGAAAGCAAGTCATTAGATGGCCAACTATCAAGAAGTTTGATAACCAGAGAAACATCCCACAGCCCCGAATATTTGGGCTTGGGAGGGTTCGCAACTCGAATCCCTTTGAGGAGCTTGCACACCAAGGGGTGAACTCCCACTGGTTTCCCATCAATGTGGGAGTGTCCCGCGGAAATAACAGACCGGAAGTTGTTCACCGATCTATAGGCTGTGCCGCTGGCCGCCTTTTCAGACAAAAAATTCACGACATGTGAAAGGCTTGCCCCCATGGGATCCAAGTCCCGTTCCACGCACCAACATAACCATCCCTTCCAAGCTGATGAATACCTTTTCCTCGTGGAAGGGGCCCAAGCCTGTCTGATGAAGTCATTAGCCGTTCCTGAAACTCCAGGCAAGTTCCACTGTTGCCTGAAAGCCTCCATGCCATCAACATTAGGCGCTGTGACAGGATCAATGGATGTTGTTCCCGCAGAGGTCCCAGGAGAAGGGATTCCGACCAGGGCAACATCCTGGGAAGGTCGCACCACATCCCCAACAAGGTCGGGAACCAAAGTTGCGACTTCCATAGAGGTGTCACCAGGATCACCTCCGCCTTCTGCTTGAGAATGCAGGACGCCACTCGTGGGATGAGGAGAAAGGGGGGAAACGCATAGTTCACGGCCCCCGTCCAGTCCTGCAGAAAGGCATCCGTTGCTGCCGCCGCTGGGTTCCGGCCTCCAGCTGAAGAATCTGGGCAGCTGGCTGTTCAGCCTGGATGCAAACAAGTCGATCTGGCAAGGACCCCACAGGTCCTGCAGCCAGTGAAACATCTCGGGAAGCAGCTGCCAATCACTGTAATCCCTCAGGTGTCTCGAGTTCCAGTCCGCTACCACATTGGACTGTCCCGGTATGTACTCTGCTATAACCGTGATCTGACGGTTGAGGCAGTATTGCCAAAATTCCTTGGCTATGTGAACCAGCATGGACAATCTCGTCCCTCCCAACTTGTTTAAATACCGAACCGCTGAGACGTTGTCCATCCTGAGAAGGATGCAGCACGACGTCTGATGCGGGGAGAGGGTTTTGATAGCGAAGGATCCTGCTAGAAGTTCCAGGCAATTTATGTGCAACTCTAGCTCTTGAGGAGACCACCGTCCTCCTGTTGAAACAGCGCCACAGCGCGACCCCCAGCCCCAATGGCTGGCGTCGGATTCTATAACTACCTCGGGAAGGGAACCGAAAATGGCTCTGCCGTTCTAAGCCTCTACATGGTGTAACCACCATTGCATCTCGTCCCTTACCTCCTGTGACAACGGCACTAGGTCCGAATAAGCTAGGCCTCTTTGGAGGTGCTGGATTTTTAATCTCTGCAGCGCCCTGTAATGAAGGGGCCCCGGAAATATCGCCTGAACGGACGACGCCAATAGACCCACTATCCTGGCGACCGTCCTGAGAGAGACCATCTGTTTGCTGAGAAGAGATAGAATCTCCTTCCTGATGTTTTTCAGTTTCGACTTCGGAAGACTCAACTGAGCTGTCTGCGAGCTGATCACAAACCCCAGAAAGCCCGTCAGTTGTGACGGTATCAGAGCAGATTTTGTCTGGTTTATTACAAACCCCAGATTCTGGAGCAATGAAATGGTTGTCTGCAGATGCCGCAACACTAGATCCAGGCTCTGGGCCATGATCAAAATGTCGTCCAGGTAGATTATCAACCGTATGCCCTGTTCTCGGAGTTGAGAGACCACCGGCTTCATCAGCTTGGTGAAGCACCGAGGAGCCGAGGAAAGCCCGAAAGGAAGGGCAGAGTATTCGAACCATCATCCATTCCACTGAAATTGTAGGAACCGACGATGAGGCGGATAGATGGGAATAGACAGATAGGCGTCTTTGAGATCCAAACGGACCATCCAGTCGCCCTGCCGAAGCAGATCTGCCAACAGATGGATACCCTCCATCTTGAAATGGTTGTACACTAGGAAGTAATTGAATTCCTTCAAATTTAACACAAGTCTGTGACCTCCTCCCTTCTTCTGAACTAGGAAGATATTACTGCAAAACCCGTGTGGATTGTAATCGCACACCGCTATAGCGTGTTTGTGAAGCAATTCTTCTATCTCGCTGTCTATAAAGACTCTCTCTTGTTGGGAAAAATGGAGCGTTCTCGGACCGGTCTTCTGCCTGGGAGTCTGGTAGAACTCCCTGTACCGTCTGTAAGACCCACGCATCCTGGGTCAGAAGAGCCCAATTGTGAATGAAATGTCTCGTGCGACCCCCCCCCAATGGAATGGGAAAACAATCGATTGCGCTCACCTGCGGAGTTCTGGGCGTGGAAGCCTGCTCTGTTGCCACCTCCTTGGAATCTGCCTCTGTTGAATCGGCCTTGCGTGGGGTAGAAAGTACCACCTCTGGTCGAGTCCCAGTCACCTCGACCTCTACCGAAATCACCTCTGGGGGGAACTTGGTTGGCAAAGCGGCCTGGCGAGCGTCCCCGACCTCGTCAGGCCCTGTTGAAAACCTGCTGGTGGAACACCCGCCTGATTCCAGATTGAGCTTTACATAGCGAGGTGAAGGTCCCCACGTACTTGGAGATGTCTTTGACAAAGCGATCTCCAAACAAGTTACCTTCAGCTAAGGGGCCTGGCTCCGCCGATGCCAATTTGGTTAGATTAGAGTCCATTCTCATAAGCAGGGATTTGCGGCGCTCTGTGGACAGCGCGCAGTTGGCATTGCCTAGTAAACAGATGGCCCGCTGGGTCCACCCAGCCAGGATATCTGGGTCCACAGGTATGTTGGCTTCTTTGGCTTGTAGTGCCATTTCAAGGATCTTTGCCAATGGCCCTACCACGTCCAGCCTTTTATCCTGGCAGCCGCGCCAGGCGCGGTCGATGCCTTTCTTAGGGTCCTTAGCAAATTTTTTCAAAAAGGTTAGAAGGCTAACGTCAATCTCTGGAGTGTCTGCCACCTTATGTGCGAGATTGGGACGAGGGCATTCAGAGCGCAGGCGATTGCGGACCTCCTTGTCAAACCCTTTCCTAAGGTTTTCCTGCAGGTACTCCGTCACAGCCGTGGCCGGGACCCAATCTGAAGATCTAGGGTGAATTATCTCCGTAGGGTTGAACGTAAAGGGTGTATTAGGGGTGGGAACTGATGCCGAAGAGGCACCTGTCTTTGCCTTCTTCTTCGGGGGAGGTTCCTCGTCCGTATCCGTGGTGTCTGTACCAGTGGTGGTGGTAGTGTCAGTGTCCGCATAGTGTTGTTTGCTCCTGGCCTTGCCACCTGTAGAATATCCATGATCTTGCCCCGAAGCTGGTAGGGAACCTAAAGCGGCAGAATGTGGCCATTGTTGACTGCTGCCTGCCTGCGTAGCTGGTGGAGCTTTCTTTGCGGACTTGTCTTTAGTAAAGCCATGGCGTTTTGCAAAATTCTCTAGTTGTTTTGTAATAGGCTTAAGTGCTGCCGTCAATGCTTGTTGCACAGTAGTAGGCACTGTGCTCTCTACAGCCTTGTTGACCGAGGCCTGAACCAAAGCGTCCAAGGCCTCCACAATTTTATCTTCCACTGCAGCAGCAGGCTGCTCTTCATAGGTTTCTTCCCCTGCCTCCTCGTCAAAATACACCCACTCTTCCATATTACAACACACCCAGTGGGGTAGAGAAATAGAGAAAACTTGAGATAGGCACAAGAGGAGTAATAAGGGGGGGGTCGGCCCCACTGCACACAGAAAGTCACAAGATCCTTTGTACCAGACCCGCTCAGCAAAGCTGTATAATTATTATTGCAGCCCCAGGGGCGTCAGAGCCGAAAAATATCAATATATGGAGCGTGTGCTCACTCCCCAGAAAGGCAACTATTGATTTCAGCCAGTTAGGCGTCCTCTGCAACAGCCTGATCGAAAACGCGGTGAAATCAGTGGGAAAACCGGTGTAAAACGTGTGCAGCCCAATTCGAGTCCAGAATCCTACTACAAAGTAGCCCAATGGACGTGACTGGGCTGCACGCGTTTGCCGAGTGGTTGTCGGCTCTAATCAGGCGTCCGGGCGATTAGGGAGAGCCCTGCGCCCTCCTACGATCAGCAGAAGTGCCCCCGAGGAGCTGGAAACCCGCAGAGCGGGCCGGTACAAACAGCGCTATGCCGAAGGGCAAGGAGCGAGGCTCCGGTCTCGAGCGCTGCAGCGCTCCTCACACAGCCGCCGCCGCAGACCTGCTGAGGGGTCACAAAGCGCGGGAACAGCGCCAATCAAATAAAACAGAATGCGAAATACAAGTCGTGCAGCAAAACCACATAAGGTAAACAGTAATAAATAAATCGTAACACATAATCACATAAGCGTGATGTTAAGCAATTCAATCGAAATATATAAGGCAATAGATCAAGGAGCAAAGCACTTATCTCTTGCTGTGAGCAGCAAAGAAAGAGGAAGCTGAGACTGTTACTAGGGCTCTTGTAGGGCTAAGGAGGCGTGGCTTGGGCCAAGCATCATGGTTAATGTAGTTTAATTTTACTAAACTGTATGTTTATTGGCTGCTGTGAGTTTACAGTAAATGAAAGAGAAGCATAATCTGAAGCCTCCGGTCCTGTAATAGAATTCGAGCTATTGGCAATGCAATAGCTTAAACTTTCGCAAATGCGAGACCTATTTAATTGAAAATTATTAGCGCCCATGCTGCGCTTTCACATTCATGGAGGCCGCTCGCCTTTCTTTAGACAAGCCCGTCTAAAGAAAGGGGCGTGGCTGAAATTAAAGTGAAACCGCAGCATAGGGAACTTTGACAAAAAAAGCATTTGCTTGTCAAGTTGATAAACAGATTTTCTTTTGGAAAAGCACCCATGGCACACTTTCACTTTATTAGCGGCTGCGCATCTTTCTTTAGAAGTAGCTTATCTAAAGAAAGGGGCACGGCCTCCATGAATGTGAAAGCGCCACATGGGCGCTAGTAAACAAAAATAAATAAATAAGTAAATGCGGCCACTATACTTAAAGCAGACTGTGCTGCTAAAATAAAGAAACACAGCTGCTATAGTGAAAGCGGACCGAAATTAGTAATTATAATTAATATAAAATCGATCAGTGTGCTGCGAGGTAGTGGGTGGTACGGGGCAAATTATTAAACAAAATAGTGCTCACAGCCAAGATAAAGCAGACCGTGTAACAAGACAAGTGATAGGTCCAGTCGTTATGAGAGGTAACAAATGCAGACAAGGTGGTAACATGGAGGGACTAACAAGCCTAATAACGACTCGGAAGCCAGTGTTTATGAAGGAAAATGTCACAAGCCAATTAACAACATGGGCAGAGAGCGGGCGGGACTTCAAAGCCATACTCCAATACTGCATGCCTCGCAGCAGAGCTGCCCAGGCTCGACCAGCGCTGCCCAGGCTCGACCTAAACAAGCATTTACAATGCAACGGTCTCCCCTTTGCAAAAGTTAGAGCTATTGGCATTGTAAATGACAACATTCTTATGTATGTGTTGCTTTTGAAAACAGATAAATAAATGTCATTGTCATTTACAATGCCAATAGCTTAATCTCTCGCAAATGCCACACACAAACACACAGACCCACACACACAGAGCCCCCCCACACACAGCCACATACACACAGAGCGCCACACGCAAAGCCCCCCCCCCACACACACACACACACAGAGCCCCACACACGCACACAGAGCCCCCCACACACACAAACACACAGAGCCCCCCCACACACACAGAGCCCCACACACAGACACACACAGAGCCCCCCACACACACAGACACACACAGAGCCCCCCCCCACATACACACACAGACCCCCACACACACACACACACACACAGAGCCCCACACACAAACAGAGCCTCATACACACATAGAGACACACACACAGAGCCACACACACACAGAGCCCCACACAAACACACAAACCCACACCCACACAGCCCCCCCCCACACACACAGAGCCCCCCACACACACACACAGAGCCCCATACACACACACACACACACACACACAGAGCCCCACACACACAGAGCCCCCCTTGATTACACCAACCGACTTAACCTAAGAACACCTGTCTTATTGCTATCCAGGTGCATGATGTACCACTATGCATTGCACAACGCCTTGCACGGCAGCGGCCAATCTTTAAACAATACAAACTTTGCAAATGCCACCCAATAAGGGACAAAAGGACTAGAATCAGCCTAGTTTTAACCAATTCCAGGTTCAGAAAATCTACTGCTGTAACCTCTATTGCTATACAGGCAAACTGTACAACTCACACCCAGATAAAATAATAATAAAACCTGCCCACACTATTAAACTTCCAAAAGGAAATGGAAACTTAAAGGTTTCCAAATACTAACCTTTATTACTCAATAAGAAACACCCAACAACAAAGCCCCTCCCCCATAAAGAAATTCAGAACAATTTAACTAAGGAAACCCAAGGTTAATAGAACATAGGTATGACGCAGGTCTGTGCTGCTCTTTCTAGCTTAAACACATTTGCATCACTCTGTGCAAGCACAGTGACAAATCCACAGAAACTCCACAGAAACTCAAATGGAGCAGCCCAGAGGTATGATGCCTAACATTTCCCATATAGCTCACACTAAAAACATATCCCTTACTATCCATGCATAACACGCTGCATACTCTAACTGTACTGCAAAGACGCCAGTGATATGAAGTGCTATACAAACGCTAAACACAAATCAACCAAGAGGAGGGTGCATCACAGAAGCATAGCAACATAAAGAAAGGTTAGATTATACTTAATACAAATGTTTTCAATGAGCTGCAAGAATATGCAGAATCAGAGCAAGAATACGCTTTGGGGATAATGGGATGATGTATATCAGGTAGGTGGGGGGTGTGCAACACCAGAATTAGAAGAGTAAAAACAACAGTGGGACGGCAGGGGGCAGAAAAAGGGTGACTGCGCAAACCAACCACAATGGGATATGAATTTGTACGCACTCCTTGCAGCATTTGAATTAATATCTGAGGCCGTGCATTGGGTTCGGTGTATTGATTAAATTGGTTTGGGACTGTATCTGTACAAATGTTGGAGCCAGCAATGGGGTAATCATAAAAGGAAGAAGCTACTCAGTCGCGGAGCGACGGTTTAATCAGCTGCTCTATCGCAGGGGTGGGTTAAGGGGCTGTCCCAGTCGTAGGGGGTGGGTTAAGTGACTGCTTAGTCTCAGCAGAGGCAGTGTTGAAGTCAAATGGTAAGGTTTTCATACAAGAGTCTGGAGTCTCTCAGGTAGGTGTACGTTCTTTATTTCATGTAAGGCCCTGTTGTGTTCTTACTTGAACGTATTGCTTAGCAGTTGAGGATTCTCTGTTGGAATACTGTATTAGCGGTGAGAGAATGGAAAATGTCACAAGAAGGCAGGCCCTTAGGTGCAAGCCACACCAGGTAGGTTTTATCGGGGCTCCATTATCCCTCCAACTACAACAGTCTCTTAGCTCCCACTCAATGCCAGAGCTTTGCTCAGACAGTGCCCTGGGCAGGAAAATAATTTGCGTCTAACCTGCTGCTGGTAAATCGAAATGAGGCAGCAAGGGACCCTGTTTGTGTTCTATGGCCTCTAAAATCAAATAGCTCTCCAACTCACCCAAATCACTCACTGCTGAGTTCCATTATGCTGGTGCCAATTCGTTTTTGGGGGGATGTAGGCTATGTGATGGCTTGGGGGAGCAAGGGAGATGTGTAGGCAAGGAAGGGGGCTTACTAAAAACAGCGCCTTCACCATGTTAAATCATGTTTGAACGCATTTTGAACTGTATCACTGTAGGCAAGTGACAGAGAAGCAGCTGTTTTCATGATCTTAACGTAGATCGCGCTATGCGCCACGTTGAAGACTGAAGCCCTGTGCATATAAGCACAGCTCCCCCATACCAAAAGCCAACCCTTCACCCATTTCAGACCACACACAAACATTCTAATAAGTATTTCCCTCTGCATTCCAGACATTAGCTCCGACATTAAGAGAATGAGCACATAGAATACTATATACTGCTCCGTTACTGAGTAAGGAGGGCAAGTGGCTGCCAACAATGGCAAGGATAAATATCTAAATCGTTGTTGCGCAGTATGTGGGGCAAGTTACATCGCAGCCTTGGGCATAACGGGCCGTAATGTAGTAGGGACGTGTCAATGCACAGCCATATGGGCTTGTATACAGCCTATTGGAGGGGAGGGGTGACACCACAGACAGGTGTGTGGGGGGTGTCAATGAATGCACTGGCTTGGGATACAGCGACTGCAGAAGTTATAGGGGAAGAGTTATGTGGACTTGCGGGAATATGTGACAGTCCCAGCTCTGGCAGCAAGTGGCTCAAGAAGTGAATGTGGAGCAATAACGGACAGCAATGATTTGTGCAGTGGGTTGTGTCAAGTGTCTGCGTTGTTTCTGCGATATAGCGGTTGGAATCAGCGAGTAGCACAGTGACTGTGCAGTAGCTGGGCAGAAAACTCAGAGCAGTGACAGTGCACTGGATGGGGTGTAGTTTAGGTGTAGTACTAGGAGAAGGGGGTAGCGGCAGTCTCAGCTCTGGAGCTGTTGCAAAGGATACCTGTGTACTGAGGCATGGCGCTGCTTGTCAGGGGTGTCGGTTCTTCTCTTGCGGGCGTCACTCTCCGCAGTCGCCACTCAATGACATAACGCGCTCCAGCTACCACTTGCTGGCCTGCGGCGCGACCCTGCCGTTCCAGCACTCACAGCGCAGCTCCGGAATATGCTGTATTTACGCTCCGCTTTGTGAGGGAGGCGTGGTCGAGTTGGTAGCTGCTTAGCACTTGATTGCTCCTCAGTTGTTATTCGAACATCCTACTTGTCAACAGGTTGTGATTTTCCTAATTGCTCCATGTATCGCCATCTAATGAAGCAGCTCTCAGTGAGCTGTATGCATGAACTTTAGGTGGGGGCATCTGCTGAACTTTATAGTCACGTGAGCAATTGCAACGTCCTTGTGTTGTCTAATGCACGTGCTGTTTGAAGGCTGGTTGCGTCTGTGGTATTGATCAAACAGAACTGCAAATGCTTTTTCCAGATGCCAGGCTCTGCATGCTCACAAAAGCACACTCTAGATTCATCGCTCCGGTAAACTTTTCTGTTTTAGCCCCGTCCTTTTCAGACTGGGCGCCCGGACTTCCTGCTTACTTAAAAGGTTCCTTATCTTCTTTATGGGGCCATCTGGAACCATAAAGAAGATAAGAAACCTTTAACTTCAGCAGTAAGTCAAGGAATAGGGTAACCAGGTGTCCCCGTTTTGCCAGGACGGTCCCTGTTTTTAACCTGCTGTCCCAGCAAATTTCCAGAAATTTAGCTCATGTCCCCGTTTTTGGAGAGGGTCAACTGAAAACGGTGGGAGGTGTTTTTTATGTTTTACAAAGCAGGGATAGTTAGCAGTTGTTTCAATAAAGCAATTTAATAAACAGTCAAGCTACTTGGCTTAAAAATTGCATTTTATGTATGTTCTTACTGCCTGTTCTGTAATTCTCTGCTGAGGAGCGCTCTCATCTCTTGAAGTAAAATTGTAGTCCTTCTTCTATTTTTGTGAAATGTCCCGGTTTTTGGCTTTAAAATTCTGGTCACCCTATCAAGGAACCCAATCTGAAAAGGACGGGGCTAAAAGAGAAAGGAGAATGTCACTAGGACCTCTTCTCCAATGGCTGCCCACCGTTTAGGAGGCCAGCCAATGGAGAAGAGGGGCGGGGCTTAACCCTCGCTAGTGAAGTTCTCCTTAAAACATAAAATCTCGCAAGCTCGTCTGCGTATGTGCACAGTACACCACGTGAGACCTAAAAAACAATGGTAAGTGTGGTTCTGGGGGTTCGCAGTGTGCGCAGGAGGTTGGGGTTGTCATGCTGCACGGGGAGGGGTTGAGGTTGGCCTGGTGGTGTTACAAAGCTGAGGGATGGCGACCCCCGTGCATTTTGCAGGAGCCTTTTGGAATCTGCGTTGAGTGGATTATTATTTGGTTCTTCTGATTATTTTCAGGCGCCGCACAGAGGTGTGCTGTCTTGTATCTGCCATTGTGCTCCTGCGTGAAGTGCTTTGAATTGGTATTTGTTGGGACACGAGCTTAAATAAGGTGGTATCCCATTTTAGATGCTGCCTTGGAAATGTTGGATCGAATATCGGAGCTGCCCCAGAACGCTCTCTTTTTTTCTCCGTTTTTTTGATCAGTCTGACTAAATATCCCTACACAGGGTATAGTTAGGGAATAGTTACTTGAAAAGCCTTGGGATAACAGTGAAAGAAGCTGTGAATTTTCTAGGAGAATCTTGGTAAAATTCAATAAAAACAAACCCGTTTCAGCTGCTATTCATGGCTCCGAACTGTCAGCAGGCAAGGAATATCTCTTGGGGGATATTTCTATGAATTTGAGATCTAAAGAGCAACCCAGTGCTATTTCAGATGCTCAGGTAGCAATAAGTCCACTTTATATTTTGAGATCAGGAGTTGTGAGAAGGAGCGAGTTAATTAAAAATTGATGAGTCACAAGGTTATCAAATGATTCAATACCTGCAACCCAAGTCAAAAAAGGGGCGGGGGGCTATCTGCCAATAGTTGCCTAGGGGCTGTGAAAGGGTTTTTCACCAGGCTGCAGGGATTTAAATGGACTAACCAATGGCCCAATCACCTTCTGTCCCTGTGGAGATCTTAGTTCACAGAACACTGTGGAGACTACTGAGAATTTACAGCTAGACACTATTCCAAGGAAAAAGTATGAGTTAAAAGTGACTGTGGAAGTGCACACTAAAGCGATATTGGTATCCGGGCCCAGATACAAATATTAAATGCTTGTTTCTTGAGGAAAGATCGGGCCAAGATGTAACGGAGGATGCTATGTTAAACTCTCCCAGCTCCTGCTTTAACCCTGATAAACATGTTGGTTAAGGGAATTTAAATAAATGTAAGATCAGTTGTGGTGGGAAAGACACAGACGTGAAGCAATGTGTTGGGGATTCTAGGGCAGTAGAATCTCTTGGCAGTGAATGGAATTATATGAATGAACCAAGCAATAAGTCAATCTTAGATAACCTAGAAAATGAAGGGGATTTGGAGGACAAGATAGAGATGCCTCTATGCTTTTCGGCAACATGAGGCTGTGGGACACAAATCAGTCCTCAAGTCAATGAGTAGTACGATGAAAAGGTACAAAGTAGCTCCCAGGAGATTGTTAGAGCAAGGAGACGCTCTATATCTAACTGATTTATCCTCTTCTCATGAGGATAGTGCCTTGCTGTTTAACAAAGCACAGCCAGCGACCCCCGAATTGTTGTTAGATAGGACCTCACTTGTCCAAAAAAGCCATCTATTAAGTGAGCAAGTTACAACGGTAGTTGGATGGCTTCAATGTATAAAATCTTGGAGTTTGCAGTTCAACTATTGTCCAAACTTGTGTAGGATTCTAAACATAATTTCGATAAAAACTTAGTGATTTGACAGTTTCTATCAGAATTAAGGATTAAAGAGGAAAAGGATAAGAGTAAGGAAAATCGGGGGACTGTGATAAATAATGAATCCACTGTAGAAGGCCGGATATGTGGACGAGGTAAATTAGCACTTGCGGACCGCCATAAATGAACACAGATGGGTTTGGAGGATGTTACGCACCCAAGTGTGACTACTAGTGAAGGATTGAAACCCACAAGTAGTTTACCTGAAATGATTATACATGATCATTCTGGAAAAAATAGTACTGCTACTGGGAAAGAAGCAGCTCGAATGGGAAAGATGTTCCCACTTTTCCATAAAAAGAATAAAAAACTAACCAAGGCATCGTTACATTTTAAATTGAAGAAAAATCGAAAACAGAATTAAAACAAGCATTGCCATAGCCAATAGGTCTCGTCTTTGGGACCTTATAAGTGTTTAACCATGCAACACTTGATGTTGCTGCAACAAGGGTATTGTGCTGGATAACTAAACACTCATAAGGTGCCACAGTCGAGGCCTATTGGCTATGCCAATACCTGTTTTAAATGCACACCTTGCAAGAGAGGAAACTTTTGTGAGATCGTTGTGCTTGTTAGAAGTCATTTACATAGTGGCGTAGCTGGGGGGGGCATCCGCCCAAGGCGGCAATATTTTTGAGGCGGCCGCGGCACTGGAGGATCGTTGCGGCCTTTATAATTTATTTGGGAACGAACACTGTTCCCAAATAAATTATAAAGGTGGCCGCGGCCGCAACGGGCCTCTAGTGCCGCGGCCCTAAAGCCACGCTGCTTGGACTCGAGTGGCGTGTGCGCATGCATACACCTGACCCCCGTCCCAGCCTCCACTCCAGGGCCAGCCTGTCAATCTTGTTGTAGCCTCTCTGAGCCAGGCTGTCTATTGAATATAGTGCGCGCCGCGCACGCAGATGTCTCTGCGAGTGCGTGTCTTCTGGGTGGGGCATGCATGTGTCGACCATACCACTTGTCATGCGCATTGAGCAGAAGCGCAATTAAAAGTGCGCGTGAGCGTGCTGCGACGAGACGAGTGAGGTGAGGCGAGGCATACCACCAAGAGTGAGTGCTATCTTAGAAAGAGACAGTCAATGTGCGGCGCCCCCGGCCCGGCCATAATTTTTACTAGCCCCTGCTGCCTGGCTAGCAAGCCTTGCCCTATCTTCGGCTGCCCGCACGTGCCTGCCTCTGAAGCTGCAGCAGGCCGCCCAGGCGTCAGGTGAGTCTCTGTGTTCATTTTCAGTTCACCTGTTTATCCCTGTAAGGATTGTGTTATTTGGCAATGCTAACGGGCTGTTAATAGTAAGCTACCACCATTGATTAATGCAGCTCAATTACCTCCAATCACGGCGGAAATATTTCAGGGTTCCGCTTGAGTTGACGGGCCCTCTAAGGTGAGTGCCGATCAATTTCAGTGTATTTGCAGCAAAACCTTTTACTGTTTAAATTGCAACCTCGCCAGGATGCAGAAGCGTAACACAGGCCCCCGCAGCCCATGCGGTGCGGGGGGCCCCTAGCTCCAAGGGGCCACCTCGGCTCTAAACTCTGGCCGGGAGAGCTCCTGATTGAGCCCGGAGTGGGCCCCCCTAAGTACCGTGCAGGGAGGTCCCCTCACTTTTCGTTACGCCAGTGCCAGGATGGGAGGCTGGGACTTACTTAAACATTCATGTGACCTACCCGGGGACAGGAAGGGGATTTCTTCTTTTTAAGACTAGAAAATGGAGCAGGCTCGGTGACGTCAGCTCTTTGTGCCTGTGTGTTGACCGGCCTTCATTTAACTAGAGCTGTGCAAGGTTGCAAAGCTTGCTTTTTGTTTTAACTTTCGCAAAGGCGTATAGAAAACTTTGCAACTTTGTCACAATTGAAACCTTTTTCAAAACGACTCAAAAAAATTCAGCGTCAGACGCACTCTTTACAAAGTCGTGTTCTTTCCCCGAATGATACATTATTGTGCATAGAAAGAAATCCTGCGCAAAAGGGTTAACTTGCAGATAGGAATGCCACGTGCCTTTCCTAGCTTGGCTGGGTTCAGTTAGGTAGTTATCACACAAATTGCGTTTAAAATTATTTTGGAACTTACAAAAAACTTTGTACGGGCAAAAGCAAATAGGGAAACTTCACAGAGCAACAACTTTAATAAAGTTCACCGGTATAACAAACTTTCCTTACCTCTACATAGACCCCCATTACATTTCAACCACACAGCCCTGCACAGGACATGGGCTCACAAACCGGGTCTGGTGGCTTAGTGGACTAATGCATCCACTCTACGGGCCTGTGTTTGACCTCATAGTCAAATCATGGCGGGTACAATCAGCCTTTCATCCTTCTGAGGTTGATAAAATGAGTATTATTGAGTTGTGTAAGAACAAACATCTGTTATTCAGTGCCAGCAACATGCCCATGTGGGTGAAGGTGTGCTTTACAAAGAAACATGCTATGTTTTATGAACCGACTGGCATTGCACCCTAAGAACTTATCTTCTGAGCAGTGCTGTCACTGCCTGTCTTGAGCTAAGGCGGGTTTGCTGAAAAGTGCTGGCCCTGTTCAGATAAACTTTGTTATATACTGAACTGTATTATGTATAACACGTATCCAATGATGCTTATATAGGGTTTGCCTTCCAGATAGTGGCTTCTTGACACCAGGTTTTATTCTATCTCCTGAACTTGAGATGGTCCATGGTTGCCTGATTGGTGTGGACCAAAAAGTTACACAGTTTCGAGGAACGGTTGCCTAAGCGCATATTCACAATAGGCAACAGATTTCATATAAATACCAATCAATAGCAGTATATTAATGTGCATTTGCGCTTGTGATATGTACATATGTATGTGTATAAGTAAGGAGAAAGGGTATTTAAGTATATATCAACCGGGCATCTATGTTAGTGGAACAATATATAGATCTATGTTATGACAGTGAAACTTAATGTGGCTAAAATAAATATGCTCCTGGGGAGAATGTATACCAATACATGCATGCCCCCCACTCCCATTTTACCACAGAACAAGTGTCAGATTTTATGTTATGCCATAGAGCAACCCATCTAATGTGGAAAAAACACTATTCTGCCTCAGAGATTATTTGCTTCTATGTCTTTAGAGAATACTATTTCTGCTGATGCTCACAAGGCCTATTCAGTGTGCTGACATCTCACTGTACGGATTTAATCCACTATTCTCCTCTTAAGTCTTTATTATATATAAATGTATTTGTTTATAACTACTAAACAAGTCATACATAAAGTATGCAAAGGGTAATGTGTTTTATGTACTACCAATTTTGAGTTAGGGAATAGTCCTCATGACACACTTGAGGCTTTGCTTCTTGTATATCACGTTCCCTCCCATCCAGAACATTGCTGACAAATAATAGATTACACGTTGCCCATAGATAGATAGATCGATAGTTAGATAGATATATTGCGTTTGCTCGTTGTTTTCTTTCATGCAATTGAAAAGCTTTCTATTAACTAATAGATACAGAAGCTAAAATGAAGCCAGTTAATTGGGGGGACCATGATATTTGGTCAATTAATGTCAGCTGTAGATGATGGATCACCAAACAGTGTCATGTAGGTGCATGTTTGCATTGTGCTGAGGGGATTACCAGGTATTCGTTCACGCAGCTCTCTAATGGATGTCACATGCGTTTTTTCTGAGTCCCCAGATATATCATGCAGTCTGTGTTTTCTCCTCAGTACTGCCGGTCACCAGTGTATTCAACAGTGTAGCCTTGGACCATGTCATACATGTGCATGTAACTTACATGATCGAGGTAACTATTAGAGGCGATACTACGTGTCTCTCGAACCTCTTTCAAGTGCTCGCCTTCCTTTTTCCCAGCCCCCCCCTCAGGGGCGGCAAACTGAGGGATAGCCCCAGGTGCCACAAGCTCTAGCTACGCCAGTCATTCATTGTTTTAAAGGGCTTCTTTCACACACAGGGTCTGAGGGTCCTTGCAGCATGTACTGGAAAATAAGGAGAGAGCCGTCAAGTAAAACGCAGATTAGATTTTATCTTGTCAGTTACCTGGGGTTAAACTGGGTTTGCTTGTATTTGCATACAATGTGTTGTAGACTATGTTTTCCATTGTAAACGATGCCGTTGCTAACAAATACTATTGGGAGTGTGCTTTGTAGAGAAGCTTCTAGCAGCTGTGTGTTTAGCTTCTCAGTTTAGGAGCTAGGTCCACGTACAGGACACCCCCTCATTGGGGAGGCCCCGTGCTGTTCAGAAGTTGTACGTTTTGTGAGAATCCAACATGAATGATTTGGTGAACAGCACGCCAATACATGACGTCCCTAGGCCAGTGAAAATGACAGATGATTGGACTGATGAAGTAACTAAAGGATGAAGGCGTTAACTTAGTTGCTGTGTTTTGGAATCCTTGAACTTGGGATGGATGGCTGTTTGTATGTCTTGTTGTATGAAGGTACCATGATCTATTCAGGCTAGAAAACATCAATGTGCAGTTCACAGGAAGTCATTGATTGGAAATTGTGAATTATAGTAGCAGGAACACACATACCTTCTCTACTGTGTGAATGTTCACGGTTACATCTTCTGGGAAAGCTGTAGATTCTGCTTGTGAATCTAGAAACGCTCGGAGACCTTTCTCTGATGATTATATCGCCTGATGCTGATGGCCTACCTCTGAATCAAGAGACACAGTGGCCAAGAATGCTCGTTACGCTGTGCTGAGGTTTAGGATATAGATTGCTGCCGGCTCCCTATCTCTTGTGGGCCTGCTTTCTTCATCACAGTGATTGGGGCTCTCCGGTCCGAGTCATCCACAAACTGAATGAGACTCCATCTGGTAGCACTACGTCAAGTATAGGACGTCTATGTCAAGTAGAAGTTTGTCTTAAGTGTTGTCAATAGGAAGAATATGGCTGGTGGGAAGGATCACTAGTCGAAGTGGTGGAAAACCAGGGTGCCAGATTTCTTGCTGCCAAAGACGAAGGGATATTTTTACTCTGACGACATCCCTCCCTGGCCTATTGCTGGTTTCTTTCCTGGAAGACGGTTTAGGCCACAAGTGTGTATACACTTGTTTTGCAACAGGAGAAATGGTGCATCACACAGAAATGAACCATTTTGTGCAGTAGAGTTTACTCACCCTTGCTTAAATGTAGGTGATTTGTGGTTATGACATATTTTTTTGTTTCTATAGTGCACACTGCAAACTAAAATATTACAGCCCTGTGGAGAGCGATACATTATAGAATGAAGCTTGAGCGGAAGAAAACAATGTATATAGTGCTGGTGAAACAACGCGTGCGGCCAGTGGCTTATTCACAGGCTCTGACGATGTGGGTTTAGGGGTGGAAAGGGTGTATCTCGGAGCTTGAACTGTCGTGGATGGGGTAGCGGGTCATATGAGGGGTGGGGCTATAGGCTTGGGAAAAGTTGCAGGAAGTGTGTTGCAGAGCTGTTTGGAATGTTAGAATCTGGGGGGAAGCCCCTTCCTCATTCAAGACGACGATGAGAAGCCCTTTTCATGTGAATATTTGAGTCTGACTTTCAGACGACGTAGGAGGATGTTGTGAGCTGAGCAGAAGACTGTGACATTATGAGAGTGCTATGGGATTGAATGCAATCCAAGAAAACCGGCTCCTATACCCACCAGCTTGTTTGTAAAATAGAGTCGTAAGTGGTGCACGGGGACATGTCCCACACTTGGGGCCAGGTGTCACTTCACCCACAACAGCAACGGAAGAGACGCTTCTGGAGCAGCGTGCATGTCTTTTGTGTGGTAGTAGGCTGGGGTTGCTGCGCTCGAGCTCTTTCTTCAGAGGTTGGCCAAGGCCCTTTGAGTTCTATTCTGGCCTCACTTGGGAACGATTGAAGAATTCTGAAGTGTGTGGCACCCTCTTGATGGTTTTTGCAAGCCTACCATAACTCTGCCCCCGAAACACTTTTTCCGCAGCAACAAAGTGGGCAAACAAACGCACTAGAACATTAAAAAAAAAGTGCATCTTCACATGGGCCGTTGGGGACACCAACCGGAAATTGCATGGACAGTGGCACATTCGATGAAGCCTTCGAATATTAAAATGTGCATTAATTTTAATTTCGTTCATCTTTCAGTGAAACGTACATGTTTCCCATTGGGACACGCAGTGTTTGCTCACGTCAGCTGCCCCGGGATATTGCGACATAAAAGGCTCAAGCTGGAGCCCGCTGGAGGATAAAACACAATGAACAAAAAGTAAAGCCTACGGAATTGTAATATGTCTAACTGATTATAAGAATAGATACCATTAATTATCCATTCTTGGGTTGGTCATTTTAACCACAACTTAATTGGAAATAATTTTAAATAAAGAGTTTCTCCAACTGGACCGCCAAAACAAATACAAATAATTATCATATAGATGGTTTAACTATTTCTTTTAATTAAACCATGTTTCTCCATAAGTACTGGTATCTCACATTAAACACAGATATACACAATTTATACATATATACAAAACCAACAAGATTTATACATTTACACATATGTACAATTTTCTTAGAACCAAACTAGAGGTTCTTTTGCCCAACTTATTTATAACAGACTTTTTTTGTATTGGTGTCTTCAAAAAAACTGTGTCGACGCGTTTCAGCCTCTTATCAATCCAGACCTCATCAGGACTTTGAGGGCAAATATAATCCAAACATTTCGTTTCCAGGTCTGAAGACTATAAGAGAACACAATTCTCTATCGGACGGCTTCTTTCAATAAAGCTTATATCAGGGAACGCTACAACAAAAGGTTCAGGCAGTAGTATAATCCCATCTAATACAATCCTGGATTTAAATCCTCTATTTTGACCAGCAGTCGTCACTTTGTATGCCGAAAAGGAGCCTTTTTCGGCGTACAAAGTGACGACTAGATGGAGATAGGTTAAAAGCTGTTAACCTTGGACACTCTAAGAGGCTGAAACGCGTCAACACAGTTTTTTTTGAAGACACCAATACAAAAAAAGTCTGTTTGACTGTGATGATGAAATAAGAATTATTAAGGAGTGCTAGATGGAGATAGGTTAAAAGCTGTTAAACTTGGACACTCTTTTTGTGATGGTTTTGTTTTGGTGATCCGGAAAGAAGGAATGTTATGTTGACTAACTGTAGATAAACATCCTTTTGTAAAATAAGTTGGGCAAAAGAACCTCTAGTTTGGTTCTAAGAAAATTGTATATATGTGTAAATGTATAAATCTTGTTGGTTTTGTATATATGTATACATTGTGTATATCTGTGTTTAATGTGAGATACCAGTACTTATGGAGAAACATGGTTTAATTAAAAGAAATAGTTCAACCATATATATGATAATTATTTGTATTTGTTTCGGCGGTCCAGTTGGAGAAACTCTTTATTTAAAATTATTTCCAATTAAGTTGTGTTGAAATGACCAACCCAAGAATGGATACTTAATGGTATCTATTCTTATAATCAGTTAGACATATTACAATTCCGTAGGCTTTACTTTTTTGTTCATTGTGTTTCATACCCAAAGGCCTATGGGTTAATTAGGTTACCCCTGTAGTATACTCGCTGGAGGATAAAAAACACCTAAAAAAACAGGGAAAGGAGTGGAGCTTTCACAGGCAGAAACGCTACCCAGAAGAGATGGAAGGGGTGACTAAAGGAAAACTGTAAAGGTTACGCCCAAACATGGGCAAAGAGCGTGATGGCATACTGTATGTAGCAGATGTGTGCGTACTGACCATGCCCAGATCTAGTTTAAGCAGGGTTGGGAAGCAGAGCACGGCTCTGCATAACTAGGAAGCAGGCCGCGAAGCCGTGAAAGTGGCACGGCTGCGCGGCAGTGAAAGTGACTGCGATCAAGCGCGGCGATGGAGGAAAGACATATAGCGGCTGCACGTGTGCACGCTCTCGTGCACGCAAGCTTGAGGCCACGAAAAGCCTGTGGTGGCACTTTCAAAAGCCGCTTACTAAATGTCTTGCAGCGCATTCGTTGGCTCAGGCGAGACCTAAAAAAAGGGAAGAGTGACTAGATTTCATTCTAACTTACTGAAGGAACTAGTGGAGGAGGCGGTTGGAGAGAGCCATAAGAACCTGGAAAAATCTGTGAAAAGCAAAACTGCTCTCAGGGTGAAACTTGAAACAATGCCACCAGGTGATACCTGATATTGGGAAAACTCTGTGGGTCCTGTGGACACAATAATGGTTAATACCAGGTCTAAGGTGGCCAGGATCAAAGAAAATTAATTGTATAGTGGAACTGATACACACACTGCAATGTAGTATCATCTGCTGTGGATGGAGTGGGGAGGGGGCGCCGGCAATGGTGGGGTAAGGGAATCTCAGTTAACCCTTATGATGCTGTGGAATGGGCTCTTCAGCTGGTGGATATTTTTGCGGATTCTGATACAGAATATGCCCTAAATAGATCTAGGATTTTATCTATCTATAAATGGTGCTACAGTTGGCCAAAATATCATCAAAAGATATTGCCTTGGTTTCCGTCCCTAAAGCAATCAATATTTCATCTTCATGGCTATATGTACTGGTTCACTTTCATTCTAGGATCATAGTGGAGGATGTTCTTAATTCAATTGATGAGCTACGATGAGCAGGCTTTGATGTTTACAACATTCTTCACCATGACCTGCACCCAACAGGTGGAAGATCCCAAGAAGGAAGTAATAGGGCAAAGCCAAACCAGACACCCTATGATCCACCGTATGTGAGAAGGGGTGGCCATGGAGATTTTGGGGCTGAAAGGATTTTTATATTAAAATCAGAGATGGGAAGACAAATCTACTCAAACCAAGAGGAATCATTAATGAATGCGATAATGATTGGAACTGGATTGCGGGAACAATCAATTCGGAAAATGTGACTACAAGACCTCCATTTTGTCAGTCCTGATGACTTAGATGTTTATTATATGTCATGGAATATTGCTGGTATGAAAAGGAATTTGAAATCACTTTGGTCTATTTTAGACAGAATTTTTATTAATTATAATAGCACTGCAAGAAACCTGGGAAACGGAGGCTTTGGTGATGAGTGATTACAACATCTACAATTGGAGTTCTGGACTTTTTGGTTCCGTCCAGAGGTGTCAGGGAACAACACCCAAAGACCCCGGAGTTCCACCTGCCTTGGTGCACAAATGAACAGAAACACGGGCTTCTCGATGGTGGCGTCAAAGACCAAAGGTTTATTACTGCAGGGACACAGAAGTCACAGAAACTATGCATGGGCAGTAACTAGGAGCCTGTTCGATTTGTACAAAGAGGGTTGCTCCTTATATACTAAATTTTGGCCTTCAGGCGAATTCTTTACATGTTGGTACATTCCCAAAACCTTTGTGTCATAAACAATAAATATTTGGCGTACATAGGAACCGCTGATAAAATCTGTTACAAAACATCTACGAAGAGGGGTTCCCACTAGTTCATCACAATCCCTTGTCAATATTGCATTCAAGAGCTGGACCGCCTCATCGTAAATTTCGTTACCTCCCCCTAATAAAGATTCAGAAAGAAAGAAACCGAGCCAGGTGTGGAAGATAGAAAAGCGGGATAAGAGATGTTTGTAGGTTGTAAATGGGCAAGGCTACCGGCTTCGGCCGCCTAATCGTGATCAGGACAATGGACACGAAGACCAGTTTGGCAGGACTGGCCTCGGGCAGAGGAGGCAGTCTTTGCCGAGTCATGCAGCTACAGCGTGTTCTGGTCTAAGGTGCACGTGTCACTAGAGAGGTGAATCTCCGGCTAAGGCTACGTGTCCTTAATCGAAATGAAGTGATCAGAGGTTATTGCGTATGTGAGGGCAAGAAACACAAAATGGCGGCCATGATCTAAGATGGATGCCGTGGGTAGATCAGAAATGTGTTTATAAAAGGAGTGCTCTTGTTTGTAGCGTAGCGAAAACACCAGGATATACTAAATGGATCATTTGCGGTTCGCTGATACCAATATTATGTATTTCCGACAATATTGAAAACACGCGTTCAAATCGTCACGGAACCTCAGACCCTCCTTTTGCCCTTACATAGGCAATTACTCAGTCTACGTCAGAGTCTAATTCTATGCTCATCAGGTCAGTGACATGCTGTTGTATCATCATCCTTTCTCGTGCCTTTTCTCCAAACGCAGGTGGTTTCCTAAAACAAGTTGCAGCACAAAGACTACACAGAGCAGGACCACACTGGATAATCAGGCAACATGAGAATAGGAATACTAAGATGACACCAATGACCATTAGAACCTTCCATCCCCACGCCGAGATCAGAGTCCAAAACCACTCCATAAAGGACCAGTTTCCCTTGTCTACGTGAATAGAGTCGGAAATCTTGTGTAGCTTAGAGATCGCCTCATAGACTGTTGGAGCATTATTAGGAATAAAGACACAGCAGCTCGATTGGATCATTCTGCATACCCCACCTCGATCTGCAAGGATAACGTCTAGAACCATACGGTTCTGCAACGTCATGAGTCTATCCGCCTGAAGCTCAGCTGTCAAATTGCTAAGGGCACCAGCAGTTTCGGTAATAGTAGATTCAACTACCCGTGTTAGCTGACGTATGTTTCTACTATTGGCCATAGGCCCCCAGAACGGAAGGAAGCCTTTGAAGAAGTCTCCAGCTTCCTGACCAGCAGTATCTTCCTTGCTGAAGACACCTCTCACTACTCTGGTTCTGTGGTAATCAGATGAAGCAGTGTATGTCGGAGGCAACAATCGAGCAATATAGCATGATCCTGAAAAGTCGGCAGGCAACCATGTATAAGCTCTATCTCGACAGATGAAGTAGGTACCCCTAGCAGTAAGAAAGGCAGGGGAAGAGTTAGCCGGAAACACATAAGTCTCTACGCACTCACTCCTCCCTAGCTGAGCTCTCGGATTTCTCCCATTCCCTTGCAAACAGACCTGACCTCGGTGAGGTACGACCCAGATTGGAGTTGAGCTTTTACGCTTGCTTTCTCCTAAACTAAGGCGATACTCTGAAGTATTCCAACTTAAATATACTCGCAATTCGTCTCTAGGGTATGATGGAGTATTATTGACGTCCTTGACCATGTCAATAATTCCCTGGACTAAAGCTTTGTTGGCAGAGTTATATTTAGTGGAACGTGGTGGACGTGGAGGATAGGTTTCAAGGGCATAAGCAAAGATGGTTTGAAGGGCCTGAAATGATCCATTGTAGCTGAAAGGCAAAACCAGGTAGGGAATACCTTTATCCATAGTGTGGGGTATCAAGCCACACACCCAGCAGTCTGTAGTGTTAACTACCAGTTGGTGTTGGTGCAAGAGCTGTACAAAAGTGTTGTTAATGAACTCTGAGCGTCGAGCTTGCTCATGTTCGGGAAACGAATGAAAAGAGTGTATAGAAGAAACAGTAGAAGTAGCAGGATCAAGGGGAGGTACTGTAGTAACTGGCACAAAAATCAAATTTATACTGAAGACGATTCCACCCACCAACGTTATCAAAACAATCAAGAATGTAATGGCACATTGCATCAAAAAGCATTTGCTGTGAAGGATTTTATAAAGTCTGTTTCTGCGAACATAAATCACGTTTTCTCGTTGCAGCGCAGGAAGCTCCATCTTCTACAATCCGCTCGCGACCACTGATGATGTGTACGTAGATGAAAATGCCTCTATCAGCCCTGGGAGTTCCCAGAACCAACAGAAAGATCGAACTTGTGTCAGACCCCTGCAAATTCAACTAGGCACACAGCCACGACCCTACGGCTACCCAGACGGCAAGGCAATTTAAAAACAATAAAACAATAGCAAACTTCCTGGCTGAAGGCAAAAGTTCAAAATTTCAAAATATCACAATAGGCAGTTGCCTGCTTTATTTGTCCATTTTACGGTTTCGTAAGTTATATCTTTGCTTCGCAGGTACTGTCTGATCAGCAAATAGCGTTTCACTGGTAGCTGTTGCAGTGTTCAAGTTCGCAGATGACAAAGTTTTTTCTGATGCAGGGGACAAATGTTCAGTGTTCAAAAGAGTCTTTTCTGGAGGAGAGTCAGAGCTTGGAGTGTCAGTGATAAATTCGGCATCGCTGAAAGGGATGAATTTTGGCGTGCTTTCAAATTCGGAGGAACCAATTCCCTTCTTCACCCAGTCGTCGTAAGGAAGTGGCAAAGGTACACGCTTTACATGGGATGCATGCACCCAATGCTTGCGTCCAGCCACACGAACCGCTGTTCTCGTTGCAAGTAGGACTTGGAAGGGGCCGACGAATCTCGGCTGAAGGTTCTTCGTCCTCGCGAAATTTCTGATAACCACAAGCTCTCCTGGTTTCAGCTGATGCCCTGGACTCTCCGGAGGCTTTGGCAAAGCATCGAAAACCTGTTGGTGAATAAGACTCAATTTAGCAGTCAAGTCGTAAAGGTAGTCTATCAACATAGGATATTCTAGAGAACAAAACTTTTTAGGCCTCGGCACACCCCAAATATTTGCCGGACGGCCAAAAACTATTTCGTAGGGGCTAAGCCCCACTCTAGAATGTACAGTTGCTCTCGTTGATAACAAAGCCAAAGGAAGTGCGTCTGGCCAGGCTAAACCTGTGGATGCTTGTATTTTAGCTAATTTCAGCTTAAGGGTGCCATTGTAACCCTCCACTAAACCAGCAGACTGGGGATGGTTCGCACTGTGGAACTTTTGTTTCAGACCTAGGCCGGCACACACACTCTGCATAACTTTCCCTATAAACTCACTTCCGTTATCTGACCATACAATCCGTGGCATTCCATACCTAGGGAAATATTCTTTGAGAAGAATCTTGGCAGTTGATAGGGCAGTATTGTCCTTTAGTGGATATGCTTCGATCCACCTGGACAAAGCACAAACTACCACCAGGACATATTTCAAATTATTACAGCGATCCATGTGAATGAAGTCTAACTGAATCACTTCAAAGGGGCAGGAAGGAGGAGCGAAATGACCAGCTGGAGTTGGAGTTCCCTTGCCAGGATTATGCATCAGGCATACCATACAATTTTTCACCACTCTCTCTGCACACTTACTGATCCCATCATTCTTCCAGACTGGAGCCAACATCTTACAAATTCCTTTAGAACTTATATGCGCTACTCCATGCGCCATTGTCACCACTGCAAGCACATACGCGTCAGGCAACATCCAACGCTGCTGTTCTGTCAAATCAATCCAACATCCATTCGAATCCAACTTGCCCGTACTTTCTCTCCATACACGTTTTTCTTCCTCAGTTGCTTCTTTCTGAATCTCTTTCACACTTTCCATAGTATCCTCACACATTCCGGAGTCAGCAATCCATCTTGCAGACGTAGCAACATACATTCTGCTCATCGTGTCTCTAGCTGTCTGTTTAGCAGTTTCATCAGCAAAAGCATTCCCGCGACCAACATCATCCGTGATTGCTTTATGAGCATTGCACTTCACAATCGCAACTTCAGTCGGCAAGGTTAGAGATTCCAACAAGTCGTTAACTAGCTGACCATGTTGGATCTTAGTCCCATGGGACGTAATGAAACCTCTTTCTCTCCACAGACGGCCAAAACTATGGGCCACGCCAAATGCGTACTGACTATCTGTAAAGACATTCACTCTCTTTCCCTTAGCTAAAACACACGCTCTTGTTAGAGCTATTAATTCTGCAGCTTGGGCAGAATTCTGACTCACTCTTGCAGTCTCCACAATCGTCTTCAAAGTCGTTACTGTGTAAGCAGCAGTCACATCACCATTCTCCAATTTAAAACATGACCCGTCCACATACAGCGTGCCATCTGGATCGGATAACGGAGTATCCTTTAAGTCAATGCGTCCTTTTGTCTCTTCCTCCGTTTTAAAACAACAATCATGTGGCTCGGAATCACTCGACTCTTGATCAGTCGGCAACAGCGTTGCTGGATTCAATACATTACATCTTTTGATCTGAATATGACTCGCTAGTAATGTCAGCTCGTAACCAGATAATCTCGCACTGGTAAGGTGTTGTGTCTTCGTTCGATTCATGAGTGTATCCACCGCATGAGGAACCATGACCACTAGCATGTTGTTCATCACCAAACCAGCAGATTGTCGAATGGAAGCCGCAGCTGCCGCTGTAGCTCTCAAACAACTAGGCAACGCTCTAGCTACCGGATCTAATGTTGATGAAAAATACGCACAAGGGCGTTGTTTGTCACCAAACTTCTGTGTCAGAACACTCAACGCGCAACCTTCTCTCTCATGAACATAGAGCGTGAATGGCTTACTGTAATCAGGTGTACCCAATACAGGAGCTGAACACAATGCTTTTCGTAATTCAGTAAAACTTTCTTGACATTCATCAGACCATGGCACCGGACTCGGAACATTTTTCCCAGTCAAAGCTACCAACGGTTTTGCTAAAAGAGAAAAATTTGGGATCCACTGCCTACAGTAAGAGGTAATGCCTAGAAAGGCACGTACTTCTCTCTGTGTGCGTGGAACACTCATCTGTGTAATTGCTTTTATTCTCTCTGGGGTCAACTTCCTTCCCTCCTTTGACAAGAGATGACCTAGGTAGGTCACTTCTTGGCAGCAGTATTGCATTTTCGAAGGTGATACCTTGTGATTCAAATTGGATAAATGATGCAATAACGAAATTGTAGCTGCTTTGCAAGTTTCCTTGTCATCGGCAGCCACTAGAAGATCGTCTACATACTGTACTAGAGCAGAGCCTGGAGGAAGGACAAAGGAATCTAACTGGCTTTTTAATGCTTGACTGTAAATAGATGGGTTTTCACAATAGCCTTGTGGAGCGCGTTTAAATCTGAAACTTCGACCTCCTAGACAGAAGCCAAAAATATCTCTGCTTTCCTCGGCTATTGGAATGCTGAAAAAGGCATTTTTCAAGTCGATGACTGAGAACCAAGTGGCTGTAGCAGGAATCAGTGTTAACAAGGCAGTAATGTCTGGGACTACAGGAAACTGCGGGACCACAATCTTATTAACTTCTCTAAGGTCGATAACAAACCTATAAACTGGAGGCTTTGTAGGATCAGTTCGTTTCAAAATCGGTAGTACAGGACTGTTACAGACATTTCCTCTCGTTTCTTCAACCACACCTTTCTTAATCAAATCTTGCACAATCAATAAAAGTGCACGCTCACCTTCACTAGATATTTTATATTGAGGAATTCTTGGAAATTTTACATTCGCTTTTAAAGTCACTACATATGGTGGTATTTCTAAAAGGCCTACATCGTTAGGACCAGTCGCCCAAAGAGAATCAGGGAGTGAGCGTAGCTCTGGCGGGAGTGCATCCATTGACAAGTACATCGGAGAAGTGATATTTTTACCCAACGTAAGCTGTACTCCTTCCGGAGAACAGTACAATGTCGCATATAGTCGTTTTAACAAATCTAAACCAAGCAGATTTTCATTACAACCTGTCGTCAAAATCAGAGGTGCTTTCAAGTGACATGGTCCAACAGAAATAGACAACGGACCAGATATCGGGTTATAAACAGGGGCGCCTGAAAAACCTACAGAAACATTTGTTGAGCCGGACAAAGGTGCGCCAGGGAGTTTCGCATGAATGATAGAACTTTTTGCGGCACCAGTATCCAACAGAAACGGTTCGACTACACCTGATGTTGCTACTGCGACATAAGGCCCACTCTGATCCACTGGAACTGATACTACTCCCTCTCTCTGTCCATGGCTGTCCTAGTACCCATTTTGCTGAAATCCCTCATCCACTTCACAATAGTCTTCAACAAGATATTGTTGAGATCTATTTTGCTGAGTAGACTGTCCATTTCGTTGATCAAAGTGATTTGAAGGACGATCATTCGTTTGTGGAGGCATAGCACCTCGTCCTCGACCTCTAGAATTTTGTACAAAACCACCACGACCTCTCTGAGCTGCTGCTGCATTATTTTGCGCTAAGATCGGACATTCATTTTTGTAGTGACCCTCTTTCTTACAGTACGCACACTGGTTCCACTGATATTGAGGTCTCGATGTAGTATAGTCTGTTCTTTGATACGGACCCTGTTGCATATTAGTCTGATTCGTGCGAGGCGGATACGCCTGCTGCAAAAGAACTTTAGTCTTTAAATCCTTCGTTTTCTTCTCTGATTTCTCCTTTTCCTCTTTATCCCTGTTTTCGTAGTACTGTGCAGTCGCAAGTATTTGCGCAGTTGTGGACACAGCCCACGCACTCTCTGAATCCTTTAATTTATTGCATAATTCAGGTAACAAATTATGCACAAATTTATCGACAAACAGTCTTTGCCCTCCTTCTGTGCTCATGTCCTGACCACTATGATCTACAAAAGTCTCTTCGAACCTCGTGAAGAAGTCGAAGACACTTTCGTCTTTCTTCTGCCTGCATGCTGATAACTTGTCCCAATTAACACGCAATGCGGGCATCAGAGTCTTCATTAGATCAATTATTCTACCTGGAAGGTTAGCAATTAGAGGTTCGGGTTTTGCACCACCTACTTGCTGACCATCCGCTGCAGTGAAAGCTGCCCAGTCACCACCTAAGGCAACTTGATGATCCTCTCTACGAATTTTAGCCCACACTGGTTGTGGAACTACGTTGCCAAACAACATATCGATGTCTGCTAAGTTCATTATACAAGCCTCAACTGTCTGTGTTAATTCCTTGTAATATCCAGCAGGATTCTTTTTTTTTTTTTTTAATTTTTGAAGACCTTTATTGTGCATATTGCAAAAGAACAAATACGGGCCTACAACCTCGCGGCCGGCCACAATACTTATGAGCACAGATGACAACATTACTGTCTCCCGACTGCATCAAGTGACACAACAGCTAGTAATAACAGTTACATTGGAAAGGACATACCACCAGGGAGAAGGATCAGTGAGGTCAAATTTTAAAGTTTCTAATGAAACAAAAGTCAATAAAGGATAGGTATACAGGAGATCCGAGTCCGTACATTGAGTCCACATGAATAGGCAACAATAGAAATAACATCAATTACGTAGAACTCTTCGTCAAAGCGACAGAACAATAAAAAAACCCAATCGGACAGCAGAAGCCAAACTCTTGCCGCTCCCAATGCCACCCACTCCCAACCATCCTCTATCACAGACCCAGAAAGGAAAACAGTATAAGAAAGCGCAGATAAAGAAGAGAAAAGGCCCATAGAAACTAAACACGAAAATTAAAATCTACCCCCCCACCCTGCACCAACGCGGAGGCTATGGCCTACCCCCCCCGACAATGTGCCTGTCGCCCCATAAAGAACCCGAAATATAGTTCAAGCAAAGGAAGAAAAAGGAAAAAGAAAGAAAAGTATGAAATGTTACCATGAAATATAGAGGGTGAGAAAAGGCCATCCTAATCTGCGACCCTCAAAAAAGGAAAAAGGACGGGGAGGAGCCCATTCGTTACTAAAACACCCGAAGTTCCCGGCCCTCCCGAGACCCACAGCAAAAACATCGGCCATTGTTAAAGCATCAGTACAGTATCAAACAATCCTACAATGCGAATGTGGAAAAAGCATCGTACTATATGCGCCCATTAAAACGTTAGACTGACCCAACCCCATCCCCACAGCCAGCAAAATCAGTCAGCAGGAAGAGAGCAGCTTAGCCCTGGCCAGATCGCGGATAGAACTGCACGTCAACTACAGCAGGAGAGCCCTTCCCCCCGTGTACATCAGGATAACATGGCGGCCTGTGAGAAGAAGCAGGATCCCAAAATGGCCACCGGCCATCAATGCAAGGTCCTTTGTCCTCCGTGATCAGGTCCGTTAGGGCATCAAAAAAGTACAAATTCCACGGGGAGAGGAATGAAGGCCCCCAGTCAAAGGTCAACCCGTAGGATAAGAGTCGCTCAGCAGAGTCACCCAAGAAACTCGGCAGTGCAGGCAACAAGAAGGCAAGCCCAGAAGGAAGGGGAAACAATGTAGCAGTCTCGGAACTAAAGGGCTGCCAGTCGTCGGCTCCGATTGAATCATCCACAAGGCTAGCTGCAGAGCAAGCACAGGGAAACAATGTAGCAGCATGGGGAGGCGAGGGCAAACCCTCACTCGGCTGGGGGCAAGCGCTGCGTTTGCGGGCCACTGCAGACAACATGGCGTCCAGCTGATCACCCAGGGCTTGGAAGTCAGCAGTCATCTCCGAGCGGAGATCTCGAAGTGCAGCCAGGATAGTACCGTAGGATAGTGTAGGTTGATGTTCACTCAAGGCGGGTGCCAGCGCCGGTGGTCGCAGGTCAGTGTACCGCTCCAGCAGGGCTCGGCTGTCCACGGGCAGGGGTATGGAGGCACTCCCCTGCCGCGGGAGAACAAAGGGAGTCATGGCGCCAGCAACAAAATAGCGTATCTGGGGAGGGTGCAGTGGAAGCGAGTATCGCCGAGGAGCTTCGGGACTATCAGCGGCAAAGACAAGTCAGGCACCCCTCCCACAGAACGTTTCGCACCAGGCTAGGCAGCGGGAGAAGGAACAATCGACCACGCGATGAGTCAGGTCGCCCGGTACCGTGCACCGCTCACCTTCCCTGCGGAGCATAGAGAACACCATCGGCGGTCACCTCAAAAGCAGCCGTTACGGTACAGGCGGAGTCCACGATGGCCGTCAGCAGCAGTGCGGTGGTGATTGCCACAGACGGGAAGGCGCCGCCACCGAGTCATCTGCACTGTCCAGCCGAACAGACCACATCCGAGCGTCCAGGCGCCGCTAACGAGCGGCCACATAGGCGAGGGTCCGGGGCGGGAGTCGTACACCAAGTTTCTCCAGCACCCGAGAGCGCTAGAAGGTCGCAAGAGGAACTATGCACACCGCTCGTCCTCACACGCATTCCGCTGCCGGATTCAACCGGGAAGTTTGTCAGGATAGTGTTGCGGAGCTCAAGGGCCGGCGGAGCCGGGCGACTACACGTCCGCTCCGGTCGCCATCTTGGCTCCTCCCCCCTCCAGCAGGATTCTTACGTGGATCTGGCAAGGCCTGCTTCACTGCTAACACTTCAGCTCGCTTCCACGGAATGTGTATCCACACTCTTTGGAATTGCGCTGGAGCGGCTACAATACCATTATTATGATCAGCTTGCACAGCTTCGCGCCAAATTGGAGGAACCTCCCTCATTGGATATTGGCGACTTAACTTCGTCTTGCTTTTCTCTAAATCTCTCGGTGAACGAAGTGATGGATCATTCCTATAACTTAAAATCAGTTCCATCGCTTCTTCTATATTATCACCCACTATCATTCCTGCAGCAAACTCTTTCTGAACCTTAATTAAATCTTCTAGATTTGATTCAACATCATCTTCTTCTATCTCCTCACGTAACAACGAGCACATCTCGTCAAAGACATACCGTTGTGTTGGTTCTTTCCACTGCATAAATGTTTCTAGCACATCTTTCGTACTATATCTCCTACTCTTCGAAATCCATCTGAGAGCCGTGGAATCTAAAATTCCCCGTTCCTCAGTACTCGGAAGCTGACTACGTCTCTGAACAGAGTCGGAAGTAGGAGTCTTAATTAAAGTTTTATAGAAAGGAGACAGCATGTTAGACACAGAATCAGTGATTCTCCGACGAACAGAAAGTGGAGTCAACATACTCGCAGATGCAGAGAACACAGTAGAGGTAGGAACAGATAACGGAACAGTAGAAGTATCGAGGAAGATAGTTTGTGGAACAGTAGGTGTAAGCGAGACGGATACAGGTATAGAAGTCGGCAATCCAGGAGGAGGAGGAGCCGTAGGAACATTTACGTTGACCACAGGAGGTACGGGAACCTGATTCTGAGGGACAGGAGCAGGAACACCAGGTTGTCCAGCAACCGGCAATTGAACATTCGGTAAAGGTGGAGCCGTAGCACCTTGTGCATACGGTGGAGGTGACCGTAACAAATAAGATAGCAGAGGATCGTTTTCAGAATCTTCCAGTATCTTAGCTGTTTTCGATGGCAAGGCAGGATAGCACTTGTCAATCGCTAAATTGTGCTCTCTAATGGCCACCTCTATGGCTTTCTCACACTCGTTAACTTGCAACTGCTTAGTTGCTTGCTCTAGAGTCAACTCTTCTTGCTCTTTCTGTTCTTTCTTTAACCTTTTCATTTCTCTCTGTTTGGATTCTTTTCGCCAGAAACGGAAAGAATCAAACATTGCCGGCCGGGCTTTCTTCTTAAACAATTTCGCTTCTAAATTGTCGAGAATTTCGGGTTCAAAACTACCATGTAGTGGCCAACTAAGGACACCATCTTTCTCAGTGTAACGGACCCACACCTCATTATAAGATATAGGACCCACACCATATTTACAATACAAGTCATACAGGGGAGTCCCAATCGGAGGAACCAGACATGAGTCCTCCAATCGTGAGTCACTGTTGCAACCAAAACAAGACAACATACAGTTTTTCCGACTTACCATTTTCAGTCCGGAACACAAAACAAACAAAACACGAAACAGATATGTGCACTCGAACCAAGAACTTAGGCCTACCAAAACGAACTGATGTATCGATACCCAAACTAAACCAAATAGATTATCGTAACCAGAACAACCAGTGATAATCTTACGAAACCAAACCAAACCAAGAACCACAAAGGATTTTAACAACCCTCACAAAGTAACCAGCTAGCTATCACTAAATACTTAACTGAGGCACTGAAGACGTCACCACGGAGAAACCCGTCACGTTTCGCTGTACTAAGGACTGCACCTCGGGTCCAAGACAGGGCGACGGTCAAGGCAACGGCCCACTGCAGCCGTCCTGAACGGGAACCCTCGTGGAAGAGAACGTCGGGCCACTTTTGCGATATGCCGGGATCGATGAAGTGGGGCGCCTCCCTCAGGAATCTTCACACGAAGCTTCTCGAACTCTTCAGGCTTTTGGACCGGTACCGAATGACGTCGCCCCACGTTGGACGCCAATTGGAGTTCTGGACTTTTTGGTTCCGTCCAGAGGTGTCAGGGAACAACACCCAAAGACCCCGGAGTTCCACCTGCCTTGGTGCACAAATGAACAGAAACACGGGCTTCTCGATGGTGGCGTCAAAGACCAAAGGTTTATTACGGCAGGGACACAGAAGTCACAGAAACTACGCATGGGCAGTAACTAGGAGCCTGTTCGATTTGTACAAAGAGGGTTGCTCCTTATATACTAAATTTTGGCCTTCAGGCGAATTCTTTACATGTTGGTACATTCCCAAAACCTTTGTGTCATAAACAATAAATATTTGGCGTACATAGGAACCGTTGATAAAATCTGTTACAAAACATCTACGAAGAGGGGTTCCCACTAGTTCATCACAATCCCTTGTCAATATTGCATTCAAGAGCTGGACCGCCTCATCGTAAATTTCGTTACCTCCCCCTAATAAAGATTCAGAAAGAAAGAAACGGAGCCAGGTGTGGAAGATAGAAAAGCGGGATAAGAGATGTTTGTAGGTTGTAAATGGGCAAGGCTACCGGCTTCGGCCGCCTAATCGTGATCAGGACAATGGACACGAAGACCAGTTTGGCAGGACTGGCCTCGGGCAGAGGAGGCAGTCTTTGCCGAGTCATGCAGCTACAGCGTGTTCTGGTCTAAGGTGCACGTGTCACTAGAGAGGTGAATCTCCGGCTAAGGCTACGTGTCCTTAATCGAAATGAAGTGATCAGAGGTTATTGCGTATGTGAGGGCAAGAAACACAAAATGGCGGCCATGATCTAAGATGGATGCCGTGGGTAGATCAGAAATGTGTTTATAAAAGGAGTGCTCTTGTTTGTAGCGTAGCGAAAACACCAGGATATACTAAATGGATCATTTGCGGTTCGCTGATACCAATATTATGTATTTCCGACAATATTGAAAACACGGGTTCAAATCGTCACGGAACCTCACAGTGATAAGGCAGTTAAGGGACAATATGGTCGCCAAGAAAGCTTAGCTTTCCTGGTGTCAGTAAAATATGAAATAAAGAGCGATATAATATTTAGGGAAATTTCCAACTTTTTAACCAGGTTTGATGTGAAGTATGAATGCTCAAAAGAAAAAAAATAGGTATAGATCTAGTATTAATAACTAAGTATTTGCCTCCTAAAAAGCCAGGATAAACAACTAAAATATCTGATGGTGTTATTGGAAAAAAATCACTTTGAAAATCCCAAATGTGTTAATTTTATTAGTTCGGGATTTCAATGCAAACATTTCTTTTTTTCTTGATGATGAGCTACAGTTGGAAAAGGAAAATGCCTTGGGAATTTAGAGTCCTGTTCTGGCGATGCAGCATAGGGATGGGAAATGTAGAGAATTGGACAAAGTATTGGATAGCTTGAATCTGACTATTATAAAAGGAAGATGCACAGGGGGATCATCCAGGAGAGTATACTATTGATAATGGAAAGATAGCCATACTGATTGACTCTGCTATAATTTCTTCCAAAAATGTAAGCATAGTTAAAGATCTTGAAACTGAGGAATCATTAGGTAGATCATAGTTTTGTATATTTAAGTTATCACTGGCAGAATAGCCTACCAATTCGTAGCAGGAATAAGCATTGGAAAGTATGGTCTGATAAAGGGAAATCCCATACTAAATAATATCGATAAACTCATGAAATTCCATATTAATCAAACGACTCAGACTTTTCTGTAAGAGTACAACAAAATGATTTCCTCTATACGGTTGGCGGCTCTGCAGGGTTTAAACAGTGGAAGGTTCGTAAGGGCAACGTAGATCTCCCAGGGAGGGGCAAAGCTCGAACCCAATAAAAACAGAATGGAGGCTTATAACGTGGGTGGTGCTAATAAGGAGTTTTTAATCAGACAACATAGGAAGAATTATAGAAAAGAAATAAGGACATTTATTTGGAAGAGAAAGAGACAGCTTGGACAAAGGTTATAGTAAGTCTTTGAACAGGGAGAACAAAGGGTTTTTAAAATGCAGTTAGTATTGTTCTTGGGCTGTCAAACGAAAAAGAAGAAACACCTGTGGCCGAAGAGTGAGTCAGGTACATATCAGATCTATATAAATTGGAAGACGATAATAGGGTTGCTACCGAGATCTAAAAACAATCTAAAATGCAATTTGGGGATGGTGGAGGAACTTTCTCTGCTTCCCAACATGCATTGGTCTTGCAATGTTTTTGATTTTTTTTTTTTAAATTACCCATCCCGATTTGGATTGGTAAAAAAAAAAAAAAGTACAGCAAAAGCATTTTTGTTTACGCTGTAGCAACGCAGAGGACTTACTTGGGGAGAAGCAACACGAAGAGCGCAGAGGGGAATGAAGAATAACGGGGCAAAATAAGATGACAACATTAATAACACTAAAATCGGTGCGTGTGGCTTGGTAGCCTGAGCCTGTTGTTCCACGCTGGCCCATTTGCTGACCTGTTTTGTTTGAGCCCAAAACTGCGCACCTAGACGTGAGGAGTGTCAGCCCAGTGGAGTGAGCACTGTGGCACGGGAGAAAGAGCCTGGAGTCTCCTACTGGACTTGATTGCCAGGGGTGCCAGTGCGATATCATGGGCATGCGCTTTCAAGATGGCAGACCAGGGCAACTGACCCGTTGGGCCTCCAGGACCCGGGTGGCCGGAGGCTAGTTGGTGCGGCTGGTGCGCGGCTGAGGCAGCACTGCAGAGCCGAACGGAATGCCCGCTTTACGCGATGCTGCGGAAGTGGAGAGAGCGATCGGCCCTCCCGATCCTGGTGCTGCACTAGATTGGTGGAAGCGGACTGCATGAACTGAGGCCGGCCGAGATTGCAGTGGCCTGAGAACGGAGGAGCCGCCCTGCTCGGGCATACGTTGTGGGGAGAAGAGGGACTCAGCTGGCCCATGATTGTGTACGTAGCTGGGAGCCCTGGTATGCGAGTGGAGATGGGCCCTCGCCCCACTCAAAAGGGCAAGCAGTCCCCCAGTCTCGGCACGCCTGAGGGTGCCACCTAGGAGAGTAGGAAATGCGGCTGCCCGAGGTCACCCGGTGGCCACTCAGGAGGGCAGCCCTCTAGTAACAGAGGGCTTCCCCCCCGCCCGCCCCCCACCATTCTTGCTCACCCACTCCTCCTTCGGGCAGGAGGAGTCCCGAAGTGAGCATGGGAGGGGGCTGGCTGTGATGTCACGTCCAGTGCAGCAGGCAGGGCGAGGGGTACTTAAGTCCCCCTCGCCATTTTCCCTGCCTCTTTGCTGCACCGGACACGTCGTGGTGGCCTCGGACTGTGAGGACACACATTTTCCAGGCCCACATCCCCAACCTCGCGGTGAGTGAGGATTGCTTGGGGCGTCCCCCTCCCTCCCCCTCTGCCTATTCCCTCCACTAGGGAGGTCGAGCGGGCTAGGCGGCCTGGTTAGTTGCGGGCTGCTGAGGGGGTAGGGGTCCGGTAGCACCAGCGGAGAGCCTGCCGGATGTCCGCGACAGATTGACGACAGTCGGGGGCGGCGGGGAGGGCCCCCAGCTAGGGTAAGTGTGGTGGCTCTCCCCCCCACCCCCCGCCCCCCCCGTTTCCCTCCAGAATCCGCTTCAGGGGGGACGCGGGATGGGCGGTCAGTTTTGGTGCGGGCCGCAGAGGGGTGGACTGGGTCCCCAGCACATTGATGTATCACCCGTTACGGGGTGGGGCACCGCCGGCGTCTCTTTGGCCTGCAGGCGGTCGCAAGTTTCCTTGGCCCGCTGCTATGCCTGGGAATTAGCACCCAAGTATTGCTGACCGGGGGAAGGGGTCTGGAACCTCCGCATACCCCAACCCAACCCCCCTCCTCTCGAGTCGTCATTTTATTTATTATGGGCTCATCCGTCCATGCGGTTTACAGCCTCGGGCGTCTTGGCCTCAGGTGATGTACGAGCCCGATCCTGTCTGGGTCGCGGGTGTCGGTGCTCGGGCGCGGGGCGGCGCGAGTGCCTTCCCCCCCCCTCCATCTTGGCAGACCTGGATCCCATATGGCCGGCGATTGCTGACGAGGGGGAGGTTCCTGGAACCTGTGTCGGCGCCCCAGTAGTCCTTCGAGTGGTTGTGGGCCTGTGCAACCGGGGGCTTGCCTAGCTATGGGGCGTAAGTATAATCTTTACCATAAGGGGCAGCACATAGGTGGTTCGCCACGGTGCTGCCTGGCTCATCAGGCGGGCAGGTGGCGAGAATGCGGCCTGCCCTTGGATCGCCTGTAAGCTAACCCACTATGATTACATAACGTTGTATGTAAATAAACCTGCAGCAGCTTTTCCCAAACTAACACTGGTGTCTAGTGTGTTATTTGCGGGATGCATGCTTGTGTTGCAAGGTGGGGGGGGGCCTGTTGCCATGATGTTACTAGGACTTGGTCAACCCTGCTCAATGTTACGGAGAGCTGGCTGAGAAGAGGCAGACTGGTGTGGTGCGGCTAGATGAAACTCTGGTGAGCTGGAAACTAGACCACAGAATAGGGACCCCCAGTGGAAGCCTGGTGTTGGAACTGGTGATCCTCGCTTCTAGGGAGGGGGACCTTTGTCGTCCTGGTTCCCCCCTCTCCTTCCTTAACAGTGACGTTTGCCCTGGATGGATGCAGTTTGGGACCATAGGGTTGTGCAGTGGATGGGTGGCTGATGGTACCAGGAGATTGGACGGCAGGTGGAGATCCAGGGTTGCCTACTGGGGGCCCCAAGGTTGGCGGAGGAAGCTGCTCACTGGCACTGATTAAACCCTGCACAAGGGTGGCAGGGTGAACTGGATAAGGCCAAGAGGTGGAAGGGATTGCCCAAACCCACGCTGGAAAACCTTGGGACCCCCCTGGCCAGAGGTGGTGCTCCAGCACCTGGGGATGCATTCTGCTTCACGTTGCTTAACCATTCTTTGATGCGACACTTAGCTGGGTCAGTTTCTAATAGTGTCCTCAATATCTACTGGTGCCCTACTGTCTTACCTATTTTCTGATAGCTTTACCCTATGAAGATGGGCAAAACTAGGGTGCACCCGGCCAGGACATCGCCTGATCAGGAGGAGGTTGCCCATGAACAGAGACAGGAGAGGCAGAGGCCAGGGTCCTTGGAGGATCCAGTGCAATTACAACTAAAATACTTGAAGATATCATCAACACTAAAGCCACCTTACACCAGGACATCAGCACAGTGTCAGTGGGGCTGGTACTGCTTTAGATGGAACACCACAAATTTGCGGGGGAGCCAAGATGGCGCAGTCCTGTCTTGCCTACCTCCACTCGGCTCACCGGACGATATCTGTCCAGGTCACAGAGCTCTCAGATAGAGTCTGCATGCTTGAAGGCAGGGCAGAGGACACTGAGGGGTGCAACCGGCGGAATAACATTAGGGTGGAAGGACTGCCAGAAGGGGTGTAAAATAACGACATGGCCTCTTGACCTTTTATACCCTAGAACGAGCTTATAGAGTGCCGGCCCACATGCCAGGACGTCCCCCACGGCCGGTGTAGGTGCAACTCCTGCACTTCAAGGAAAGGGATAAACTGCAGCACATGGCCAGAACTGCAGGTCCATTTGTAGTTAACAACAGTAAGGTCTCCATATTCCTTGACTACACGGTGGCGGAGCAAAGGAGAAGAACCTCATTCTTGAGGTCAAGAGGGTTCTGCAGTATTCCTTAATATTCCCTGTGTGGCTTCGAATACTATCGGAGAGGATGACTCACTTTTGGGATGACCCAGCGGTGGCCTGAGTGTAGTTTCAGGATTACAAGTCTTGGGTGTGGCTTCCGGGGAAGTAATCTGCTGATGCCCCCACAGGAATGGACATTGAGGAGAGGGCCCGGAGAAGACCCAGAAGAGGCCCATCAAAGAAACCCAGTACATCTCAAACCGAGTATGAGTGGGCCGCTGCCCTCCAGGTGGTGGCGGCAATTATGAAGGAGGCAGAGAGTGTTTCAGAGGTTTGTTCCCCATCCGTAAAAAGGACAGGAGATTCAGAATAGGACTCCTCGCAGGCAGACAGCTGCCAGTTGTTACCCCTGGGACAGCGGGTTATATTATTTGACGGGATGCCAGTAGCCACTGGCACACCACTCTGGTATTGTATTGGGCAGTTTCTTGAACTATTGTTGAGGGTCAGGGCTGGTGCAGCCGAAGGGAGAACTGCCACCTTTGGGCCATAGCCTACCCCCTCTTGGAAGGCCACTCCTAAATCTGGTTTAGGTCTTCTAATAGAGGCAATGGTTTACTGTTGCCATGCTGCTCTTGGGATGGGGAGTTCTCGTTTGGGGGTGTTTGTCCTTTTGTTCTGTTTCAGCAGGTTTTACTGGCGTGTGAAAAACTTGGTTTGAAACTGGAATGCACAATGAAATGAAGGCCCTCATTTAGGGCAGCACTGAGTTATTTAACTCGTTGATGTTATATAAAAAGAAGTTGTAATTATATTGCTGTAGGTCAACTGTACCAGATTGTAAATGATCTCACTAGTTTTTAGATATTTGTACTTATAATTTCTGTATATTGGTTTCAATATCGTCTTCTTTTATTGCTCTTTTCCATTTTAGGATATACGTGGCTACTCCAGAAGAAGGCGCTGGTCGCCGAAACGCGCGTAGAGAACTATCTCTTTTGCCACTTTTTAAAATTGTGTAATGCTATTTTTGAATGTCTATAAATGATGTATTGTTGAATTTATGAATATTTTGATAGTGACTTAATTGATGGTTATTTTATGTTATATGTTTTGTAATTAACCTTTTTTAATCAGGTCAATAATAAACTTTAAGTACAGACCTACTACTTCTTCTTTAAATTTATTTAGCTTATCATTAAGATTTTCTAAATCAAGTGCCTTGGTTGTTTTTTCACACGCTATTAATCCCTGACCTAGGACTTGCAGTATTTACTCTTTTAGGGAGTCCCTGTTTCTTACACATAATCAGCAGGTTTTACTTGCATTCTCTAATTGGAGGTGGGTGATTGGGCAAAGAGGTGGAGGGTCAACAGTGAATGTTTTGCTATAGCCCCAACACATTACAAACTAAAGTTTATGACGTGGAACATTAGGTGGATGGGTTCAGCGGCTAAGCTGCATAACATGCATAGATACCTACGGAGGCGGGGAGTGCAGAGAGCTATGCTGCTGGAGACGCATCTTATCCCAGAGCAAGGTGGAGAAACGGCGCAAGAGATGGAGAGGACAGATATTTGCTACCTCTCTTTCAGCATACATTAGGGGAGTGCTCATCTGGGTGAGGGCAGGCATCCCCTTTGAGCCTCAGCGTACACTCACAGATAAGGATCGGAAATACATTTTAGTAACTGTGAAGATGGGCGGTCAGGAGGTCCCCCTCGGTATCGTGTTCGTACCCATCAAGATCAGGTCCTTTTCCTACATAGTCTTTCTGCCCTATATACTGATCTGGCAGTGGTGGATATACTTCTTGGGGGAGATTTTAATTGCGTGTCTGATGTTACTCTGGACCGCTCAACTCCCTCGTTACTCGTTGCCCAGGCCCACGATAGCGCTGTTGGGTTGCGGGATTGGATGGGACATTGGGGATTGGATCATATAGACACGAGGGATTACACCTTTTATTCACCTACATACCAGCTGAACACATGCCTAGATGCACTTCTGTGCTCCCATGCCCTTAGCACCGCCATTCCCCACACCGACATACAATATCAGACCATAGTCCTATGTTGCTTGAGTTCAAGCTGATGGGGAATTGTCCCCTGGTCCCTTAATGGTGGTTCAATCCACGAGCTTTGGGAGATTTCTGCTTTAGGGAAACCCTAGGGGCTGCCATTGACAATTATTTTTACGACAATGCGCATTAAAAGACTACAGAACTGGTGGAGTGGAAGGCATTCAAGACCGTGGTCCGCGGACAGTGCTCAGGGCAATCAATAGGCGTACAGCAGGAATTACAGGTGGAATTTAGGGAACTTGAGGGTCAGCTCCACCACCTGGGCAATGAACAGGTAAGGGAAGCTGACAACCCGGAGGGTCTGCGGGAGGCACGCAAGCTTTACAGCGAGGCCCTTGAGATGTTACGGTGCCACAATTATAGAGGGCACCTAACGATGGTACAGGAGGAGCAGGGGAGGCCTAGCCGAATATTGGTGTGGCATTTTTGGTCAGAATCGGGTTGGCCCCCGATCACAAATATGAGGACTGGGTCTGATGAGTCAGTTTATGACCCAAAAGCAACCAATGCTTTGTAGTGTGATTACTACAGGGGCCTGTACAGCATGCCGCCTCGGGTCCCCTTGAGGGATCAGTGGGATTTACTGAACGCGTTGCAGCTTACTGTGCTGGACCTCCAGGTGAGAGAAGTGCAGGGGGGACCGGTGACAGAGCAGGAGGTCCATGCTGATATTAAAATCATGGCTGCTGGAAAAAACTTTGGGACCAGACTGCCTCCCTGCAGAATTTTACACTGCATATGCCCCAGCTTTGGCCCCACGATTGGTGGCTCTCTATGCTGAATCTTTGTGGCTTGGGAGGCTACCAGACTCTACGTGCGACACAGTCGTAAATCCGCGCCCCAAGACCACAGCTCCGGTGGCCTGCACTGCAGACTTTCGCCCGCTCTCCATGCTCAACATGGATTTCAAACTACTCAGTAAGATCATGGCTATTCACTTACTCCAGTATATGTCTACTCTAATTTATACAGACCAGAACAGGTTTATCCCTTCCCGGAATATGTCCTTTAATGTGTGGACATTGTACTCAGTGTTGTTTCACCCAGAGGTCCAGGCTCTCCCACGGGCAGCCTTTCTATCGATAGACCTTGAAAAGACCTTTGACGGTGGGACTATCTGTTTGAGGTCATGGGGCAAATGAGACTTGGGGGTGACTGGCTGCGGGGGAAGAAATTGCTTTACGGGGGCCCCACAGCGCGGGTAAGGACAGGTAGACAGTATCCTTACAATAAGGAATTTTTCAAGGTATCAGCCAGGGATGTACTTCATCGCCAGCCATGTTTGCCCTGGCGATCGAACCATTGGCCTTGTTGTTCAGACAGGGAGGGGAGGGAATGGGGTTGTCTGTACGAAGACAAGAACATATATTTCATTACAAGACCGGAGGCTACATTATGCATTATCCTTTAATAGCAACTCACAGCAGCCGCACTACATCATGAAGGATAAAGCTCTAGAGTTTACACAACAGTGGACAAAGGATGTATCCAGGAGATGATCTGCCTCTTTTAAAAGCGGCTCGCCAGCAGATAAGTCACTACTCCCTATTTCTCCATGATTTCTTTTTGTTATGCACTTTAAGCGTATATTTTTTTATATTTATGCTCTTGCATATCATTATCTTGTCATTGTGAATGATTAGCTTGATATTTTGCGCTATTTATAGCCTTCTGATTGCGTATTTAACCTAATATCTGGCTTGCCTCTGCTTTTTCGCTTTCTCTTCATTGCCCTCATTCACGTGGGTGGCGCAGGCTCCCCCATCCCACCCCCCCCTCCCTACCGACTTCCAATTTATGGTTGTCTGTCGCGTTCCTTAATATGAATCCTTTTTTAACTTTACCCCTTGCGCGAGAGCGCGCTTATCCCACCGTTTCTCTCAGCACTTCGGAAGCGGGACTCCTCCTCTCACGTCCGCTCCTATTTCGTTCCCCACACGTTTTGGACACTGCGCTTTAGAGGAGAGGGCATTAGCAACACCCGCGTTGCGTGCCTCGTCCCCAAAGCGCCCTTCCTCTCTCCTCCGGCAGCGGCTGAGCGCGAGCGTTTATCGCTCCTTGTCAGTTGCTTGATTTCAGTCGCTGCCGGAGATACTTGCTGAGATTCCGGTTTCAGACACGATATCTCTGGAGACTTGCCCCCTTTTTTAGCACTTCTTTTGCTTTTATTTATATTAATAAGAATTTTAGTACGATTATAAATTAGTTTCTCAGATTCGTGAGTTTTAGAGGTTACCTTTCCACTCACTTACCTAACCCTTACCCCCCCTTGCATAAAATTAAAAAAAAAGAGGTTTATTGAAATTGAAGTTTTAAAATAAAAAAGAGGAAAGAGGACTTTGAAATATTCGAAATTCTTTATTATTAATTGTATAATTTTGGATACTCATTATTATTCATTTTAACTCATTATTCTCTGTTGTTAATCACATAAACCCCTACTCAAGGTTCTTGGAGATTCACCATGTCCGACATGGATTTAGATGATGCTACTGCTAGCTCACCTGCGCCTATGGACCATTCATTTAGGAAATTCCTTCAACAGGAGATTAAATCCAGTTTGATCTCATCCTTGAAGGACGTTATGTCTACTAAGAGACCGTGTGAGTCCCAAGACCTCCCCTCTAAACACGGTAAGAGGTCTAAAAAGACCAAACATTGCGAAAGCACTACAGGTTCTTGCGCCTCTCTCAGTACAGGAGGTCCTAGCACCTCACTTTGGATGGGAGGCCATCGCGCCACACTTGACCTTGATGTCCCTCGCGACACTGCCTTGAATGGTGCCCATGGCGGCACAAATTTGGATGATGTCCCTCGCGACACATTATGTCATAGTGCTAATAAAAATGATAACAATGAATTTGATACCTCTTCCTCTGAAGGCTGCGTCTCCAGGGATCCCAACGACGAGTTCGTCTTCGACCTAGATGAGCTTGAACCTGACTTTATTCAACAACCTGATCTTGAGACAGTCTCTAGAAATAATATTCTTAACCCTATTGGTGAGGAGATGTTCTCTCCACTTAATATCTCACGACCAAATAGTTCAAAGTGGTTCCCTCAGGAACATTTCCTGCTTTTGTGACTCGTTGGTTAAGAAACCTTCTTGATAGGGATACACGAAACACCATGAGATCTGAATCTCCAAGACCTATTATCGGGGAAAAGGTCTGTCAGACTCCTAACCTGGATCCAGACCTTATCAAATTTTTATTCAAGTTAGGGCGAGACCCTAGAAAAGGACTGGAGAGAGCACTTAAAGTCTGTCAAGACCGACTTTTAGATGTCCTTGGACCTCTAGTTAGAATCTTAGACATGGCTGAGCACTCACCTCTCCTCTACCCCCTTAAACGTTGACCTGATCAAAGGCTGGAGCCAAAGGGCTGTCGTTCTTCTCTGCAACTCTAATTCTAGTTTAAATGTCGAAAGAAGGAGATCTATTTTAAACAAGATAAATCCCAAACTAGGAGACATAGCAGAGAGAGAACCCTCCGAGAATCCCAAGGGTCTCCTTTTCAGAGAGGATATAATTAAGAAGATTGGCAAATATGTGTCGACCTTCACTGCCCTTGATAGGGCACAAAACAACCTTAGACGTGTGTTTAACACCAACCTTTTTGGTAAGGCCGGGAGAAGGGGTCGTTCTTCCGGCCGAGGCTCCCAACGACCCTACTCGTCATTCAGAGGTACCGGAAGAGGTTTCTACCCGCCTAGACAACCGTTCTTTCCCCAAAGAGGAAGAGGTCAGAGAAACCGAGGTTCAAGAGGTCGTGGTACTCCAAACACCTCCAATACTACAAGTAAGTACTACTTCTTCTTCTTCTCCCCCCCCCTCCAATAGTAGGGGGCAGACTAAAACAATTCTATCATGTTTGGGAGTCAGTCACCCAGGACCCTTGGGTTCTAGAAACAGTTATGGGCTTCAAAATAGACTTTGTACAGTTCCCTTTCCAAACTTATTTACCCCAACCCTTTGTCCTTTAAGAGGAACAAGAAAAGATCGTGGAAGAAGAAATTCTTTCTATGCTCAAAAAGGGCGCAATTCTGGAGGTTCCCTGGTCCAAAGCCGGATTCATAAGCACACTCTTCTTAGTTCAGAAAAAGGGCAAAGGGTGGAGACCCGTGATAAACCTTCGAGAAGTCAACAAATTCCTTGTCTATCGCCACTTCAAAATGGAGGGTATCCACCTCCTGAGGGATCTCCTCCTCAAAGGAGATTGGCTAGTCAAGATGGACTTGAAGGATGCTTACTTCACCATCCCTATGTACCAAGACCACCAAGCTTTCCTTCAATTTGCTTGGAAAGATCCAATTTCAAGCAGTTCCCTTTGGCTTCTCGTCCGCCCCTTGGTGTTTCACCAAGATTATGAAGTGTATCGTTACTATTCTCAGAGAAAGGGGAATCCGTCTCATCATCTACCTGGATGATATCCTTATGTCCCAATCCCACTCAGAGCTCCTGAGAGATCTGAATACTACCATGAATCTAATAGAGAGCCTAGGCTTCATTATAAACAGAGAAAAGTCCATCCTATCTCCCTGCAAGACGATAGAATTCCTTGGATTCACGGTAGACACCTTGAAATGTCTTCTCCTTCTTCCTGCCAAGAAGATTGCCAAGATCAGAAAGGAGATCAGATCCGTCCTAAAACAAGAATCTTTAATACTCCGCGAACTAGCCAGACTTCTTGGGCTTCTTTCTTCTTCTATCCAGGCCATCTTCCCCGGTCCTCTGAATTACAGCGCGCTTCAGAGAATAAAGAGAAAAGCGCTCAATTCAGGTCTCTGGTATGGGGATCCTGTCTTTCTGGACCCAGATGCCAGAGCAGAGCTCTTTTGGTGGCTGGGGAACTTAGACGCCTGGAACGGCAAAGCTATCTTCGGTTCATCCCCGGATTTCGTCCTAGAATCAGATGCCAGCCTTCATGGCTGGGGTGCACGTTTGAAAGACCAGAAAACCAGAGGGGTTTGGACCCTGACGGAATCTTCTCAACACATAAATTTTCTGGAATTAACAGCTGGTTTATACGCTCTTATGAGCTTCAAACACTCCATTCAAGGGAGGTCTGTTGTTCTGAAAATGGACAACATTTCTGCTGTGGCCTATATCAATCGTCTTGGAGGAACGAGATCTGCAGATCTCTCCAATATTGCCAGGAAATTTTGGATGTTCTGTCTGGAACACAAAATTTCCCTCAGGGCGGAATATCTTCCCGGGAAATCAAACATTTCTGCAGATTGGAATTCGAGATTCCTTCTAGACTTCTCAGACTGGAAACTCAATGTGAACGTCTTCAATGCCCTCTTCCATTGTTGGGGTCCCATAGACGTGGACCTATTTGCCAGCAGGCTAACCTTCCAGTTACCCAACTACTTCAGTTGGATGCCAGACCCGGGCGCACTTGATGTGAACGCCTTTCTCCAACCATGGTCTCACTTCCTGGCTTATGCATTCCCTCCTTTTGCCATGATTCAGAGGGTCCTTCAGAAAGTCAGGAGGGAAGAATGCCTTCTGATCCTAAGAACTCCTTTTTGGCCGTCCCAAGCTTGGTTCCCAACAGCCCTGGAATTAGCATGCGACATTCCCTTTCTGATCCCAGCGTCTCCAGGCCTGGTCTCAAACGCAGACGGGGAAGATCATCATCTTATTCTCGAGGGGAATTTGAACCTTTTTGCCCGGAAAGTGTCAGGCAATCTAACGAGTTGTCTGGACTTTCGTCGACAGCTCTCGCTCTTCTCAGAGAATCTTGGGCACCCGGAACACACCTTAGGTATAACAACATTTGGAAAAATTGTTTCATTGGTGCCTGGAAAGGAGTCTGGATCCCGTGGAGGCTCCTGTTGTCAATATCGTAAATTTTCTGGTCGAACAATTTGATAGAGGCCTATCCTATCTTACTATTAATTGCTTTAGATTCGCAATCTCCGTGGGCCATTCCCCTATCAACGGTAAATCGGTAGGTAAAAATGCTATCATTTGTAGAGTCCTCAAGAGTATAAGGCTAGGGAGACCCCCTAGACCTAAGTATCAGACCCTTTGGGATGTCAAGTGTATTCTAGACCTTTTTTGTTCTTGGCCAGATAACTCTTCCCTTGATAGAACATTTTTCTCCTTCAAACTCGCCACTCTCTTGTGTTTAATCTCCTGTAGGAGAGTATCTGACATCAGAAGCTTAGATATTTCAAATAGATGTTACGATATATTTGGTGTCAAGTTTGAATTACTAAGAAGAACTAAAACCATGTCAGATTTTATCTTTTATCCTCGTTTTGACAGTTTCCCTAAACTTTGTGTGGTTGCTTGTATGAAAGAGTATGACACGAAGATATCTCTCCTACGTCCTAATGATGCAAATCAACTTTTAGTTTCTTTTGTTAAACCTTTTAAACCTGTTTCATCCACCTCCATAGCTAGATGGGTTAAGTCTACCATGAGTCTTGCTGGTATTGACCTCTCTAAGTTTCAAGCACATTCTATCAGAGGAGCTATGGCCAGTAAATCCTTCTGGTCAGGTGGTAAGCTGGATAATATCCTGAAAGCTGCTGACTGGTCAAATGCTAACACCTTTGCTCGTCATTATTGTAAGCCTATCGAGCATATGTCTGATGTTGTCCTTCGGGGCTACGAACATGCATAATGTAGCCTCCGGTCTTGTAATGAAATTGAGATTCTCCTATTAACATGACCAGAGAATCTGGATTTCATTAAAGACACGGAGGCTGACATTATCCCTCCCTCCTCCCTTTTACATCTTTTGATATGTCTTTTATGAATTTATTGATTACTTCAATTGTTGTTATTCTATGATTTATGCCTATGCTTCTGTTATCTTTATTGAATGTAATGAAGTCTTTTGGCTCTCTAGGCTCTTCACTATGGATTTGGTTCTTAATCCTTTCTTGATCCTTTCAGGTAATTCCGTTTAACCGTCTGATCCTTTCCATTTGAGATACCGAAGTTTATTCCATGATGTTTTCAAGCTCTACTTGGATTTCTCCGTTTATGAAGTTCTTTCCTGCTGCGATTCTTTTAAAAGAGGCAGATCATCTCCTGGATACATCCGTTGTCCACTGTTGTGTAAACTCTAGAGCTTTATCCTTTATGATGTAGTGCGGCTGCTGTGAGTTACTATTAAAGGATAATGCATAATGTCAGCCTCCGTGTCTTTAATGAAATCCAGATTCTCTGGTCATGTTAATAGGAGAATCGCAACTTTCTTGTACGCCCATGATCTCTTGATCTATCTAGCAGGCGCTGTGGCGGGCTTTGCTTCAGCCCTTGAACGCATGGGGAGATTTGAACGCGAATCGGGCTTACAAGTCAATAGGAACAAGACCTATTTGTTTCCCGTACGCTCAATGCTACCCCGCCCCCCAGAGCTCCCTGCAGAACTTAACTGGGCACAGCCCACCTTTAGATACTTAGGAGTTCATATTTATCACTCCCTTGACGATCTCCGGGAAGGTAATCTTGGAAGGTCTCTCCGATCTCTTAGACCTTATTTCCTCATTTGGTGTTCATTACAATAACCTGTTATGGCCCAGATTTCTCCTATCCAAGATGTTTATGCTCCAGTGCTTGTTATATTTTCTTATTAACCTCCCAATTACAGTGCCTGCTTGCTGATTTTTGAGACAATCTGGGTCGGTGGGGGTACAGCGAGGCTTGTGGGCAATAAAACAGTCCATAGGAGCCATTGCATCTGGCTTAGAGCAGACCCCTAACAAAACATCATGCAGCGCCTCACTTAAGAGCAATTCCGGTTCAACACCAGATTGACCCGGTGAAGATCTCTAATGAGGGGGGGTCAGTAGGCTTTGCCACCGAAGCAAGAGACCAGTTTAAAACTACACCACCCTTTCCAACATGTCTGCCAAAGAATAACTGTACTCCGTGGCCAGGCCAGGAGGAGAAAGAAGGCCAGAAGTAGGAAAAGATCCTAACCCGCTTTCTTTGCCCAAATTAGCAATCCAACTATCCACCATAGAAGGATCCACAGGTACTGGCTGCACAAGCACAAACCCTTCCTCATTTTTCCCAACATTTCTTTCACCAAACCCTAATGCATTAGCTCTGCACCAGATGTTGATAGATGCCGATCCGTAGCAACGTCAGGAGAAGACAGTGGAAGGGCCTCTGCAGGCCCATGGACAGAATGAGGCGAGAAGAGGCAGAAAGTCTCAGTAGCGAGTCCGGAAGGGTCGGAGTTGATTGACACCGCAGAAGCGAGCCCCAAAGTCAAGTCAGAGTTGATTGGCATAGTAGGTGTGAACCCCGAAGGGATGCGCACCATTGACTATGTGTATAAGTGCCTATCTGCAGCCAAGGTCAAACCTACCGGCATGGGTACAGTCAAAGCACCCGTCACCTCCGAAGGGGAAGGTGAAGATCAAAAGATGGCATGGAGAGCATAAGAATAATCTCTCATTTGGGTTAAAGTCGCCCGGCTCCAGGAAAGGCAGGGAGGTACGGGAGAGACTCTTACATGGAGTCCTCAGCTTGAGGGCATGAGTAAGCGTGGAAAACCACGTCATGAGACAACAAATCCAGGATATGCAGAGACTTCGATCGTTTGCGACGCATTCATAGGCAGCAAAACAAAGTTAAAATAAAATTTGTTGGCATCAAGTTACACATCGTTCACGCGGGTTTCCACATGGTGAGTAGAACATACAAGACTTTTCTATTTACATATTGGACCAAGATACTAGAACAAGGATAAAGCCATAGATCAAAATCTTATATGGTCCGCCATGCCTAATGGAAGAGTAAATGCTTGTTCTTGAGCCTATCATTTAATTGAGTTGTAAAAACCATGGTTTGCTACCGTCTTGATGGCTTTGTTTTGGTTAAAACCATTAAAAGTGCATGTATATGTAAAGATTAGTTAATCATAATACAATAAGTTATATACAAAGTTTATGTTAAAACTACTATCATCCACAATACAGTACTTGAGTGGGAGGAATAGATTGCTCACTATCATCCCAGTTTCAGCCCCATCTTGCCCGTGCAAATCCTACTGCTAATAAATATTTAGACATGGTACAAATTATGTATGGTGTTCTATTATGTATCACCACTCTGAGGGTTTCTTGGTGTTTCCTAAACCCTAGCATTTTGCATAAAGGGCAAATCCATTTCTTCCTCGCCCTGGCATATGCCGGGCAGAAGAACAGGATATGTGAAATGTCTTCAGTGTGCCTAAGGTATCTGACGTGCAGGTTAATTCTCCCTGTGTTTCCCATTTTGCAGTATAGCTCTTGAGGAGAGTTTCATACCGAAATTTCATATACAAGCTTCTTGCCAAGTGTGGCTTTATAGTGTCAAGAAACTCTTTGTGACATGGGTCTGGTTTGACATTATGAAATTGTGTTGGTAGTCTGCCTTGTATATTTGTTAGAGGGCTTTCTTAAAACTGCGCGATAGCTGTTGTGGGTCCATCCAATGGGAGGGGAGGCAGAGTTCTATAAACCATTGCTTGACATATGTAAGGAAAGGTTAGTTGTATTCTTTGATACCCTCTCTATAATCCACCAACTCTAGGGTTGTTGATATTCTAATCCAATAAAACAGGAGGTGTAGTGTTGCAAATGGTAGCCCCATATCCTTCTCATGAACTTGTTCTCCCAAATGTGAGTTGTTTAGTGCGACCAATGTCCCACAGTTCAGATCTGTACAAGGCAGCTGCCTGTGCTTTGAGTTTATAAATCCCGAACACTGTTGTAATCGGTTTACTCGTAGAGGAGTTATATTTATTGAGGATAGGCCCAGACCCCTGCGTAAGAACCATTGTGGAAGGGTTTATTTGCGATTTCCATAACCGCTTTGAATCGAGTATTATACCTAAATAAGTGAAATTTAGCACACGTTCTAGTTTTTAATCCCCCACCCTGATATTTCTCCTGTAATTCTTATGAGGATTTATGCCCATATATTTGGTTTTCCCGATATTTCCAGACCTTTTTCTTTCAATATGTATTAAAGTCGTCCATTAGACTTTGGAGACCCTTGGTCGTCTGCAAAGTCAAGATGGTGTTGTCTGCAAATAGTAGCGCTGGAACAAGATTCCCGCTGAGTTTAGCGGGCTTCGTTTTGGGATTTTTTAAGGCAGTCAACCACATTATTGTTGCAGAGTGAGAACAAGGTGGGCGCGAGCACGCATCCCTGTTTCACTCCTTTGTCTATGGTAATTGGTTCAGTAAGCTCTCCATTCATACCCCAGAAAATGTGGGGGCCCATTCCAAGGTGGACCTGTGGACTGAAAGCATGGCAAAGCTGCAAGAATCTAAATAACTGTGAATGGGGTATGGAAAGTCGACCTGCAAGTCTGAGAAGGACCACATATCTGAACCCTGACATACATCACCCATATTGGTGTTGGGAGCGTAGACCTGCCCCTCCAGTCGGTCTATTTCGTGGCCACATGCCATGTTGTGAAAATCACTGTGTCAAGTATGGAAAGAAGCTGGAGTTCAGCAACCCATACATGCTGCCCCTTCTCACATCCCATGACATAAAGGACGTCACCGCCTAGTATGCCAGGTCCTCTTGACCTCCAGACAGTCATTCAGAACAACCAGGTGTGAGGTCCAGTAGTAGAGATCAGCTGCGGCTAGGCCACCATAAAAGGGAGATCGGTAGCAGCATGAAAACAAAATCAATACAGGATCCAGTCTTTTGTGCTGCAAAAGTGTGAGTGAAGGCTTGAGTGTTGGGATGCCAGGTGCGCCAAACACCCAAAGGACTAAGGCAGGCTGTTCTGTCCTGGAGGCAGAGGGCTGGGACCCGCACGGTGCCTAGTTATCCACTGTGGAAGACAACAGTATACTGAAGCCCCCAACCACAATGGTAATCCCCCCGTGAAACCCCACCAGGAACTGTTGCACCCCTACCAACTTAGGGTGGACGGCTGGGGAAGAATGTAGACACTCAGTAGGTTATGGGGCTGCCCGTTGATCATCCCCTCAACAGCGACATACCTGCCCTGTGGGTCTGATGAACTATGGGTAACGTCCATGGGAAGGCATCTATGAATCAGGACAGTCACTCCTCAAGAGCCCCTGTTCTGACCCGCGTTGTATACCTGATCATATCCATATCAAGCCATGAATGGGTATAGTTTAACTAGGAGGACCATCTCCTGAAGTAAAAGCACATCCGTAGCATGACGCTTGACAAAACCAAATACCGCATTCCGCTTGATGCGGTCATTAAGGCCACTGACATTCCATGCCATTACTTTAAAAGCCATCAGACTTTATACGACATGCTAGGGTCCAGGTCTTACCCATGGAAGTCTCCAGTAAATAACAGGAAACAAGGGTCACAGCCTGCCTTAAACAAAACCAAACATACGGCTTAATGGACTGACCAACCCCAAATATACACTCTCAACCTTCCCTCTACCCCACACTTCCACCTCAGGAGCATTTGTTGCCCCACCTCAAAAGATCACACACAAAAAAAAAACGGTTGGCACAGCACAACCCACGTCCCCTCTCAGAATCACTCTTTAGAAGAATACAGTGCTCCTGGCTCAGGTATATAGGAAATTCCAGGGGCTTTCAAGACAAGCATTGGTAAATGCATTAGGTTGGCCTATGTGACTAATACACATTTTTTTGTGTACGTTGTAGCTTGCGGAGTAGTAGTACAATATAAGTTACAGAAAGTCTGTTAAAGTGTTATGGCTTGTTAATGTACAAAAAGGCAATATATTGTGCTGTTACTAGTGGTATAGAGCACGAAAGTAATAGCAAAATGTAGAAAAATGAAAGAGGGAAATAATAGAATTAATTTATGTAATGGCAATATTATGTGTTTAGAGGAGTTATCACAACTCTTGACCCCAGTGCCACTACACCATTCAAATCATGACCCTATTGCGTAAAATATTGCACTCTTTTGGGCCCCGGTGTCACTGCACCTGCTGCACCATTGAAATCATGACCCTAGTGCCTGCACGGTAACTGCACTTGTAACTGCCTGTTTAGTAGTCAAATTTAGCAATATTCTGCGTTTAGTGGGGTCCCTAGGGCATTTTCCATCGGTGCCACTGCACCTTTGAAATCATGATCCTAATGCTTACTAGATAACTGCACTTATGACTGCCTGTTAATTGTAAAATATAGCAATAGTAGGTGTTTTGAGGAGTTCTGGCAACGTTTTGGTCCGGTGCCACTGCACCTGCTGCACCATTCAAATCATGACCCTAGTGCCTGAAAGATAATTGCAATTGCGACTGCCTGTTTACTAGTAAAATATAGCAATATTTGGTGTTTATTGGAGTTATGACAACTTTTGGCCCGGTGCCACTGCACCTGCTGCACCATTAAAATCAAGCCACTTTCATCTGCAAGGTAACTGAAATTGTAGCTACCTGTTTAGCAGCCAAACATAGCAATATCAAGTGTTTAGAGGAGTTCTGACATCCTTTGGCCCTGGTGCTACTGCACCATTCAAATAATTACCCTGTCTGTATGGTAAAAAATAAGTTACTTACCTGTAACTGTAGTTCTTCGGTATTGGAATCGTTCATAGATTCACATGCCCCGTCGTCGAGATGAGAGTGCCCAGTACATTTGTAAAAGTAATGTCACAATAGACATAGAAGTTAAAGCCTATGGCCTCATTATTTATTAACATATCTAAGTCCTTATTTAACAAGCATTTACAATGCAATAGGCCTCGCAATTACATTATTTTGAGCTTTTGGCATTGTAAATGACATTGTTAACCCTCCTCCCCATCCTTAAACATTAAGCAAATGCTGTAATGCAAAATAGCAATAGCTAACTTTTATGTAACTACGAATTTTATTGCATTGCATTTGTACTTGTGTGAGTTATCAGTATTGTAAATGGTACTGGATTTTATTAATGTGATATTTTTTTGCAACAAATATAATGCCTTTAAAATGTTAATCCCCACCCATTTTGGAATAAGGTCTTTGAGTGGATATTACTTATACCCATGCATTGTGTAATAAGAATTTGAATGGATATTACATATACTCACCCATTCTGTAACAAGGACTATTAGATTCCTGTTACTGTAGATATTGGTGTGAGATCACCATTACTGCAGATATTGCTGTGAGATCACTATCACTGCAGATATAGGTACAAGATCACTATTATTGCACATACAGCTGTGAGATTACTATTACTGCAGTTACAGGTGTGAGATCACCATCACTGCAGATATAGGTGTGATATCACTATCACTGCAGATAACACTTAAAACAAGATACTCTCTAGATATCAATTGTTGCTTCTAACATGGACACCAAGATCATACGAAGAGGAGAGGGTTGCAGTGCATTAGCGTTTCAGTTGCTGTCAGAGGTAGTAGGGCACCTCAAAGTGGTCTCTTGATCACATACATTTCTCCGGTGTGAGGCACTTTTCCTGAGCATTTTTGCACTAGTGACAGTACATTTTGCATTAGTCTTAAACTGATATGTGCTCTTATTGCCAACTGGAAAAAATATTGTGTACACTGCCAGCAATCAGCACACTGTGCAACTCGTGCAGGTACACATTCAGATACAGTCACACCCTTCATAAACTGTACACAGCCTGCAGGTGAGGCAGCCAGTACCAACCGCATGCAAGACATGCAGCACGCGGTGTGCACACACCAACCTGAACATTTACACACTGCACCGCATGATAAAACTATATGAGACAGACAGAACTTACACGGTATCATCACAGACGGCAACATGTAGAAAACGAGACACCCTTCGTGAGCTGTGACGGTCAACGAATCTGTGCTACCAACAGTAACCAGAACAGTCTGTTGCAGTCAGGAGCGTGCACAGCCAGTACCCAGAGCAGAATGTCAAACACACAGCACCCTGACAAAGTGTATATTGTAAAACAGCCCACCCTCGCCACTCAACATAAGAATCAGAAAGTTGTAGCCAGCAGGAATGCACAGCAATGCACTTCCGGGTGCACCCACCATGCATGCACGTGCCACAAGTGCAGGTCCGGGTTGGTAAAATACCACTCCTCGCACAAGGCAGCAAAGACAACAGAAACTTACCCGGCAGTGGAAGAAGGGGGATGGGTCAGAGGTTCTAGCTGCCCCCCAGAATTGCAAAAAAATGTCTGCCCTGTATGCTCCCAGAGCCCCAGGGGTAAAGCGGGCAGAGAGGGGCTCCTTGAGGTGGGGGCGACACCTCGGTCCTCCCTTCCAGGGCTCGCCGCCCTGCTTTGCAGAGCCAGTACGCAGGGCTTCCTTCCCTCCATCCTGGGCTACAGGATGAGAGAAATAGTTTCCACTGCAAACAAAAAGACAGCACATGACCGGGGAGTGAGCGTGGGGGAGGGAGGGGGGGGAGGAGGGAAGGAGGCAGCGTGAGCTGGGCGTCGGCAGAGGATGCGGAGAGAGCACAGAGGCTCAGCAAGGAGGTCAGAGTCGAGCAAACGTGGAGGCTGAGGATAGGAGGGAGTGAGGAGGGAGCAAGAGCGAACTGCAGAATGAGAGAGAGAGAGAGTGACAAGGGGACTCGTGGGTGAAGTCAGAGGCACAGCGTAAAGGGCTGCAAAGTGTGGGCTCGACTCAGTAACATTTATCTGCGGTGAGTGGGCAGTCAGAGTGAAAAAACAGTGAGTACGAAGAGCAGGGCTGACGAGGGTCAGAAGCAGACGGGGTGGAGTGGTTGGGACTTGCAAAAATAAACACGCAGCTGAGTGAAACAGATGTGTTCACACTTACATGCCCCTTCAGATAAGAAATTCCTTCACAACAGCCGTGAAGCTAACGACCCAGTCCAGATGGGCCGCCCAAAAGGGAGACAGGGCGGTAACCAAGAAGCATCCTTTTCAATGGGAAGCCAGCGGTTAGCATAAACGCTGATGCGACCCAATGAAAATGATGGGCGGGGCTTCAAGTCCCCTTCTGAAATCTCCTCTCTCACAATATGTCTTGCAGAGCGAGCAGCGCATACATGCTGCAAAGCTAGGCGAGACCTAAAAAAGGACAAAACTTAAGAAACAACCATTTAGCTGATAGCACCCTCTAGAACCTTTCTCAAAGGAGCTCCAGTCCCTTAGATTTTGTCAAGCACTGTGTGTACAAAAAGAAACAGAGGTAACAATTAGCCCTTTTAGGGGTGGTGGGTGAGTCCCATGTGATTCTATCAACGATTCCAATACTGGAGAACTACAGTTACAGGTAACTTATTTTTTACTCCAGTAGTGGAACTTTCATAGATGCACATGCTTGAATCAGAGTAAAAAGCAGTAATCAGTACATTTAGCTAAATATCAGCCATACATCTACAAATAGTCAATAACTATTTCTTGAGAATACGTATATAAATAAATATATATAACTCGTTTTTTTAAAACTGTTTTTACAGGGTCATCCTAGTTTTACTCGGTTTAGGAGGGTTTTAATTCTGGTCTTTTAGTCCCTTTCAGCCACAATGAGAAGGCGGTTTAATAACCTGTGTTACCTGAGGATGTAACAATATTGGTGTCTATTATGCACTTGCACTTTACCTAGATTTATGAGACAGTCGTGAAATATCATATATAATGTTACATTGGTTACCAGGTTCTATCTACAAGCAATTCATTTGTGCACTTACATTTCATTCATAATGTGTTAGGACATTCACTTAGCGGTTGTGACAGATTTTACTATAACACAAATAAATTAATGCTCATATTTGCACACCTAAAGGAAAAAAAAATACCTTGTTTTTTTGCACTAGCACTTTATTATTGCACTTTATGAATTTTAGTGTCAACTTACGTGTACTTAGAGGTTTGACTTTAATATTTGGTCATGGCAATATGCATATTAGAACTTTACAGAACGTGGAGGGAGAGAGGAGCACTCAACACTAACCTGGTTTATGAACTTTAACCTAATTTAAACATAAGGGTGCAAAACTGCTTACTGTGTTGGCTGCACAGTATTTGAACTACAGTATTAGTATAGGTATGCAAAGCCTACCTGCAGGATGCACTGTACCTAGAGAAATCCTTTCTCTATTTTTTAAACCAATGAAAAAAATAATCAAACACTACATGATCTTTTGAATATTCAAGATATTTACATATTTATTTGTTTGAAATCTAGTTTATCAAACACTATTCTGATTAGAGCATCAGTGTTTACTTTGATACTTAAGTGCTGTCAATATATACATAGAACAGTGTCTTGTGACAATACATTTCATCATAAAATACTTCACAGAATCACATAATTGTCCATTTCATGTGCTACATGGAAAATTACAATACTAACAAAGTTTGCGAAGAAGCGTCGCCCAATGCATTTCGGGTAAACCGGTTCCCTTCTTCAGGAGAAAATACCTGGAAAAAACATAAATGCATAACGATAACTATGATGACCTGCATATTATAAAACATAGTAGAAACATATTAGGGGATCAAAAGAAAATATGAGATAATACGCGCCAATGATAAACCATGGAACCTCTGTTCTAATACAAGAATGGCTCCTAAGTGATAAAAGTACTTTCCACATTACTAATTCATTTAATCTCAGAAATGAATTACTTTTCGTTATCAAACACATAGAACATACTTTTTGTCCAGATATTCAAATAGCTATCCTTTTTTCACAAACACTGATATACAATGGGAGAAGTGAATGAATGAAAGTGCATTACAACCATTTCTTATATAGCGGCGATCCTGTAGTCGCAATACTAGAAGTGAGGTAAACTAAGGGATTAAATGTATAACAAGCATCTTTTGTATAATAGCACGCCTATCGTTACATTACTGAAGATAAGATAAACACAGTAATAAATGATAATCATTCTTCGAGTCGAAAGTAAACTAATTACTAAATGCGTGAACCACGTATGTCGTGTGATGTATGAAACACCGTAAGGTCATACTCAACTGTCAGAAAACATCGGTAAACAGGTGCTTTACGAAACCCACCACTGAAACAAAATATATGAACGGAAAAAGAGTCTTTGCAGGGGGATAGATGGTATTTATCAATAAATAAGGTAGTGCGAGTTGCATACCTTGATGCTACTTCCAAACGATAACTTCTTTCCTGCAAGTATTGTATGCGGTAACACAACGGGATCTAGAAAACATCAAAGAGAATGCCAAAATGTAACCAAATCTCTAAATACGGCATCATCAATGAGGTTGAATGCTCTGTACAGGCTCAACACAAGCAGGTAATTATCTCTCATGACGACGATAACTAACCTCACGAGTACTAGGTTCAAAAGCACTACATTAAAAAAAACAGAATAATAACCTGATGATAACGCGTTCCTAATAGGAAAATAATGGTCGTATCCAAAATACCTGGATATGTATTCAATCTGCTCCAGAATGGTAATGCAGTATGTCGGCTTCCACGTTTTCAATAGTTAGACTGATGCAGCTAACCGCAGTGGCTAAAACGACAAAACCACAGGGGAAAATCGAATACGAACTAAATGCCGACTGAATATCAACGTGTTCATACCAATGACAATAATTCTACAAACAGATTCTTACCGGCAGCTAGTAGATGCTACAACCCTCTGTGGTGCTCGACGAGAATTGAAAATACTGCGAAAGGATACCATACAGACTTAAATAGTGTAACTCCACAACTTAATGGCAAGCATTATGGGATATGTAGTTAGATATAATTATTCTGAAAAAAGGTCGTTCGTGGTCGGCAATACACAGCTAAAAAAACATTACGTAGCCTATCGTGTTACACCGTAATGTAAGACAGTGTAAACCCGAACTATCCTGTATGGGTATATCTTAGAATGACATAAACAGACAGGAAACCATGTACGGATCATAAGGATCCCTTAAGCGATATGGCAATTTCCAGATTACAAAATTTCCCTGTACCCTCTATTCAAAACTTTGAGTAGGCTGATAGCCCTGTGCCTGTAGTAAAAAAAAATAGAATAATGTCACCCCTATATGAACCGTCACTAATGCGCTATGTTGATATAAGACTAATCAGGGTGCGGGAGCTACACTCTACCACAGTAGTTACAGTCTAATCAGATTATTACTTGACAGTTTCGCCTTTACATCAGCTAACTATGATGGGCTTTTAAATGTGTAAACCGTAAACTGAAAACATATCCTAAAAAAAGTATCATGATATTATATGATGTCCCCATAATAGGCGTAATGCACTACATACCCTCTACCTTAGGTAGTCACAATCTCATAATTAACACTAGGTAATTCGTAAAACAAACATCACAATCCATCTAGGTGTACTTCAATTGTAACCAAAACTAATGGTTTAGTGACATAAAAGGGGTCTAGACCTGTGTCCTATCTAAAGAATACAAAAGTGACAAAGAAAGTTTCTAGTATTTGAAAAGATATGTCGTACTAAATTACTGTACTGCGCATTGTGAGGAAAGCTTACTTAAGAATATCAAGTATGTCGTGTTGGCTGTGAAAGTTGGAGCAGGTACAATTGGAGGTCCCACATTTAATGTTATGGTGATCAAAAAAGGAATCCCCATGTATATGAATCAATAAGAAACAACTGTAATTAACTCTGTCATTAAGACCATTCGGTATCAGTGTGTTAAGCTGTTCAATCTAAAACAGTTCCCTCTGGAGAAGTTTAGCATTATTGTCACAACCTTCTTGTTTGGCCACAACTTCGATAATCTGTGCTCCGAGTTGAGCAATGTTGCGTTTAGCTTCAATCTAGTGGATGGCAACTGCTGTGGTTCTGCTTTGACATCTGAAATTACTTTTGAGCCTTGTCTTAAGTTTGCATTCAGTTTTACCTATATACAACTTGCCACACGGGCATTTCAAGCAGTAGACAATATTTGTGGTATTACAATCGCCAGAATGGCGCAACTGTATTTTTTTTGCCAGAGGTGGGATGTACAATGCTATTGCCTGTTATTATATTGTTGCAGTGAACACAGTTCAGAACGCAAGGTTCCTTTATGTCCATTAACAATATTCTTCCTGTGCAGGGTTCTTATGATGTCCATCAAATTTCTTCCCCTAGTGTAGGCAAAAATTGGTTTCTCCCAAAAAATCCAATTAAAGTCACTTTCAGATTCAAATAGTTCCCATCTTTTCAGAATGTTTTTTTTGATTCTAATAGAGACAGTGGAATATTTTGATACAAATGTAATACCTTGTTTCAGTGCTCTCAGCGTGGGATTCAGTAAAGTTTGTCTATCCACGATCGCCAATCTATCAATGGTTTGATCCAATATCTCAGGAGGATACCCTCTCTGTTCAAATCTGGTGCGATGAGATTGAACTTGAGCGTTAAATGTCTCTGGATTAGCACATATCCTTTTAATTCTTAAGAAATGTGAATATGGCAAGTTAGTGATGAGACTTTTTGGATGAAAACTCGTGAATAATAAAGTATTATTCCAATCTGTAGGCTTCGTAAAAATGTCTGTAGAGAGTATACAGTTTTGTTCATCTTTTTTAACCTTCACATCCAGGTAATTTACTTCACTGCTACTGATAGTATATGTGAACTGGATCCTTGGATTCTTCGCCTCTCTCACAATATGTCTTGCAGAGCGAGCACCGCATACATGCTGCAAAGCTAGGCGAGACCTAAAAAAGGACCAAACTTAAGAAACAACCATTTAGCTGATAGCACCCTCTAGAACCTTTCTCAAAGGAGCTCCAGTCCCTTAGATTTTGTCAAGCACTGTGTGTACAAAAAGAAACAGAGGTAAAAATTAGCCCTTTCAGGGGTGTTGGGTGAGTCCCATGTGATTCTATCAACGATTCCAATACAGGAGAACTACAGTTACAGGTAACTTATTCCTTACTCCAGTATTGGAACTTTCATAGATGCACATGCTTGAATCAGAGTAAAAAGCAGTAATCAGTACATTTCGCTAAATATCAGCCATACATCTACAAATAGTCAATAACTATTTCTTGAGAATACGTATATAAATAAATATATATAACTCGTTTTTTTAAAACTGTTTTTACAGGGTCATCCTAGTTTTACTCGGTTTAAGAGGGTTTTATTTCTGTTTTTTAGTCCCTTTCAGCCACAATGAGAAGGCGGTTTAATAACCTGTGTTACCTGAGGATGTAACAATATTGGTGTCTATTATGCACTTGCACTTTACCTAGATTTATGAGACAGTCGTGAAATATCATATATAATGTTACATTGGTCACCAGGTTCTATCTACAAGCAATACATTTGTGCACTTGTATTTCATTCATAATGTGTTAGGACATTCAGCTAGCGGTTGTGACAGATTTTACTATAACACAAATAAATTAATGCTCATATTTACACACCTAAAGGAAAGAAAAAAATACCTTGTTTTTTTGCACTAGCACTTTATTATTGCACTTTATGAATTTTAGTGTCAACTTAGGTGTACTTAGAGGTGTTACTTTAATATTTGGTCATGGCAATATGCACATTAGAACTTTACTACATGGTGACTTGAACAATCTGTTCTTAATGCCACATATATGTTTTTGGGATCATACTATTGCACTGTATAACTTGTTTTCTATATATTTTTTTGATATTTTTTATTGTTTTTTTTACACTTATAACATATGACAAGTAACATGTAGTCCTCATCGCATTTGTACATACAGGGAAGACAGCCCATGTGGCTTCGCTGCTGGATGTACAGTTTACTCGTAGAGCACATAAGCTTGCACATCCCTGCATCTCCACAATCCCACATATAACGTATAAAACTAAGAATTTTTTTTCGTTTTAGTGCTGTGTCATAAGCAGGGGATCCCTCGAAGTTTGTTCTCTATGTTGATTACTAGTGGGTGTGCCTACAATGGGAGATATGGGGTTGTATCACTATTTAAAGTATTATATTGGTCCAGCGCGTCATGTGATCAAGACCGCGGTAACGCGGTCGCAACGAGTCAGGCTGGACACTTGCTTTTACCTTCGATGCATGGACGTGCAATAAAGCACCTTTTCTGTTGACACTCCACAACGTGGTTTGCACCTTTGTTTGAGCTGGTGATTCGGCAAAAAAGGACTGTGGTTAACATGTGTGTGTATGTGTCTATATGTATGTATATGTATATATATATATATATATATATATATATATATACATATACATATATATATATCGTGGAAACAGTCCCTCCCAACAAGAAGGACTCAGAGGCCGAAGGGGTTTTCTGAGAAGCCAGCTCGTATTTATTCCTCTTCTGGCAGCGGTGGCGAATGCATTTCGGCTTTGACAGCCTTCCTCAGCGCCCAACGCAGAACACACCCATCAATCCCCACCTGTGTAAAATACTGTCCAGCGCTCGCTGCTCCTCCCCCTAAGGAAGTTGTCACACCCATAGCAGTTTGTTGTGGATGAAGAAACTACAGTTCCCAGCAGGCACTGTAACGTCCAGCCTGGGTGGGTGGTGTGGCGGAGTGAGGCAAAACAATGGGATCGCGCTGGTTACAGGTAGGTTGTGTGCACATCCAAGTTGAGGAACATCCACGGCCGGCTCCCTTGGTCCCCTTACTCCGCAACTTCCAGCTCCACAGGAACACAGGCGGGGCAGGGGCAGTCAATGCGCACTTTGCACCAAACGGTAAAATACCTTAGTCTCCCCGGATTTCCCTGTGGCTGCTGGCGGTCCAAAGGAACTGTCGATACCTCGACGTTTAGCAGCTGCAAGCAGTCTGATGCCAGTGTTTGTCCTTTGACCTTTGGTGTCGCGGGGCCTTCCGTAGTGCGTCCCTGGCAGGCGCAGCAAAATCTCGTGGAAACAGTCCCTCCCAACAAGAAGGACTCAGAGGCCGAAGGGGTTTTCTGAGAAGCCAGCTCGTATTTATTCCTCTTCTGGCAGCGGTGGCGAATGCATTTCGGCTTTGACAGCCTTCCTCAGCGCCCAACGCAGAACACACCCATCAATCCCCACCTGTGTAAAATACTGTCCAGCGCTCGCTGCTCCTCCCCCTAATGAAGTTGTCACACCCATAGCAGTTTGTTGTGGATGAAGAAACTACAGTTCCCAGCAGGCACTGTAACGTCCAGCCTGGGTGGGTGGTGTGGCGGAGTGAGGCAAAACAATGGGTTCGCGCTGGTTACAGGTAGGTTGTGTGCACATCCAAGTTGAGGAACATCCACGGCCGGCTCCCTTGGTCCCCTTACTCCGCAACTTCCAGCTCCACAGGAACACAGGCGGGGCAGGGGCAGTCAATGCGGACTTTGCACCAAACGGTAAAATACCTTAGTCTCCCCGGATTTCCCTGTGGCTGCTGGCGGTCCAAAGGAACTGTCGATACCTCGACGTTTAGCAGCTGCAAGCAGTCTGATGCCAGTGTTTGTCCTTTGACCTTTGGTGTCGCGGGGCCTTCCGTAGTGCGTCCCTGGCAGGCGCAGCAAAATCTCGTGGAAACAGTCCCTCCCAACAAGAAGGACTCAGAGGCCGAAGGGGTTTTCTGAGAAGCCAGCTCGTATTTATTCCTCTTCTGGCAGCGGTGGCGAATGCATTTCGGCTTTGACAGCCTTCCTCAGCGCCCAACGCAGAACACACCCATCAATCCCCACCTGTGTAAAAAACTGTCCAGCGCTCGCTGCTCCTCCCCCTAATGAAGTTGTCACACCCATAGCAGTTTGTTGTGGATGAAGAAACTACAGTTCCCAGCAGGCACTGTAACGTCCAGCCTGGGTGGGTGGTGTGGCGGAGTGAGGCAAAACAATGGGTTCGCGCTGGTTACAGGTAGGTTGTGTGCACATCCAAGTTGAGGAACATCCACGGCCGGCTCCCTTGGTCCCCTTACTCCGCAACTTCCAGCTCCACAGGAACACAGGCAGGGCAGGGGCAGTCAATGCGGACTTTGCACCAAACGGTAAAATACCTTAGTCTCCCCGGATATATACATATATATATATATATATATATATATATATATACACACATACACACACATATATAACCGCAAATGGATACTTTTCAACATTCTGATAAAAAAAAGGTAAAAAAGAGAAATGTGCATCGAACGGTTGGTGGGAAGAAAGGAAGGCTCACCTTTACTATAACTGACACGGCCTGTCCCACCGCAGCACCTCTCATCGACTCACAGTCCAAGCAATAATGCTTAGTGAATGTATGTAGTGTCTTCCAAGTTGCTGCTCTACAAATGTCTGATAGGGACACGCCAGCAAACAATGCCATACATATAGACCTGCTCTAGTCGAATGAGCACGAACCTTTGATCGCAGGGGCTCACCTGCTTGCTGGTGACAGAAGAGAATTGCACTAGAAATCCATCTCGAGATGCTCTATTTTGTTAAAGGGAAACCTTTTCTAGGCAAGCTATAAGCTACAAACAGTGGATTGGTTTCGCAGAAGGATTTTGTTCTATCCAGATAAAACTTTAGGCAGCATTTTTAGTCCAAAGAATGCAGAGCTCGTCTGTTGCCGTCTGAGATTTCAGAAAGAAAGATTTTAATACAACTGGGGCCAGATGTACGACCATAGTAAATTGCAACTCGCAATTTGCACTTGATTGCTAGTAGAAAATTGCGAGTCACAATTTACTATGTACTACAGTGTCAGAGACACTGATTGCGATTCCCAATGGGGATTGCAAAATGCGAGGCTCATTAATATTAATGAGGTACTCGCATTTTGCGACCCTATTGGGAATGTCTGGCCCTCCCAGGGATGGTGGCCTACAGGGCTCAGCAGATCACCATGTCTGGGACTGCTTTTAAATAAAGCAGTTTAAAAAAAATCAGGCTGTTTTTCTTAAAGGAAAACGAGATGTATTTAAAAAAAAAAGTTTGTTTAATTTTTTAAGGGCAGGCAGTGGTCCCTGGGACCATTGCCTGCACTTAAAAAATATTTTCGCCTGCATTTGCAAAGGGGATTTGCCGATTGCATTACCACCTACTTGAAGTAGGTGGTAATTTGCAAGTGTTTTGCTAACGCAATTGTGGTCATAAAACATTCATACATGCTTCATGAGTCGCTATTAGGAAGGAAACGCCCCTTTCTAATAGCAAGTCGCAATACCTATTTTGCGAGTCGCTAATTGATTAGACTCACAAAATAGGTTTTGTACATGGTCCCAAGGTTTTTAGCGTGCGCAAATGGGTCTAAACCCTGTATGCGCACGTGAAAAACCGTTGTACATCTGGTCCTTGGTTCGTTAGGATGAATGTCCAAGCGGACTTTAGGGATGAACTTTGTACTGGTTCATAGGATCACACCATTGTGTTTGAACTGCAAAAAGGGTTCATGCATAGTGAAAGCTTGAAGTTCACTAACTCTTCTTGTGGATGTAAGGGCCAGAAGTAGAGCGATCTTCTATGAAAGGAACTTTATGTCAGTTCATTGTATTGGTTCAAGCGGGTGCTTCATAAGCTAAGCAAGCACTGTGTTGAGTTGCCATGTTGGAGGAGGAGATTTCACAGGTGGAAAGGACCTGAAGAGTCCTTTAAGGAATTGTTTTATCAATCTGTTAGACGAAAAGGATAGGCTCTCAGATGATCTCCATAAACTGGAGATAGCCGCTAAGTGTACTTTAATCGAAGCATGATGGAGGTGATATGGTCAAGTCAAAATTTGTATAGCGCACTACTCACCCAGAGGGTCTCAAGGCGCTTGGGGTAGGGGGGTTTCGTTATTTATCAAACAGCCAGGTTTTGAGTTGTTTTCTGAAGGAGAGGTGGTTCTGTGTAAGGCATCTTAGCCAACCTACACCAGATACAGAATGTTTTCCATTTTGAAGAATAAGTTCTGTTGGTACCGTCCGTTCGAGCACGAGACAGGATCTCTCTCAATTCCTGTGGAATGTTCAAATGTCGAAATTCCTGGAACGCAGGAGCCAAGCAGATAATCTAAGAGAATTTGGATCTGTGTGTTGAACTTTTCCCTGGTTCATAGTGAGAAGTTACGGGATTGGCTGCAGTGAAATCGGCGGTCGCAGGGATAGAAGATGGAGTTCCATGAACCAATGTTGGCAAGGCCACGCTGGTGCGATTAGTATTACTTTGCAGGGTTTCACCTTCATCTTCTTCAGCACCCTGGGGAGGAGAGTAATTGGAGGAAAAGAGAAGGCAAATATGCAGGACCATGCTATTGAAAAAGCATTCCCCCAAGATCCCAGGTATACCAGTTTGGGAAGTTTTGGCATTTAGCATTGTCGCAAGTGGCAAACAGGTCTATAATCGGTTTGCCCCACTGAGAGAAGATTCGGTTGAGAGTACTTTGGTTTAATTTCCACTCGTGGCAGGAAGTCCGCTTTCTGCTCAGCATATCCGCTACGGTGTTCTGCTTCCTTGGCAAGTACTCCACTGTCAAGGAGATTTTGTGTTGAATTACCCAGTTCCAAATCAGTTGAGCTTCTTGAGAGAGAGGGAAAGAGAGTTCCTCCTTGCTTGTTTCTGGGTCGGTAAGCTTGTAGCTCTAGAAACACCGCCCTTAGTTCCAGGAGATTTATGTGCAGGCTCCAGTGAGATGGTGGCCACTTGCCACTGATCTGAAGAGAAGGAAGACTCCCCAACCTTTCTGAGAATCATCCATTGTTATTACCAGAGGAGAGGTTTGCGATCGGAAAGGTAACCCTTGAGACAGAGGATGAGGGTGAATCCACCAAGATAGTGAGTTGACCACTTGAGGGGTCACTTGGATTAGGTCGGCGAATGTTCCGTTGACCTGTAACCATTGGGTGTTCAGAGCTTCCTGAAGAGGACGCATGTGTGAATGGCAATGAGGGATCAGAAGAATACAGGAGGACATGATGCCAGGCAGAGATTTGTATAGGCACACAGAAAGAGACTTTCTGTTCGTATGTGGTTTGCTAAGGTCAGAAGCCTCTGTTGTCCTTCTACTGTGGGTTAAGCCTTTTTAAGAATAGTATCCAGTATGGCTCCTAGGAATGTAAGTCACTGAGAAGGTTGTAGGACTGATTTCTCTGGGTTTAGGGTGAGACCGAACTGGCTGAAGAGACGTAGACAGGTCTTGGAAGACTCCTTTGCGGCGTTGCAAGTAGGAGCCTTGATAGCCAGTTGTCCAGGTAAGGGAAAACTTGGTGATGATGCTGTCTGACATATGCAGCCACTGGTGCTAGGCATTTTGTAAAAATGTGAGGAGCCAATTTGAGCCCGAAGGGCAACACTCAGAATTGATAATGCCTGTCGGCTACAGAGAATCTGAGAAAATTCTTGTGTATGGGTATGTGGAAATATGCGTCCTGAAGGTCTAGGGATGCCATGTAATCGTTTCCATTAAGAAGCTGTAAGACTTCTAAATGGTGATCATGCGGAATTACTGTTTCTTGAGGAATTTGTTTAGATTTCTCCAATCTAAAATCGGTCTCCACTTTTTCACCTTCTTGCGCACTAAAAAGAAACCAGAATAAAAACCTTTTCCCCTTTGATGAAAATGAACATATTCTATTGCTCCCTTTTGGATCATAGAAACAAATTCCAGCTGTAAGAGGTGCAAATGCTTGTGAGTCAGTTGTTGAGGAGGGGTTGGAGGGGGTGTCCGTATGAAATTTAGGCAACGGACGAATTGTACCAGGTCTAAGACCCAATGATCCATTGTAATTTGTTTCCAATTTTGAAGGAAATGGGAGATTTTGCCTTTTATCTTGGGGCGTGAAGAAATAGTAACCAGGAAGCAGTGGGAGGTTATTGGTGTCAGGTACACTCTTTTTGTAATCCAGTTTTACCTCGAAAGGAATTTTCGTTGTAGGCAGTTCCACGATGTTGCCTCTGATCAAACTGCGTTTTGTATTGCTGTTTGGAGGAGGTATAGGTTGGGTACTGGTATTGTTGGTAACCTCCCCTGTAGGATGATGGAACTTTACCCCGGGCACCACAAAAATGCATCCTTTTATACTGGAGGGTACCCAGAGTTTTAGCTGTGTCTGTGTCCTTTTTGATTCCCTGAAGGGCTTCATTGATCTGCTTACAAAACAGTTCCTATCTGTCGTAAGGCATATATAAAATTTTGATCTGAACCACTCGCCTGAAGGTTGTGGGCCTCAACCATCCCTGGCACCTCAAGACTGCGGCCCCGGCTAATTGACGGAAACTGGTGGAAGCGATGTGCATCGCGCAATCTATTATTTCTGACGCTGAGCGTTCGCCCAGTAGAACCTTTTTTTCCTCATCTTGGATGTCTGATGGGAGGTTGTTGATATAAAGAGCGATATCCTATCACATTTGTCTGTTGTAGTGACCCAACAAAGCTAAGGAATTAGACGCTCTAACTGTTAACGCAGACATAGTTAAAAACTGTTTGCCAATATTGTCTAATCACCTACCCTCCTTGTCCGGAGGTGCTGATAACGGAGATGATGGCTTCTTTGACCTGCATTGTGCCACCTGGGAAATCACTGAATCAGGAAAGGGTACCCACTATTAAAGCAAAGGATAGGGATACGATCATTGATTATATCTTTTTGTCAATGGCAATATCCTCAAAGGTAGTGGCTTACAACGCCAGTTTCTATATTTTTAGTGACCACAACCCAGTTATTCTAGTGATAGAGTTGGATTGTGGTTCTATAACAACAGAGGTTAAGAGTGTGGGAGGTAGCTCTATTGCAACTAGAGATCAGGGGAGGAGGCTTAAGTGGACTAAAGTAGTGCCTGAGACATTCTTTGCTGAACTCTTAGTTAAGGTTCAAGATAGAATAATCATATGTCTGGATAGCTCCAACTCTCAGCGGGATATTTTTAAAGCTTTTCAAGGAATCTGTGATCAGATTGCAACTGACCTAACTATTAAAAGTAAGTTTAGTGGGGGTGTGTGTGGGGGAGTGTTGATTAATTTTTTTTGTGGATGGCTATGGTTTCGGGGGTGTTGACACCCGTGGTGTTGTTTGTGTGGAATTGGCTAAATGGTGGGGATGAGGGATTGTGATGTCGATTGTGGTGGGTTGTGTACCTTTTATGGTGTGAAATGTTTGATGGGGGATTGGGGCCAAGGGGGTGGTAGATGAGGTGAAGGTTGTGGGAGGGATCATTTGGTCTGTGTGGAGGGTTGTGCTTTGTGTGCCCCGGTTTGGAGCTTTGGCGGGCCGCTAGTTGGAGGGGTGTGGGTCTGGAGGGTTTACTTTTTATATAGTTTTGAGGGCATTTGTTGAGCCAGATCCAGGGGCAAGTTTTAATAAAAAGAAAGCAGTATTGTTTTTTAACTTAAAAAAAAAAAAAAATGTTTATTTGCTGGACCTATGTTACTTTTAGGGGCCAAAATATCGTCCAAATTAAGTTTTTTTCTGTTTTTTTGGGTGCAGTCACTGTCTGATAACGATCTTACTGCCAACCAAAATAGTCTGGGCATCTATTATTGAAATCTTCATTGGGCAATGCTGTGTCACATTTCCAAGCAACAACTGTATTTAATAAAGTATTTTCTGCATTGAAAGTTATGCAAAAAAACCAAATATATTAAAAGTAAGTTTAAAGGTCATAAGGGTGAAAGATGGTTTATGGCGATTGTATGCGGGCACATTCAATTCAATTCAACTTTATTCTGTTAAAACACAACCATAAAAGTACATATAACATTTTGTTAGTCAAATATAAAAGTACATTAGAGAACAATGATCAGCATGAAATAATTATTAAGTCTAAAATTTCTCGGGTTCGAATTGAATTACGCAGCCTAAATAAATTTCTAAAAAAATCAGAAATAGATGCCACAATCAGGATAACATCTAATTTCTGTAATACTAAAAATGTTGGGCGACAGCGCTTAGCTTCCATCTCCTTCAGGATGGGGACAATCAGTCTCTTCCGAGGTAAAGTATAAAACTTACAAAAAAATAGGACATGCATATCCGATTGTTCAGAGGAATCATCACACAGGCATTTGGCTAGATTCCGTGACCAAGAATTTATAACTGGGAAACTTAAGGTTCTAAAAAGGATATTTAACCTAAAACGAGTTAAAATAAACCACCGGTGTTCACTCATGGTAAGGGCTAGGTATGGTTGCATTTTACCCTGAACCAATATCAGTTGGTGAGCTACAACAGTCTTCTTTTTCATTTCCTCACTTGCTCTAATATCTTCCAGGTAGCGCATGCAATGTTCTTTCAATGATTTCCTTGAGATATTACACATTGAAAGTGGGTCATCAAAATAATTCTGACAACCCACTTTCATAAGGAAATCTTTTATATAGCTAAACCATCGTATCCTGCCCACATGATCTAGATTTAATGCATCCTTTAAAATAGCGCGGTTCAATACACACTCATTATTGGTCCAAGCCCTGTGCCACAATAATATTGGCTGGACCCTAATTGTGTCTTCGATGAAGGGTTGACCAAGTTCCATATGGCAGATATAGCTTGAGACACTCTCAGATACTGCTTAGATGTACCTTAAGAACATATTTTCTGCAAGCTGGATTGGTTTTACGTTATCATAACCCCAAATGCCAGCACTGTAGACAGCAATAGAAATACAAGTCGCATTACATACATTTTAAAGTTCAACTATTGGCTTTTTCTACATTTTTTTAGCAACGTTTTTTAGGGCCATGATCGATTTACAAATTAGCAGTTTCCTTGCTTTTATAGCACTTGTCCATGTGCCAGCTTCATGGAACAAAATGCCTAAGTATGGGAAAGTGGGGGTACAATCTAGAGGGATAGTTTTAATATATATAGGCCTCTTCTTTTTATTAGTTCCAGGACCACAGATCATAGAGAATGTTTTCGCGCAATTAATATTTAGATCTAAAATAGACATAAAAGTGTTTGAACGATGTTATTAGTCCTTGTAATGCCATAGGTGTCCGTGCCATGATAACCGCATCATCTGCGTACAAAAGTGCAGGAATAGGCCTTTTGGCTACCATGGGCATGTCGTTAGATGATTTCAACAGGGCTTCCTCAAGGCCATTTATATACACCAGGAATAAAAAAAGGTGCGAGAACGCATCCCTGGCGGACCCCACGCCCAATGCCAAATGATGTGGTACATTCTCCATTTTTACTGTAGCGTACTTTAGCAGTAGCACCTGAATACAGTTCTCTAAGAAAGTAAATAATTTTGTCTTCAACCCCCAAATTTACCAAGATGGACCATAGGTTGCTATGTGAAACGCAGTCTAACGCTGACGTTAAGTCAACGAAAACAAAATAAATGCGCTCCCGCTTAGCCCTAATCTATTTTTGTTGAATAATAAATAAATTTAACCCTTGGTCCACTGTTCCGACCCCTTTTTGAAACCCGTACTGGAGAACACTAATAACAGAGTTATCCTCTGCCCAACTGTGTAATCTACCTAAGATGATTCTCCCAAGGATTTTTACAGATGAGTCCAGTAATGAAATTGGACGGTAGCATATAGGGTTTTGCCTATCCCCTTTTTTACATTTAGGCACAATGGCCGATGTAAACCAAGACAGCATTAAGCCAGTCTGAGAAGCAGCGTTAAATAATTGCACTAATATCGGCCCCCAGAGCTCAACATTATTTTTGAACAGGTCAGGTGGTATTCCATCGAGCCCCGGGGCCTTACCTCCCCTAGTTGCTTTGAGGCTTGCTATTACCAACTCTAGCGTAACATCTAACTTTAAATCCTTGGCTCCCCCTTCCCTAAGGGTTTGTGGAAAGAGTTGCTGCTCACCTACTATGGTACTGTACAAGTTAGAGTAATGATTTACCCACTCGTCCTCGGAGATGGCAATTTCCATACGTCGTTTGGTGTTATCATCAAAGAATGGAGCATTACCTGCTTTTCAGAATGCTGAAACATCCCTATTTTGAGAGGCCTCACAGAGTGCCTCCCATGCCTCCCTTTTAATTGCCAATTTCCTTTTTTTCAATGCCTGATAATAAGTAGTCCGCAGTTCCCTAACCACTATGGGGTCGCGAGGAGTGGCATGTAAAGCATATTTAAGTTTCTTGTGGGCCTTAGTACAAGTTGATTCAAACCAACTTCTATTATTTTCTTTGCGTTTTTTTGGTTCTACCTATAGATTATCCTTAATTTGAGCGGCAATGATGTTAAACTGTTTAATAATATCCTGACTGTTAGTGTTCTCATCCAGAATGGTCAGGAAGCTAGGTAGGCATTTAGATATTAAGTTAGCCATCAAGTCATCAGGGACCACATTATTCCACTTGATGGAATAACCATTTTTTTTACTCAAGCTTACATCTGTAACATTCTGCCTACCAAATTGCCCATCACCCAGTTCCCGAAATGGGTTTAGAAACTCCAAGGTTAGTGGGTAATGATCACTTAATGCACAAATCAAAGTCCTGCAGTTTATAATCTCATGTCCGTGTCTACCAGATACTAAAATAAAATCTATTGTGGAAGATGCTCCCCTGCCAATGAAAGTTGGCACAAAGGCAGACTCAGTTTGGGCGAGTTCATTTGCATACCCCAAATCCCCGGAAAAAACAATATCGTTTAGCAGGTCCCGGCACATCGAATGCTCAAAGTGTGTTAGATCATTATCATGATCAAGCATAATGCCACAAACTCCTTGTCGGCCCTTTTTACAAATTGAACAGTTGAAATCAACACCCCAAATGACTGTCGCTTCTCTAGGATTAGTCTCAATTTCTCTATTCAGATCCTTACCCAATTTTTTTAACGTAACTTCCATATCAGCTAGGGGGATATTGTTATAAAAATTAACAATTATAACGCACACCGCCATATTAGTGTATATCCTCTCTAGCTGGTAATAGATGTTAGTGGAAAGTAATTGAACTTTCTGGTAGCGGAGCCGATTTGATAGGAATACTGACAGACCCCCTTTCGCCCTACCATGCGCGACATCCACCGCTGATGTAAACAATGTCTTATAACCAGGGAGATGGAGCGGCACTATTGACCATGTCTCCTGAAGGCATATGATGTCAAATTCATCAATGATGTTTGCCCAAATTGGATTAATTATTTTGGCTCTAAGGCCTGCCACATTCCAAAACATTATGCGGCATACATCCTCGCTATTTACAAGGGTAGTAATAGTGCCAGGGTCGACCCCCACCTTGCTCTTCCCCCCTGGGTCAACCCCAATATACACATTCCAAGTTGCAACAATGTTATCAGGACCAAGCACCGATCTTACAATGGGGGGATTGAAGTAGTTGTCACCCTGTATATTAATACTGTTTCCCCATCTGGGCATTAGGCCTCTCTCCGGGGGAACTTGCTCGTCGCCTCGGCTATCCTCCATACCCTCACTGGGCGCTATCACCACCTTATGATCACAATTTACCAGGCTTTTGGATGTCAAATGTTTCACGCCTAAACTTGGTAAATCCATAAAGGGTCAATCAACAAATTCTAGGCCTGATAACAGTGCAAATTGGTTTGATGTCGGGATGCTAAAGCCATTGTGATAGGGATCAACAGATCTAACCGTAAACTGGTCTCTTGGGTGTTATGATGACAGTGGCATAGCTGGCCGTGCTACATAAGAATCTCCATAGTGGGATCTTATCGAAGGCATAGGGTGTACTCTGGGGTAAAAATACCACAAATCCAGCGTAACAATACCTCCCTCCCCTCTCTGGCCACGCCAACCTTGAAGAAAAGAAGTTACACGCCTATCCTTAAAATTTACGATGATCAAATCCCCAGCTAGGTTTTTTGGCCTATGTCCCAACCATCCCACTCTCCTTATATGAAGGATTTCCCCATTTATATTAAAAGGAAGTGGTCTGTTTTTGCTTAACCAATATACTACTTTGTTTTTCAACTCGTAGTATCCTTCTTTTTTACCTATTAATAATTCAGGGACCCCTGATAAGACAACTACGAAAGGGGCTGCCTCGGGTGGGTGATCAATGCGAACTACCGGCCTATTTGTGACGCCATTGTCCCCTTCATTATCGCAGTTGGGGGGTATGTTAACTTTACCCAGCATGCCTTGGTCTCTCTGAATTAGGCTACCATTTGTATTATTTATCGGTGGCACTATATTAGAAGGGGGCTCCAGCTGTTGTCCCGCATCGTTCACATCCTTTCCATTCTCTAATCCAAAAATAATGGTTGGCTTATCTTGGTTTTGGGTCTGTCTTGTTGATGACCTTGGGTAGATGTAAGCATTTTATTAATAAGTATGGTATTAGATTTTATCTCTTCCTCTAATGACCCCAGCTTCTCTCCCAATCTTTTTATCCTTTCAACCAATGAAACTAACAGAGATTTAAGCATTAGCTCAGTTTTTTCATGTATAACTTGAGACTGAGGGGACAAAAGGGCCTGAGAATTTTACCCTATCTTTCTCAGGAGATGGAAGTTTTCCTTAAGTGGGGATGCGTATAATCTAGGAGGTTTTGCCTCTCTTCCTCTATGCTTAATCCCCCTACGCTTCCTTTTGGAAGTATGCCCTTGGGTTTGGGGGCGAGCTTTAGTTAGTAATTTTGTTGAGGGGCAAAAATCACTCTCCTCTGATATAATTTCCAACACTGGCTCCTCACTTAGATCCTCTCTAGTAGAATCCCTATGTGTGGCTCTGGAAACATCTAGTGAAGTGGTAGGAGGTGAGATGCTGCCTGAACTATTTTGAATCTTATCATTACCAGACAATATCTGTGATCTTGGTGGGGTAGTAGCTAGATGGAATGAACCCAAAAGAGGACCGCTTATTACATAGTGGTTCCAGGGACAGGCGTCGCTCCGTTAAAGTGATTTCCTTTTCTAAAACTGAAGCTGCCCTGGTGATGAATTGATCCAAGGTCCCTGTAATAGTACCTCCCACCATGGACTTCCTTGGCTTTCCCAATTTTGAGGGCATTTCACCTAGTTTTGAATACTGCAGAAATATCTAGATGTGGTAAGCGGTAACATATATCAATTATCTACTGAACAGGCGTACTTGCATTACCTAAGGACATAATACAGTTACTAATAAAGTCTTACTTCCGGATACTTCAGTTCAAATTAAAGGGGGGTGGCCCAGCCTCAGCCTTGGCCAGCCACAGACGGTCCTGCCCTTGTCCCGTGCTTCTTCCGGGACGCTCCCGCGCCGTGGGATCGTCTGCTCGTTTATGTCACGCCCGGGGCTTTGGGCATACTCGGTAGCAGGTCCAGGTGTGATGCTACAGAGAGTCCTGGGACATGCAGTCCCCCAAGATGGACGGTGAATTGTTTGTGCAACCCGGTAAGCGTGTCTCCGTTTCAGCGCACAGCAATGCCGGAATGATTTTCCTGCCAATCAGCCCCCAAATACCTCCAAACAGAAGCAAGAGTTTTTCTCCACTCGGCAAACCTCAGCGCTGCGGCACCCGCAGAGCGGGTGCGGCGAGGTTATTTAAATGCGCCTGGGGCTGTGGGCGTACCCGGTAGCAGGTCCAGGTGTGATGCTACAGAGAGTCCTGGGACTTGCAGTCCCCCAAGATGGATGGTGAATTGTTTGTGCAACCAGGTAAGCGCGTCTCCGTTTTAGCGCACAGCAATGCCGGAATGATTTTTCTGTCAATCAGCCCCCAAATGCCTCCAAACAGAAGCGAGAGTTTTTCTCCACTCAGCAACCTCAGCGCTGCGGCACCCCTACTCGGGCACATGAAAATCTGCTTCTGGCTCTGAAAAGTAAACCTATAGACAGGGTACGTACAGCATGTTTGAAGAAAAATTATAAACACACTGTCACCCTGCGAAAACAAGAGATTAAGGAAGAAGCATGGGAAAACCTCCTGTCAGTAGAGGTTTTAAAAGATAGCTCGAAATTTTGGGTGGTAATTAACACTCCCTTTTTCTCTAGCACAGATAACACCCCCTTGGAGTGTAATATCCCAGAGGACCAATGGTTTGCCCATTTTGAGGCAATTTATGGTTCTAAGGGAATCGATAATTCTTTACTAAGTGAAGTGCCCCAGGCTACTAACTTTTGAGGAGTCAGAGGTGGAAAGGGCCATCATCGAAACCTCCAAAAATAAAGCGCCAGGGCCAGACGGAGTGCCGCTGGATTTGTACAAGGGGGACCCCAAATTTTGGGCCAGGATTTTAACAAATGTTTTTAATGCCTTGGGAACCCAGGGGTTCCCCAGATCGTGGGCTCTGTCAACAATCATTCCGGTCTTTAAAGACCGGTAAATGGTAGCGAGGTCCTCTCTAACCTCCAATATGGTTTTAGACAGGGAAGAAGCACCCTGGATCAGTGCCTGAATTTACATCTTCTAATAAGTAAGTATACGGTGGCGAAGGAAGGTTCTCTCTACAGGGGTTGTATGGACCTCTCCTCAGCTTTTGACCTGGTTAACAGGTCAAAGCTGTGGACCATACTATTGGATATGGGCATTGATCCATGTTTAGTTTATTTTCTAGCAGGCCTTCACCAGGGTCATTCCGCAACAGTCAGGGTCACACAGGATGGTAAATGTTCTAGACATTTTAAATCTGAGAGGGGAGTCAGACAAGGATGTATTCTGGCTCCCCTTCTTTTAACACTTTATATCAATGCATTAGAGAAATCTCTAGTTGAGGCATGCTTAGATATCCCGCATGTAGGAGAAACTGCTATTCCGGTTCTCCTATACGCAGATGATGCAGTATTGTTGGCTCGTACTGGTATAGGCCTTCAGAGACTTTTGAACGCCTTTGGCGATTTTATGTTGTCCTTGGACCTAGTGGTGAATACTCAGAAGTCCCATGTTATGATAGCAGGTAAACATAGTAGGAACCCTAAAACCTTTTACTGTAACAGGGTAGAGGTAACCAGAGTCCCCTCTTTTACATATCTGGGGGTACTTTTTGATGAAAGAGGCTCTTGGGCTCCCCAACAGAAAATGAAAAGAAACGCTGTGGTTAGGTCTATGACTGCTCTAATGGGGTTTGCTCGAAGACTGGGCGTGAGACCATTTGAGGCTTTGCGGAGTATATATAGATCTAAATGCTTGGCCATTGCTACCTATGGTTCCTCCATTTGGGGTTATACTCAACAGGATGGAATCCAGATGGCAGAAAACAGATTTTTAAGAACCCTCCTGTCTGTGCTCCAATCTACACCCACCTTTGTTATTCATACAGAAGTGGGGTTGGGCTATCTTACTGATCTATTGAAGGTTGCCCTGTTGGTTTGCTGGTTAAAGACCTGTCTTGACCGGAAATTACCTTGAATCATTTGATCTTACGGGACTATGTTTCTCTTGATAAAGCTAGCTGCGTGCCATGGCTGGTTTATGTCAAATCTAAGTTTGGAAAAATTGGGCGCATTGATCTCTTCAACTCCCCAGAATGTATTAAGCGGGAAGATGTAAAATGTATAAAATCCAATGTTTTGAATTTTTTAATGATGGAACGGGAAGAACAAGAGTTAATGAAATCATTAGTTAGGGCTCATTTTTTAACATTAACCTCACCCTCTATGGAGCCCTGCTTGCGACTGGTGACTAAGCCCTTCCATCGTTGGCTTTTAACTAGATTTCGTTTTAATTTAATTCATCATACATTGGGAACCACCCCAGGGTGGGGCAATCCTGTGAATCTAGGTCCCTGCCAGTGCAATAACTTTTCATCACAAGACACTATGCATTTTATTATTTTTTGTGATTTCTACTCTGATATTCGAAAGAAATTTTAATTCCATTGCTGAGGGACAAGGGTTTTTTACAAGTTAAACCAGCACTTTTGTATTTGTAAATGCTTAACTCCGCTAGGGATATTTTCTATATTGCTAATTTTTTAGTCGCTGATGTACGCCTTAAACGCAGGAGATTTTCGTTACTGATTAATGTTGCCTGATTTTACATATCCTAATGATTAATTGTTGCCTGTATTCTCGCAGTTTTTATCACTACATGAAATTCTCTCACCCACTTACAAACTGCATCGTTTTATAAAAAAAAATGTTTTGATTCCTTTTATGTAAAGTAGAGCTTTGCATTGTGTGTTTTTGTGTACTTTTATGATTTTAATTAATCAAATAAAGTGTTTTTGACTGATTGACTGACACTGAATCAGGCCTTGGATGACCCGTGAGACAGGTAGGCGCATCGTCAGGGGCTTTATATTTTTTTTTTTCAAAGATATTTTTATTGATTTTTTGAAAACAACTCATGGCACAGTCCGCCCATGTTCCCACATAGGGGCGACCAGATCAAAAGCCTACAGGCAAACAAGCTAAGAAGGAGCCCAAAGATATAGGTTCACGTTTCTCGTTTCCAATGCACAGACCCATTGACAGGATACAGCTTCAAAGAGTAATAGGTGTGCCAGTAAGTCTCTCTCAGCAGCAATGTCAATAGCAGAGTTCTGGGCTTCTACGGCCCTGGTGAGGAGTTTGTGCACAAATGGGTCCTTCAAGGAATAGAGGTTAGTGCTCCCAAGCGGTTAGGGATTGCCCCTTGGGCTCAAAATGGAGGCATAAGAAAAGAAACACCGATAGCAACCACGAGGTAAACAGAGAACTGAACACCCTCCAAACCCGCCCCCCAACCCCTCCTCTCCCCCCTCCCGGTGGTGGCGTTGTCCCTGATTGGTGTCGCAAAAGTAGGATTACTTAGAGTTGGAAAAGATGTAGAGTTCGTACTGTGGGGGGACAGACCGCTCTCGGCAACCCGCGGGACAGGAAGGCGACCAGTGGGCCCCACCTAAATTCAAAGTTCTTGAAGTCCTCCCGGAAGATGTCTGACATACGTTCCATATTAAGTAGCTTCCAGAGGCGAGAATGCCACAGGGACATCGCCGGGGCTTCTTTTTTCTTCCAAGCCGCCGCAATAGTCCCTATACAGAGCCACATAATTCTTTTGTCTGCCCTGGTTTGGTGTTCTAGCATAGGGTCTCGGACCCCCAAAAGAGTCTCAGCCATGGAGGTCGGTATAGGGTAGCCTAGCAAGTCCTTCACCTGTGCTAGTATTTCTTCCTAAAAGGGTCTAATAGAGGGACAGTCCCTCCAAATGTGTTGAAAGTCGCCCAGGAGTCCACACACTCGCCAACACCTATTTGATGTCCCTGGGAAGATTCGAGCCAGTTTAGAGGGGTACTGGTACCAATCAGTCATCGTCTTTAAGTGTGCTTCCCGCAGATCAGCAGATTGATTAAATTTGAAAATATCGGACCATAGATGGGACCACTCCTCGTCAGCAATGTCTCGTTGGGCCAGCCCCTCCCACAGTGTCATGTATCGCGACCGCGGGGACGCTGTTGAGGATAGCAGGAGCTTATATAGGAAGGAAATGGCACCCTTCATGATTGAAGATTTAACTAGGAAGGATTCGAATTTGGTTAGGGATCGAGTCGCCCCATGCCGTATCTGGGGACCTAGGGCCCAGTGTTGCATCTGAGTGTAGTGGAAGCGTTCAGAGTCTCCTACCCCATAGTCTCTCTTGCAATTGTCAAATGTGAGGGGATCATAATTGTGAAACAGGTGGGTCAAGGCCAGACAACCGCCCTCCCTTCAGGTATCAAATGGCTCTTCTTGGAGTGCAGGGGGGAAAGCCAGGTTGAAATGGATAGGGGTAAAGGGTGAAGGAAAGGAAGACCAGCCTTCCAGGGTCGCCACCGAGTCCCAGACCGTCAAAGTGGTACGTGTCGGGGTGCTAAGGTAGGCGTTCTTGGGCCTGTCCCGCTTCGCGCGCCAGATAAGGTCCCAGATCGTCCTGCCCGCCACACTACGGTCCATATGGAGCCAGTGCTTCTCGGATTCCTTCTGGGACCATTCGACAAGAATTCTAAGCTGGGCTGCCCTATAGTAAAGCTGCATGTCAGGGAGGCCAGCACCACCCTCCCTCTGGGGACGTCGAAGCACATAGAAAGGGAGGCGCGCTCGCCCTCCCTGCCAAATAAAGCGCAGGATCATTGTTTTCACCTTACCAAAGAATTCCCTGTCCATATCTATGGGAAGTGACTGGAATAAGTATAACAATCTGGGAAGGAGGGTCATCTTTACGGCGTGGATACGCCCTAACCAAGAGAGGAAAAGTGGACTCCACCTCGTGAGCTCCGCTTGGATGCGATTCAGCATCGGAGGGAATGGCCTTGTACAATTGCTCCACCCTTGGCGTAAGCTGCATTCCCAGGTATAGTAGCGAAGAGGGTGCCCACGCCAGGGGTGACAGTGTCTTGAGGTGACAGGCCTCCATCGGGGAGAGAGTAATATTGAGTATGTAGGATTTAGTCAGATTGACTTTGAAGCCGGCCACTTTCTCGAAGCGGCTCAGTTCTGTCCTTAGGTGCGGGAGAGACGTACTTGGATTGGAAAGGGACAAGAGGACGTCGCCCTTGAAGAGTGATATTTTATGGGATTCGCCTGTGAATGGTAGGCCCTCAATTCTCGGTGCTCTCTGACGGCGATAGCTAAAGGCTCTATACTAAGGGCAAATAGTAAGGGGGATAGGGGACACCCCTGCCTAGTGCCCGGGAGTGATAGAAGGGAGCAGACTGGATGCCATGCACTGAGACTCTAGATCTCGGGAGTTTATAATTGGTCTGAAGCATTTGTATGAATGCAGGGGAGAAGCCAAACGTCTGAAGTGTGGCCTTAAGGAACTTCCAATCAACACGGTCGAAGGCTTTTTCCGCATCGAACCCGACCAGGATGGCAGGGATTTTAAATCGGTTAGCTTTTTCAATGAGATGAATGATGCGCCGGGTGTTGTCGTGTGTTTGCCGACCCGCTATAAAGCCTGACTGGTCTGGGTGGATAATGAGCGGCATAAGGGTGTGTAGTCGTGTTACTAGGATCGAAGAGTAGAGCTTGGCGTCGATGTTTGAGAGAGCGATAGGCCTGTAGGAGGCACAAAGCGTGGGGTCATTCCCCGCCTTAGGGATCACCGATATCACCGCTTCAGCCATAGATATCGCCGCATCCCCATCGGAGGCCATTAGGTTGAACAGCCAGATTAGGTGGAGACAAAGGTCGGCTGCGAAAGTTTTATAAAAAAGTGCAGTGTATCCATCGGTGCCCGGTGCCTTGTGGGGGTTTCAAAGCTTTGATAGCGGAAAGCACCTCTTCTAATGTGATCGGGCCGTTAATTCATCATTCCAGGCCTGGGAGACCTGTGGAATAGGCAGGTGTCGAAGAAAGTCCCGCTGAGTGTCAGAGTCTAAACCGTCTGCAGAGTACAGCGCTGTATAAAAGTCTCCAAACAGATTAGCTTTGTCTTCGTCCTTGTGGGATAGCGCCCCCGAGGGGTCCAGGATACCACCTAAGTACTCCCGCTCTCGTTTGTCGCGCAGTTGCCTCGCTAGGTGTTTCCCTATTTTATTGCCTTGTGTGTAGGATAGATTCCTTAATTTAAGGAGAGTGAATTCAGCTCGGTTATTATAAATAGCCCGCAGCTTGCCTCTGATGGCTGTGAGGCTGCGAAGTGTCTGTCGGGTGGGTGTAAGTTTGTGGGCCTGTTCGACCGACGCCAGTTCCTCCTCCAACAGTTCCCTTTCCTTTGATCTTTGCTTGTTTAGGGCGGAGTTAAGCTCTATGCACTTGCCCCGGAGCACTGCTTTAAGGGTGTCCCAATTATTATATTCAGAGGTGTCTTCCGGATTATTTTGTTCATAAAAGCCTTATAGTCTCCCGCAGGAGGGTACACAACTCCTTGTCTCGTGCTAAGGATTCTGGGAAATACCACCGGGCTGGTGAGGGGGCATTGCCAAGCCAGGTCATGCAGATTGAGTACAAGCCGTAATCGGACACGGAGATGGGGAATATCCTAGCCTCCCTCAGCCCGCCCTGCAGAGATTGGCTGGTGAAGATGTAATCTAGCCTAGAGTAGGAGTGGTGTACGTGGGAGAAAAAGGAGTAGTCTTTGGTGTGTGGATAGAGGGCGCGCCAGGTGTTCAGCAGGCCCATGTCGTGAATGAGCCCTTGAGTGTCAGGATGGAAGGAGCCCAGGCAAGAGCGGTTAGTGTGCGTGCTGTCAAGGGAGGGTTGCCAAACCAAGTTGAAATCACCAAGTAGAAATAAAGGGCCCTCTGCAAAGTCCGTCACTTTACCCAAGAGAGTGTGTAGGAAGTCCTTCTGCCCGCTGTTGGGGGCGTAGAGCGTAACAAATGTGCACAGCTTCCCCTTCAGCCGCCCCTTGACCATCAGCCATCGACCATCTTTGTCATTTAGTATGCCCAGTGGTTGAAAGTGAGTGGAAGAACGAAATAGGAGTGCCACCCCATTGTGCTTGGAAGGAGCGGAGGACTTATAGATAAGCAGGTACAACTTATGTTTCAGGCGGAAGTCCTCAGTTTTCATGAGATGAGTTTCTTGGAGTGCAAGTATGTCTATATGGTGGACTAAGATGTACTTCCAAACTTTCTGCCTCTTCTGGGGGGAGTTGAGCCCCCTAACATTCCACGTGCCTATTGTAATAGGCATTGCAACATGGAACCCGGGTTATCTATGTGGAATTGGGTACTGAAGCCCTCAGGCATACATCTCACGTCGTAACTCTCCCCCCCGCTCCCCAGGGGCCGACCATCCAGCGCTATGTCCGTCCCTCCCCTCGTGTTGCAGTGAAAGGCTCTGCGACTTCCCAGCCAGTCCATCTTACCCCCATCATTCTGCCCATGTGGGTCATCCGGCACAGATGAAAGTGGGCTGCCACCACCGGTTTCCCCCCCTCCCTCTTCCCCTGAACTAGAAGACCTCCCCCCCTCCAACTCCCTCACCCACCCCGCAATCCCCCCCAGAACTGTCCCTCATAACATTTCCCGTAGTCTCGGGCCTATCAGGACAAAGTCCAGGTCCATAGAGTGTCAATGTAGGTAAGGACATGGCGGCGGCCGACTCTTCGGCCCCCCGACCCCATCTCCCCAATGAGGCAATTGCATGAGGGCAAACCCCTGTTCAGGAGCACCTTACTGTTTAGCTGCTGTGTTGTCCGCCACCTCCTGCACAGCCGCCTCTCGTTCTTGGGCAGTCACAAGGGGATCCGGCTTCCGGAAGGTTTTGGGGGAGCGTCGCCTCCACACTGTTTGCCAACCGTCTCCGGATCGTCGAGCAGGCCCCTCCACTGATTGGTGCGGGGAAGCCCTCTGGAGTCCGTTTCCTCCGGTGGGACGATGTCCAGCACCGTGCACGTGTCTCGAAGGGATCTGAGTTGATGAAGTGTCCCCTTCCATTTGAAGATGAGGCGGAACGGATGGCCCCATGTGTAAGGCACGCCTTTGTCTCTTAGGAAGTCTGTAGCTACCTTGAAGGCTTTTCGCTGCTGCAAGGTGATGGCAGAGAGGTCCTGAAATACGGCTACCGGGTCTCCCCGGAAGGTGATCGGTTGGCACGCTCGGGCCTCTCTCAAGATGCGCTCCTTCAGAGGGAAGTCCAGGAGAAAGGCCAATATATCCGGAGGGGGGACTTGCGCCCGGCGCGCCGGGCCGACCCTGTGGGCTCGGTCGATCCGGATCTCGAAGTCACCTGGCTCCCCCATGATCTCCCGGAAAAGGTCTTGTAGATATGCGACAATGCTGTTCCCTTCCGATTTCAATGGAACTCCCAGGACCCTTATGTTATTTCTTCGGGACCTATTCTCGAGATCCTCAGAGTGTGCTTGGAGATCCACCTGCTGGTCCTGGAGGCACAGGATTTCTTGTTGGAGTAGTTCCACTTCCATGCTGCGGGACTGATCCGCCTCTTCCACCGCCGCTACCCGCTCCCCCAGGCTGTCCACATCCCTGCATAGCTCTCGCTGCTCACCCGCAAGCTCTTGCTTCAAGGTCTGAAAGTCGCCCCTCAGGGTGTTGAAGAGGGAGGCCAGAAAGGCCTTTGTGATGGGCGCAGATTCGCCGTCCGGGTTCGTGGTAGCAACCGGTGTCTTAGGAGGCGACTGCGCCTGGGCCTTCTCAGCCTTCGCGGCATTTTTGTGGAGCATGTCCGCTATGTTGCGGTTGCCTTTGCGTTCCGCGGTGGCCATGTCGTCGTTGCTTTAACGCCAAAGCCGGGAAGGGGGTCTCCACTCTAATTCGGGAGCAGGTTCCACTTCGCCTGGATCCGGATGCAAGGGCCCGGGAGCCCGGAGGCTTCGTCCCCGACGGCGTACAGCGGTGGGGACCCTTTCGCCGTGCTGCCCTGCTCCCACCGGGGGTGGGGGGGGATTAAACTTTGTGTGAGACTCAAGTTCAGCGCCCAGTCCTCTAGGCCCGTCGCTTTGGTGGCCCGCGACCGCAGTTGCTGGCGTCGGTCCCGGTCTCGTGGGCAACCGGGTCAATCCTCCAGCGGCCCTCCCTCGGTGCACCGGCTCCGGGCTCCACACAGGTAGGGGGCACACTCCTCACCCCCCGGCTCCAGGGCCCTCCCTTAGTCCGCTGGACCCAGGTTCTTCCCAGACGACCCGCCTGAGTCTCCATCCGGGTCCCGGCCCTGCCCTCTGTCACTCCGCCGGCTCGCCTCCTGGGCTCTTGTCTGTGCTCCGGCCTACACTCCCGCAACCGGGGATCTCCCTTGTCACTCCCACTCGGGGCCACCGTCCTCGGGGAGTGTTAGCTCTCCTGCCCCGGGCGTCTGGCTTGGGGATCGGTCGCCGCGTTCCACAGAGGGGGCCCCAGGTGCAGTCCTGTACTACTTAGTACCCGCTGGTCCGGCCTGGCGCTGGTGTTGTCCCCCGTCTAGTGGGCCCAACGTGCTTCCCTCTCAGTCCGTCCCTGGTGTTTCGGGTCCGGGGCTCGGTGCTATCGAGGGGGCTCAGTTCTCACCCTCTAGCCACAGGGATGGCACCGCTCCCACCCGTGGCAGGCATATAGGCAGGCGCACAACAGCTCGGCCGGGTGGGGCCTCCCAGCCAACCTCGGCCTCTCTCACCGCTCCGCCGTCAGTGCACTTCGCCTCCTGCTTCTCACCAGATGGTACATCGGCCACTGGGTGTCTCCTCTTGTGCTCGCCTCTCTGGTCTGTGTCGCTGCTGTGCGTTCGCCCCTCCGTTCTGGGCGTGGGGGGGTCGGGCCCGGTCACCGCTTCACGCGGACTAGGCCTCAAGCCTCAGGTGCTGCAGTATCCGGCTCAGCTCCCCCCTGTCGCTGCCGCGACCCAGCCGGACCGCGTCCTTGCCCTGCGGTGCTGCAAACTTCTAGCCACTTCTCCGGGGGTCTCCAGCTGTAGCCCGCCGCTCTCGGCTGTCTTGCGCGGCACAGGGCACTTAATACCCCGGTCCCCGGTGTTCGGAGGGCACCCCGGCCGCCGGGTCTACACTGCCGTGCATTCCCAGTTTCCGCGCCGGCGAGGTCCGGAGCTCCGTCTCGTCGCTCCCGGCCTGTAGCGTCGATCGGGTCAGTCTTCTCAGCGACAATATATTGGGGGTGATTGGGGTATTACCTGCTATTGAGAAGGCGGTAAGGGGTTTAGGGTCGAGGAGCCTCGGAAAACGCGTCCAGTCAGGCCGCCATCTTAGCCACGCCCCGGCTTTATATTTTTTGTCGAGTCTTGGTAAGACTGGTGGCACTGTTGCTGGGTTCCGTATTACCCTGACTCCATGTTCCATGATGTAGTCGATAATGGGAATTGATTTGACTGATTTCTTGAAGGGTTCCTTGAAATCATAAAGGCATCGGAAGCTCGAAACGCCTGGTTGCGCTCTCCAAGAGGTTATGAAAGCCCCCAATATCCTCTGGAGGTGAGTCCACTTGTGGCGGGGATGGTGACACTGGTGGTAGGATAAAATAATCATCCCATTCATCTTGCTGTAGTTGCACATCTTTTATTTCCCCTTCATCTTGCTGTTCCTCATCCTCTTCATCCGTGGATGGAAGTTACTGTACAGGCACTTGAGGAATAGGAAGGGGTGGAGGTCGACTTTGAATCACAGATAGTGGAGGAGGCACCGGAGCAGGAGACCGTGTCAACGAAGGAAAGTTCTTTTTATAATCTGCCAACATCAATTATAAGTCGGTTACAAGAGTGGAGGGTAGGCCAGTCATTTCTGGTTGCAACTGCTGCTAACGTCACAGGTCAGGATAACAAAGTTGTTGGTCATAATATTCTTCATCATCATCGGAGTCTTCTTGATACTTCACATTCAGCTCTGAAGGGCTTTGTGCAGCTCCAAACAGGCTGTCTTCATCCTCATCATCTAAAAGATGAGCGGGTAACAAAGGCTGGACTCTACTTGGTGAAGTCAAGGATGGTGTTTGCCTCTCCCGCTGAAATTTTGGTTGAAAAAACTATTTTCCTGTTCCAGACCTGGGTGTCGTCGATGAGGTAATTGATGTAGCCGTTGGAATACACATCTTCGAAGAGTCGTCAACGGACATTGATAGCAATACCCCAGTTGAAAATGCCGTGGATGAAAAACCATTGTTAAGGATTCCTCTCTCGTCGACGAGGCTGTTGATGACGTAATGGGAGAAATCGTCGACAAGAGAGTAGTCTACTGTAGACTCGCCGTCGACACTGGCAGCGCCGTCGACAGAGCACTTGTCATCTTCATGGTCGTCATTTTTGTCGCCGGGACCTTTGTTGTCTGAACCTTTTTCGAGGACTTCAAAACCTTGGGAATCTTTACCGTCGATCACAAGGAAACTTGACAACAATATCTCCATCAACAGTCATTGGGGTGACATTGTCGACGACCACCGTCGCCACAGTTACAGTCTCGTCGGCATCAATCTCCTCATCAACGTCTTCATCGATGAGGAGATTGGGGCAGACTCTACTGTAACCGTGGCGACGGTGGTCATCGACGATGTCACCCCAATGACGGTCAATGGAGATCTTGTTGTCGTCAGCACTGCCATCAACAAGCTGCCCATTAACGGGGCTGAGGAAGGCTTCTTAAAAGCATGTTTGACCTTCACAGGAGGTTTAGGAGGGTCTGAAGCGGATTTCTTGGGAGGTTTTTTGACAGAAACCTAACTTAGATGTGGGGAATCAACCTTGAAGGCTTCGATAAAAAAATTAAAACCATCTATTCTTCTTTCCCGTTGACGATTCAGACTCATTATTCAGTCAACGACCTGCCCTTGTTGGCCTTACCTTCGGAAACAATAGATGTCCCTGTGCTTAAAGAATTTGACTCCATAACCACTTCCGAAGTATTAGAAGGCCTGACAAAAATCGTATTAGGCTCCCCTGCAGACCCTTCCCCCCTCGAGCTTGCAACAAGCTCATGCCTCTAATTGCCAATGTTCTAACCCAAATTGTTAACATGTCGCTACAACAAGCTAAGGTTCCTCTGAAATGGAAACAAGCTCATATTAAACCCATCCTTAAGAAACCTTCAGCAGACCCCAACCTTCCGGTCAACTATCGCCCAATCTCCCTCTTGCCTTACTTTGGGAAGGTGCTAGACCATCTTATTAATAAACGGCTAACTGTCCATTTGGAGAAACATGGTCTACTCGACCCCTCACAATCTGGCTTTCGGGCCTCCCATAGTACGGAGACTGCTGTCATTGAGATCGTCGACAATATAAGGCTAACCCTGGAGAAATAGGAATCAGCAGTCCTGGTTCTCTTAGATCTGTCTGCCGCCTTTGATACCATGTCCCACAGCATTCTGAAACATCGTCTGTGGGAGGTGGGTATCAGAGGAAAAGCCTTTGCTTGGTTTGAGAGCTATTTGGCCGACAGGTCCACCATCGTGTTTGCCGACTCAATGACCTCCTGTAGCTACCCGGTAACTGTTGGGGTTCCCCAGGGCTCAACACCCAGTCCTATGTTGTTTAACCTTTACCTTACTCCTCTAGCTGGGATCATCAGACCGTGTCCTATGCTGACGATACCCAATTATTGGTCACCTGTGACTCTGACCACGTTAGTACCAAAGCTCGCTTTAAGAGCTGTATAGTTCAAATCAACAAATGGATAAGTGAAAACAAGTTACAATTAAATAGTAGTAAATCTGAAATTATCTTGTTTGGAAGGGCCGGGGAATTCTGGTCCCGGATTGGTGGCCCTCGGAAATAGGCATGTGCCCTCCTCCTAAATCATCTGTATGCAATCTGGGGATAACCATTGACAATTCTTTGTCCTTGAAACCCCATGTCAATCAGGTTTTAGGGGTCTGTTATGGGATCTTGCGTAATCTTCGCAAAATTTTCAAATGGCTAACCATGGAAGCAAGGAAACCGCTGATGCAGGGTCTTGTTATCAGCCGTTTAGATTACGGTAATGCCTTGCTTACAGCTTTAAAAGATGATCTGTTGACCAAGCTCCAGATTCTTCAGAATACGGCTGAAAGGCTGGTTCTTAACCTCCCTGGGAGAGCTGCATCTGCCCCGAATCTTCAAACCCTCCATTGGCTTCCGATTCGTCAAAGATGCCAATTTAAAATCTTAAGTCTTGTTCACAAGACAATGTACGGTGCAGGCCCAAACTACCTAAAAAACAACTTAAATGGTACTTACCTGGTAGAACTTTAAGGTCATGCTCCAAATTGTATCTTGCTCAGCCCCGCATTCGAACCTCACGCAATGGAGGTCATGCTTTCTCATATCTTGCCCCCTTATTATGGAATAAATTACCGGAACACATTTCTTCTACAACTGATAACAAATTGTTCCGTAAGAAACTCAAAACCTGGCTTTTCCCTTAGTAGCCTACTATTCTTGGATTGCTGTCTGACTGTTCTGACATGGTTTTTGGCTCTATTTCGGAGTGATGAAGACTTTAAGCTTGCTAACATCTATAATCTGTATTCTTACCTTGTGTTGGCCCTTTTAAGCCCTTTCTTCCAGACCTAGAAGAGGATAGCTGCTTTATATGATGATAGATCCCTTATTCTTGACTCTAATCCATCTATTGCCTATTGGCTTTGACATAATTATGTGTCCTTTCATTATCCTGCCTATAGTAGAGGGTGGATGCTGTGGTCCTGACTTTATATTACATATTGGTATGGTTTGTGTAGGTATTCTGACAGAGCTAAGGGTTATTTCATCCTTCTCAGGCCTACAAGGCCCAGAACTAGAGAGACTCAATTTTGCTTTCTATCCCTGCAGAGCGGAGATGCTTGCAGGGTAAAGGTAATGTTTATAGTTAAGCCTGTTGTCTGCTAGCGGAAAACCAGTCAGGACTGGTTCTTATCGGAAGAATGTGTTTGTCTCTTGGGCTCAGACGTAACATGCAGATGGTCACTGCGGTTGCGCGAGGGGCCCTGGAGCTGGCACAGGAATTCGGTGGGAGGCAGCCCTCTGTTGGAAATTTTCATGAGGGAAGAGCATTCTATATTAGTGAAGTGCAGAGGCGGAGTTAGTTAGTTGAGCTGGAGTTCCAGAAAGAGTTCGAGCTGGAAGGAGTTGAGCTGGAGTTGCAGAAGCAGTTGAGTTGGAGGAGCAGAAAGAGTTCGAGCTGGAAAGAGTTTGAGCTGGAAGCAGTTGAGTTGGATTGAAGCAGAGGAGAGGAGTGGAGTTGCAGAAGGAGTGGAGAATCAGAAAGAGTTTGAGTTGAATTGGAGAGGAGGAGAGGAGTGCAGTTGCAGGAGGAGAAGAGACAAAAGATGCTTGGAACAGAGAGAAGACAGACAGACAGTCAGTGAGCTGGAACTGAAGGAAGCAGTCAGAAGCAGTTACTTATCAGGAGGAGTTGTGAATAGCTGGAGTCTGAAGTAATGCCTTTTGGAAGAGACTGAAGTTATATTGTGGATTAATCTGTGGGAGCAGCTGGAGTGAATTGGACATTGGCATGGAGACAATCAGATAGAGTGAAGAAGCTAGTGGAGCGAACGGTTATCAGAGCGGCAGAAACAATTAGACTGAAGTTGGAAGGTGGAGAGAGTTCGTGGGGGAGAGGAATCCAGTGCAGAGTGATCAGCGCAGATGTGTGTCCAAGAGTGCAGGAGAGGATCTAAGACGAGCTAAGGCACAGACGAGAGAGGAGCCCAGATGACAGCTAGAGCAAGACCCCACACTCCTTAGGTGATATGGTTCTTTATTCTTCAAATATTAACCTTGTCCTTATACTGTATGTCTAATCCTTTTTCTTTCAGTGGTGTGTTACAGTTCCTGTTAGTTACAGAGACCCCGCAGATCTGTGTATGTGTCTATTCCCATTTTATTGTTATTGTAATAAAGATACCCCAGTTCTTAGTGAACCAGTGTGCATGTGTTGTTCTTATGATAGAGAGCGTTTAAATCAGGGAATAACTCTTGCATACAGTGTGTGTCTCTTGTTCTTAAAGCACAGGTAACCTTTCCTTCTAGTCAGGTGTTACAGCCAGAACAGATGCTGCCCCTGATCAGGTAAGTAGCCACTGAATAATTAGGGAGAGAGAGGAGCCCTTGGGCTAAAAGAACAGTCATACATTAAGTAATTCGGCCATTCCATAATATTATTGTAGTAGTGAACCTCTAGTGAATAGTGAGAGAAAACTTCCCAACATAGAGAGAGAGAGCTGAAGGTATTCATAGGAAAGTAATCGTCGTTGGTAAGCGGCGTTAATGAGAACACCAGGGGGGACACTGGTGTGTAGATCCGCCGGATTGCGGATCGGGCTGTGATTGAGAGAACACTGGGGGGGATACCAGTGTGTAGGTCTGCCAGATTGTGGACCGGATTGTGAGGAAGAGAGCACTAGGGCTGCAGCCTAGTGTATAGGCACGCCGGATTGCGTGTCGAGTGAGCACTGATGGTGATCAGTGTGTAATGGTAAATAATCAGAACTGCCCCAGGGTAGATTAGTCTGGACCCATGTGGTCGCGAGACTATGAGGTATGAGTGTGGTGTAGGGCATGGACGTCCTTAGTAATCAGTGAGTATTCCTAGTAATCCCTATAGATTTAGTGGTGTTTCTAATGATATGAGCTTGTATATTGCGAGTTCCCCATCCTCAGGTAGGTACCCAGGTGCCTGGATAGATGGGTCCTGAGGAGGGAGGTGCTCTGAGGAGCTGATCCTATCCGGTTCGAGAACCCGGTCGTTACACTGACCTACCGTTTTCGTTCGCTGCTAGCGCCATGAGACCTCACGGTGAGTTGTGTGCTATACAAGAACATTTGAAATTTGACAAGACAGATCCTGCTTTTTAGTACCCCCTGAAGACTTTTTTTGAATCTTTTTTGGAGGTTTCTGCGAGTAATGACCTGGAGAGTCACCCAGTGGTCTTTTTTGAGGCGTCTTGGAAGAGGACCTTGAGGAACCTTCACTCTCCTCAGAAGAAACAGGGTCATCTCTGTCTTTAAGCCTCTGCTGCCATAGTGAAAGCCTCAACAGTTCTTTAAAGTTTTTGATGAAATGGTACGGCATACCTTGCAGTCCTTAGGTTTATGTTCTGGGTAAAGGCAATAAAGACAGTCTTTATGGCGGTCGTCAATATGAAGCCTCTTCTTCCTGCAGGTGCCAAAGGGCCTGAAAAGGACTTTTTTAGGTATATCTGACATAGAGAAGTCAGGTAAGTCACCCAGGAACAGAAATAAGAAGCTGTAAAATACTTTGAATCTAAACTTAAATGGTACTTACCTGGTAGAACTTTGTAAGTTCATGCTCCAAATCGTATCTTGCTCAGCCCCTCATTTGAACCTCACGCAATGGAGGTCATGCTTTCTCATATCTTGCCCCCTTATTATGGAATAAATTACCCGAACACATTTCTTCCACAACTGATCACAAAATTTTCCGTAAGAAAGTCAAAACCTGGCTTTTCCCTTAGTAGCCTAATAGTCTCGGATTACTGTCTGACCTACCGTTTTCGTTCGCTGCTAGCGCCATGAGACCTCACGGTGAGTTGTGTGCTATACAAGAACATTTGACAAGGCAGATCCTGCTTTTTAGTACCCTCTGAAGACTTTTTTAAAATCTTTTTTGGAGGTTTATGCGAGTAATGACCTGGAGAGTCACCCAGTGGTCTTTTTTGAGGCGTCTTGGAAGAGGACCTTGAGGAACCTTCACTCTCCTCAGAAGAAACAGGGTCATTTCTGTCTTTAAGCTTCTGCTGCCATAGTGAAAGCCTCCCCCAACAGTTCTTTAAAGTTTTTGATGAAATGGTACGGCATACCTTGCAGTCCTTAGGTTTATGTTCTGGGTAAAGGCAATAAAGACAGTCTTTATGGTGGTCGTAGATATGCAGCCTCTTCTTCCTGCAGGTACCACAGGGCCTGAAATTGACTTTTTTAGGTATATCTGACATAGAGAAGTCAGTTAAGTCACCCTGCAACAGAAATAAGAAGCTGTAAAATACTTTGAATCTAAGAAAAAATCTGAAGACCTGAATATTCCAAAAATTATGAGGGAAAAAACAGAGCAGCGCTCAGTGGAGACTCCCTAGCACGACGTGGGGTAGAAAATCTGAGGGACAGGAGCTCCTTTCAGGAAGGTTCTAGAGGGTGGTATCAACTGATTGGTTGTTTCTTAAGTTTGGTCCTTTTTTTAAATAAGGATGTAGATAGGTTACTAAATAATGAGGCCTTAGGCCTTTAACTTCTATGTCCATTGTGACATTACTTTTATAAATGCACCGGGGACTCCCATCTCGACGAAGGGGAATGATTCAAGCATGTGAATCTATGAAAGTTCTAATACTGGAGTAAATGCACTTATGGCTGCCTGTTTAGTAGTAAAATATAGCATAGCTCCTGTATATTAACTTTATTTTTAACGTGCAAGGTTTATTACAACATTTCGAATTTGATCATAATGACCAAATAGGTTAGATTGAAAAATCAATCCGATAATGCCTACAAAGTCCAAAGAAAGTGACTGAGGCATGAATAGGAAATGCACCAAACGGTCTAAGGATAAAGCATCTGCTTTACACAACTAAGTAATAAAAAACAACTGCCTTTGTGGGATGAGGTCTTATCTTGACAATAAATGGGGCTTAAACAGTGGGAAGAGATCTTGGGCCACATGTATCAACATTTGTAATAATGATTACATAATTGAGATTTTCTGCAAATCGCAATTAGATAATCACTATCCTAAACGTACGAAACTCAGGTAGCGATTCCTAGGGGGTCACTCATCAACCTACCTCATTAATACTAATAAGGTAGAAACCTGCGGACGGTGGCCTGCTGGGGTCAGCAGACCACCATGTCCGTGACTGCTTTTAAGTAAAGCAATCTTTTTAGGTCTCGCCTACGCAGCACGCATGCGCTGCATAAGAGGGCCTTTAGCCGTCGCTCTACTAATTTTCAAGCACACACTCGTACTTGTGGCGTCATCCACCTTGCGGGAGCGAGCAGCGGCGCGCAACAAGCACGAGTGCAGTGCTTGAAAGTGAGCAGACTGCGCGCCTACGCACACACCACTCCCAGGCTTGCTTTATATTTATCTGGCTTTTTTTTAACACATCGCGGAGGTTCATTCATGCGTGCTTTCACTTTCCAAAGCTGACCTAATAGAACATTTATAAAATCGACCTAACGCAATGGATGTCTAAATTAGTGGGGCGAAAGGCACAGAATACGCCTCTTTAAATTTTTTTTAAAAATACCGGTTTCATAGCACGGGCTAGTAACAGTTCAACCACTCGATGCAGACTTTATCTGGCATACGCATTGGATGAAAGGTTGTTAGCAGACATCACAAAGCATTAATAAAGAATGGGGTTGTCCCATTCACATATCCGTGTGAGTAGTAATGGAGGGCATATTTGCTAATTCGTGCACCAACGTGTAACTACTGACCCTGGTGTGCACCTCCAGTCACTCATGAAACTGCAGGCATCCACTTTGAATATTCACTCCAATGCCATCTGGAAGGAGTCTCACACTGTTTTACTATCAACATTTTTCACAGAATGCTTAAAATTGGCTAACAGATTGTATCACAGCACCTTTTCTGGGAACCACGCAGTACAGTTTTTACTACGTTCTGAATAAGCTGTCATGGCACACATTCTATAGGAGGACGGCCTGCAATTTTGATGAACATTGCACATGGCAGTTGACTAACAACAATGTTGTTGCACAGTGTGCTGATGTCATAGCTTGTTAACATTCAGCGGTTGCTGCGGTAATATGTTTACACCCTGCTCCGGAAATGTTACCCTTTTTCTGGAAACACAATCTGGCTTCTGCTTGCTCACTATGAAAGCATTGCTACTTTGTCTTATAAAATGTCTGCATTTTTTTTTCTTCAAAATGGTTACGTATTTGCCTAGTCATAAGCAGTGCACACAAATCTGGCCTGTATAGACTTTAATCATGTTCCTTGTAAGCACTAGCGCTTCATGCTCCATCTTTCTATGAGCCTGATTAAAAAAAAATGTATTTAAACATTTGGTGGCGGTCGTCAATATATGCCAAAATGTGTTTGCAAACTCCTTAAAGAACCGTGCATTTTCATGCAGCCCTCAGCTGTTCACCAGTGGCTAGCCTGGTATTTATCACATCGCACACAAAGGGAAGTAGCTAGAAAATTAAAATACACCCCACTTGAGCTATACCTCTATGCGCACTGAGCATGTGAAGCAAGCAAACCTACCCTTATTGAGAGAATTCCCTTCAGCCTTTCACTGAATCAATACATCTATCTATCCATCCATCCATCCCATCACCTTTCCATCCAACATTCCACCCATTCAAATATCTATATTCATCCTTCCAAGCATCCACCCATCGATATATATTCACATACCCATCTATCAAGCTTTTCACCCTATCCATTCACCCTTTTATGCTACCTTTTACTTTTTCTTCCTCATTTTATCATTCTATTCTTGTTTTCACCCTCCAGTTTTCATTTTTGCTCTTACCTACCCTTCTTTTGACTAACCCATACTTTTAGCTTATCTTTTTCTCGCACTTTGTTTTTTTTTTAAATGTGTTCACCCCTTTGTATTTTCCCCTGTTGTCTGCATGTCATCATTTTTTAAATTTACATTTTTGTTTCCTTCCCTTTTTTTTTTAAACATTTTTATTGAAGAATTCCCCCCCCCCCCTTTTTTTCCCCTTAAAACATGATTAGGGCACAATAGAATTCAAAGTAGTAGAGCACACATTCATATATACAATAGGAATATAAAAATATACAATACCAAATCATACATAGTTGTTCCAAGATAAACCATATAAACAATAGATACACGGGGTTCTATACAATACATTCTCAATTCCCCCCCCCCCCCCCCCAGTAATCAATGATCAATGATCAGAACCTTGTTTCCACCGAATGAGAGGCTCCCGTATTTGCAAACCAAGTTTCTTACCTTTTTTCCCCTTCCTAGCATATATAGCGGATTCTAATTTTTGTATTGATAATACCTTGCCTAACCATTGATGATATGTGGGAGGATTAGGATCAAGCCATGCCGAGGCCACTAGCAGTCTGAAAATAGCCATCACAACAAATACAAAGTTTTCATTATTCACATGGCCCTCAGGACTAACTCCTAGTAACATTACAGCTGGATTTAATTCTATTGTAGTTGATAATACATTCTGCAAAAAGTTCCCAATGTCCTGTTTTACTCTATCTAATTGTGGGCAAAGTGAAAAGATATGTATTAAATCCGCCTCTGCGCTACCACACCTAAAACAGGTAGTTCCCGATAGACCCCCCATTGAGCAATTTTCCCAGGTGTATAATACAGATGATATAAGATCATGTAATGTTGAGCCTGTAGAGATGAGCACAACAATTTTCTTCCCATCTCTAGTGACTCTGAAAAGATATCACTGGTTATATCCAAATCTTCAGACCACTTATTAATCCATTTCTCCAAATCATCTTTCTTTAGTGTTGTCATCTCCAAATAGTCTCTTTATGGTACAGTCGGAGCCTGCTTCTATAAGGTCCATCAATACATTTCTGTCAAGACCCAACGGCCCCCCTTTTTTATTTATTATACAACTTCTTATTTGGAGATATTTGAAAAAATGCTTTGTATCTAAAGTATATCTATTTTGTAATTCTGCAAATTATAATATACCATGGGGTCCCTGGATATCTCCAATCTTTCTTATCCCCCGCCTCTCCCAGTCTTGGAATACAACTCCTGTAAAAACCATACTAGGCAGGGAAGGGTTATTTTTAAACCTGGTGTAAGCATTGTATTTCCCAATCCCTATCTTTTTCGATATTCCCTTCCATATGTTATAAGCGGCCATTATAGTCTTAAACCGTGTTCTTTTGTAATAACTTTCCTCAGTAAATCTCAAAAAAATATTTTCCGCATTTTTACCCAGAACCAAACCATAAATAGCAAGTGAACCAATGTTATCCCATCCGTCCACCTCAGCCCCCCCAACCAATCCCAACATGTTTTGGAATGCAGCAGCCCAATAGTACAATTTTAGATCTGGTAGAGACCAACCCCCACGCTCCCGCGGGAGTGACATGTATCTCAATGCCCTGCGTGCCTTTCCTCTAGCCCATATAAACCGGTTAATCATTTGCTCACATATTTTGAACCATTTGTTATCAAATAGAAGTGGTACTGCCCTAAAAATATACAAAAATTTTGGCAACACCATCATTTTGATGATGTTGACTCGACCTCCTAACGATAGGTGTAAATTTTCGTACCAATCCAGGTCTTTCTTTGTTTTATTTATTATTGGTGCAATATTATTTTCCACCAAGTTATTTATATCAGCTGAGATATTTATTCCTAAATAAGTCCCTGCCTGGACCACTCGGTTATCGTCACACATGGTCGCTGAGTTTTTAATAATCTCGGTCTTTGAAGCATTTAGGGCGTACCCCGATACCTGTCCAAATCTACGGGCCTCTTCTATAAATTCAGTTGCCTGCGTGGGGTTTGGTGTTATCACTGCCACATCATCAGCGTAGGCCAGTATCTTACAGGGTCCCAACAATGTTGACAACGGAGTTATCTCTGGGCATAGGTCTAACTTACGGATCAATGGGTCCATATACATGGCAAACAATAAAGGGGAACATGGGCACCCCTGCCGTGTTCCTCTTTTGATCAAAAATTGACCCGTGACACCCCCATTGACTCTTAGGGCCGCGACCGGTTCTTTGTACAGGGTCTGTAAAGCTTTTATAAAACCACCCCTGAATCCAGCTCTTACTAAAGTATGCCACAGATAGTCCCAGGAAACCCGATCGAATGCTTATTCAGCATCCAGCAACATTACTGCCATCGGATCTCCTGTGACCTCGGCGGCATCGAACAATGTTATAACTTTCCTGGTGTGGTGGGTTGTTCCTCTTCCGGGAATAAAACCGTGTTGACTACAGCTGACTAAGGCACTTATCACCCCAGCAAATCTCATTGCCAGGGCTTTTGAATATATTTTAGTGTCATTATTCATTAAAGTGATGGGACGATATGACCCAGGCTCAGTAGGCGGCTTTCCTTTTTTTTTAAATTAACACAATATCTGCACCCCCCCCCAAGACTTTGGAATAGACTCACCCAACTGAGCAGCTTGGATCATTTTAGTTAACTCTTGAGCCAGCATTCCCCAGAAAGTTTTATAAAATTCTAAGGGTATCTGGTCCGGACCAGCAGCCTTAGCTGAAGGGAGATTACACATAGCTTCCTTAATCTCATCAACATCTAACTGGCTTTCTAATCTATCTGCGTCTTCGTCCAAAACCCTCTCGGTTGGGATATTCTCAAGATATTCCCTAATCTCTTCGTTACCGCAAGGATGTTGATGATCGTATAAGGTCTGATAGAATTTCCTGAATACTTCCCTAATTTCTTCCGAATCTGTTTGAAGATTACCATTTTCATCCCTAATTTCCCTAACAGTCCCATCTGCCGCTATCTGTCTGGTGCGCATGGCGAGAACATGCCCAACTTTTTCATTATATTCATAACACTTCTCCCTTCTGATTGTGTAGTATACTGCCGCTTTTTTCGCCAGTTCATCTTCAGCTTCACTTTTATTAGATCTAAAATATATTGTTCAGCTGGTTCCCCTCAGATAACACAGCTATTAAGTTGTTCTTCTACCTCTGACACAGCTCTCTCTAGCTCCCTTTGTCGGAGCCCTTTTATTTTACGTTTATGAGTACTATAGCTACATGTTTCACCACGAACACCCGCCTTAAAAGCATCCCATATGACTCCCACCGAGGCACTTCCTCTATTGTTTTCAAAAAACTCAGTGATCCATTTTGACATATGTGATATGTAATCATCATCTAAAAGAAGCCTTCTTTCGAATGTCCATACCCGATTAGTTCCTATTCCTCCTTCTGATTTCATCGTCAAAACTACTGGATTGTGATCGCTGAGAATTCTTGGGAGCCTATCAAAATTGACCCTTGTCATTAAATTGTTAGAAATCATAAAATAATCCAATCTAACACAAATTTGATGTGGCGCAGAATAATATGTATATCCTTTTTGTTCTGATCTGATTGTACCCCAGACATCATTCAGGTTATTATTGACCAGAAGATCCACAAGGGCCTTGTGGACTCTTTTCTTCCGTCCTTTATAACACCTAATCTGTCCTGTTCCCAATCCTTCTGCCCCATTAATGTTCAAGTCTCCTCCTATGATGACCTGCGGGGGCCAGGCGGCTAACTCAGAATCTAGAAACTGTAGTACTTCCGGGTCATCCTGCGTAGATCCATAAACTGCCACCAACGTTGTCCATACACCTTCTATCACAATCTCCGCCATGGCCCACCTTCCCCATTTATCCTCTAGTTTCTTCCCTGTTATCAGATTTTTACTCCTTGACAGGATAGCGACCCCTCTATTTTTTGCACCTTGTTTAGATCTTGCTATTAGATGAAAACCCAACTGATTGAGGCAATACTCCTGCGTACTCATTATGTGTGTCTCTTGCAAGAATATAAAGTCTACATTCATCTGGCGTAATCGAATGCCTATCTTTTGTCTCTTTTGGACATCATTTAAGCCGCACACATTCCATGTTACAAATCTAAGAGTCATGTCTAGGTTTTCCGGGACCGCTGACTACCTGTTTACTTGTATTTCTTACTTTAACAAATTTGCTCTCTATTACATCTGCTACATACAAAACGTAGTTTTTAATTTCCATATTCCCTTCCTTACAGCCATACTGCTCATGCACCTGTTTCAGAATGTGCCCTTCGTGATCCCAGTGTATTTCAGTACCATTGTGCCCTGCCCTTGTGCTCTCCCTCCCCCCCCCCCAGAAGGCCCTCCCTCAGGAACCCCCTCCCCCCCACGGGCAAATAGGTCCATAAGACCTATGTCTGACCGACGCGTGCCACCGGGATGTCTCACCCCCTCCCCCCTGATTTTCTTTAATCATATATATCATTCGAAGTGCTCACCAACAGAGAGAAAAAGTTAATCTTAATCTCTATCTACCAAGTTTTATCTAGTACTACCTGTTTAAACGACAATATAACAACATATCAGCAGTTTTGAGCATACCCAGAATCTTCAAAATAAATAGAAAGAGAAGAAAAAAAAAACATGCACATGTAAATATACAATCTTCACTTAGATTTCCTGAAAAATCTAACTCTTACTGATAAACTGCTTTTTCCATAACGTTTTAACCCTGTCCTCTCTTTTTTACTTTTTACTTTTTACGGGGTATGTTTCTGACAGTCCCAGTTTGCGGATCTTGGACCTCAGGGACCTTATGATAAGACTTTTGATGACCTTTATTCTCTCTCAAGAAGCTGAGATATTCTTGCGCCATAATTTCAGAGTAGAAGACTCTATAGTTGCCATCTAGACCAACTTTTAGACGCGCGGGAAACATTAGATAAGCCTCACACCCTATATTTTGGAACGGGGTAATAAGTTGCCTCATACGCCACCTTCTTTCCACGGTGGTATGGCAGAAGTCAGGGCGAGCAAAAAATTCAGTTTCCTTATAGGAGCGTTTAGACTGTGGCTTTGCCTTATTGATTATCTCTTCGCGTAAAAGGAAATTCCCGACATATAACAATATTGCGCGGGGCTTGCCCTGTGATTCTTTTCGTGTCATCGGAAATCGATGTGCTCTTTGTACCTCATGTTCCCAGTCCCATGAAGTCAACTCGGGGAATGCACCTTTCAGCAGATCAATGACAAACCCACGCACGTCCCCTCCCTCTTTTCCCTCTTGAATTCCAATTAATCTGACATTGTTCCGCCTTTGTCTATTTTCAAAGTCCTCTAGCTTCCAAAGCATGTCCGCTGTTGTCTTATCATGATCCTTACTAGCATCTTGCATTTTAACAAGATCATCTTCCAATTTCCCCGTTCTAGCCTCTATCTCAGATACTCTCCCAACCATTTCTTCATACATTTTGTTCACCTTATGGAGGGAGGATTGTATTTTTTTATTTGCGTGTCTGGCCCTCCTACTTGCTCTCTGACTCTCAGCACGAGCCTCGCTTTGAATTTGTTTTAAGGTAGAGAATAGAACTTCGAAATTTGAGGCACCTCTTTCAGAGCTCCCCTCGGCTCCCTGAGAACTAACCTCCTGGGTACCTGTTTCTGTAGTCACAAGTTCCCCAGACTGAGTTACTCCCTTCTCTACTGTATTGTCCCAGACAAGCTTTTTTACGACTGTTTTCACATGCCTTCTACGAGGCACTCTAGATTGATTCTTACGTCTTGGATTGTCGTTTTTAACCTTACCCTTATACATAGGGTTATTGTCTGCCACAATCTTCGTCATCTCTTTAGATGCGTTTTTTGCTTTTGTTTTTATCACCTTTTGTGCTGTCTCTTGCTCCATAGATTCTGTATCGCTATCAGAGGTGACTGAGACATTATCAGATTTGGATAGGTTGGTTCCTGAACCTGAGCCTACTACAGAATCTTCTGAGGTGCCCAATTCCGAATCTGTATCTGAGGGAGATTGTCGAGCAGAGCTACTGTATTCACTTCCATCGACCTCATCTTCTTCGTCATCCACCTCGTCGTTTCCAGTGAAAAAAATCTCCTCACCGGGTGATGCCAAAATAGATTCAGGAATGCTTTGCGTAGTCTTTACATTCATTTCACTTCTATTTTCCAAAGCATAGCTGATTACCTCGTGCTCCTGCTGTACTGAAGTAGTTGCAGTCTCCTTATCCGGTACCTCTATAATTGAATGTTCATCAGCATTCTCATTAGTCTTCTCGTTATTTCCAGGATGGACATCCATCGCATTAATCTCAGCATCAGGATCAGACCCCCTGACTGTTTCTGAAGACAAATCTTTCGTCTTATTTTTATCTTCGATTGAGCCTTCATACGACTCCTGGCCCTTTAAGCATTCGGTCCCGCCCCCTGCTGTAACTGTTGACGAGGCGGCTGTTCCCACGGGATCTGTAACTTCATTCTGGCTGAGAGGCTCCGACATGCTGCCTGTGCTCCCGGCGGCTCCTGTGGCTCCAGCAGTATCAGCAGCCCCAGCGCTCTCCATACGTGTGGGATTCTGCTTCTCTCCACATAGCGCTGCTAACGTAGGGACGGTGAAGGTCCGTCGCGTTACCGGCTGGGCGCTCATTACAACTCCTGCCACTGGTAAGAAAGACTCCACTATCATAGTTTGACGAAAAGCTGATTCTCTTCCCACCGTTTCGCCGGCAGCAGACTGTGACTCAGTGTTCTTCTTGACCGATCGGGTCGACCGAGCACTTTTCACTTTTTCCGTATCTTTCTCCCGTAACTTCCACGTCTTAGCCTCTTTTGCCGCTTCTCGCCTCAGCTGTGCTTTTGTTCTTGATTTGGCTCTAAGATTGCAGGTTAGAGCTCCAGGGCCATCTACAGATACTTCTTCTTCCTCGGAGGCAGTCGGGTCATGATGTTTCTTAGTCGATCGGTGAAGTTTAGGAGCCATTATTCTTGAAAAGTATGTGCGTCCTGTCTGATAGGACCTCACGATTAAAGCAGCAAAAGATACCAGCAGAGTTTTTCCCTTACTTCGATCCTCAACTTGAGGGAAGTCTTTTAACAGCGTGGGCCAGCCCGATAATACTCCAAGCATTTCAAACCACAGGCGCTGAAAGTATATCGATGAGTTACTGCTGATTACTATGTAACAATCCTCCCCAATGCCAGCCGGTCCAGTTTAAAGTTTAGTTCACCAAGGCATTAGTGTAGTAAGAAAGTTATTGTTTGTTAAACCCAAAAGATTGCGGCCAGGGTGTGCACTTCATTTTCCATCAATCTATCATCAGGAGTAGAGTAAGGATGCGACCATCCCCTACGGCGTCTCGGCAGCCATCTTGCCTGACAAAGCAGAAACTTCTGGTCTCCTTCCCAGTACATTTAGGCCCACCTTCCACACCTTTGTCATATTTCCTAACAGTATTATTTATGAGTTTTTTGCCTGCAGAGCTGCAGACAGAAGACGCCCATAAACAACTAGTTAATGTTTTAGTGGAACCCAATTTTCCTGCCCTTGGCACCTAGGTCCAGACCTTGCCACTTAAGCTGGGTAAGTGGCGGTTCACTACTCCACAGACACATACACATTTTTGTTCTCATGCAGCAAGTTAGGTCTGTGGTGTTTTTGCTGTAATTAGGAATACTGTGCTGCTCTTTCCAGATAAAAACAAGCATTGGCATAGCCAATAGGTCTCGCTTTTGGGACCTTATAAGTGTTTAGTTATCCAGCACAATATCCTTGGTGCAACAATATCAAGTGTTGCATGGCTACACACTTATAAGGTCCCAAAGTCGAGACCTATAGGCTATGCTAATGCTTGTTTTAAATGCAGCCCATTTTCCTTTAAGGAAAATAGGTTGTTCTAAAAAAAAAAGAAAGAAAAATTGTATTTTCATTTTTTAGGAACAGGCAGTAGTACATGGGACCACTGCCTGCTCTTACAAAATGCTTTTACAAACATTCACAAAGGAGAATGGGTCCTTTGGGGACACCTTCCCATTAACAAATGGGTTACCACCAACTTCAAGTAGGTGGTAAAATGTAAACGTTTTAAGACCGCATTTCAGTCACAAAATATTCCTACATACTGATGCGATTCGGTATTAGGAAGGAACACCCTAAACACGCCCTTCCTAATAGCGAATCGCTAACCTATTTTGCAATTCAGTAATAGTTACCGAATCGCAAAAAAGGGTTTGTTAGAGTGGGAAAGCCTTTTTTTCTAGCTGAAAACGGCCAGATTCTGCAAATCAGGCTGTTGGCGAACTTAAAGCACAAGTTACTACTTGTGTAACGATATATCTGTAAGAGACATTAGTTAGTGATAGATTCCTTACCTTAGAATATTCCCAGGCGTCAGACTGGATCCGGAAACTTTTGCGTAGCAGTACCCTTGCGCGTCGGTAGGCGTCGTCTGCGGCTCCGCGCCCGTCGTCGACGCCGTGATGAGGTCGTCGGAGTACTTAGACGCCGCCTCCACGTGCTGATGTCAGTTCTTAGACACAGCTTTTCCGCGCCAGAAACGCAGAGCTATGCCAAAAACCAACACTGGTGCCATGAAACTAGGGCCCTGAAAGGGGATGACCTTAACCTTAGATATTGGTTCGCAGAACGGGGAGGATGGGTGGGTCGGTAAGGAATCTATCACTAACTAATGTCTCTTACAGATATATTGTTACACAATTAGTAACTTGTGCATCTGAAAGAGACACATTAGTGATAGAGTCCTTACCTTAGAATAGATACCCCAGCACTACCAACCCCGTGGTGGTGGGTCTGCAAACCAATAATCACACCAGAAAGTCCCGAGGACGGAACGGCCAAAGAAGCCATCCCTCCGGACTTGCAAACGTGTGCAGCGAGGCCCACGTAGCCGCCTGGCAAATGTCCTGCAAGGGCACACCTTGGCCCAAGGCAGTTGTAGTCGCTGTGGCTCGAGTGGAATGAGCCCTTCAGCCCCACAGGGGGTTACTTCTTAGCCAAGGAGTAACACGCCTGGATACACAAGATGATCGACCGCGAGATGGTCCGCTTGTGCACCGCTTTCCCCTTCTTAGCACCCACGTAACCAACAAAGAGTTGGTCATCCACCCGGAACTGGCGTGTGCGATCCAAATAGAATGAGAGCGCACGTTTTGGGTCCAGACGGTGGAGCCTCTCTTCCTCTCTCTCAAGGAAGGATGCGGAGGCGGAAAGAAGGTGGGCAAGGTGATAGATTGCCCAATATGGAAGGCCGTGACTACCTTGGGTAGGAAAGAGGGCCTTGTCCGTAACACAACCTTGTCCGGATGGACTGAAAGGAAAGGAGGTTTACAAGAAAGAGCCTGGAGCTCACTCACTCTCCTGGCAGAGATGATGGCTACCAGGAAGGCAGTCTTCAAAGTGAGAAGGCGAAGAGGACAGTTGTGAAGTGGCTCAAAGGGAGCGCACATCAGAAACGTAAGAACCAGGTTTAAGTCCCACTGAGGCATCACAAAGGGAACAGGAGGGAACATATGTGGGATGCCTTTCAGGAATCGATTAACGATAGGGGACTTGAACGAAGAAGGTTGATCAGGCAGCCTCAGAAAGGCTGAAAGAGCAGAAAGCTAGCCCTTGATAGTGCCCAGAGCAGAGCCCTGCTGGGCAAGAGAAAGAAGAAAGAGGAGAACCTCAGAAAGAAGGGCATTAAGGGGATCCACAGCCTTTGCTGTGCACCATGCCACAAATCTGTTCCACCTGCAGGCGTATACCGACTTTGTGGAGGGACGCCTGGCTGCCAGAATGATGTTGCAAACTTCAGGAGGCAAGTCAAATGGCCTCAACTGTCGCCGCTCAATCTCCAAGCATGGAGGTGGAGACTGGACAGGTTCGGGTGGAGGACCGTCCCCTGCTGCTGCGACAGAAGGTCCTCCTGAAGAGGCAGACGAACCGGGGGATCGACTGACATACTGAGTAGCTCTGGATACCAGTACCTTCGTGCCCAGTCTGGAGCCACAAGGATGACTTGTGCCCGGTCACGCCTGATCTTCTTCAGCACTATGGGCAGAAGTGGTATAGGCGGAAAGGCGTACAACAGACCGCAACTCCACTTGCGACAAAAAACGTCTCCGAGCGAGTGCCGCCTTGGAAATTCCAACGCGCAGAATTGATGACATTGCGCGTTCTCTTCGGTGGCGAATAGATCTAACCAAGGCTCTCCCCACTGCAGAAAGAGACCTTGCGCCACGTCCGAGTTCAGACGCCATTCGTGATCATCATGCACTGGCAGCTGAGTTCGTCCGCCCTGGCATTCAGAGAACCGGCCAGGTGTTGAACCACCAGAGTCACGCCCTGATGTTCCGGCCATTGCCAGAGGCGCAGAGCCTCCTGGCAGAGGGTCCATGACCCCACCCCGCCCTGTTTGTTGCAGTACCACATGGCGGTGGTGTTGTCTGTGAACACCTGCACTACACTCCCTCAGACAGAGGGGAGAAATGCCTTCAGTGCTAGACGAATCGCCCGCAGCTCCAAAAGGTTGATATGGAGCCGGGACTCCGCCGGAGACCAGAGGCCTCTGATCTCCGCCTCTCCCATGTGGCCTCCCCAGCCCTGGAGGGACGTGTCCGTCACAACTACGTGCTCCGGTTGGGGAAGGGAGAGGGATCTGCCGCTGACCCAATCGCGGTCCGTGAGCCACCACTGCAGCTGTCTCGCAGTGCCCTCCGAGATAAGGACATGGTCGGACAGGTTGCCCTGATGCTGGGCCCACTGAAACTTCAGGTCCCACTGCAGAGCCCGCATCCGCCACCGGGCGCGATGCACCAGAAGGATCCAGGAAGCCATCAGCCCTAGAAGCCGCAGCGTCAACCTGACCGAAACTCGGGATAAAGGCTGGAAGATTGGAATCAAAGCCTGTATATCCCGAACCCGCTGTTCGGGTGGGTAAACCCGAAACTGCGCTGAGTCGAGAACCGCTCCGATGAAAAGGAGCTTCTGAGAGGGACACAGGTGTGGCTTCGGCACATTGATGGAGAACCCAACTGGTGCAAGAGGTCTGCCGTAGTCTGGAGGTGGTTGACGACTGTCTGGGGCGAGCCCGCCTTCAACAACCAGTCGTCGAGGTAGGGGAAGACTGACACCCCTAACCTGCGCAGATGAGCTGCGACCACCGCCATCACCTTTGTGAACACCCGTGGGGCGCTGGTAAGGCCGAAGGGAAGCACGATGAACTGAAAATGCTCGTGGCCTACCGTGAACCGCAGGTAACGCCGGTGGGCCGGCAGGACGGGGATGTGGAAGTACACGTCCTGCAAGTCCAACGCTACCATCCAGTCTCCTGGGTCCAGGGCAGCTAAGACCTGAGCCAGAGTCAGCATTTTGAAGCCGTTGACGTTCCTTAGGTCCAAGATAGGGCGTAGGCCCCCTTTGCCCTTCTTGGGTACCAGAAAGTAGTGGGAGTAGCAACCACATCCTACTTCTGGCCCAGGAACGCGCTTGATGGCACCCTTGGCCAAGAGGGCCGAAACTTCCTCCTGCAGAAGCCGCAAGTGATCCCCCGATACGCGGTGGTGTTGCGGTGGCATGGCTTGAGGAGTCGTCTCGAAGGGGAGGGAGTAGCCCCTCCGGACGATCTGCAGCACCCACCTGTCCGAAGTGACAGTGCGCCAGTGAGAGTGGTGATGGCGAACCCTGCCCCCCACTGGCGTCACATGGGCCGAAAAGCACGGACTAGGCACGGTAGGAGGAGAGACAAAACCAGTGTCTGGAGAGGTGTCCAGGCCACTGGCCTCCCCAAGGTCTCCTGCCCAGTCCTCTAGAGACTGACACTCCCTGGTCAGAGGGTCTTCAGACCGCTCCCAATCCTCCTCATCACCCATCTCCTGATACTCAGGGTTGTCAATCAATGGGGCCGGTTCATAGAAGTGGAAATCTCCAAACGGCGTCGGATGCGGCGCCCAGCGGCGCCGCTCCGACGTCGGAACCGGAGCAAAGGAGGAATCGGGGGCGACGCCGCCCGAGGACGGCGCCGGAGGCGACACCTGACGGACCGACACCGGGGGGGTCGTAAGGTCCACCGGTGACGATCCAGAGCCCGAGGAAGGTCCAGCGGTGTCCCGCCGCACCGGGCCCGAAGGCGCCGGGGCCGCATTACCTTGCGGCGCCGGGCCCGAAGTCGGGGGCGGCGTCGAAGCACCCGACGGCGTCGGGCCGAAGCCCCCGACCCGCTAGGGGCCCCAGACGGGTCCGCTGGGCCCGGAGGTGCTGCGGACCCAGTCGGAGGAGAAAGGGACCTCATGGCCATGAGGAAGCGCTCAATCTCCTCCGGCGTCGCGTCTCGCCCAGGGACCGGAGGGTGTGGGGCGGAACGTGACACCCGCGACTCCGAAGGAGCCGCGTGGGCGTTGTCACCCGAACCCCCGGCCGCGTTGCGCGAGCGTCGGGGGGAGTCAGAAGAGCGATGACGCCTCTTCGACTTCTTGTGCTTCTTACCCGACGACGACTTCGACCCGGAGGAGTGGTGCCGACTCCCGGAGCTTTGGTGGCTCCGTCCCCGCGACCTGTCCCCGCGACCTGTCCCTCGACCTCCCGTGGGACCGGGACCTCACGCGGCGCGGGGCCGACTGCCGGAGTTCGAGTGGCCTGCGGGACCGCTCCTGCCTGGCTTTCGAAGAGAGGGCCCGGCAGTCGGAGCAGGCCTGGTCGTCGTGGTCGACGCCTAGACAAGTTAGGCACAGGTGATGAGGATCCGTGACCGACATCGTGCGGTCGCAATCTTCACAGTGCTTGAAACCAGGCATCCCTACGGCACCGATCGGAGTCGCAAGACTTTGAAAAGGATCAAAATTGATCTCAAAAAAGTTAGTCAAAAATTGACTGGGTTACTGCTTTTTCCAGATCTGCGCTGGCTGGCGTGGAAAAAAGAAGAACTGACGTCAGCACGCGGAGGCGGCGTCTAAGTACTCCGACGAATGGGACAAACAGTGTGAACAGTTTTAGTAGAAGTAGCGTAAATGTGGGCAGCAGGAGGAAATTACCAAAAAAAAGTTCTACACAAAAGCGTATGAACACAGTAATTGGGCTTGGAAACTTATAAGAGCCCCCTTTTAAGATATATTAAATACAAGAGAGTTTACAAGCACAACACAAGCGCTGTGCAGGCGAAACCTAAAAAAAACCTTTCAGGTCCTGGCCCCGTCCACCAGGTGGAAGAGGCAAGGGACCTCCTGGCCTGGGCTAATGCGCTTGCAGAAGCCTCATCGCCTACCGTGGTTGATGAGGCGGGCAGATCCCTTCAAGGAAACATTGTGGTTCTGTCCCCACCACCTCCAATGGAGGAGGTGAGTTCTTGCACAGTGGCCGGGTCTCCGTGGGCCATTACCAGGCCGTCTCAGTGTCGAATAAGGATTTGCCTGGCGAAGAACTGTGTCTCTATCTTTGGAATTCAGTATCTTCTCAATGATTGGGAGTGGGGTGGTTCCCTGGAGGAAGGGCTGCTGCCAAGAGCGTGTGGCCCTGTTCTACCTGGAAAAGCGAGGAAGTTGTCCCTCAGGGACCCATGACAGGATCCATTTCTCGAGGTAGTCCCTCAGGGAAGACCACGAACAGGTGGTTGTTCCACAGGGTCCAGTTCTCTGCATCCTCAGCCCAGACCTCCCAATTCCAGGACTCCGTGGTCAGGTGCACCATCTCTGCCTTCAAGGTTGACACAGAGTCCTCTAGGTCCGATATCCGGCACTTGGTGCCCCAATACGTTGGGAGGGATCCTGCCGCAGAAATGCAACGCTGCAACCCAACCTCCTCAATCCTGGACTCCAGCGCAGAACGAGAGGCCTGAATGGCAAGACGAATATTGGTTGTGTTTGGTTGTCCCACCAGTGGAGGGGGAGGCACCTTAGCAGAGTCGTGTTTGGCGGCGGGGGCCTACTGATCCATGAATTTCTATTTTGCCCCATAGTAGAACCGTGAGACAGTGTAGACACAGGGGCTCGGCTTAAAGTAGCCCGAGCCGTCTCCTGGAAGAGAGACAGCACAGGGAAGGAGCACAGCTGAAGCGCGGGTGTAGGCCTCCGATGTGTGGCAGAGAACAGGGGGGAGAAAAGCGCTGACCCGCTTGTACAAGGAGATACCCACCCTGGCAGCATAAGCAGTCAGGCCCCTCCCTCCCACCATCCACGGCAGGTGGTCTCCTGTGGGGGGTAGGTCCCGCTGGGGCAGTCAGAGGGTAACCTTTGGGCTCCAGTACCCTAGGGAGCGAAAATCGACAACTCAAACCCTAGGGCTCCCTGCAGCCAGTTTGGGCAGCATCCAGAATGAGGGCCCTGGAGGGCATAGAAAGCAGCGTCACGCCCCACCGGGCCAGTCCAGTCACTGTGGGCATAAGAAAAGCCCAACAAGGCCCACGGCATCCCCAGGGCCGGCTGCCATCGGTTGGGGCACTCCAAGCCCGTTTAGCAGAGGTCCCCTCTTCTGTGGTTGTCTCCACCTAGGCAGCGGTGTAACCGGGGCCATGTGGCACAGAGCCCCTGAGGGGACTCCCCACCAGATAGGCACCCGCAGCCGATCCAGGCTGGGGCCGAACCAGGTTCGTCTTGGAGGGCTGCCCACACCCGGTGGTCCAGGCCTCACCCAGTTTGTACCCCAGGACAGAGAGTCAATTGCTGGGGACCCGCCACTCTGTGCAGGAGGAGGGCCAAAGTGCCGCGTATGGAGGATGTACTTGGCCACTGCTGAGTCACTCCAGGCCACACCCCATGCCATGAGGCATCTGCCGCACCACCCAGCCAGCAGGAATGAAGGATGGCGTCCTTGGGTGATTGTAGCGAAGAGCCTTCCCCTGGGGGAGAAAGCTAGTCTGTGCCAGCAGTAGGATGGGGGTGGTCTCAGTCAAAGAGCTCACAAGAGAAGTTCACCATCTTGGCCAATTAGGCATGCACCAATTTGCCCTGATTTTAATAGAGATAAATAAGTCTCATCAGCTTTGGTGCTTGGTTGATGGTCTCATCGACAATTATTTATGATGTGGGTTATGTAAACACTAGGCAAAGATAAAGGTATAGATTTTGTAATGTGATATTGTGGGTGAGCATTTTGATTATAAGTATTTTAGTTACAAATATTCATACCAAGTGAAATGTAAGGCATATTAAAGGTTTTATTAGACTATTTGTCTCAGGTTTTAAACAAGTAAATTAATGTTTTTATAGATTTTACAGTTAGAGTACAAAATGTGTATTGTCTGTATTGCCTTACTGGCAAAATATCAAATTACTAAATACCATGCACTACTTGACCCTACATATTGGTACTCTGTTCCATCGCTACAACCACCCAAGACAGTGGGTGGTTTTTGGAAGGAAGTAAGCATTCCCTGCAAAGGCTGTACTCTCATTCTCCTCACTTTCTTTGTTTACAAATTAAGCAATATGCAGTGAAGAGAGGAAACATCTGAAGTTGAAGGTACGTTTATTGTAAATAAAGTGAAGATCCCACAGATATCGCACTGAAAGCGTGCGAGCGCGTCGCAGACTTCGCACCAACTGTCCCATCACATAGTCAAACTGTCAACATTCGGTCAGATCTTGAGCCAACCGGCAGTGCGAGACAGTTATCTAAAGAGTGTCCATGTGCAAGGGGCACACGTGGACAGTACACTACATATATCTCTTTTCCTTGGAGAAAGAAAGGGGAGAGAGAGAGAGAGGAGAACGAGTGAGAACAAGAAGGAAACTACCTGAACCCGACGGGTAATCTGATATCTCTGTAACTCCTCCTGGGGGAAACAAGAGGGTTATTAACAACATCCAAAGCACTGTGAGTAGGAACAGAAGAATGTATTGAGACCGTATAATAAAACGGGACCGGTCTCTCACCAAACATATCATTGACCTTAACAATCTTGTTCATGTTCCACCAGTTACACTTATTGACACGTACAGCACTCCCACAGATTTTATCAATGGTAACAGGTTCGCTGAACTTAGTCACCTTTCTTAACAAAGCCTTGTTTCTTTATTCTCACTATGTCACATACTGCAAACTTCCTGTTAGAGACATGTTTCCAGGAGTCAAAATATGTCTTTTGTTTATATTGTACATCGCTAATTTTGTTTCCAACCAAAGCATCAAGCTCATGGGCAGGGGTGCTACTTTTGAACCACTTAGACATCCAAGCAGGTCCTAAATCAGTGGTTGAGTGGGGCGTGGTTCTGTAGAACGACAGCATGGTTCTGACAGCCATAAGTATCACTTTGTTGCGATCAATGGCCCACTGTATACAGTCCCCAATGACTCTGTTAAGTCTCTCTACAAGCCTGTTGGTTTGTTGATGATAGACAGAGCTTTTGAGGTGGATGATAGAAGATTCTTCGAAGAATTCTTCAACATCAGTAGATATAAACTGTACCCCGTTGTCAGAAATTACTGTCTTAGGAAATCCCTCCCGTATAAAAATATCTTTCATGAAGTCAAGAATGTCTTTGGAGTCAAGTTTGGCTACAAATTTGACTTCTGGCCATTTTGAGTAATAGTCAACTACGACTATAGCAAACAGCGTCTGATGGGGTAAGGTGTGGAAGGATCCCACCACATCGATTCACCGTTTTTTCCAAGGATTGTCAGGAAGAGGAATGGGAGTAAGAGGTGGGTTAGAAATACGTAAGGTCTTGTCACTACCAGCACAAATGGTGCATTCTTGGACCAAGGCGTCAATGTCTCTGTCCATCTGGGGCCGCCAGAAATATTCAAGAACTCTTCGTTTGGTGAGTGTAGCACCCAGATGACCTTCGTGAGCTTTGGTCAAAAGAGTTTTCCTGAGGTACAAAGGAGGTACAATTTTATCTACCCCGAAAATAAGCCCATCTTCAACAGTTAATTCATCACAGATTTTTACATAAGGTTGTACATCAACATTTAAACTCTTCTCTTTGGGCCAGCCTTCGGTAATATGTGTTTTTACACATTTCAATACTTCATCACTGCCCATGGCAGCGTACCAATCATTTTCATTAACAGAACAAACATGTTGTAGTTCTACGCCTGTAACTATGCAGTCCTCAAGCTATTCATCGTTATTGGGTTTCTCGCTAAACTCTGACATGTTAGGAGTGGGAGGCAAGCGTAAAAATGCATCTGCACATTCGTTCTTCCCCCTTGTATTGGAAGAGTTTAGAGGCGAGACGGGCTATACGTGGCGTAGTTTTGCCATGGCTGGTGTTGCCTAAGATGGCCACTGGAGGTTTGTGGTCCTTTTGAAGGGTGAAATTCCTGCTGCATAGGTAACATTTACATTTTTAGATGGCCCACCAACATGCAAGTAGTTCTTTTTCAATTACAGAGTAGTGTGATTCGGAGTCTCTCAAAACCCTAGATGCAAAGCTGATTGTGTGTTCTTGAGTCCCTAGTTGCTGGGTCAGGACAGCACCAAGAGCCTAACAGCGGACGTTGACAGTCAAGATGCAATGTATTGAAGGATCAAAAGGTTTCAACGCTTCGACCTATGCGAGTTGAGTTGAGCCACTCAAAAGCATGCCCACATCATTGTCCCACACAAAAAAAGTTTAATGTTTTAAAAAGTTGGAGATGGGGTGTACTTTGGTTGCATAATCGGGAATGAAGCGAGAATAAAACTAAGCCAGCCCAAGTAAGACTTCTCTCCTGTTTTGTCTTTGGGAGGAGAAGCATCCCAGATGGCTTGAACCAGACTAGTTTTGGGTGTTAAACCAGCACTCGAGATTGTGTGACCAAGGTATTTTACAAAGTCTTTTGAGAACACACATTTGTCTTTCTTCAGGACAACCCCATGTTCTTGAATTTTGGACAGAACTCGGCACACTGTTTCATCATGAGTTGTCTGGTCAGCGGCGTGTATAAGGACATCATTTATTTATTTATTTTATTTAAGGTTTTTGTAGAGCGCGTAGTAACCCGTGAGCATCCCAGCGCTAGGACCTAGTCAGTCAGGAGGGAGCGGTAGCAGAGAAGACGGAAAGATCAGGGGAAAAGGAGAGTTTTCATCTTGAAAGATGGCAACGTTTTTAATCCCTGTAGAAAGATTGACCATGAAGTGCTGAAAAAAGGAAGCTGCTGAAGCCAGACCAAATGGCAGTCAACAGAATTGGTACATGCCAGATGGTGAGTTGAACGTGGTGCGATGGCGTGAGCTTCTGTCGAGTTCAACCTGGTGATTAGCAGAAGCAAGGACGAGTTCAGAAAAAATCCTTGCTCCAGCCACAATGCCTAGCATTTCAGAGATGTTGGTTAGGCGGTGAGAGTCTACCCATATTTCTTTATTCAGACTGCGCAAGTCAATGCATATTCGGAGATTGTTGCTCTTTTTTCGCGCTATAACTAAAGAAGATAACCAATACGAGGATTCAACAGGTTTGATCACACCTCTTTTACACAATGTCAAGATTTCTTTCTCCAGCTCTTCTCTGATGCTCAATGGTACACTTCACAGTTTGTGTTTTATGGGTGTGGTACCATCTCTCACTTTTATTTATGAACCCTTTTATTTTACCAAAATCATCGGAGAACACTTTAGAAAACTTGTTCAATAGATCTTCTACTTGTGTGGAATCACGAATGGCTAAAACCTGTTCCTTTGCACCAGGACAGAACATCATGTCGAACAATCCTTGGTGGAACCACCGTAGGATATGGCTACATAGATTTTACCTTGAATGTGCCTACCTTTAAACTCCATGATGTCTTCAAATATCCTAGGAGATTGATCTTACGACCTTCGTAGGATATACGAGCACGATCAGCGGGCAGTAACTGTCCCAACTGGCTGCAAAAAGTGACTCAGAATTCATGGTGACGCGTGCACCTGAATCAAAAGGAGACATAGCTTCTTTTCACCTACAAGTATGTTTGCATGGGGGTCAACACAATCGGAGGGATCCCCGGTCCCTATTTCACTGTCAGTGACTACAAGAATCATGTCTTTCATTTCGGACAAAGGATCTTCATTGTCACTGTCACTATTGTCTTTAACATGCCCTATTCTGACATTTTCTCTTTTGTGTCCCTGACACACTTTATCAAAATGGCCAACTTTACCAAAAGACCTGCAAACCACATTTTTTGCTGGACATGGTCTGACGTTTTTGAAAGGAACACGATTACCACACCTAAAGCATATGTCAGTTCTTCTTAAAAAAACTTATCTTTATTTTTTTGTTGTTAGTAATGCATATTGGGGTAATGACCTCAACTGTCTTGTTTTCAAGTTCCTTCACTGAGACCTGTGATGTTTCTATGCTTTTGGCAATACGAATGGACTCTTCTAGAGGGGTTCTCTAGTCTGACTGACTGACTGAGGGACTTATAAAGCACTCTTATGCCGAGGCGTCTTGGCGCTGGGTGAATATGATGCAGACAACAACAGATCTTAAGGCCTTGAGAAGAGCCAGGTCTTTATCATTTTCCTAAAAACGGCCCTATTGGATTCTAACCTAATTGTCACAGGGAGGGAGTTCCACAAGATGGACGCTTGGTAGGAGAAACCCTTCCTCCCCATCTAACTCTTATTTTTTTTCTCATTTGCCTTGACCCGCTTATAGAAAACACCGACCACCTTGCGTAACGTTTGTGAACGAGTTCAGAGGTCTAAGTATATCTCGACCAAAGACACGATTGGTTAATTGGCGGAAGGAGCATCCATAATTAGAGGGTAGACTAGTTCACTCCATCAAGGTAGTTTCCAACCTGTCGGACCATGTTATTTGCCTGGGAGACCGGTTTCGATGATCCATGGAGAAGGAAAGGCATAATCATAGGACCCGGAAAAAAAAAGAAAAATCCGGACACCCCATTTCCACTGTAGCAATAAATCCCAAAATGCAAGCTTTTTCTTACTGCAGGGTCTAGCCAGGTCCACCCTTGATATTTCATACAGCGAAGTCAGCCATCCTGAGTGTGTTGGGGCGGCAGGTTCTACCCAGAACTTACAGATTTGTCTTCTGACCATAAGGATTGCATAAAAGAGGAGAGATCTAGCGCCTCCCGCGATGTTATCATCAAGGCCAAAGATGATTAGAGGAAGGCTCATATTCAATGAGACCTTTAAAATAGAGTCCAAAGACTTCTTCACTTCACCCCAAAAAGACTGGATAGAGGGACAGTCTTTAAACATGTGCACATCAGATGCTTCTGGGAGGCCACATTTATTGAACACTTTCCCCGGCTGGAATTTCGATCACTTTAAGGGAGAAAAGTACGCCCGATGTACTGTAAAGAGGTGGTTTTGTTTCAGCCAAACAGGCTTCGCTATTTTATGTAGCAAAGTAAATGAGGCCATCCAAACCTGCGCACACTGCATATCTAACTGGTCTCCCCATAGCTCGTCAGCGAGTTTAAAATCGCCATCTACCTCCTCCTCAATTGCCCAGTACCAAATTGAAACCTCCTTGCTACCCCCAGGCCTCTCCACTAGCAATTCTTCTAGATCGCTATCCTTCCCCATAGGGGTGCCCTGTCTAGACTGCGCCTGGGCCCAACTATTCATCTGGATGTACTTGAACCTAGATAGACCAGGGCCTACGTTCCCCCGTAGATCTTGCCAGGACATCAGGGAACCCTCTACAAACAAATCTCCCCACTTTGAAATACCCGAGTCCCTCACGGGGATAATCAAATTATCCTGGCAACAGAATGGTGTCCCCGGCGATTCCCACAGTGGTGCAAAATTTGAAAAATAGCTAAGTCCGAGTTTCCTTCTTATGATTGCCCAGCTTCTGGCTAATGATTGGAGAAATTTTAATTTGATTTTGTAAAAACATTTTTGGTCCGCAAACTTAAACATAAAACCTTCCGCTGGCAGGTCAGCTACTTTTGTGTATATTTATCAAGGACCCCCGGAGAGTATGGATCATATGATTCCTAGGTCAGGGAAAACAATATATATGTAAAGTAACAACCTAGGCAATCAACAGTTTTAAATGTGTGCTAGACAAAGAATAATAAACAGGTAACTACAGCTGGCTAAAAGACATAACATTTTATTCATTAATTAAAACAGAAAACATTTCATTCAATGTGACACAAAGTTAAAAATCATGCAGTATTGTATTGCAGGTGAAAAACAATTTTAAAAAAAAGGAAGAAGGCGCTGGCCGCCGAAACGCGCGTAGAGTCAAATAATTTCGCCACTCGTCTTATTTAGTCCATGAATTTATTGTTCATTGTATAATTTTTTTAAAATTGTTTTTCACCTGCAATACAATACTGCATGATTTTTAACTTTGTGTCACATTGAATGAAATGTTTTCTGTTTTAATTAATGAATAAAATGTTATGTCTTTTAGCCAGCTGTAGTTACCTGTTTATTATTCTTTGTCTAGCACACATTTAAAACTGTTGATTGCCTAGGTTGTTACTTTACATATATAGGTCAGCTACTTTTAACATGGCCCGAAACATTTCTCCTCCAGGTGTAGTAGTGGGAGATTTTAGCAGCATTCTCGAGTGCGAGAGCTGAAAAGCGCGATGCATAATATTGCAGGTCCGGTAATGCCAACCCTCCTTTTTCCCTCCTCCGCCTGAGCTTTTTCCAGGGCAATCTAGTGGCTTTATATTTCCATATAAAGGAATTTAGGGCTAGATGTAGGTAATCCAAAAATACTGATTCTAAAATACCGAATTTTACCGATTCAGTATTTTAGAATCGGTATTTGGGATGTAGCTAAAAATTCGGTAATTTTTACCGATTCGGTAAAATTCAGTATCTGTCATTCGGAATTTACTGAATCAGTATTTACCGATTCGATATTTCCCATTCATTACCGAATCGGTAAATACCGAATCGGAAAGGGAAGAAAGTGAAACCTATGAGTCAGCCAATCAGGTGCTACCACCCACACCCTCCCAACCAGGAAGTGGCCAAATCCAGGCAGATGGAAGCAATAAGCTTCTGGAGAGGGAGAGCAAGCAGAGCTGAGTCACAGGAAAACTTTGTTTGTGCTTTTAAACTTTGAAAATGGCAAGCAGCAGTGAAAAGGAACATCCAGAGAGGAAGAGAAACATTTTATTTAGCACCATGGAGCTGCAGGTCTTTGTGGAGGAGGTGGTGAAAGAACACCAGAAATTGTTTGGAAAGCAGTCCCTGACTGTGGCTGAATCTGCAAAAAGAAAGATTTGACTGGAAATACAGACAAAGGTGAATGCTGTAGGAGTAACTCCAAGGGACATAGACGACCTGAAAAGGAGACGGTATGACCTCAGGAGCATAAACGAGAAGAAAATAGCAGAGCTCCACAAAGAGGCAAACAAAACTGGAGGAAGGAAGGACCGTGCATCTCCCCTGACTGAGCTGGAGGAGTTGGTGGGGTCCACCATTGAACCAGAGAGCGTCTGTGGACTGGGAGATGCAGACAGCTCAGCCAGAGCTGCCGCCAGAAAAGGTAAGACGCATGCACAGCAATCACCCCCACCCCTCCACCCCTTTTCCCTATGTGGCAAAGTTTACCCCACTGCAGTAGAGGTAGTATTAGACAGGAGCAATGCATCATGGGACATGTAGTATTTGAAAGACCTACCATGTCATACAGAACAGCAATGAAGAAGTTAGGCTAAACATTTCAGTCATAATGAGGCTGAGGCAATATGCATAGTGTTTGAGTGAAAGAAATATAATTGTAGAAGCAGTGAGACAGGAGCACAGAGCTAATGTACGCTCTTATGTCCACAGGCGAGACATCTTGCAGGCGTACCAGGGAGAAGGAAGGCACAGCACCACAGAGGGATGACAGCCAGGAGGCAGGCACAAGTGCAGAGAATGTCACAGAGGACACTGGTGCACAAACACCATTGCCACCATCCCAAGACCTTGAAATGTCTCCACATCTGCAGGTGTCCCCAGAACGTTCAGGATCCCCTCTGCTACTGTCCTCACCTGAACTGCCTGCGTCACTGCCGCAACCAACACTTGCACCTCAAAAGAGCAGGAGGCATGCAGTAGCTCCACTGGTAGAAATGGAGACTTCAGCAGGTGAAATGGAGGGTGAAGACACTCAAACCTTGGCTGGGGAAGGAAGCACTGCCACACAGCAGTCCAGTGCAGAGGTTGGCCGTATAGGTATCAGACGCCGCAGGCCCAGAGATAGTAGTGCTGCACAACATGTGGAGGGTCCCAGTGCCTGTAGGTAAGAAAGTTAATTAAGATTTTCCTGGGTTTAGCCCTGCTGGGATTTAATCGAAAAGGGTCTCTATGCACCCTTTGAATGTCTTTTTCCAGGTGATCAACCAATTCCTCCAGATTTAACAATGCTTTTAGTAGTGCTACCACAAAGGTCTTGATGTCACTCCCTTCCTTACCCTCTGGCACTTTCAATAGGCGGAGGTTGTTCCTCCGTGAGTAGTTCTCAAGTGTCTCCACTCTCTCCCACATGGCGTCACCTTCTCTGCGTAAGGCTTGGATTTTCACATCCGCAGACCCCAAATTTGCCTTGAGCTCCTCTACTGAGCCCTCCAAGGATTCAGTTCTTTCATTGAGTAGGTCGACTTTTCTCTCTAACACCTCACAAGCCGCTCTTATCTTCGATTGATTGTCAGCAGAGACCATAAAACCTTGTTTTATATCTGCTTTCAGGGAGGTCAGGAGACCCTGTATCGAGCCCTCTGGCTCTCTGCCCCGCTTAAATCATGAACTTCTGGCCGAGAAGGCAGAGGAGGCACAGAAGTCAGGGAGGTATGAGGAAGGCCTGAAGTTACTAAGGGCAGGGAGGGAGAAGAAAGCCCTGAATTTGCTGGAGGTGGCACCTCCACGTGGGTAGAGTTTTCCTGACTGATTGAGTTATTGGCTGACTCGAAGGATGTTACTGAAGCTGCCATCTGATCTATCTGTTCGACCAAAGTAGTAAAGGTGTCACAAGATATTTCACTGGGTAGTTCAGAGGGTACTTTAGGCACTTCAGGAGTAGTGATGGAAACAGAGAGGGGATTATGCACAACAGTGCGGTCGATAGGGTCGATGGAGGTTGCCTGATTTTTAATATTCAAGATCTGGGGCTGGACCCTAAAAAAGGAGTGCAGGGAAGGGGTAATGCGCGCTGAGCTGTTTTTTACCACCGCTTTCTGAGCTTTTTGGTGGCCTTTATTTCTTGCACCCCTCGCCTTCACTTGGTGACTCTGCTCCTACGAGGCCCCCTTCCACTGTCGAAAGTCACAGGTAGAACCAGTTAATATAGAGGCTGTGCCCTCAGTGCTTACCCCCAAACCGTGCCCTGCAACAGCTTCCTCTAGAGCTTGAGTACCCTGTGCAGCTTTAACCCGTTTTGTTTTCTTCCTACCCCCTTTCTTATCCGGAGTGGAGGGGGCACCCCCTGTAGCCCCTGTTACTGGAACAATGCAATCCACCCCCTGTTCCAAGGGAACCACACTCTTACCGCTAGCTCCAGAGTAATCACCAGGTTGCTTCTCTGCTCCTGCTCCCCGGGGCCACCCCCGCTGACACTGCCGTTGCGGGTGGGAAAAAAACACTGATTCCGGGGCGGTTCCTAGTGCTGACTCTGCCAGTGTTGCCCCGAAGGAGACCGCGGGCCGCCGCTCTGCGGCTGCGTATCATCTCCACGGCTGCTTCCAACCAGCGCAGCAGGAGGGAGAGCCGCGAAAGCCTCACAGCGTCACCGGGACATATTCGCTGCAGCCCCCGTCGGAAGGGTCACAGAAGAATAGGAGCCCAGAGAAGGTAATCCGCTGCTAGACCGTGGTGCTGTGTACCATCTCAGGCGAGAGAGAGGCGGACTGACTGGGAGAACGCGCGCTACCGCTCAGCACGCGGGCGCCATGTTTCCCAGATGACTCTTTTTGTTGTAGGGACACAGACCAATCCTGTATTGGCAGACCTGAGAGAGCGTTGGGGCTGGTATACCGAGAACAAAGTTTGAATGTCCACAGCCCCTCCTCCATATATAGCCTTGTGCAATAGGCTTAGGGCTTGAAAGTTCACTCTCTGATGGACTGGGAGCCAATGTAACTCCTTAATCACCGCTGACATTGGGTGAAATTTAGGTAGGCCACGTAGAACCCGAGCCGCTGCATTCTGGAGCGATTTAAGTTTTTTGGTCTGTCCCTTGCCAACTCCTAAGTATAGGGCATTACAATAATCGATTCTTGACAGAACCAGGGCTCCGACCACTGTTTTTCAAAGTGACAGAGGAATGAAGGGCAGAATTTTTCGTAGAATTTTTAAGGTGGGAAAGCATGATGAGGAAACGTGATTTATTTGTGAGGCAAGTTTGAGGTCCTTGTCTAACACAAATCCAAGATCCTGACCCGGGGCACAGGGACTGGACAGGTGCCTGCTTCAGGAGGCCACCAGGCTTGGCTCCATACAGAGGGTAGTTGCCCTATCTCTAGGACCTCATTTTTTTCTGTGTTTATCTTTTAAAAGTTTGAATTCATCCATGTCATTACATCTGTGAGGCAATTACGAAATCTCTCAGCTGTTAACCCCACACTTTGTGTCACAGAGACCACTAGTTGAGTGTTGTCGGCGTGCGACACCAACATTATGCCATGCTCTTTGATTACCCGAGCCAGAGGACTGACATATAGATTAAATAATGTCAGAGACAAGGCCGAATCCTATGGGACTCCACATGGGAGATGGTAGATTCCTGATTGCAGGCCAGGCGCTTCGGTCTAATTGTTCTGTCAGAATGATGCGGGAGGTGGATGACGGCGAGAGCACCGAGGACACTACGGAAGTGTGTCTCGAGGTCAGAAAGTTGGGCGAGGGAGCAACAGTAGCGCTGCCCACGATGGGCAAGAAAAATCTAGACCCAAGCCCCCCAAACAGGCCACCCTGGACAGGTATGCCATGGCCCCGCCGGCGGAACTGAATGGGGCGAGTGCAGACATGGCCCTTCTAATGAGTGCGATACAGGCGTCCCGCGAGGCCCTCGAGAACAAGATCGGAGAGGTGGGGACGGAGTTGGCGCTCCTCCGACAGGATCTCCGTAACCTGGCTGAACGAGTGACTAACATGGAGAGCAGAATAGGGGAGGCGGAAGACACAGTGCAGGACTTAAAGAAAGACCTAGTGGATCTCCGAGCTTCCCATAAGCAGCTTCTCTGGAAGGTGGACGATGCCGAAAACAGAGCGAGACGTACCAACCTTCGCTTTGTAGGCTTTTGAGAAGGAATTGAGGGACCAAACATGTCAGTTTCTTCACTCCTGGCTGTTGAGCACATTCCCGAAGGACAAATTCTCCGCCTGCTTTATAATTGAGAGGGCGCACAGAGCACTGATGGCGGGACCTCCGGTCGGGGAGAAACCGCGGCCAGTCATCGCTCGCTTCCTAAACTTCCTAGATCGAGATATGATCCTGCGGGAGGCAAGGAAAATGGCCGATATCCGCCACGAAAATGGGCGTATAATGATCTTCCCGGACTATAGCCAAGAGGTACAAAAACAGCGACGGTCCTTTGATTCAGTTAAAGCCAAGTTGAGAACACTCCAAATACAATACATGTTGTTATTCCCCGCAAAGCTGAAAGTGCTCTACAAGGAGGACTACTTTTTCCAATCCCCAGAGGAGGCTTGGCTGTGGTTGGAGGAGCCCCCACCTATGGGGAGGCAGCAGACGGGGGAGCGGAGACCGCCGGAGTGGGACCACCCGGGGGAAACACTCGAGGATCGCCGAAGCCACAGAGAGTGAGACAAAGCCGTGGAAGCCGAGAAGTGGTGGCTACCCCGTATGTGACCTCTGGAACTCTGAGGAAGAGGCGGAAGAGCACAACCTCACTTAAAATCGGGCCACCTGACTGGCTCCCGCTTTTGCTTCTTAGTGGACAAGGCGCGATCGGAAGACGAAGAGGAACTGGAGGACACCGCATGGTGGAAGGGCGCTCGATGCATCCCCTGGTGGCGGCCATAAAAGACATGGAGCAGGGTCATACGCAGGACACTGAGGCCTCGCAAGGGGAACCACAAGACTAATTCCTGAGGACGGGTTCCAGAGAGGTCGACCTGTTGCGGACAATGTAGCTGAGTTGTTGACCTCATTTCCCCCCCCACCTTTTTCCTTTTGTAATTGTTGATTTGGATAGTAGTGGATTGCTTTTTATTGATTTGTGGTTTATTTGGTTATTTGTTGGGGTCTTTGATCTCGCACAGCTATCCCAAAGAGGGGTGGCACGGGCAGGTTTGTAGAGGGGAAGAGGAAGGGTGGGCGACAGACCTTCACCTGAACAGCTGTATCTCTGTCACTAGGATGGCGATGAGTCTGGACGGAGGAGGGGGCTGTTCCTCCCAAAGAGGGGTGGCACGGGCAGGTTTGTAGAGGGGAAGAGGAAGGGTGGGCGACAGACCTTCACCTGAACAGCTGTATCTCTGTCACTAGGATGGCGATGAGTCTGGACGGAGGAGGGGGCTGTTCCTGGGATGCATCAGTTGGTGGTTTGGGGGGGGCAGAGGGATCTTGATTGGGAAGAATTTGGCGGTTTGGTTATTCTTTTTAAGCATGTTGCAGACACGATGGTTCATTGCATCTGTAGGCCCTCCACTGGGGACCCGCCGAGACGTGTCCTGACCCGGTATGATGTCTTCTGAGGAGGTGGGTGACGCAGAGGCTGGGACGCAAGAGTGTGGACAAATCAAAATTCTTACTTGGAATGTGAACGGTCTGGGCACTAAGATAATAAGGGGGCTGGTCATGGCCTTAGTCAAAAGGATGGCTCCCGAAATAGTGCTACTGCAGGAGACACATCTACCGGGAACACTATGCGGTTTCTTGGCTAGAGGGGCGTACAAGGTTATGGCCCACGCGGGGTACATGACAGGCTCCAGAGGGGTGGCCATACTGGTTAGGAAATCCCCCCCTTTTTTTAGTTACTGACACCTGGACGGACCCGCAAGGTACTTACGTCGGTGTGACAGGGACATGGAGACACCAGAAGTTGACGGTGGTCTCCGTATATACACCTCCTAGACTACAGTTCAGAACCCTCAAACAAGTGACAGATATTATCTTGAACACACCAGACTCCCTGCATGTGGTGGGTGGGGACTTTAATGATGTGGTTCACCCCTCTATGGATAGGTCCGGGGAACTACTAAACCCCTCGGTGCAGTCCCTCCTGGCAGGATTTAGTGACATGATAGGGCTGACGGACACCTGGAGATGGCTCCATCCAGAGACTAGGATGTACTCCTATTTCTCAGGGGCGCATAAGGTGTATTCCAGATTGGATTATGTCTTTCTGCCTCGCCGTGTGCTGGATGTGGCGAGTCGGGCAGAGTTCCTAGCACGTGGCATATCGGACCACTCGCCGCTGCTGGTGACGTTCGGCATGAAAGTAGGGACGAAAGCTGGACGGTGGAGACTGGCAGCATGGGATCTGCAGGACAGGGACTTGCTGCGGGGATTTAGGGCGGACGTAAAGGTCTACCTGGCAGATAATCTTGGCTTAGTTCAGTTGGGGATGACGATATGTGAGGCCCTGAAGGTGATTCTCCGCAATAGAATACAAAACAGCAGGGGACAGGAGGAAGCGGCAAGGGGAACTCCGGGAACTTGAGACACACATACTGGACCTTGAAAGACCGCATGTGCTGAATGGAGGGGTACCTACTCTACGCCGTATGCTGGATGCCCAGCAGCAGTACAAGGATTTGACAAATAATGAGACCAAGACACAGGCACAGGCACAGGCGACATTACATAGATTGTACGACGTCTGGGACAAGTCTAGGAGACTCTTAGCATGGTTGAGCCGCAGGGAACAAGAGGAGGATGGCTGTCCTCGTAGAACGGACACAGCAATAGCACAGACGTTTGCAGATTACTATGAGCAATTCTATAGGGGTAGGGACCTAGGCTCGGTGGCTGAGATCAATCAGTATCTGGAAGGGGTCGAGACCCGCAGCCTAGACGAGACGGAAAGAGACAGTTTGGAGGCAGAGATTACCACGGAGGAGGTGCGGGCAGCAATTGCCAAGTTGCGCCCGGGGAAATCGCGGGTCCAAATGGGTTTCCGGCGGAATTCTTTAAAAGAACGGCGGACCTCCTTACCACCCATATGATGGCATTATTCAACGGGGCAATGGAGGAAGGGATGCTTCCGCCGGACCTCCGTATGGCCACTATAGTACCTATATATAAGCAGGGCAAGCCGCCAGGGGAATGCGCGTCGTACCGCCCCACATCTCTGTTGAACGTAGAGACAAAGCTATTAGCGACAATCCTGGCCCTTCGACTACGACAGGTAATTACAGGCCTGATTTATTTGGACCAAACTGGTTTCTTGCCAGACAGCGCGACTAGACAACCTGCGGAGGACGCACAACTGGTTGATGGAGGTATGTGCTCGTGAGGAGCCCCACGTCTTTCTCTCACTAGACGCCGAGAAAGCGTTTGACGCTGTACATTGGCCCTTTTTAGACAGCGTATTGATAAAATTTGGGTTTGGCCCAAAGATTCGGAGGTGGATCACGCTTCTCTAAACGGACCCACGGGGTCAAGATCAATGGGGTGCTTTCCGAGGACTTTGCCATAGGGAGGTGGACCTGTCAGGGCTGTCCCCTGTCCCCGCTACGGTTCGCCCTCACCATTGAAATAGTAGCGTGCGAGGTCCGACAAGATACAGATAACTGGGTTTGGATTCCAACAAAATGAAGGGTATGAGGAGAAAATATCGCTTTACGCGGATGACATCCTGCTATATGTTACCTCTCTGGAGGTCTCGATAACGCGTCTATTCTCCCTACTGAACCGTTATGGGTTGCGTTCCGGATATACCATTAATTGGCACAAATCTGTCCTGTACAACCCTGGGGAGGGAGGCTTAGGGCCGGCATTACCTGAGACGTTGCGGGTGACAACCGAAGGGTTCATATATTTAGGAATCTACATAACAACTAATAGTTCTGTCTCGTACAAAAAAAAAAAAAACATACAAGTACTTTTGAATTTTAAAGAAGATGCGAGCAGATGGAAGACCCTCCCACTTACGTTAGGACGGGCGGCAATGTATAAAATGATCATGCTGCCGAGGTTCTAATATGCACTGCAAAACGAATACTTTCCCCCTTCACGCCAGTCTTTTACGGAGATGAACGAGGGACTTAGAGAATTGCTTTGGCTAGGGAAACAGCCGAGGATCGCTCTAGAGACGTTACAGAGAAACCAATACAACGGAGGAATTTCCCTGCCCAACATTGAGGCATGCTATTGGGCGGAACATCTTGCCCCGATAAATGACGGGATACACGTCCCGGCAAATCACCCCACGTATAGATTGGAAAGGGAAAAATTGGGCCATCGCACATGCTTACATTACATATATGGAGGGAAAGGGAAAACAGCACAGCTACCAGCGACTAGGGTGACCGTAGAGATATAGGATAGGGCTACACGACGGATCGGCTGGTGACAAAAGCCATCGGCACAAACCCCAATTTGGCACTGCACTTGGTTGAAAGAATTACACAAGCTGAAAGGCTTCAAACGGTGGGATGACATAGGAGTCTCCGTGCTGGATGACCTACAGAGGCGGGGAGCCCTGAAGTCCTTCCAGGAATTGAGGGTAGAATACGGGTTACACAGCTCTCAATTTTTTAAATATGCGCAACTGCGGCATGCATGGCAGGCGGAGGGAGCGCTCTCGGAGCCATTGCCGGAATATGCCCCTCTAGAGGCCGCCTACTACAGGAACAGGTGCCGGCCAAATTAGTTTCTCTGACCTATAAAACCCTTCTCAACAACATGCTGGACGGCCTAGTGAAATTGAAAACTGTGTGGGAGTCGAACCTAGGGGAGATGGACACGTTGGACTGGGAGACGGCATTGATGCATTCTAGGGAGGTGGCCATAAAATCCCGTTTAATACTCATTTAACTCAAAATTTTACACAGAGCCTATTATGACAGACACCGTTTACACCGAATGGGGCGGGTGGCTGACCCTAGTTGCCTGAGATGTGGTCATGTCGAGGGCGACTTCAATCACACCATCTGGGAATGTGGGGTCCTCCAAAGTTATTGGACTAGAATACTGAGAGAACTTGGAGAAATACTCCAAGTGGCCATACCACTGGACCCTAAACTAATCTTATTGGGGATAATGACCGAGGTAGACCTGACCCGACCTGATTTAATTTTCCTGGCGTTAGCATTAGTGGTGGCCAAGAGGGATGTGGCGAGGGAGTGGGGAGCCCTGAATCCACCGAAGATTGCGGACTGGAGGAAAGGTATGGACACATATATGGCAGCTGAAAGAGTTACTTATAAAGTGAAAGGCTGCCCGAATAAGTTTCGTAGAGTATGGGGGAAATGGAGACGCGTCTATGGCCTGGATGGGGGACTTTGAAAGAGTAGGGTGGGTTCGACGAGGTGCTTTACTGTACACAGGAGGGACCGGGGGCAGCAATTTCTTGAGATGAAAGATGGGATTTTCAATATAAATGTATTGCTCTGTTTAGTGGTATGCGGGAGTAGGTGGGAGACGGGTGGAGGGAGGGTAGGAGGTGATGGCTATTCGATGTGACATGCCTGTTCTGTTTTTGTTTTCCTTTTTGTTTGAAAATGCAAATAAAATTAAATAAATAAAAAAAATTGTTCTGTCAGAACATTGGCTTATAAATTGGTTTCGTACAAACTGCTCACTAAAGTTTTTGAATTCACTATCAGCAATCATTTTTCTAAGGGCAGTGATGTATATGTCTACATCCTAGTCATTCTTCTGCACACGTTTGAAGAATTTGTGCCTTAAAACAACAATACTAAGCTGGACATCATATCTTTTGGCTAATTTTCTAATAGTTCTCTCATATTCGTAGAGTTCATTCTTCACCCACAACATCAGTAAAGTGTTTAAGAGTAGCCCTGCCTTCAAATCCTAAGGAATGTGACTGTAAGAACTTTTTTCTTTCAAGTCTAAACCGGTGTGCACCTATAGCTCCTAAATAGGTTTCAAAAGCATCAAGCCAATGACGCCATTTAATGGGCGGTTCACCGGGTGAGTCTAGAAATGGTGGTGGGGGTGAACTGCTTGCATGGTAGAAAGGTGAAGGGGGATGAAAACTAAAACTATAGAGGAGAGCTTTTTGGAGAGAGAAAATAAACCACACTTTAAAATACTATCAATAACACCTGGTGTGAGAGAAACTATAAGCAAAGAAAAATATAATACGAAAATTCAATGTAGAATAACTAATAATCCCAGTGGTAGAATACATAAAGGCAATGAGCAAGAGAAAGAGGAGGTGTGCATGTCACCGAGTAAATGAGTGCACACATAACACAATTGAATAGGTTAACAAAGATGTGCAAGACATTGTGTAAAATTGAAGAAGTTTTTCACAATATCAGAGAGAGTATCGAAAAGTCTAATGCACCGCCGTTGACTAGATTTGACCGGAAAGGTCTGCGTATGTTAAATGTTAAATGTTACTGGATTTCTAAAGCGCATGGCTGCCCGTGAGCGTCCCAGCGCTGAATGAGTACAGATGGAGTCGTAAGGGGATATCACGGGAACAGCCAGGTTTTCAGAGATTTTCGGAAAGCCAAAAGATTCGGCTGTGCACGAATGTCAGGGGGAAGGGAGTTCCATAGTTTGGAGGCGTTGTATGAGAAACGCCGGCCTCCTGATCGTACTTTCTTGATCTTGGGTAGCAGAGTTAAGTGTGCATTGGAGGAACGGAGAGGTCTAGAAGTAGTGTAAGGAGTCACCAGATCTTTAAAAATGGGAGGGGCCTTGCCGTTGAGGATTTTGTGCGTAAGACAGAGCGTCTTAAATTGCACTCTTTCTACTACGGGTAGCCAGTGGAGTGCCTTGATAGCTGGTTTAGCCGAGCACCGGCTCTTGGTATTGGTAAGGATCCGTGCGGCCGCATTCTGCACCACCTGCAGTTTAGTAGTAACTTTCCGCGGGGCACCCAGAAACAGTGCGTTTCCATAATCCAGGCGTGACAGGATGAGGCCTTGGATAAGGAGTTTCCTTGATGGAAAAGGGAGAAGCGGAAGGATTTTCCGGGCAGATCGCAGAAGCCCAAAACAGACCCCAGCCGTTTTCCTAGCTTGAGTATGCATGGTAAGATTTTGATCGAGCCAAAAACCGAGGCTTTTGATCTCGGTTTTAGGGGTAGGAGGCTTACCCATGCATGAGGGCCATAGAGATTCTGGCCGGAAATGGGCCCGATTCCCCATTACCAGTATCTCCGTCTTGTCGCTGTTGAGCTTTAAGTGCGAGCTGTCCAACCAGCTGACTATGTCCTTGAGACAGGAATACAGATTGGGGGTAGGATTTTCCTGCTGAGAAAGAGAGACTACCAGCTGGGTGTCATCAGCGTACGTTAGGAGTTTAATCCCATGGGGGGTGACTATTTTTTCCAAGGGGGGACACATATACACGTTGAAGAGCGTGGGGCTCAACGAGGAGCCCTGTGGTACTCCGCAACGTATAGCGGTCTCCCTGGAAGAATAGCCACCCTCAATCACCTGGAATGAGCGGTCGTGAAGAAAGTATTTTATCCAGGTCAGGGCAGCATCTGTAATCCCAAGCTCACTGAGTCGCTGGATCAGGATTTGGTGGTTGACAGTGTCGAAGGCCGCGCTCAGATCCAGGAGGATCACTGCCACTGATCCTCCTGAATCCATGATCTTCCTGGCCTCCTCGACCACCGTCACCATTGCTGTTTCTGTGCCCTGGCCGGGGCGAAAACCTGTCTGAGATGGTTTAAGTAATTCATTTGACTCCAGGTAGTGGGAGAGCTGGACATTTATGAGTTTTTCTGTCATTTTACTGATGCAGGGGAGGAGTGAGATGGGCCTGAAATTGCCTAGATTGAGAGGGTCCAGATTAGGTTTTTTCAGTAGTGCTCTGACCTTCGCCTTTTTCCAGCTGGGGGGGACCACTCCAGATGCCAAAGAGGCATTGATCAGGTGTACCATAGGTCCGAGGATGGTAGGTGTTACTAGTTTTAAGATTTTAACTGGTGCAGGGTCAGAAGGTGAGCCACTTTTAAGGGATTGGAGGATAGGGGCCAAAGTTTCTTTACTGATGGCAGCGAACGTCTCAAGTCTCGCGTTGGGGTTCTGGGCTTGTGTTAGTGGCATAGGTGGTAAGTCTTGTATTAGGGGCATAGGTGGTAAGTCCAACGGAATGGGCGGGAGTTGCTGCAGGATATTTTGAATTTTTTGATGGAAGTATGTGGCCAACTTATCACAATGGTTGTCTGCTAGGACAGACGGACAGGTGGACTCCGGGGTTTTCAGGAGTAGTTTAACAATGCGAAAAGTCTCCTTAGACGAGCAGGCTGCAGAATTATTTTTTTCTTGAAAAAACGAAGTATCATCACCATGTAGTCATGGCACAACTCGAGCAAAATCCTGTAGTGGAAGAAGGTGTACGTGTTACCGTGAAGAGATGTGCACAGTGTAGAGTACAACCATGGGAATATACAAACGAAAAACTGTACCTGAAAAAGTAGCCAACTGCTTGGACGGTGCGTGGGCAAAGAAGAGTGTAAAAGGCAGAGGGTCTGTAAGCAAACTGCACCTCAGGAGAGAGGGCAAGACAGGATTCTGTGCGACAAAAATCGTGCTCAGCCGTCGGTGCTGGGAGACATCCCGAAAGGGTTTATAGATGCAGGAGGTGTAAGCTGCCAGGAAGACGTCAGGATACGATGTCGAGTGAGGAAGGAGTTCCTCTCATGGATGGCATTTCCTAATGACGCATCACATGCAGTGTTGTCCTCCACAGGAATAGAATCAGTCAACTGCAGCTGGATCTCATAAACACAAGTTCCGGGAGAATCTCTTTACAGAAGTAAAACGTTGAGCTGGAGACAGGGCTGTCTCGAACTTAAGGTAAACCACACACTGAGCTTCCTCAATTTGCGACACGGACGGACTCAAAGGCCCCAGAGCGTTGTTGTGGCTCATGCAGGACGAAGGTATAAGCCTTACACTTGATGTAGACAACACACTATACTTCAGGAGTACACTGCGTTCATGAATCTTCCGCTTGTCAACCATACATTTTCTGTGGTAAAGAATTGTCCTTGACTACGGCGTGGGTACTGTGTGGGATCTTCCTTCTTCTTACTAGTGAATGAATGAAATGAAATGAAAATAGTTCTTATATAGCGCATGGCTACCCGGAGGCATCCCAGCGCTTGAAGCTGCGACAGCAGAGGATCTGAGAGTGAAAGATGGGATCCAGTATTTCATTAGTTACCGGGGAAAAGCCATGTTTTTATTTTCTTACGGAATGAAAGATAATTGGATTCCTGACGAAGGGGGAGGGGTAAGGAGTTCCATAACTTTGAGGTGTTATAAGAGAAGAGGCGGCCACCAGCGCGAGCCTTATTGATTCTATTGACTTGTGCCAGGTTAAGATCGTTGGAGCGGAGGTTTCTGGGCATTTTATATGGTTTGATCAGATTGGTAAGGATCGGGAGGCCTTTGCCTTGCAGATTTTTATGGGCAATACAGAGGGCCTTAAAGTGTATCCGTTCTTTTATCGGTAGCCAATGAAGTGATCTTAGCGCTGGCTTGGCTGAGGAGCGATGGTTGGTGCTCGTCAGCATTCTAGCTGCTGAATTTTGGACTACCTGGAGTTTACAGATCACAGAGGCCGGGGCTCCGAGATGGAGCGCATTACCGTAGTCAAGTCTGGATAAAATCATGGCTTGGTTTAGGATTTTTTTGGGTCTATCAGGAAGTTGAGGCAGGATTTTGCGAATGGATTTTAGCAAGCCGAAACAGGTGGCCGCAGTTTTCCTGGCTTGCACTTTGAATGAAAGATCATCATCTAGCCAGAATCCTAAACTCTTGATCACATTTCTTGGGGTGGGACCAGCACCCATAGAAGGGGGCGATAACGTGGGGGAGTTGAATGATGTCTTCTTGCCCAATAACATCAGTTCAGTCTTGTCGTTGTTAAGTTTGAGCTGAGACTCAAAGTCTCAGCTCAAAATAGTCGCCACAAAGAATGTAGTGAAGACAGGAAGCATCCGAAGTTGAAGGTACGTTTATTGTAAATAAAGTGAAGATCCCACAGACATCGCACTGAAAGTGTGCAAGCGCGTCGCAGACGTCGCACCAACTGTCCCACCACAGTCAACCTGTCAACATTCGATCAGCTTGTGAGCCAATGGGCAGCGCGAGAGAGTTATCTAAAGAGAGTCCACGTGCGAGGGGCGCACGTGGACAGCACACTACACAACACTTATCCCTTTTTCTCCATTAATCCTAGGTACTCAGAGAGCACTTGAAGCACCACAAACTCTTCAACCCCTCTCCTGGAATGTGTCTACTTTTCCCGTTATTTTTCCTTGCCCACTTCTATCTTTCTACTACCTTACTTTCTATCTTTCTAGTTCCTTTTCTCATCTTCTCCAGCACTTCGAAGCTTTAGTGGTATCCAGAAGACAAGATGATAGTGCAATACAAGACACTCAAAATAAATAAATATTTCTGTATTGCACCTATTCGGCACACTGAATAGTGACATGAATAACCTGTAGAGCACTCCAAAGAAACTAACAAAGGAGTTGAAATCAATTAGCAAGCAGACTTTACTAGCCATGCGGTTTTGCAGGAGGAACGCAAAGTGACATTTTCCTGTATTCCAGCGGTAAAATACCACACAAACAACCTCAACTATCCAAACTCTCTTCATTCTTACTAGAACATTCAAATGCTTGGTAATGAAGAACTCGCACAGACTTTTTTTTTTACGAATGCCCAAAGCATTACATTCACTGGAAGCCATCATGAACTCCTTAGATAATTATTGGCGTTCAACAAGTTTTTAAATCAAATTGTGCTTCAGAGGCGGGCTGTAATGCCGACTTTCCACTAAAACTGAATGATTACACATATTTACATATTACACTACTGAAAGTAAAAATACATAGACAATGATGTTGAAAACCAATTTTTCGCTATATTAAAACTCACCTCAAAAAGGAATGTACAAACAGCATTTAATGTTGTGACTTTAGGTCCAATAAAAGATATCAGTCAAATATCTCTAAGTGGCATACACACATGTTGCACAAACATTTCCCATTCTGCCCCTATATAACACATGTTGGTTCAGCAATCATGATGCAAAAATAAATCCCTTTTTGTTTTGAGATGACTAGTGATGTAATATTTGAGCGTCAATGCCAAAGACTGAAGGTCTGGTCCCTCAATCAAGCAGCAGGAAAAAGAGAACTTGGCTAGATTTTTCAACAGAAAAACAAACATTGTTAAACTTTCTTCACAATTCCAAGCAGATTTATAAAGTCGTGTAGTTGGGCTGGCCATAATCCCTATCTTAACAGAGTCGTGATGATCCAAGCACTGTACTCCTTCTACAAACCAGAAAATGTAGTTTGTTTTTGCATGTGCAAAATTATATAAGTGTTTCAATTTATCATGCATATCATTCATGAGATAGGGAGGTCTACATTTATGTTATTCATAATTACTTGGAATGTTAAAGTGTTACAAGCCTGCTGGCGTGCTGAAAATGTACTCAAAAGCAAGTCAAAGAACTCAATTCAAGCAATTACAAATAATTTTCTTGGGAAAATATCTGAGCCGTGGTAGTGCACCACCACCCAGTTTGCATCGTACAAAACCGTTACATTTTGGACATAATAACTAAAGTTTGAGACAGGTTCAGAGATAATTGCACGATACTAACACTGACTAATCGGCAGCAGCCCAAACGAACTACAGTTTGCAAAACTGCACTTTGCTTTTTTTTTTGGGATCAGCAGTACACAACCAAATTGCTTAAAGTCACCATTCTCTTATCAAAGCACAAAAGCGAAATGAGCACCCCATCCATTTCTGGTTCATTATGAGACCATTTGAAGACATTTGGAGCTCGAGTGTGAAATATTTTGTAAAAATTGTATAATGTGCAAACAGCTTTGCTATCTACCGTCCTACATACCCCCAATTAGACATGCATGTGTACTGGTTTGTTTTCAATGCATTGTCTCTTTAAAGCACCCTACACTGTACTGGATTTTCCGTGTTTAATGCTAAATGGCATATTTAATAAAAATGAGTGTGCAAAATGCTTTGCAGTAAGGCACATATCTATTATAAAACTTCTAGAGCGGTTTTAATTGGTGTGCGTTACTGAAGCCTACATTACAGTATGCTTGCTTTACACCTGGTAGTTCGGTTGATTAAACTTACTTGATTCAGCAAAAATAGCCAGTAGAAAAACTCCCTAATTTCCAGTCAATTTGCAAAACTGTACACTCAGTGAGAGGTGCATGTTTAGATGGAACTTTGGCTAAAACAAATTGAAAGTGATGTTCCCTTATTTTAGGATTCTGGGGTGCAATTTCTTTCAGTGAGCAGTGGTTATACAACATGCAGCATTTGAAGCAAACATGGGCTGCTGCCTGAAACCTTCTGAAGGACTGAGTAGAGAAAAAAACCTTCGTCAGCAGACATGAGTCAGTAATATTGCAGCTGAGACATGAGGGCTGTGTGTGTGTCTTCCAAGTGCTGACGCACACAAACTCTAAAATATATCATTAAAAAAATTGGGTTTTCGTTTAATCAGTGAGTATTTTCTAAATATGGTGGTGGCAATGAGCACAAAAGAGAGATAGCGCATTTAACCCTCCATTAGTATGTGAAATAAGCAACCGTGAAGATGCCATCAACTTTTACCCCTCCTTAAAAGTACCTAAATGTTCCCAGCAGCCCCTTTAAAAGATCGCTTTAAAAATCCTCACCATACTCAGTAAATTACCTAAAACAAGCTAAATAACATATCCCTGTACAATAGTAAAATCTGTACAATGTTTCCAGTGTTTCCTTTAACACATATTAACATATATATGTATATATATGCATGTATAAATATAACAAAAAGTAGCAGAGATCATGCACTGACAGTTATAAAAATCAAGGGCACTTGTAGACTCTAGTACTAAGGTCCATGAAGTCCTACTAAATGTCCTGTACGTTAACTTAAAGGTTGTTCCAGTGAATTTAAAATCCAAGTTTAGCATATTTCATTGAATGTCCTGTAGCTAAGTTTATCCTTGCACTGACATTTCCAAGAGGTGTCCGGTTCCCTGTACTTCAGTAAAGTAGTTGTAGGGTTTCAGTGCAGCAGGACCCCTCGACTCTCTCTTCCCTCGTACATCAATGTAGCGTTTCGGTATCAAGCCAATGGGATTCCAGTTTCAGAGCGGTGCTTGATATTCATTGAGGGTTAACTTGAAGAGAGCAAGATAGCCAGGTATCTTTCTACGTTTTCTGGAAGCCAAAGAGAATGCAGTCCCTTCACTCCGTCACCATATCTGTAAATATGTTGACGAGGTTGTCGAGGCCCCAGAGATATCCATCTTCCCGATTGCCTTCCTCCCAAGGTAACCTATGATCTAGTGTCTGCTTGTCTGGTAGCATCACGGTTTTTCCAAAATCAATCATCCATACTTTGGCATGTCCTACCTTGTCATGGACAAACAGCAAAGAGCTGCCTACCACCTGCAAAGTGAAACAAACGTTTTAGATTTCATGATCGTCAGAATGAAGCCATATCTGTCAACAGCAACAAGGAACACCAGAATACAGAAGATTATTTAAAACAAAAAAAGGCTTGTCTGGTCTTGTAAGGAAACGGTGTCAGTTGACTTCAAAATGTATATTTAGTTTACACATCACATCAGTTGAGTGATGGAGTTATTTATATACAAGGTTAGTTTCTAGTGCGCTTATATTCTATAATTCACATATGTTGACCAAGTGCAACTGTCTGTATAAAGTATCTGAAGTTACCTTTGTTAGTTTTACTTGCAAGTTGTACAGAGAATGTTAAATATTTTCTTGGAACAAGAAAGAAAGAAAAAGAATGAAAATAACACTGGCAAACACAATTGCAAAAAAATGCTTTGAATCTTTTTAAACAGCAAAAATCTAACAATACTGTCTCTATAAAAAGCCAATGGTTCCTGGTGAGATTTTTCTTAAATTTTTGGTAAAGGCTGCTCTATGCCCTCACGCTCAAGAGTAAAGTTTGGGTGGACCTTATTGAAAAATATAGCAAATACCCATGTTGATGACTTGCTTTTGAAAGTTGCAACAATAAACTGGCAAAGTGCTGACTTGCATGATGTATAAACAATTAAATACAGATGAGAGACCAGCTAGACGCCCCGATTACGGCTGATTAACTCAGTACGGTGCTTGTAGCGCTGCGCCAGGGCCGGGCCCCCGGCCCAATGGATTTCCTGTGGAATTCCTCCGGTCCCACATGTCCATTTTAAGCCCTCACCTGTTAGAGGCAATACACGAAGCACTCAAACAACGTCAGTTGCCCCAGGATTGGCGGCAAGCCAAGATCGTTCTTTTCCTGAAGCCAGGCCGTCCTCCGGAAGGACCGTCCTCATACAGGCCTCTCTCTCTGATTAACTTTGAGCCCCAACTACTGGGCAAGGTCCTAGCTGATCGCCTGCGCACCTGTCTACTAGACCTAATTCACCCAGATCAATCTGGCTTTATGCTGCATCGGGCCACTAGACAAAATCCGTCGGGTTCACAACGCCATCGCATTGGCCCCAGCGTTATGGCGTCCGAGGCTATATTACTTGCAGATACGGACAAGGCCTTTGACTCCCTTAGGTGGGTGTATCTTTTGCAGCTCCTTGAAGCGGTCAATTTCGGCCCGCATTTCCTGGCATATGCTCGACTGTTATATACGGACCCCACTGCCTCTGTGTGCATTGCTGGTCATATCTCGGCCCCATTACCCATCGGTCGTGGTACGCGGCAGTGCTGCCCCCTATCTCCATTTTTATTTCCCTTAGCAGTAGAACCATTTTGGCGGCTTGGGTGCACGGTGATCCAGTGCTTCAGGGGTTTGTGTGGCCGCGGTTGCGCCCCGACCGCATCGCGCTATACGTGGACGATATCCTTTTCATGACGGACCCATGGATCTCATGAACACATATCCTGCAGATCCTCCAGGTTTTCAGGCAGACCACCGGACTCCATACTAATCGTTGAAAATCTGTTCTATTCTCGGTGTGCGGCAATCAGGGCAGAGGCACATGGGTGGCCCAACTGACCCACGCGACAGGGGGCTTAAGTATTTAGGTATTTTTATGTCGCCCTGCCCAAAGACCTCATGGGCACATAACATTAATCCCCTTCTCACCAGTCTCCTAGATAAGACGACAATATGGTCCTCTCACTTTCATTGTATGGACGCTCAGTGATTTTTAAGATGGTCTCCATACCTAGATTGCCGTATTGGTTACAAAACGTGCCATACCATATAACACAATCTTGGTTCGCAAATATTAACGCCATCCACAACAAATTGTTATGGAATTGTGGGGCAGTCCGGGTCGCGCAACAAACCTGTGCGCAATGGACTTACTGTTGAGGTAGCGCAGCGGCTGATACATTTTCCTACTATGCCACCTCTCACTTACTGATTAGAAATGACTGGTGGTACTGTTCACCTTTGGACCCGGCATTTGCACTGGAACACACAGCAGTGGAGGGTGCCCTCTCCTTCAGTTACTTTATAGTGTGCAGAACCTAGACTTCCTGCCCCATGCTTGTAAGACGGTGATTCGGCTCTGGCGGTACGTTGTTAGGCAAATGGCGTGGCGGGGTCGATGGACCAAAGCGACCCCCCCTTTGCCACGGAAGCCAATTGCGCCAGATTGCGGCCCTGACGGGATTCCGCAAATGGGACCTGGTGGGCATATCCACAGTGGGACATATTATGAAGGCGACCACTTTAAAATCTTTCCAGCAGTTACAGACAGAATTCCAGCTGCACAAGTCACAGTTTTATAAATATCTTCAACTGCGCCATGCCCTGACCCCCAGGATCCTAACGCTAGATACAGTTCCATCCCATCGAAGCCCGTCTCCTCATGGGGGAGCTGGGTGCCAATAAATTCAGGCGGGGCCATCAGACACTAACAACACATTCCAAAACTACACTACACAAGACCAGAAGGGCGTGGCAAGACAACATACCTGACTTAACGGACGATGACTGGGCTGAGGCCATAGCTAGCCCCGGGGAGCAGCGGTGTCACTTCATTCAATTCAAATATGTACACCGAGTATACTATACAAGACTCCGTCTATGGAGGATGGGGTCATCAAATCTCCCCAAGGTCTACGCTGCGAAGGTGCTGTGGGAACCTTCATACACACAGTGTGGTGCTGCACAGCTTTACAACCCTTCCGGCGTAAAGTCTCTACATGTCTAGGAAGGGTATTAGCCTGGGATCTCCCACATGACCCTAAATTGTTCCTACTACACAACACTGACGGGATAGGGGAGAATCGGTGCAAAGAGCACCACCTGCTCTTCCTGTCCCTTACTATCCCTAAACAGGACATTGCCCAATTATAGAAGGTGGACATTGCCCAATTATAGAAAGGCCCCCCCGCCCCAACGGTGGGGAAATGGAGAAAGGAACTGGACAGATGTATGGGCGCTGAGCTCGCAGTATTCCAGGCGCGAGGCTGCTCCCGGAAGCGTAGGAAAAAATGGTCCTGATGGACTGCATACAGGGGTATAGACCTCCCCCCCCCCCTCCCTTCTCAGACGCCCTGATGGTTGAAGTTACCTCCACTTCCCTGACCAATCCAGGACACACACTACGCTCCATTACTGCATGTTCGAGTACCCACCTAGACCTCCTTAAATGTAATGTATGGGCTTTGGTACTGTCTGCGCAAAGTTCTTGTTGTTTTATGTATGTCAATTGCGGTTAAAAATGTATACCAACTCTGTATATCCGGACTATCTCTGTGCCAATGTATGTATGTATGTATGTATGTATGTATGTAGGGCTACAGCCCACCTGGTACCACGAAAATTCAATAAAACGTGTTATTAAAAATAAAATGAAGACCACAAATTTTCATTTTTTTTACACAATACAAACTTTTCATATCTTCTGTACCTCTATATAACATGATTGTCAACTAGCTTCTTAACCAATAAGTTACTAACAGAGGAGAAGAGTGCATTTCGGCTCTAGCAGCAAGTTGGGATGATTTTTGCAGAAAAGAACAAGTTACTTACCTTCGGTAATGCTTTTTCTGGTGGATCAGTATCTGCCTGTGGATGCAACACCTTTAGAATTACCCCAATGCGAAGCATTCCACAGAAACTTTTCTCCTCAGTTCTCCCACGTCAACGAGGACTTCACAACGGAACGGCTGCGGAAAAGACTCCGCGTGATGTCATCGGAGCCATAAGAAGACTTTGTCGGAGTGCTGACGTCAGTTCCACCCATTTTATCTGTGCCTTCGAGGTGAACGTGTAAATCGACAATATTTTCACAAGTATACACAGTGTACAAACACAGTCAAAACTAGTTATTCTTCATCATAGACATTTCCTAGTGCCAAGCATCAAATGATTTCAATAAGAAGTCACATAAGATATACACTGACTATTTTTTGTCATAAGCAGAAAGGCAATGGTGAGGCGGGTGTGTCCGTGAGGAATCCACAGGCAGATACTATATTCACCAGAAAAAGGGTTACAGAAAGTGAGTGACTTATTCTTTTGATGGATACATCTGCCTGTGGATTCCTCACCTTTTGAATTGAATCCCCAAGCAGTCCCGCTCCCGGTGGAGGGTGCCTGGCTGCCTATACCAAAAAATCCTGCAGCACAGAACGTGCAAAATGGCCGAAACTCCTCACCTTCGAATCTAAGCAATAGTGCTTCGCAAAATTGTGGAGGGAGGCCCAAGTTGCAGCCTTGCAGATGTCTGCCACAGGGACACCTCTAGCTAAAACCGAAGAAAAAGACTTGGCCCTGGTAGAATTAGAGCAAATAACTGCAGGAGGCTCCTTATTTGCCAACGCGTAGCAGATCTTGATACAGAGGATGATCCACCTGGACAGCGTTCTTTTGTGAACTGCCTAGCCCTTTATCTTGCCCACATATCCCATGAAGAGTTGATCGTCCAACCTGAAGTCCTTGGTTCTATCCAGGTAGAAACTGACCACCCTCTTGGGGTCCAGGCAATGTAATCTCTCCTCCTTCTTTGAAGAGTGAGGGTAGAAGTGGGTAAGGTGTTTTACTGCCCTGAGTGGAAAGGAGTGACAATCTTAGGCAGGAAAGCAGCTCTGGTCCTAAGAACCATCTTATCTGCATGGAATGATGTAAACGGAGGCTTGGAGCTAAGAGCCTGGAACTCACTCACCCTCCTAGCGGACGTGATTGCAACCAAACAGATTATTTTAAACGTGAGGAACCTTAAGGGACAATTATGTAATGGTTCAAAGAGTGAACACATTAAGAAAGTTAGAACCAACTTGTAGTAAAGTGCCCTTTCTTTGAATGTTTACCCCCATTTGTTCCTGGCATCTGATGCAACCTGACTATGTGGCCTGGGTCCCTGCCAATCAGGTTCCCAGGGTCTGTGTTCTTTTCCAAAACTGTACCTTTGTATCCACAGTTTGCCCATCCCTGGCCACAGGCAAGCCCCTTGTAAAAGGTACCATGTGTACCAAAGGCATTGTGACCAAGGAAGGCCTTGGAGGGCTGCAGCACTAATTGTGCCACCCTTAGAGGCCCTGCACCTTAACCCACACACTCTACCACAGTAGGCTGCGTGTTTTGGTGCAGAGAAAAGTGAAAAGTCGACATGGCACACACCCCTGGGTGCCATGCCTACAATCCACTGCCCAAGGCCTAGATAACGGACTCCTCTAGCAGGGTGCACTAGTCCTAAGGTGAGTGTACATTGGCATGCGCCCTCCACCCCTACAGTGTACAAGTCCATTCACAGACATTATTATAAGTGTAGTAAAGCCACAAAGAATATATGGTCTGGGAGTTGGTCACTACCAACTCCACAGCTCCATAATGGTTTTATTAACAAGCATTGGAAATGCAATAGGTCTCGCATTACGAAAGTTTGAGCTATTGGTCTTATAAATGACTTTTTTTTATTTATGTGTTGTTTTTTAAAATATTTAAATTAATAGCTTTGTCATTTACAATGCCAATAGTTATAACTTTCGCAAATGTGACACCTATAGCATTTGTAATGCAACATGTTTTGTATTTACGTGACTTAGATGTATTGATATTACAAATAACAATGGCTTTTAACTTTTTAAAATAATTATTACTTAAATAAAAGTGATTGTAATTTATAATGGCAATAGCTTAAACTTTTGTAAATAACTTTAGTGAAGATTATGTTCAGTGTTTTTTATTGTGACGAAAATCCAAGAACAGAAGTGAAATATTAACATCTTTTTTGACATTTGTAATAAAGCTTGAAACATTGAGAGAACATATTTGAACCAGTGATGCTGTGGTGATGCTGTGGTTGCGCCGAGTGATGCTGTGAGTTGCGCTGAGTGATGCTGTGGTTGCGCTGAGTGATGCTGTGGTTGCGCTGAGTGATGCTGTGGTTGCGCTGAGTGATGCTGTGGTTGCGCTGAGTGATGCTGTGGTTGCGCTGAGTGATGCTGTGGTTGCGCTGAGTGATGCTGTGGTTGCGCTGAGTGATGCTGTGGTTGCGCTGAGTGATGCTGTGGTTGCGCTGAGTGATGCTGTGGTTGCGCTGAGTGATGCTGTGGTTGCGCTGAGTGATGCTGTGGTTGCGCTGAGTGATGCTGTGGCTGCGCTGAGTGATGCTGTGGTGGTGCTGAGTGGTGCTGTGGTGGTGCAGAGTGGTGCTGTGGTGGTGCAGAGTGGTGCTGTGGTGGTGCAGAGTGGTGCTGTGGTGGTGCAGAGTGGTGCTGTGGTGGTGCTGAGTGGGAGATGGGGAGAGGGAAAAAAAGGAGAGCAGGGAGAGGGAGAGGGCGGAGAGAGGAGAGAGAGGGGGAGAGAGAGACGGAGACGGGGAGAGAGGAGAGGGAAGAGAGGGGAGAGAGGAAAAGGGAGAGAGGGAAAAGGAGAGAGGGTAGAGGGAGAGAGGGAGGGGAAGAAGAGAGGAGGAGGAGGAAGAGAGCGAAGGACGAAGGGGAGAGAGAGGGGAGGGAGAGAGGGAGAGAGAGGAGAGCAGGCAGAGGGGGAGATGGGGAAAGGGAGAAAAAGGAGAGCAGGGAGAGGGAGAGGGTAAAGAGATGGATAGAGGAGAGAGATGGAGAGAGAGGAAAGAGAGGGGGAGAGAGGAGAGAGAGAGGGGGAGAGAGAGGGGGAGAGAGAGGGGGAGAGAGACGGAGACGGGGAGAGAGGAGAGGGAAGAGAGGGAAAGGGAGAGAGTGAGAGGGAAGTGAGGGAAAGGGAGAGAGGGAAAAGGAGAGATGGTAGAGGGAGAGAGGGAGGGGAAGAAGAGAGGGGGAGGACGAGAGCCTAGGACGGAGGGGAGAGAGAGGCGAGGGAGAGAGGGAGAGAGAGAGGAGAGCAGGCAGAAGGGGAGATGGGGAGAGGGAGAAAAAGGAGAGCAGGGAGAGGGAGAGAGCAGGGAGAGGGTAAAGAGAGGGAGAGAGGAGAGAGAGGGGGAGAGAGGAGAAAGACAGAGAGAGAAGAGGGAAGAGAGGGAAAGGGAGAGAGTGAGACGGAAGTGAGGGAAAGGGAGAGAGGGAAAAGGAGAGAGGGTAGAGGGCGAGAGGGAGGGGAAGAAGAGAGGGGGAAGAAGAGAGGGGGATGACGAGAGCGAAGGACGGAGGGGAGAGAGGGGGGAGGGAGAGAGGGAGGAGAGCAGGCAGAGGGGGAGATGGGGAGAGGGAGAAAAAGGAGAGCAGGGAGAGGGGGAGGGTAAAGAGAGGGAGAGGGGAGAGAGAGGGGGAGAGAGGAAAGAAAGAGGGGGAGAGAGGAGAGAGAGACGGGGAGAGAGGAGAGGGAAGAGAGGGAAAGGGAGAGAGGGAAAAGGAGAGGGTAGAGGGAGAGAGGGAGAGAGGGAGGGGAAGAAGAGAGGCGGAGGACGAGAGCGAAGGACGGAGGGGAGAGAGAGGGGAGAGAGAGAGGGAGGGAGAGAGAGAGGAGAGCAGGTAGAGGGGGAGATGGGGAGAGGGAGACCAAGAAGCGAGTTCCTCCTGCAAACTAGCTTGAAAAGCCAGAGCTCGGGGTGTGGTGGGTTGAGTCTGCACGGGCACACCATGCCGAGCAGCTGCAGCCCTGGCAGGGCGATGTAGTAAAAGTCTGTGGGAATCCTGTAAATATAGTACCTTTTCAATTCCCCTGTGACTGTACTTCATTACATGATGTTCACAGCAACACACAATATGAGAGTGGGGGCCAGTGACGGACGGCACGCTGTTCCTTTAAATCCTTTAAAAAAGATTTTATCAGTACTAGCCTTCAGAATGTCAATCCAAGCAAGCCAATTTTGTGCAGCAATAAAACCAGGGTTTAGGAGGATGAAGAGGGGTGAAACTCCTACAGTGTGAAGTCTCTGTGCATGCACTGTCCAGACACAGCAATGTATTTAAAGAGTAGATCTCTTCATTACAGCCGCATGCTACAGAACTCTTGTAGGCACAAACACAACTAATGAAAAAAAAAATAAGCAAGTGCAGCCGAAGCGGACAGCACTTGTGCAACTAATTAAATAAATAAATATACAAGCACAGCCAAAGCAGACCACGCTTGTGCAACTGATTAAATAAATAAATAACCAAGCGCATCCGAAGCGGACCTCGCTTGTACAATTTAGTAAATAAATAAATGAATACCTCCGTAGGTCGGAACACTCCAATGGCTAGGGCAGTGCAGCAATAAAATCAGGGTTTAGGAGGTGAAGAGGGGTGAAACTCCTACAGTGTGAAGTCTCTGTGCATGCACTGTTCAGACACAGCAATGTATTTAAAGAGTAGATCTGATCATTACAGCCGCATGCTGCAGAACTCTTGTAGGCACAAACACAACTAATGGAAAAAAAAACGAGACACGGTACCAAGCACATCCGAAGCGGACCGCGCTTGTACAGGATATCAAATAAAACTGGGCTGCAATTTATCTTTCAGCATGGTTATTCCACCTGAAAGACAGAACAGTGTTCACAAGTGCTTACTTTTTGTCCTTCCTTGACTATAAACAAAATAAACTCGCATCAGTTTCTAAGAATGAATTCCTATAGGAAGAGTGAAACAATTTTTTCAGGCTTAGCAAAATGGTTATTTTTGGCCTTTGCGGAGATTATAGTTCAGGTATGTTGGACTGCGAAGGCTGAAGCTGTAAATTCAAGGTCTCAACCTTAATTTCACAGGATTTACTATGACACAGCAGAACATGTGGCGAAGCAATGCACCAGCTTTGCCATGAACAGCAAGAAACTAGGCAGCTTCACATTGGACAATTCCTGTTGTCACAATCAGACAATCTGTAAATGAGTCAGCTTGTACTACTTAGGAAATGGTCTTAGGTGGGGGGTCAGATTTCTTGAATATTTACAACTTCCCGAGCCCCAGTCGATGCGGATGGGTCCCAGACATACCTGGCCTTGCACAAGACATTCAGGCGGGTTATTTCAAGGATGAACACTGACGAAGCTCAGATGTGGCCAGACAAAGTGCTTTCCGCTCCGAGAAAGAGCCGCAGGTTGTGGATTTGGCAGCTCGGCTACAAGTCGAGACAACACCTGCACACTGTACTGGCTGGGAAGGTCTAGCTAGCGTCCGACAGCCTCTCAATTTGTGTATAGTGGTTTGGGGGGCGAACTCAATGTGAAGCAGACAGATCTCCAGCAGTTTAAGCAGCAAATTAATGCACGAATCCCCGATCAATGGACGAGAAGGATTCTTAGCCAGGTGTAAGTGCAGATGCAGATGCAGCCAGAACACCCTATACAGAGGCTGGGGCATTTCACAGATGTCCACCATGCCACCACATGCCAGCATACATTAATATACAGGCCACCCACTAGTACGAAGCAAAACGCTAACAAGACGGAGGGCATTGCTGTGGGGAGGGGGGAGGAGAAATGCGACACGGCGGGCAGGGGAGGGGGCGGAGCGGGGAGAGTGGCGATGAGGGTGTGAAGCTGCAGGGGCCTTTGAAGTGAAGCTAAGCTTCACTTCAAAGGTGTAGGAGTAGTGCGGCTGAGGGAACAGATGGCGATTTGATGATGTGCACGCGCATTTTAGGTCAATGCGCTTGCGCATTGACCTAAAAGCGCACGGGCACAGCACCAAATCGCCCAGTTGGGTAAAGTCTGTTTAAGTCGCTATTGTCTCGATCTGCTCAATGCGCATGCGCATTGAGAGGCGAGGCCTAAAAACTGGGTAATTTGGTAGCAAACGTCTCAGCACATTAAACCCAGACTGATGCCAGTGTGGGATTTAATGTAAAACACACTCAGAGGGCATCTTAGAGATGCCCCCTGAAAATCGACCAGACCTGGTGTGGTTTCTGAATGACTGCCCGCCATTGCCACCACCAGAGAGGTTTCTGGACCACGGGGTTGTGGGCCGCCGCTCTCCGAGTCCAGAAACAAAGCTCATCCTGGGCAGAGGTGTCATGCCTTCTCCACCAGGATGGGCTGCGCCAACGAAAGGGGAAGCTTTAAAGGCCTGCTTTGGACGCTGTCCTGACTCCAAGCAACAGGCTCCCACCGGTTCTGAAACTCCACTTTGGCGGGAGAATCGGTGGGAAATCCAAGCTAGGAAGAGGTGCGCCCACCGTTGTCAACCCTACCCCTTAGGTGAAGAAAGCAAGGTGAAGCACACATCTCAGTCCGCTCCATCTTGAAGATGAAGGGACTACGCCAATTATGAAGAGGCTCATGCCCTTTCCCACTGGAGGGTAATATAATAGGGGGTGTACCCACCACAAGGAAGGGACCCACTGGTCCCTACCTACACACCCCTTTAACGCATCTAAATGTACTATTTAGGGGCGACCCTGAACCTTGCCTGCTCAGATATGAGGAAGAAGGAAGAAGGACCGAAGAGCCATGCTGACCCAGGAAGAAACAGAGGACACCAACCGACTTAGCCTCAGCCCTACCGGCCTGTCCCAACCACAACCTGCCTACAGCGAAGAAACCAGCGTGTCTAGCAGCAGCAGACCCCCAGAGGACCTGCCCTGCACTCAACTAACAGACTGCCTCCTGTGAGCACCGGACTTGCTCAAACCAAAGACTAACCGCCAGAATACGGACTCTGCACCCGGCCACAACAGGCTGAGGCTGAGTGGCCCCATACTACAAAGAGGTTCCCACCGCGATCCTTAGTTGGGATCTGGTGACCCCTGGCCTCCCACAAGCTGTGAAACTAAACCTGCAGCCTTTACTTGAAGAGCCCCCCCATCCACAACTGAAGGCGGTAAGACAACTGTTACCTTGACCGAATCGGTCCAGAAAGTCCGACCGCTTCTATCCAACTGAAGTCGACCACGACCGATTCCAGTCCAAAGAAATCAACGCCTAAAACACCCCAGCACTCAACGCCTTCCCGGCTTTGGGTGGCCCAATCGACGATGTCCAAGCATCCTCCCATATCCGAAATCACCTTGCTAGCTGTGGGTCGCCTCCAAGAAGTTCTCCTGACCGAGCCTGCAGCTTCCCAAATCCAACGGTCTCCACTGAGAAGCCCAAAGACCCTGACGTCCGCTTTACTTCCTGCACCCAGTTGACTCTGTGCCGCTGGTGGTGCAGTTCTTATGTTGGCTGTTTGCCCCTGCAGTGCTGACCGCAACCTTGGGAGTTTTGCTCCAACACCAAAGGGGCCTGCTTGCCAGCAGACCCCAACCAAAGTCCCCCTTAGCCCAGTGGCTGACGTTGTGCCCATGCACTCTGCACCCGGCTGCCCCAGTGCCCAACCAAAGTCCCCCTTAGCCCAGTGGCTGACGTTGTGCCCATGCACTCTGCACCCGGCTGCCCCAGTGCCGCTGGTTGTGCAACTAGAGTGTCCACTTGTACCTTGGGGAACCTTGGTCCTAACCGCAAAACTACAACCTTGTCAGTCAAATACTTACCTCCGAGTTCGATAATCATTTTGCCTCGAATAGAGACTCATCGTAGGAGATTTTGGGTATAGAAAGCGTTCTATGTAGAAATGCTAACGTATGAGGAAAAGTGAGCACTTTTGCAAAATAATCCGAAAGTAATCATAAGAGTATTCACTGTGTAATTCCAAATATTCTGAAAAGCGATATCAATCTGTAACTGTTAAAATTGAAAGAACAAATGCATTTCCCTAAGAGCAATGTTTGCCCTTGCCTCTCGGGAAGCTTTTTTTTGGAAAACGCTCCCACTAGCCCCAGTGGGTCGAATTGCCCTCTTGAAGATGGTGATCCACCAACTTGTATATTACTTCACAAATCTCCCAATCACTTTGCAGAGCAAGTTCTTTCGCAATCTGGACAAAATCTCTGGAGAGCTTATTTGGCACACTCTGGGGCTCAGGGTGACCTTAGCCTAACTACTTCTACCAACTGGGGAGGTGGCATGGGGGCACCCGACTGCGAGCTCTGCTTCCTCTCAGCCCAATTGTGATGGCTGAGCAGATTGTTTTCGGGCCTGCCCCTTGAAAAGACTTGCTGAGGCGCACCCTTTCCAGCCTCACAAATTAAAAGGCCTTCTGGTTATTGGTTCCCGTTGGGTCCATGCTCATCCCTTCCTCCTTCAAACTGCCTTGTGGTGTGACACCGAGGCTTTGCACTTCACCAGGAGGATTACACCCTGAGCCCCAGTGATGACTTTCCTGGGCATTTCTGAACCACAGGTTCCCGTATGGCAGAGAAATGTACAACATAAATGAATGAATGAAAGAAAGAAATGAATGAAAACAATTGCATACTTACCTAAAATGATTGCAAATTCACTTGTAAGCAAACAAAGTACAATAAAAGGTGGAAAGGGAAGCCAATGCATCTGTGTTTCCTGTCTGGCAGCTACCTCCAAGAAGTAAAAGCTAAAAGTGAAATCAAATCTAGCCCAAAAGTGCACCTCGTACATTCAGATGGTCCTTCTGTATAAAGTGCTTGAGCTTTGGCGTTGCCATGGGGAGTCTACCCCACCCCCTTTGAGAACAGTCCCGGTGATAGAACCCACCCTTTGCATTTACCCTGCAGGTGGACATGGTGTAAGAGGTGCATGTGCTACATGCAAGTATCCAGAGGATGGCTTCTCACTTGACTGGTCCTAGCAGTTCAATACTCTCAATTGTGGCCTACTCTGTGATACCACCAGGTTCAAAGTTTGGCCTGCATGCAAGAGCTCTATGTTTGCTATCCCGCCCACTGAGGGGTTGAGGAGCTACCTTGCCCCTGCCGGCTGGTTTCCTCTGCCTCTTCCAAGTTGCTTGTTGTGTTTTCACTTTTTTTTTAATGATTCCTGTTGCTGGTCTGAGCCAGTAACCTATTCAGCTCAGTTTGGACCACTTTCATTTACCTTCCAAATATGGTCAGGTCCGAGGGTACTGTAGAGGCAAATGACCATTAAACTGCCTATGCACAAGTCCTAAACCCCACGCCGGTCTACAGTCTCTGGACTCTCAGCTTATATTTTCCCCTCCGCTCCATTCCCACTCGTGACCCCGCTGTCTGCAGCTTACTTTAGGCCGTTTTAAGCCAGTCAGGTAATTGTGGAGCGGGAGAGTGGAGACACGGCTCAGGGGAGTCTGGTGTCTACGGTGTGAGCCTGCAACGACAATCAACGGCGTTGGGAAAGCGAGCGGGTGAGCAGCATTTACAACATTTGCATAGCTCCGATCTTTCTACCATAAGGGACCTGTTTTATGGGGCTAGTCTGCTTCCTTTTACTGCGTTGCAGAAATTCTTACAACACTGGGGGCAGCTCCTTGTGCATTGTTCAATTCAGCACTCACTCCATCGGTGCTGGTCCACTGAAGATACTGAACCAGAGATACATGCATTCATACAATTCCTTTACACCACGGGCTTGGGATGCAGACATATCAACTGGTTCTATAAAGCTCTCCTCTCTTACATGTGTATAGTGTTTTTATTACTGAGCCAGTATCAGGAGGTGGAGGTGGGTATAGAGGTGGAGGTGGGTATAGTGCTCCGCCAACAAATGAGTGGTCAGATCCCAGTGTTTTTCCACATTTTGGTCTTGCGTACTGTCAAATTTAAATCTAACACACAATATTTTATTTTACACAGCCAGATGACAACCCCCCCAGCACTGCCCCCCCCCCCCCCTTCAATTGCTCTGCGAATGTCTCTCCTTGGGATATTTTTGGCACAGGGTGTTGAGTTACTTTCTTCCCTCACTATAAAACCTATTCCCCTGGAGTGGATTTCAGTGGCTGTTAGTGTTTATTCGTCATCCAAAAAAGATCAAGTGTGTCTCGTTTTGCCAACCTTGCTCTCCTCATAGCAAACTATCACCGCAAAATGCCTTCATTAAATGGGCAGATGCTGAAAACAAAGCCCTTCACGGGGAGGAATCTAGAGGGGGCCAGCGCAGATGCACCATAGCTAGGGTCTGGGATGCATTAGTAGAAAGTCTACACAAATGATCAGCACGACCCAAATAGTGTGTTTCACCATTATTTTCGACTAGGTTGCCAGATTCCGCCTTAAGCTCTGATTTTAAATGTAATGCACAGACTCCATTTCAATGTTCTTAAAATATTCCTTTTTATTCATATCTTAATTAGGGTTTTGACATTCCGAATCGTTGCACTGCCCATATTTTGGACTATTGTGAAATCACTAGAAGTGATCGGTGCGGTTCTTATATCTCATACCCGTATTTTTGTAAATCATTGCCAGTATTAGAAAGTCTGGCTGCACCTTCCATACCAGGTTTGCCTTAGCAATCAATCTCCTTTCCTTATCAAACAGTACATCTCCACAACACCTATGTACTCCATTGCTTGGCATACTAGCAGCTAGCAGGTATTGTAGTGCCCCTGCCTCCACTTCTGCCACTGGATCACTTGCATTACTTAAGCCAGCTAGAAGCAGCTACTTCTTCAACTGCTACTTCTCCAGATAAACTGGCTGAAGCATGTCAGGGCCCCCTTCCTCATTTTTCTTTTCCGTATTCCTTCCCAGTTTGTTGATCTTGATTTGATCCCAGCCAGCGACAGATCAAATAACATTGGGACTAGCTGCAGCTAGGGATCCTGGAATTGGGCAATAACTTTCAATACTAACACTACCACAATTATAATATTCACCTGCCTCAAAAAGTCTCGCCTTTATTCAAGCAGATAAACTCTATACACATTTCCCGGCTCCACCGGTTCAATGATTGATTGTACCATTATCATACGCTCATATAATGAATAATAATAATGCCAATACAGTATGTTTAAATAAATGAGGTATCACACAAAATCTAAAGCTGCCTCGAGCAACACGTAAAAAGACTTCCGCATACCACTTTCTTTTAATAACTTCAAATCAACAACTGATGAAACCCGTTTTGTTGTACTAGTTGGGATTGCACAAATAGCCAAGAAGCACAATATTTTTGCAGGTTACAAAGAAACTGAAAAACCCCATAACATTTAAAGTCCATTCATCAGTGCTAAAAAGGAGATAAATGTGAGCCTTTTACCTCGTGTGATTTGAAGAAGTCAGACTTCTCTAAGGCGTTTCGAAGCTCTTTTAATCTCGTGACATAGCTTTTCTGTGAAGTAAAAACACACCTTGGTAAGATACAGTAGTCAACTCAAAAAATAAATATAATATGCGGTCGATTTGGCCGTTTAATGTTTTTGCTGAACAACACTGTTGTCAGGGCTGCCGACTTGAGTAAAAAATACTGATTTAAATTTAAGAGGCTGAAGCAATACTTTAAAGTATGGTTCAATGTTATGTGCACCCAGGAGAAATTGAGGGTGCGTCTCTCAAGTGAGTACATGTACTGACATGAAACAATGAACCAAATATTAAATGGCATTATACAATGGAAAAACACATCATAAATCACGAGGTCACGAGTCAAAATGTATATTGTTTCTATAAACGTTTTTGTTTCCTGTTACTATTTATACAGAGGAAGCAAACAAAACTTTAAAAGCAACGTTGTACAATAAAAGCTTTTATTTGCATACACATGCTTGGATTGATGTCACTACATCCAAACACTGATTGAGCCAGCCTGACATCGACTAACCACACATCTTATTGCTCAGCTATCACGATTCACTTCTGCCAGTCCTGGAAGGATCGTAGTTCTCAGAGGCTGCAGCCCTAATCTTGAGCTTTCTGTCACGACACTACGTTCTGCTTTACTCTTCAGAGGCCTACTTTTCTGCTCCTTGCCTTTCACAATGTCAGATCTCTTCCCCTGCTCCTAGTCTTTTCAGTTCAGCTGAGAAGCCTTTTTTTGTTTAAAGAACTTTATTGCTTTGCAATCAAGACGCAAATTCAATTTTACATTGACGCAGGTAGATTTCAACAGAACAACAGTCGATCAAACTTTAGAGCAGTGTTTGCTCACCATTGTAGTCCATGGGTTCCCACACCCCATCATAACGACCCTTCTCTGACATCAATGTGCTCATTTGTTTCGGTTGGGCAGAGCCGATGTTGGGCGACCAATTCTTTTACCAGTCGAGACCCAAGTGAGTTGTTCATCTGCTCCACACCTTACCCAATTTCTGTGGGCATGCTCTCCCCTTATATACCAATCTTTTAGCCTCCATGCAGGTGTTCACACCCATGCGCCACATTTGCTTAGATGGTGCTTGTTAGTTAATCCACAGTTTGGCTAAGACTCTTTTTGCTAGTATGAAGCCTAGTGCACAGGACAGTACAGTGGAACGCAGGTGGTCCACGTGGCATGTTATATTCAGGATATTAAAGTCAGTAAGGGTGTGGGGGGCCGTATGGTGATGTCTATTACTGCCCCTAGTTCAACTGCAATTAGCCTCCAGTAGGCACTAACCACTGGGAACTCCCAGATCACGAGGATAAACATTCTGTCTGCAAGATTACATCTCATGCAGGTCAGGGTCTGCGCCCTTCTCATCTTGAAGAGTTTGCTCTTGTTGTAGGCAGTCTGCATAGAAAGTTGTGGAGTGCCCCTATCACGTAGGGGCGTACAAAGAATGTTATCGTTTTTATCATAGTAGGAGTCTGGGATCATGACAGACAAGCCCTACTTAATCTTATTCTCAGCTTAAAAAACCTCAACCATGAGCTTCTAAAACTTAAACAGTGCCACTTTGTAAAAGATCTAGGCCCTCAATATGACCGGCTCGCTTATTGTAACCAATCAATTCCTCAGGAAATCACCCTGGCACTGTATTTATCAGTGGCTAGCCTCTCATAATAACCGAACTCCCAGTCTAGAGCCTCCATCCTGCTCTCACATAATCAGAAATTCAATATTTTTTTTGTGGTACTCTGTAGTTAATCTGTGATTTGTTCTGTTAATCCAGTTCGATCTTTGGTAGGGTGCAAGTGGGTATCGCCATCTGATCCTGGGCGTAAATCCTTTAAATACAAAGTTCAGCATTGTCTAAAATAGAACAACGTCGCCACTAGGCACTCGGTAGGGTGACCTTTCTCTGACAAATTAATCCAAGTTATTGAAATTGAAACGTCATAGCAAGTGGTTAAATCCTTAAGTTCCTTTTATTTAGAACACTGTGTTGCATTACACGTATGTATCATGTTCTTTCCACTTGGAAACACTCGGGTGACGTAGATGCCGATGTTTGAACTAGCTTTACGTTGCGGTTTCCACGCCTTTTGCCTTATTGAATATTGCTATATCTGACTGCTTTCCGGAAGGATTCCCCTGAGAAAGGGCACAGTCCCATAATGCATTGGGATTTATAAAAAAGACGACAAATGTATTCCATGCCTTTAAAAGAACATGATCTATACGTATGATGCACCACGACGTTCTAGATAAAAGGAACTTAAGGATTTAACCACTTGACGTTTGAATTTTAATTACCTGGATTAATTTGTCAGAGGGTGGTCACCCGACGGAGTGCCAAGTGGGGACGTTGTTCTATTTTAGACAACGCTGAACTTTGTACTTACATAATCAGGGGCATTTTCCCTACTCTTGACTACATCATTACTTTTGGATTTCTCTTATTTATAGGTCTTCGGCCTACTGCGGTCCTCCCCTGCTGTTCAGTTTTGATTTCTCTTGGGCTGTCACTGGCCTCTCAGTGTGTTCTCCTTCTCGTTTTTGGGTCTCGCCCTTTGCCACAGGTCTCTTGATTACCAAAGACACGTGCTGTCTTGTTTGTTGTCTTGAAGATTTCTATCCTGCTCTTTACCTCACAAATAAAGACTCCCTAGCCCTAACTCTATCACAGATACATGCCTCCTTCTTGCCTTGTATCCTACGGTCACTATGAAGCAGGCCTGATTCCTCACAGACCTAAATCTATGCTATCTGGTGGACCAACACGTTTCAAACTGACCTCACTTCTTAAGCGGTCTCCCTTTCAAGGCTTCTTGTAAATTCTAAGGACAATTAACCACTTACAAAAGGCAGGCTAAATCTTGAGACTTAAAAATCCATTGCAGAGGGACAGTTTCTTAAAGTCTTTGCATGTCCCATTTACAATTTTATTTTTAACTTTCCCACTACTGACCTCTGAACCGTCAAGGCATTCACAGTTAAACATACCTGGCCAGACATTGTAGAACAGTTAGCCTCGAAACGCTCTTTTGGGTGCCACTCATAAAGCACTGCTGCCATACGGATTCTCTACTAACTGCCTGCTCCTGCAGACACTTGGCGCAAAATTCACTAACTAACTAACCAATAGCTATCAGAGTTACCACAGGCCCTAGCAAAGGTCAGTTCAAAGGAACATTCTCTGTGTAAAAATAGAAAGCTTCTATGACCCTAGCAGCGCCCACTTACTTCGCGATTAATCAAATATGGGAACTGAAGGGTTCTGAGGAGATGTTGTGTAGGTGTGGCTTATGCATATAATTCCAATGCTCAATTGGCAAGACTGTGTTCTTTTCAAAGACGCATGACACCCATTCATTGACTAATTCAATTGGTCATTCACTCCTAGAAGTCGTACATCCTGTAACCCCAACCCAGACCAGTACTTACAGCCAGTATTAAATAAAACGAACTGACAAGCACGGAGGCTTCATTAGAGCCAAGCAGCCCTTGCTCATGCCTTGGGCGTTAAAAGCCTAGTCCAGGTCACATTCCGCTGTCATATTACCAAAACGAAGTCGTCAGCATCCAGATAAATGCACTTAATAAAACCTGAATATGCTCAGGAACCCAGACACTCCAGAAAATCAGATGCACAGGACCTCTTATTTTCTAGCTCATTATTTCTCTCTTTCCCCTTTTCCAGACACAGATAAATGTATCTATTTGAAAGCGGGCGCATGAGCCTAAATGTAGACATTTTGGGTGGGCTGGGATGCCAGGCAGATGCCCATCTCCCAGGGTCTTTCTTTGGCCTCCTCCAGTACAATTCAAAGTATTTACCAGGGCTTCGACCTCCCTCTCTGGGAATTAACTTCTCTCCTCGACTTATCCCCTCTTGAACCACACCTCACCTGTCCAGTTCTGTGTGGTCTTGCAAGTCCGAATGAAAAGATCAACACTATCTATGTACTCCTGTCAAGTCAGCAACTTTTAAGGGAAGCAGACTTCCTCCACAAGATCCCTTCTTTATTTCTGCTATCTTATCCTCGCACTGGCCGGAGTCGTCTTTTTCCACCTCTCAGCATTTCCTACTCAGTAGTTTAAGTAGAACACCCAGTGACTACAAGCAACATTAATATCCACAAAATATAGCATTTATTTCACTTTGCTTGACAAGGCCAGTGCATTTTGGCTATGTGGAACATTAAAAATCATTAAATCTCAAATTCACTATACTGTATACTTTTAGAAAGGTCATTTATTACAATGATCAAAAATAAGACCTACTGAAAGTCCTATAACTAATGAAATTTTGTGTTATTCACAAAAGTTTAATTCAGAAAACAATGAGCCTGAGTCCAGCCTTATCACAAGCTCTCTACATTCCCAATTAATTTATTGTCTCAAAGATAGGAGAAATCCTGGTAAAATCCAGCATGTGTAAAAGGTTTGATGTACCTGGTGACAGTGACTCTTTCCAAGTAGTTCAGACGATAATGGCAGGCCTTCAACTTCTGCTCCATGATTACATACTCCAGAACAGTCGGAAATGAAACCATCACTCAACTTACTTTTTAACGATATTTGAATCATGTTCTGTGATACAGAATGCTATCGCTGTGACCACTTAAAAATATTTCTCAACTTCCAGATGTTTAAAGGATTCTTTTAATCAGTAAGAGTTTTAATAAAGCTAACTGTTGTAATCTTTGTATGGGCACAATCAAAGATACATATTGCTATAGTCTAATTTAACAAAAAAATAACTACTGCCACATCATAGATCACTAAGTTTCATTGCTGCTTAGTTACACAGGCATACTTTCTCAAGGAAAAGAACATTTGCGAATGATGGGTTAGACAGTCGGGAATGGCAACACTATGGAGAAGGAACAAAGCAGACAAGATGTGCAAAGAGTTCCTGTGAGCTTAGAGGCAATTTGAGTACAGTATACATTTAAGTATTACATATTTGTAGTAAAGAACACATAAAATATTTGCTAGGTTACAAGGGACAGTGAGTTTTCTCCAAATCGTAGGCATTTAAAATTAAATTTAGTATTTTTGATTTAGTAGGACTGTACAAGTACAAAATGTTTCAGATTAGATAGAGGCGAGTTTGACTTGCATGTATGGATTTCGTGTCCGCACTTGAATGCCTTGCCAGAGCACAATATTTGAACTCAAATATTCACGGTTAATGAAACTGAAAGCCCTATTCATAACTCCAAAACAAACCATGAGCCAAGATCGACAATTTATGACAGGCTAAACCCACCACATTCCTTAATCATACATAACCCAAAAGTGCTTGAATAACAACTTACAAGAATATTTTTGTTTCCATCAACAAAGTCCTCTAGTGCATTCATGACTTGCTGTTTCTGCTTGGTTTTCTTAAAGTTGGTGTTACAGGTCCCGTCAGATTTCTGAAGAAAGAAGTCCAAGTTAGTAAAGCGGACCACCGTCAGTAGCTAGATCGCTTTCGGTTACAGCATTTGGCATATTGTGTACAAATCATTAAAACGTCCAACTATAATAAGATCCATTCATTCAACTGCAATAATCTTCCTAAGTATTTAACATATATTATTTTTAGGGCTACCCTCAAACAGATGTTTCTTACACTTAAGCTTTTTCAGAAACATAGGCCATACTTTTCTTCAGCGATGTTTTCAGAATAAGAAGATTCGGACTGACAGAAAGGCTTCTTGAATGGAGAAATTGTATCCAAGCCAAAAAGAAAAGCATTATGAATAGCAACATAAAAAGCAAAGTAACTTTAAGAATTAATCTTTATCTTGTAGACTTGCTAATTTCTGTTTGCAAGGGGACCACTTGAGCCTTTTAATATTCTACGAACCATTCACCAATAGCGAAGTGCTGGTATTTCTTTTCATAAGAATAAAACATACTTTTTTAAAACACTTTCTATTATGTAAGCAGAGTTAAATAAAATTCCAAATTGTTCAGAGACGAGAAGCAAAAACTGAAAATGTATTGTGATGCAAACATCCAAACTTAAAGGTGGCACACTATGCAGTAGAGATCTTAGCTTGCTCTGTGATACCATGCAGAGCAACGCATAATGGAAACAGCTAAAAACAAAACTGGGGGAAAAAAAAAACATTCTGAATGTTCATTTCAGTGGTCTCTTTCACAAACTCTTCATGACTACTTCTGCAATAGGATGTAGAAGCTGCCAACGAAACTCACACCAAACGAGAATTTTTTTTACTCCTGAGCTATAATTGATAAAATATATTGCAGGAACTGACTGACCTTTCAAACACCTGACAAATATTCTTGCCAAGAGAGAGCAAGTTAAGGACTTGTACTAAACAAAAAGAAAAACTTCAACAAAGGTCTCCTGGGAAGGTTTAAGACAACATTTTTGGCCTAGTCAGACTAGTTGACCAACCATAAAGCTGAGTCTAGGATAGTTTGAACATCTCTGTCAGATAACCTACTATTCAATCAAGCAAGGTATTGCATTTTGTAACCATAAGTTAAGCTACATTTACAGGGACCCGTCTTTCACTAGCAGTAAGCAAAGTCACAAACCTTTAGTGCTAACAAATAAGAAGGGGACAGGAGTTGGATTCTGTCAAACATCAAATCATCTATGTTACATCAAACTGTGCAGAGCACAATTAAAATACAAAAAAGGAAAATCGCAAATGCTATGATTGCTGGCTGGCATCACAAAAACTGCCTTAATTACCTAATGGGTTTCAATGCATTGAACACACTATATTCATACGTGAACACCCATCTGTGACGATCTAATGCTAAAGAAGACCTTAACCTTAGTTTCCCAGTCTTGGCATCTTTTTTGAGTCATTCTCTTGTTCCCCAAGCTCTTGTTTTTGCTCGTCATCTGTGACTTAATTCAAATATTAATACCAGATTGTGCTGAGAGGTGCCCAAGGTGTGATAACTAAACAAAAACGTCCCAGAACCCATAACTGTAACAAGAAGGAGAACACAGGTAGAAAGGTAAAGTGACATTTTAACACATTGATAGATGGCTAGGATCTTGGGTAAAGATTCAAATTATATCAAAAGCAGAGATTTTGGCTGCCAGGCATTGTCCTAGTATGAATAAAGCAGATGTGCAGATTCCTTGAAGCAGGCATGCAGGGGGAATTTGCGTCTTCTCTCTGAAAAGGTTTTAGCTGATGAACCCATCTTATCTGTGGCTGTGGTAGAAAGCAAGGTTACATGATGGCCAAATGGAGGCGGGCACCTCATCAAAATAGTAGTTTAAGTGGTATTTAATGAAATAGATCGGAGCGCCACACCCCAAATTTCTCTGCTTATGGGCTTGGTCTATGGAAGAATTAAACACTTTTTTCTAAGAAAGAGGAGTCCAATAGAATTCTTGTCCCATATCTGATGGGTAACAGAGTTATGTCAGGAAATGTGTACACTTTGAATTCCTAGTGCCTTGTAACCAAATACTATACTAGCACCAGACGTTAAGAGATTTACATAACAATATGCAATACATAGCAACATTTTATCAACTAGTCTGTGTTTTTGGCCCAGTCTTCAACGTGGTACACTAGGCTAAGCTTTAAATCTAATATTTGACAACAGCTCCTCCATACAGGTAGAAGCCACTAACAACTGATTGAAATATGACCCCAAGTGGGTATTACTACATCTGCTTTGAAGCTGCCCTTCCTTGTACAGTGAACACAGAACCTTCCTGTGACCTGTCTACAATATCAGACACTTTTTAGCATGGTTTTCTGAGGAACAGCTTAAATATTTATGCTGCATTTATGCTTGACTTACAATGATGTTGTCTCTGCTTGAGAAGAAACCAGGTTTTCTAACAGTAAGAGTTTAAACATCTTGAGCTGTTAGGTGATGGACACAAGTTTAAAGAGCAGTGATGCAAGGCTTGGACAAACTCCTCCTGGTGAAAAGGCGCACCCCAGGATTTCGGTAAGGTGGGAAGGATGAAGTAGAAGGAGTCCTATTCACAACACAATGCATTCATTTCTGCATAGTGGTTCCCGAAGAGCTCCAATAAAAAGTCTACTGTATCTGCCATGTGCAGTAATAAAATCAGTGTGATCACACAGAACTGATGTATAGGCAATAATCATTCCCAATGATTGAGAGAAATGCCGATTATTTGGTCAGTAGTGAGTCGTTGTACTATCAACCATGAGTAGGATGTATAAGGCTCTGACAAAGGTACTTTGAGTTTACGGTTCTCTTTCTACTGTTTTGTTAGGGGACAAGTCATGCTTCTTCTCTAGGGCAGAGGCTTAAAGCAGCAATTTATGATTTCAGCTTAGGAGACGTATGGAGAAACCAGTTATGGGTAGCTGGTAGACTACTTCACCTTGCATGAGGTATGCACTTTTGGTGAGAGGTACAACATGTCCAGTACTGTATACTTGTGAAGAGCACTAGATGGAAAAATCGGGACTGGGCATGAGGAGTAGAGTTAAGATATGCATGTCAGACACAGGAGATCACCACAATACAAGCAACATGTCTGAAACAAAGGAACCTCTCCTGTTCTCAGTTTTACAGGGACCTGATGGTCAATGCACGTTCGCATCCACGTCATTTTTGCAGTAAGAAAACACAACTAATCCACAATAAATATGCAAACAAAATACTGTTATGGTGTATTATCTGTAGCCCTTTTTCGTGCTTTGGGCAAGAAGGGACAGGTCCGACGTCAAAGGGCTCTATTTAGTAGGCAGCACAAAAAGTGTAGTTGGTTTCCTTTTTTACACGAGCATCTCCAAATAAAGTGCCCCCATTGGTGACATTATTGCTACAGCTCTTTTCTATTTGGATTCCCATAACAGAGGATGGCATAAGGAGGACATGTCTGGACCACTTAATCTTAGAAACTAAACGTACTCTGTTCCCAAAGTGTGTTCTGATATTAACAGCTTTAAATACTTTCTAGTCAGAGGTGCTTACAGTTCTGTGTCATCACCATTTTTCTTGAACATTCAAGTAGATTTCAGATTTTAACACATTACTTTATTTAAGGTATTCTTTTCATAGAGAGTAGATATATAGAGATATATAAAGGTAGCCCAAGAAGCAAAAAAAGTAACATTGATAGCTGGATGCAGTTACTTTAAATACCCCTAAGAAACAGCCTTTGAAGACATCCACTTTTGTGTAAACATCCATCTAAGATTCAACAGACCTTCTCATGTCTTCGATTAAGGAGATCCTGGGGAGTGCATGAGAAAAGGCTCAGCGAGAAAGATAATAAGCAAGCAAGGGAAAGAAAGTGAACTAGGCAGAGACCCATGGTCCAAGTCCTACAACTAGCAAATATATACATATGAAAAATTATTTTTATATTCATGAAGAGACGGGTTCTGGAAGCTTGTGCATATCTGTATATAGTCTTTAAGAAGATCACCATTTTCTCTATAGCAGTTATGACTATTTCATGTGTAGGGGTGGGCACAAAACGTTGAAATTATTAGATTATCTACTAATATATGCCGCTAATATTTCTTTCAGTGTTAATTCACAAACCAGCAAGGTTACCTGACTGATGCTCTGTGCTCATATTTTTGGTTCTGAAGGTTCAGACATTTTGTTTTCATCACTTCAGAACCTCAGAGAAGTGAGACAAAGAGCCACGCCTAGCAGCTTTCCAAATTCATTTTAGCTGGACTGCTTAAACTGTTCTGTGCTTCTCACCTTTATGCCTTCTATCCTGAACCCTAAGGTAGCAGTAGAGCTGAGGGTTTCTCTCCACTGCATGTAGCGTGGTTTGAGAACTGCCCTCTGTGCATGCTCCTCCTCATTAGGTGCATCTGGGTCCACAGCAATCATCTTCTCGTACATATCCTTTCTTAACTTTGGCTTCTCTCGAGCTTTCACAAGCTCTTCCTCCAAGTATGTTCTGTGAAATATAAGAGAGATAATTTAGCACTTTACTTCAAGCAAGTTCTCTAGTAAATACTTTCCAAAACCAGATCCAAAGACACAGATTACTAAAGGAATGGTCGGAAGACGGTGTTTGTTATGGTACTGTCCTAACTGGTCATGCAAATCACTATGTCAGAAATATGAGTCGATATCATGCATGCCTTTACCCCACACGTATTACAGCGCTTTATACATTTTATTTTGGGGGAGGCCCACCAAACACTCCCTTTTTAAGAAATATTAAATCCTTAACATCCAGCACCGTTACCCATCCCCCCAAACTACAAAACTTCTTTAGAAAGCATGATTGGAAAAGATTTGTGGGCAAAGATGGTCATGAAAGTAATAAAACTGAATGTGCCAGCCAGCAAAGAAAAGACCGGAGTGTTATCCCTTTGGTACCCTGTAGCTTCTCAATGGTCACAGTTATCAAGTGTATTTGTGTACTGTAAATATGGAAATTAAATTTGCCAAGAAATTACAGTAAGAAAAGTCGCCCTAACACAGGCCTCCTGAAAGATCACAAATGGCTGTTTGAAGATCTCATAGAAAAAGGTTTGGAATCAAGTGTTCAATGTGAAATGAATCAAAAGTGAAACTCATAAAAATGACTTCCACTCCGTCAGGTCATTGGACCAGACCTGAGTGATTACGCTGGTGTTTTGTACTAGAAAAGATTCAAAGGATGAAACAAGTAGGTCTCATTTACTAATTCATATTAGGCTTCCGTTTTCTGCAGTTTCTGATAAACCTTAACCTACTTTTCACAATCACAGGCAATTCCCTCTTTTAAGAGAACACAAATACAGAAACTTTCTCAGTGTCAAACAGTAGACCAATTCAAACAGATACTGGACTCAAGTTCAAGCTTACCTGATACCCATCTTGCAGTCCATAATAGATGGAGAGTCAAACTCAGAAAGAAGATCTTCCATCTGATTGTAGCTCTCCCCATCCTTCTCTACCACACCGTAGTATCCTGGAACAAATGGCTGCAGTACATCTTTATTCAGTAACTCTAGGCACTGCTGTTCACATTCACAATACTTTTTCAAGATTTTACCATATTCGCCAGCCTTGAAGTTACCTTCAAGAAACAAAAAGAATGGAAAAACAAGATCATTCTCAATGTTTTAACATTTGTGTCACAAACATGTCTCCTTAGCCAGACAAATCAAAAACATTTTCCTAAATGCAAGAAAATAAAGCTTTTTTAAATAGCAGTAACTTATGCACCTAACTCCTGTGCAATTCATTACATCATCCCTATTGTATAAAAGTATTATAACTGTTGCTGTAGAGTAATATATACATCGCTTGAAGCCATATCCAAAAAGCTCAGTTCGACAACAGTGGCATTGGTTGTGCAAAAAGGAATAAAACCAAGATGATGATTTTCTGCACTCAGCTCGGAATAAATAAAAACAACCGTGAAAGCTGGGTACCCAGCATTCGCTATAACATTAAACCAAGTCCATTTCAGAACGTTGTCTAAGGCACACACAGAACCAGTGCTCATGTAATAAAGTCTAACCAATCACCATTTACAATTAATGATTGTCAGATAAGATTAATCTGTTAGTTTCAAGAAACTGTGGCGTGTGATCACTCTAGTACAATGTAGATGAGTCCGTCTTACTCTTGTCTCTGGGACTAGTTCGCTGAAAGCAATTCCTAAGATGCTATTTATGAAAATGCATCACCTTGATGCAGAGCTCCGGCCAGGGACCAGGGTTGGATTCCCGCCTCGGCAGGTCTTGGGCTCATAAATTCCTCTGACCGGATATTCTCGCCTCAGTGCCTATTCTAATCATGGGTCCCACGCTGCAACTCTGGGCAATAGCTTGTTTAGTCTCTACAACGGCCCCCACAGCGCCGGGGATGCCTGGTTTCACCATGGGGGTGCCCAGGAGTGGACACTTCACACGGAAAACCAGGAAGGGTTTCCTTGAGGTATTCGTACAAGCGCCGGGAGACCCACTGCGGGTAGCTGTGCGCTATACAAGTACAAAGACAAAGACATTTAGAAGAGGTATTTTTCACTAATGTCTGGCGCACAAACCAATTACATTAAAACACAATAATAGTCCAATTTGATGAGAAAAAACAAAGTTATAATTTTAAAATGTGACAGAGTCTTTAGTAAGAAGCTTAAAATGAAATGTTGTCTAACGAGGAGAATATATGGACAGTACATATATGATAAAACAATGGCCAATATGTGTTAAATAAGTCCCTAATGTACTATAGTCTGTACATAAGATACACTTGGGCCAGATAGAACTAGCACAGCCAACACCTGTTTCGTCTTGAAAAAGACTTCCTCAGGGCAGTGAAAACAAAGAGAATGGAGATATGCAATCATGTTGACAAAGATGATCACATTTCATTTTTGGTCTACAACTGGAAATCATACCGTTTTGGGACTAATAGAAAAACACATCTAGGTGGTTTAGAGAAACATGTGTTAAGCATTTCAGAGTACCAACATGGATACTAAGTAACTGACACGACTCGAAAGAAATCAGACACCAGTTTATAAAAATAAAGCACATTTTATAGAAATTTGGACACCAAAACAAACTTTATCTAATTAATATACCCGTAGGAATGGATTTTTGAAAAATAGATATATTCGTGCATTTCACACTCCTGTGAAACTTTAACGTGCAGTTAATGGGGAAATGTACTAGTGACAATCAATCACTTGCAGGTCGAGTTTAGTAAAAACCACTGAGGGTAAAGGAGAGGCAGGTCCCAAGACCACAATCGGATAGCCAGTTGATTTTTCCCTGGCTCATAGGGCCCGGGTGTAGAGTAGTCTTGACTGTCTCTGGTGCTGAAGCGGGAGCCGTGGGTTGCTGGTTTTTCCACTAAGATGATGCTGGTGAGGAAGGGGATGCAAAATCTCAACAATGTGCACAGAGGCATTGGGTTGAAGATGCAGCAGGGTTCCCTCGAGGCACAAGGTCGAACAAAAGTAATTGCTGTCAGACTGGAAACCAAAAAGCCTTGGCAGCCATAAGCTCAGTCTTCGGTCACTTTGACATTCTGGAGTCTGGGGGAAAATGGTAGCTGCTTCAAACTTGCTCGAGGTCAGGACTACATTTTCCACAATGCACTAGGCCATTACGGGTCTGATGGCCAGTGATTCTTTGGATCCGGGTGCGGTTATTGGTTGCAGGGAACTAGTACCTCTAGTCCAAGGGAGTTCTTGAATTGCCTTTGACTTGCAAAGGGGTTCTTCTTTACTAGATGCAGTTGCGGGGGTGGGGGGGGGGGTTGCCACAGGTGCAGCTTTTTTTTGTGCTGGTCCTGAAGTCGAGACTCTGGTCTCTTCTTTGTTCTTTGGTTGCAAGTCAATAAGATCTGAGGTTCTGGTGCTAGGGTAGCCCCTTATATCCCGGATTTACGGGTGTTAGGGGATTGGGCCCAAGTAGACAAAGAGCTACTCGCCCCTACAGGTTTTCTACCGAGCAACCTCTATTTTGTCACTTTTAAAAATGGCAGAACCCTTCTTCAGCTGTACAGACCAGGTAGACCTTCTTAGGAGTGTGGCTTGCCTTCTAGGGGCGTGCACATCCCGACTATCTAATGTTCCCACCTGCCCTGGTTGCAAATGTGCCTGGGGCAAGAAGATGGCTTTTTCCTCCTCTGGGAAGAGGCAATCTTGCATATTAGAAGTGATGAGAGCTCTGAAGCTCATTGCTCTGATATGCCACTTCCCTAGCCATCCTGTCAGGGAGAGAGATGACTCCGCTCAGCCAGGCAGGTTTTTGTTTCTGACTCCTGCGAGAGTTCACATCTCCTGACAGGAGGTCAGATTCCTGTCTTAGCAGCAGTAGTTGCATACTGTTATCCAGGGCACAGGAAAGGCTGTGGTCAGCAGGTGGACAACCTCTAAGGTAGCCACATGGGTGCATGCCACCTTAACTTCGACTTTAGGAAAAAGTTGAGTTTGACAAGACAAGTTGTTTGATACCAAACATGACACTGTCAAGTGGGACCATAATAGATCTGGCAACCTGGGGGTACTCTGGTGCCAGCCCATATTATCCTATGGTCCTCATGATTACTTATAGTAGCCCCTAATGGAAGGAGGCTACTATAGAGACATATATGCTTGCACTTATATGTCCATTAATATAATGCACATCGACTCCTGGGCTCAGGAGGCCTACCTTTGGGGGTGACTGACATATTAAAAATAGTGCTTTGACTTTGACACTCATGGTGAGGGCAAAGTCGAGTTTGGGCAGTTTGCACTGCTCATGCAGTCTGCAATGGCAACGCTGCTGTCATCTCTTTATTTGGGTCACTCAGAGTGGCAAATCAGTGCTTCAGGCCCTGACCCCTTTACATTCCATCCCCTAGGTACCACTTACCAGGGACTTACTTATAAGGGGTTAACATTCTTGCCAATTGGAGTTATCAATTCACATGCATCATATTTTAGCGAGAGAGCACTGGCACTGGGGTCTGGTTAGCAGGCTCTAGCGCACCTTCAGAATAAAAAACATCAGCATTTGGAAAAAAGTGTGGGGGTGACCATACAAAAAGGGGCACTTTCCTACAGTATGATGCCACATGCAGACCCTTCAACAGCCAGGCTACAAACCACTAATACTGCCCAAGTCCTTCTAGGTACGAGTGTGCCCTTTGCAACCTATCACTTTTCAATCTGGATTGAAGATAACATCTCTGGTCGCAGGCTAGTCTTCCCTCATCGCAGCTCCCTTTTCACCAAACTACTACCACACCTGAGAGGTCGGTACTTTTGACTTAACCAGGCACTCTCTTAGTCTTACAAGTTGGGCACAGACTTGACTCTGCCATCTCCATAGCCCCCTGGTAATCTTGTGTGCCCATTTGTCTATAGATTTTAACCACTACGATCTGGGCTGTGTGTAAGCCGGGCATGCGAACTGGACATGGACCATGGATTCACTGTAGGATTTGCACCCAGGGCAGTTTCTTGGTGCTAGTGTGTTGCTATACCATCCACTTTGGGAGTCGTACAAAGGCAGGGAGCAAAACCTTAAATGGATATACAGCGTTCTGTCATGGGATATTTGGATTAGGTCTTAATAGGGCTCCAGGGAGCTGGTTTGTTTATGGAGTCTAAATTCTGCTGTTAACTTCCCCCAAGAGGAATTCTGACAGGCTACTGTGTAACCCAATCCCAGTAGTATCTTTTTACTTTACTTCTTTGCAACAAGGATGTGTTGGGGTTATCCCATACTTCCTGTAGCCCTATATCTGCTAGGAGCCTCCTTATATTGCACAAACAGCTAATTTTGTTGCTTTTGTCAAGGCGGATTACTTCCGTCATAGCGTTGGCAAATAAAGACAGTTCCAGAATTTACCCAATTCTAACCCAGAATAGCAGTTGGCGGAGTAATTGGTCTCCTAACCATATCAAGTATTAAGGGTTGGAGTGGAATGCTCTGGGGCAGCAATGCCAAACTTAAGAATGTATGCTCAAATCTGGTAAGCTACTCCAAGTTATCAAAACCCCGCAGTTCTGACCCATACATGGCAGAGGTCACTGCTTTGGCGTCATAGGCTTGTAGGGTGGCAGCTACTGGTTTACTTGTTGATGAACAATGTTCCTTCTCTAAAGCCTGTTATGTGTTTCTGTTTCAGGGCCATCTTTAAGACCTGAGCTCTCCAGGACATTTTCTTGGACAATTAGACGCCAGAGGATTCAAACGTGCTTACTCTATCTAGGGGTGCCCCTCCAAGTTTAGGCCTACCCCTGAAAGATTTGTGCAGGATTAGGATCAAAAATTCAGTTTTAGTGGTGTTTATCATTAGGCCCCATATGTCACAAAAGCATTTGTATCTATCTAAAAGTGACTGAAGCCCTCTCTGCGTTTTAGATACTAGCAGAGTATCATCTGCGAAGAGGAGGGTCACAATTTTTTCCCCGCCTAGTGTTGGAGCATCGGCATGCTTTTAGGAAAGATATTATACACATTTGTGTAAAGTGAGAAAAGCGTGGGCGCTAGTACGCATCCCTGCTGTACTCCCCTACCGAGAGGGATTGGGTCACTGAGTTGCCCCTGTGAACCCCACCTCACTCTGGCAAAGTTGTCTTCATTGGCCCTTATGAGTGAGTTGAGAATTTCAGTTGGAATTCCCATACCTTTAAGGACTTGCCACAGCTTCTGTCTTAAAACTAAATCTAATCATCAAGTCAATAATAGCTATATATAAACTGCCCTTACCAATGACCACAATTTTCCAATAAAGGAGGAGAAAACAGAACATTGGATCAACTTTCAACGTTTTTCTCTGAAGTCTACTCTGGATTTCGAATGGCATTTTAATTGGCCCACATCTGTATCTTTTGTAAAAGGGATCGGCAGAATACCTTTTGAATTGCATCAATTAGGCTAACAGGCCTATAATTAAAGGGCAATTCTCTGTAAACGTTTTTATATATGTGGAACACCTCTGCCCTTCGCCATAATCGGGGCACCTCTTGCTAAAGCATTCGAGAGTAACAGAATATAACGGGACCAGCTCGATTTTGTCATATAGGAAGAGGTCCCCTGGTATGCCATCAGGACCTGGGGCTTTTGACTGAAATATTCTGCCTATAGAGGCTTCAATGTCCCTTAGGGAAAATAACTACTGCCTAGTGTCGCAGCTATTTCAATTACTTCCCTGGGTGATAGTGGTGTATTGCTAGTCTGGCAGCCAAAGTATAGATTCAAAGAAACCTGCATCTCTACGAGGACTATCAAGCAGGCCCAGAAATCATTAATGCAGAAATGGCAACAAGGTAAGTGACCAACCATACTTCTCCTCTCTGCAGTTTTTGACTTACATCAAGGTCTGTAACAGGCAGCGATATAGATCTGAGTCAGTCAGTGTTGCCCATTTTATTCTTTCTGTGGATTGCTCACCACAGTGTGAGGCTCTACTGGTATCAGTGCTTTTCCAGTATAATTTTGCCACCTTGCTAAGAAATGGGGATTCGTGTTGGGTTCCCTTCACAGCTGTGCAGGATGCTGCAGGGAGTATTTTACATCTTGAGTAGAGCAGACTTTTTACCTCAGTAAACTTACATTGGGCTTCCTGAACTGCAGTGATAAATCGGATATATTGCAAATGTGGATTCTTCATTATTTAACACTCCTATCTCCCTCGCCTGTTGTAAAACCATGTGCATACACGGAAATTGAGAGGCTGGGTGAATATTGGACAAAGGGCATCTCCAGGTGGTAGCTGTGGACTCAAGGAACACTCAGCCCTCTCTACCAGAAACATTCCTGAGAAGTTGGATAATCATAGCTCTCAGACAGCAGTTTCTCGGCAAACACGTTAGGCCTCCTCCTCATGTTAGTAGATCCAGCCAGGCCAGTAAAGGGATATTGTTGTGGCGTGATCTCACTTAGAGTTCTTAATTTTTGGCTTTTATAACGGTCAAAACTTTCTCTATCTTAAGTAGCTTTTTGCTTCCGATGGTGATGTGGTCTTCTAGGTCAGATATCCCAATCTCTGCCAATATGTTCTAGTGCTCGTGTAATCCGTTCTTCCCATGAAATAGCCCAACTTGGTGAGAGCATATCTATCTTGCCAACAGTACACTTAAGACTTGCTTTGGAGTCTGAAAGGAGGATTGTGGCAGTAGCCTAAGTGGATTAGCTGGTTCCCCCACTACCACCATCTATTGTACCTGTTTCAGTTGAGCATTTCGGGGCTCTGCAATGCTGAACCATCAACTTGCTTTGCCTATGGAATTCTGTTCCTGTTGTGTAACCGTAGCACTCAGAACACAGGCCTGTATTGGCACACTCAGTAATCAGGATGGACGTCAGTCATCTGCCAGCAATGTATACTACTCCAGTCAGGCCTCAAAAATAGAAGACACCTCCGACATCGCCCCCACAGGGGCAAACTGTTGGGTGTCCTGTAATCCTACACTTAGATCCAGAATCTGCTATGCGCTCCACTGCGTCCTCAGATATTTGGGAGGTGTAAAACGTAAGAGATTGTTGTCTCTGTTCAGCATGGTTGGTGGTTTACAGGTGGTATCCCTAGGCACGATGCTGGGTCTCCATCAATGCCAGATCTCGGAGATTGTGCCCTTCTCACAGGTCGTGATAGCAATTCGAAGTAATCACAGATCATGGCCAAAACTTATTGCCCCTGTGACCAGACGTCTACCTCAATATTGTTTCGCCCTCCAGGGCATACCTCGGGTGAGTCCATGGAGCTGTATGGTAATCATTAGAGCAGAGCCTCGCGATCAAGCATCCCTCTTTGCTAAAGTCTCTTCTGCCCTTGTGGAATCTTGTGTTAGCATTATTATAGCATGCTGTTAGGTAGAGTATCTATGAGCACTTTCAAACATGTCCTTTGACATCATTGTAGGGGGTATCAGTTTTATTTAGATCTTTTGGTTTTGTAAGTTCTATTAAAGATCCTAATCCCCTTCCTCCGACATTGAAGTTAATGTAGATTCCTAGACACTATGTAGTTCTTTTCACATCTGGATTTTCTGAGAATTTCCCTCAAATTTCGAATTTTAAGCGTTTACTTTTCTTCAGCTTGGGCTGGTTTTATTTACTAGTTTATGCATTTAAGTTATTCAGCATTGTATTCAGGGCCGTACTGACCGTAGCGGGCACCAGGCGTTTCCCTGGTTAGCTGCCCGGGTGGGAGCTGTTTTTGGACCCATAGGGGGGTGTTTTTGTTACTGGGGCCGGTTTTGCAGCATAGCTGCAATATCAGCCCCCTGTAACAAAACCAGCTGCAGTGTTTTACATTCGCATCACGCACCCGCCCCTTACGCGTGGCCCCATTTTCTTACAGGTACATCTTCCTGATTCTTCTTGCAAATAGGATTTTATGAGCAGTTTTCAATTCTTGGGGTCTTGTTATAGCCACCAGACACAAATTGAGGGAAACTTGATCCTATGTTCTTATGCACCTTCCCCATACAATACCTCGCAATTCATTGCTGAACTGAAGATTAACTTTAGGTGATTTGGAACATTGACATATGTGATTGAGGAGAGTCATACCTCTTCTAATATTACAAATGTGGCAGCAGTGGAAAAATGAACCAGCACATCTACCACCCTACAGGTGTGGTCAGTAATAAGAACAAAAGTGCAATGTGCTAGCACAGACTGCAACACTGTCTAAAGGTAGTAGTTTGCAAGGGATTCTGGGTAAAATAACCTGGTAAGAGTTTAGATTTAAAAAATGTACATCATTGCTAGGTTTCCCTAAATGCAGGCTGAGCTACGGCCCAAAATCCAGAATATCCCACTTTGCAACAACAACAAAAAAGGGTAATATTCCAGTGGAAAAATGTGATGTGTTCATGTTGCGTTTTCCTGTCGCAGGCACAAGGCTTACCCACTCAAGTGAGAAGCCACTGTTACTGGAAGACATATGGGAGCACATAATAGCAGAATGTTTGATATTACCAATTGGATTTTGCTGCATTTGTGCCTTTCAAAAGTAAACTAGTGTGCAAGAAAGAAGACATTTTGAAAAATACCCTCTAAATCATATGCTTCTACAGGTACCCACAAATTCACTGGCTTAGAAATAACCACTGCTCCTAAATTTCAACAGTTAAAGGGATTAAGAACTGGATGGTGGGGTTGGGGGTACAGGAAAGGTGTTTCAGGATGGCTGATTACGTTTTTCAGTTACCTACACTTCAGAAAATGAGCAGCAGCATACTAAGAAACGTTTACTTTCCTGCTGTCATCTGTGGACAACTAAGTTTGCAAGCCAGTCATGCACCAAGTTTAAGACTTGTCACTTCTCAAAATGTATAGCATTGCTCAGCAGCGACAGAAGAGATGGCGAAGTTGTACGGCACTGAAATTCCCAGTGTGTATGGAGCATCTTATGCACTTAAGTGCAGGCTGGGTATGTACGCATGTAGGTATATAGCATTTACACAGCACAAACCTAGCCAAAAGGCAGCAGAGTGCTGAACAGAGTCCAAGGCAAAGACAGTCAATGTGAACAAAAAAGTAGCTGTCTTCTGAGAGCGATAGTGAACTGTTACTCCCATCATGATGTAGTGTTCTCTAAAGACGGGTCTCCAGCACTCTTTTAGATTTAAGCAGAGATGGGTCAGTCCAGATGTATTAAGGAAGGTCTTTCAAGATCTTGGGTGCATTAATGGAGGCAGCCAGTTAACTTTTTTTCTTCTTATTTACACTTCTTTGTCTCTAGCCCGACAGCAGCCAGGCTGCAGGTATGGCACATGAGGTGAAAAGCTTTCCAACTAAATAACCAGGTGTGCCAGTCGCAATGGCTTTCTAGATGATTTTGAAAGTGGTGCCGGCTTTCAGGTTGGGAGTGCTGCAGTCACATTTCTTGAAGCCCCTGAGAAGCAGTGTTGATGAATGAAGAATTCCCTACTGGTGGGGGAAGTCATCAACTTGGAGGCTGGGAAGAAGGTACTGCTGTCATCAGATGGCTTTAACAGCTATTCTGAAGTGGATTCTTGGAAGAATGTTTTTACTTTCGTCAGTAAAGAGTGCTCTTGGAAGAATGTTTTTATTTTCGTCAGTAGATAGTGCTGGTAGCAGAAAGCTTTATTTTTCCTGGTGATGGCAATGTGCCCCTTGGGCGGGGAGGGGGTGGGGTGGTGGAGTTCAGTGTCCTGGGTGAATCCTAAAGACTTGCAATGAGTGACAAAGGATTCAAATATATCCAGGTTCCTGCTGTTGAGGTACGTTTGGACTACTTGTTGCTTGCTGATCTTGCTGAACAACAGGAATTCTGTTTTGGTGGTGTCAAGCCTTAGGTCGGTTATGTACACCAAGGTCTGGATAAGTGGCAAGTAGTGTTTGAGGCAAAGTGTCTGAAGCAGAGGGGGCAATCAAATACCAATGCAGTTGTGTTGTTGACATATTGGTGAATTTGAGGTTATCTGTGAGTAGAGCAACACGAGGGGGCATGTATAGGTTGAAGATAACCAGGAACGAGATGGAACCTTGGAGAGCTCCAACGGTGATCTGCATCTTCTGGGAGCTGGTGGTGCCGATGTAAGTCATCTATTTCAGAAATACCTGGTTCATGAACACAAAAAACATCTTCAGCCACTCTTCACCCTTTACAAAACCCTCATCACTCCATCATCTTCTTTAGAGTGACTCATTAAGTCTGCGATAAATAGGTTCAGAATGAACTCAATCTTACCCTATCACTTAATTCCACCTACTTCTCCTGCCATCACGTCAGTTAAAAAAACATATACTTTCCTCCCCCTTGCATTATAAGACTAGACACCCCTCCTTGATTCTTGGGCCTCTACAATGCAATATCTTCCTCGAAGACATTTTAGGCTTTTACAGGTCATTTGGAATGAAACACTCCCTTCCAGACCAAGAAATATCCATTATAGACATTCATTTGTGGGGATATGTGGCAACTAGGTAATGTCCATGTTCCAGTTCCAACTATTCATGTACTATGGGAAATTCCAGCAGCAGTCCTTCATTGGGCACAACATTGTGCCTGTCTTAATGTAGTCCTCTGGCTTAAGTCTTTCCAGAATCACATCAGTAAATGTGCTAGAGGACTCAATAAATTATTATGCCCCTTAGACAAAGAGTAAAGTCTGGATTCAGTGACGTAGTATTACAACTTTTTGGTTTCCCTAGAGGCGGGATCAACCAGCAGTATTCCACAATGTCCTACATTTTCTCATAAACCTCCAGTAAGAATGATGCTGGACCTTAACTCATTCCATTCACCAACTGGATCACAGTTGCATGCAGGGAGTTTTTCTCTCAATGATCTCCACAACAGACATCTGACTGACCGATCTCAACTCAGCACTACTTCTCTGCCACTAACCCCAGCTTTAATAACTCTTCCAATTTGTTTCACCCAGCTTTCCTACCGCCTTCTGTTTTCCCGCGATTTCCTCCCAGGAGACCTCCCCCCAGCCATTGAGAGAGTGTGTCATATCCAAGTAAGAAAGACACACATTAGGTAAATGACACAGGTCAAGGATTGACTAAGGTCCATTTTTAGCACTCACTATTCTCCAATGAAGAATCCGGAGGTGTAACACCAAGCCTTCTCTAGAACCCCATCTTGTCACATTAGATGGGGTAATTAACTTTTTCCAGGTGAAAGGGCAGTGGGGAGGCTAGAAGTGGAGTCTGCAACAGGGTGCCACAGAGTGGCGTCCTTCAATAAGCATGCTTAGCTCAACCCCACTCAGTCTGTGGCCTATTAAAATAAAACATCTATCGGCTAATGCCGTGGACCATTCCATGTCAGACCAAACTCCCAATTCCCTACTGGAAAACAGACCCAGGTAGTTGACTGAATCTACAAGGTGGAGCAGGTTCCCGAGGTAAGCTTGAGCCAGCCATCTACACAAAATTCACAGGTCAGATTAGTAGGCTCTTAAATCCTAGGATACATTCAGGAGGGAATATAATTGATTATGGCTTAACAACAATATTTCCTCCATCTCCTGATGTGGGCTCCCATTGGGAACAGTGAAGTCAAGCCCTAGGAACGAGCCTCTTTGCTTAGAAGGGGAATTCAGCCAGGAAAGACAATTAAGTGTTCCTCTCGCAACCAATCAGAGCTGGAGTCCTAATGTTTACAGAACATTTTCAATTAAGATTGTAGCAACAAACAAACCTTGAGGGGGCCACTTAGTAATTAATATCAACAGGGAGTATCTCAAAGGACTGATCCTAAAGGCTTCTCAACCACTTTTGCACGTGGCTATACTTTACTAGGCAGAATTCAAGGTCTCTAAAGCCCATTATGGGAAATTTGGGAGTGGAAAATGCTGTATTTTTACTCTCATAATTATTGTTCACAGGCTATTGTGGAAGATGGAGTCATTCACTCTGCTATGCTATCAGCTCATGGATGGGGCTGCCTATACATATGCTCCAGCATTCTGCCAACAAAAGGAAGAGATTGATAGGGATGCAGACAGTCTAGGGTACTGTACCATTTCAAAGATTTCAGTATAAAATATAGAACAACAAGGGGGGGGGGGGGGGGGGAGGGGGGGGGAGGAGGGGGGAGGGGGGGGGGTTAAAAAAAAAATCCCAAGGAAAGTTGAAAGTAGATTCTGTGGACTACTGAACACAGTAGGGTCCGCTTTCCACTATATTATTTGAAAAATGGATCTTATCTCCGCCCACACCCACATTCTTGTGTCTTCAATTTGAGATGAGAGATTGAAGGCAGAAAGGTTTGATGGTCACTGTTCATAGCAAGTGTAAGCAACACAAAATTCCCATGTACAACTTACCTGCATGTCCAGCTAACTGGATCCAAGGATATCTTTTTTTAAATGACACAACAAATGGAGACCAGTGCACCACAGTCTTCAGCTTCTTCCATGATTTGTTCTAAAACGCAAAAAGAAGAAATCATTTTAGATATATAAACTGCATAAAATCTAAAAGGTTTTACACGGTTAAGCATAACTCATTTGAGTGCACCAATATGCTCTTTTGATGACATTAGTCTACACTAGAAAACACAAACATTTGAATGAAGATCACTGATCATCGGGGTGTGATCAGATTACAGTATGGGAAGTAATGACAGCCAAGATGAAGCACATAGTGATGTTCGGAATAGCATAGACTCTGCAAGTAAAAGCCAAGGTGCTTTGACAAGTGCTATATGGATTCCCTGTTCCTAGAAAACATGCAGGAAAAAGCAGGTGGGTAGCATGTTGAAAATGCAAGGCCTGCTTTAGAGGGGGCGGGCAGGAGCATTCATATTTCTGGGGGCCAAGTTACGGTAGACTCATCTTTTGCCATTCATACAAATTCAAATGCACCTTACTCTAACAAAGGCTTTTAAGACTTTACTTTGATAGCCTGTTGCCTTTTTGTCTCATTTTCGTGCTGGTCTCAGACGATTTGGTTGCTTGGTCTCAGCGAAGTCTTGAAGAACATACAGGACCCATTTGTGAATATGAGATTTTGGTGGTGGTGTTACCTTGAAGTACCAAAAATTTCACTTTAGAATAATTCGCAGAAACTAAACATCACGAGATTGCACTTGCTCAATCGTGGAAAGTGACAGTGAGTCAGACAGGTCAAAGACAACCTGGATCATGCAAAATGTAAACTGAGCTGGCCTGGACCATGCCCAAATCAATCTCTACTGACAAATAGCTGACCAGTATATTTCTATAAAGCTGCAACATACTATGCGATTTCATTTTTGTATGTCTTTCCAGTGGACTATGAGCACAACTGCCAGGTAAGAGGCAGATATTTGGTTAATTGTGTAACTTGAGAGGATAATCTTTCGGTCCAACATCCTCATGGAAAACATTCCATAATATAGAATCACAAACATTTAACGGTCTTAAGGATGCAAGACTTAGTCGTGCATCAAGAATAGATCATGAGAACATAAAATCAGATTGATAACGCTTTAAAATTAATGGCCTTAGCATATAAAATCAGTTTTGTGCAGTAGGTATCACGCACACATTTTTTTATTCAGTGGGAGATGAAGGAGTGCACCAACAAGGACAGAAAAATGACAAGCGTGCCTCTGTGAAACAGCAAGAAAAGATGTGTAGTCTAACACAGGTGCACAGGCCAGGTAGGATATGGTTCAGGCCCGCAAATATGATTATATATGCTACGGAAACTAGACAGCACAGTTAATCCCATATTTAGGGGAATATCAAGTATCACTAATCTACAATTTTTGAGACCAAGTTAAGGAAAATGTTTAAAAGCTACTTCCACCACCCCTCAGTCATCACCACATCGATCACAAACGTACGGGAAAGGCTGAAAGCAGCCTGTGCAGTGCAGGTTCCAAAGGGAGTTCAAGCAACATACCTCACCTCCACAGCTACCTCAGATTTGGTGCAAGGAGAGAAGACAGTCCATTGTAATACTCCACACACTGACAACCCAAAAACATACGTATCTCACAAGTTTGAAGGACACGCCACAAGGTGCACTCACACAAAAATACACATTCACAGGAAAAAACGTACAATCATTCCATACCACGCCTGCTCAAGCTAGGACTAATCGATGGACAAAGTGCACAACTGAATATTGGGAAAAATATAAAATAAATATAAAAAATAAATTTGCTTTATGTACAGGTCTATGTACAGGTCTGAGTTTCTAAATATTTATCCATACATGTACATACGCAACTTTATAAAATACAACTTAATATCGCTATTTTTTATTGTGTGTCTATATTTTTTTTTTACACTGCATTCTCTGCAATGACGAGAACTGTCTGTGCTCCGATGTGTGTGTGTATATATATATATATATATATATATATATATATATATATATATATATATATATATATATATATATATATATATATATACTTTACTCCCAACTGTAGAAAAAAAACCTTCAACTCTCCCCAACTCACTACTCTATATCTCCTCTTATTCCTCTTTACCTCCACACTGACTCCTCCCTAATCTCATTTTACTATGATCTCCCAAATAACCCTTTTGAGACGCTTCCTTCCTCTATCCCTTCTTTGACACATCACAAACTTCACTGTACTACAATGAACTCCCAAATAACACTCTCTTGGCTCTTCCCTCATTTATCTTACTCAATCGAACTAATAGACTCACATGTCCACTGCTCCAATTAACAACTTATATTTCACAATACTAATCCACAGCTAATCCACTTTGGAGTTTTGAGTAGCATGCTACTTGTCGAAATTCGCTTGAAAGCCTCATCAGGGGTAGTAAGTGCTATATCAATACTATTACAATGAATGAATGAATGTTGGATTTATAGAGCGCGTGGTTACCCTGGAGCGTCCCAGCGCTGTACCACTGGGGAACCCGTCCTGGCTTTCCCTGTGAGATGGTCCCTTTACTGGGCATCCCCAAGGTGCAGCCAGGCATCCCCGGCGGTGATGGGGCCGGAGTGGATATTAAGCAAGCTATTGCCCAGAGTTGCAGCGTGGGACCCCATGGCACCGAGGCGAGATTTATCGGGCCCGCTGACATTGGTCCTGCACCCGGCTGCGTCGGGAATTGAACCCTGGTCCCGGGCCGACCTCTGCCTCTGAGCCACACTTCTCCACTAAATAAGAAGTGTGTACCAAATCACTAACTGGCAAATAATCAATAGACACGTGATTTATAAAAACAGAGGAACATAAATATAATTGTAACGGTATAGAGAAAAGTTGTAGTTTTTTAATTTTATTTCTGAGAGAATGTACATGAAAGAATGGTTTTGCCATTCCTTCGTTATCTACATTTACCCGAGTAATGAGGGAATTAGGAGTTCTAAGATTCTGGACAGAGGATTTGTCATCTCTTCTAGGAAGCATGAGCAGTACATTTGAGACTCACCAATGAGCTCAAAGAGTGAAAAAATACAGTTTCACCATGTCAGAAGTAACACAATGAATCTCAGAGTAAACATGTACATAAAGCTATAACCTCCAAACAAATCTGTACTTAGTTCAAATGATCACAGAGACCACAGTTCACAGCACACAATACGCTGAACAAAAGAAATGGAAAGTGGTAATCTACAGTGCAACCACTGAAAGTGATGCAAGATCTCAAATAATCTATGAAGGGATGCAGATGATGTTTAATAACGTACACAGAAGCAGAATTCCTACAAAGCGTTTCAGTGAGGAGGGTGTATACCTTTGTGTCAGATGCACTCTTCCTGGGCTCTTCTATTTTTCCGTCTTGTTTGCCGCTGTGAGTTATGTTTTAAGCAGATAATGCTTTCATGCTGTACTTCTTCACGGAATGGCTGCAAGACCATTACTACTACTTGCCTGCACGTGACGTAATTCGCTAATAATCAGGCACTGAAGAGCAAATAGTGTCATGTTTTATTACCTCGCCCAGTTCAAACAACTGAGTGCTGAACAAGTTGGCAAGGTTATTACTGAGGATATCACAACACCTCTCTCTCTTGTCCGTTTTAGATTTCTCACATACAATATACTTTTAAATAAAGCACGGCACAGGTGCCACAAAATGGAATGCATAATAGGATCGATTGAGCTGTGTGTGTACGCAAATATCAAAGACAGAATGGTGGTTATGTAATGAGGAGTTTAAAACCGGCAGGGTGCCTAAGCATCAACGGCAACGAACGCAAGGACAGTGGCCTTCTGGCCACCAGTGAAGTGCTCAAGCGACAGCTGGCAGTACTCCGACCTCATATGAGAGCGCATGCAATCTACTCACTGAGCAGCGAAAAATGTAATACAAAAACAGTCCTCGCTCCACAAACACAAAGTAAAATACAAAGATTCTACAGCAGAAAACGAACTGGCTTTCAATCGTTGAAGAAGAATTACATGGTATAAAATGCTATTCCCTCTAGGAAATTACTGGTAGATGGTTAACATCAACAAGAGCATTACAGTGACTGATTACCTCTTCCTTGGGAAGCTCCATTTTTATCGAACGCTTCATTTGTAAGAGCGTGCTTTTAGCTAAAGAGAATTAAGAATAAAAAGTTGGCAATTGACGGTAAAGATGCTATTTTTAAATCGCCTTATATTGACAAATAAAGGAATGAATTGCAAGATGTGAACGCTGTAAAAGCAAAGGTGTTCTGAACTGCTGCGGGGGCTGTCTTCGTAAAGACAGGCTTCCACAACCCAGGGGGGTGCCCAGACATTCTTCCGCAGCGGCCGTCATTCAGCTCTCGGAGGCATCCACGGTGCAACCTTTCGTTCCTCCCTGAAATGTCAGATTTGGTCGGCTGCTCAAGCTGACAGTTCGATCCACACCGTGGTGCTGAACACAAATCTCGCCACCCCTCAAATTAATCGCTAACTAAAAGTTAAGTGTAACAGCGAAGAAGGGAAAACAAGAAATCTGATAGGATGTCACCAAGAGTGCAGAGTGCGGACCTGACAAACCCTGCTCAAAGGTCACAGCGGTTTAAATCCAAGCTGGGTGAGGGAAACAATGAGCTCTGATATATTTCAGCAATCAGCAGACGCTATTTATAAATCTGGTCTAAAATGCAGAGATAAGGTAAAGATAATGGCGCCCTGAAGGCTGCGCTTGATGCCCAACCTTCCAACGAGGAAACGACTGGAAGTTGTGGAAGTTGATAAAAAAAAAGTAATTCTTTATTGTCCATTTCATTCTAAAAGTCACATTACCCAGAGAGCTCCAGTTAGAGAATGTCAATTTGACTGCAGTAATAACACGATTAGATAATCGAGTTACCGCAATCAATAGTCGTGATATTATTGAAAAGTTAGCTTGAAGGGAAAGTAACATGGAGCAACAATTCTTCGTGTTCTTCTGCATTCGAAGGTGCAAAGCTAATAACTGTCTGTTGCCGTTTCTAACATACAGGGAAGTGACATGGCTGCATTCCTGAGCTGTTGATACGAAGCTCCGGTCAACGGAGAGTCCAACAATAAGTAAGTAAAGGGCTTATAAAGCGCACGAATGCCGAGGCGTCTTAACGGTAAAGGGCTTTCAGACTCCGAAAGTGCCTTTGGATCGTACAAGTGATAGGAATGCGCTATACAAATGCAATCAATACTACATTTATTCAAATAGAAAAATAGTGGTAAGCACGAATAAAACCAAGTGTTGCATATGCAGCACAGTTTATTACACTTTTGCCCATCTCTAAACAAGAGCCCATTGGGGACTTGAGGCATACGTAACCAGCAGAAAGAAGGTAAAATATCAGCCTGCCATAAATTGTTATTGCATTTATATAGCGCTTAATACCGCTGACGAGGTGTCAAAGCGCGTTTCAGCAAGGAGCACGCTACTCCGGAACCCAAAAAGGATTCGTATAGGGAATTATGAATTAATTTGAGTGGTGGACACGTGTGTCTGTTATTTAGTTTGAAAAGGATAGTGGAGGGTTAGACGAGAGAAGGGTCTAGAAAGTGTTTATTTGAAGATCACAGCAGGAGGTGGTTTGCTGTATATTTATGTTTGAGTATGGTGGTTATGTGGGGAAGAGCCAATTCTTGTGTAGTGTTCTGAAGATAAGGTGGTTATCCGTGGATATTATGTTGGGGGGGTGTTTAAAGAGTTCCATAGTTTGTTTGCTTGAACAGAGAAGGATGGGCCACCTGTTTTTTCCCTAGATGGTGGGATTTTCAGGCAAAGTGCCAATCTAGAGGGAAGGATCCTTTGTTGAATGTATTTGGTGATTTTATTCCTAAAGAGTGACCCTGTTCCATGTATCGCTTTGTGGGTGATACAAAGCAGCTTGAATGTGGATCTTCAGGCAACCGCTAACCAATGTGGGGCCTTCAAGCCAGGGAAAATGTGCGCTTGTGGCTTTATATGCAAGAGATGTCTGGCAATAGAGTTCTGAATCTATTGTAGTCTTTTCATAGTTGTTAAAGATGCTCAGTGGTAGAAGCTATTTGCGTAATCTAGTTTAGACAGAAAAAGCGAGATAATAGCCTGGACTTGTGTGCAAATTTTCAGGTGTGGGGAAGATGCATCTCAGATTTGTTATAGAATTTAAGCTGGATCTTGCTAGTTTGTCACTTGGGCATTCATTGATAGCTTGGAGTCCATGGCAAGGTTTCTTACTTCCTTAGATACTTTAGGCGGTGTTCCCAGATCATCAGGCCAGGTGGTGAGTGGGTCATAATTTTTCTAATCGCCACACGAGTATTTCCGTTTTGGAAGTATTCAATTTGAGATGGCTCCATGTCATCCACTGATCAACGGCTCTGAAATAACTGAGAATTTGTCAGTTTCCATGTCTTTGGGACTTTCCAGTTTAAGGAGTATTTGTGTGTCGTTTGCATAGTTATAGCATGTGAGGTGAAATTCACTGATCAATGCTGGCAATGACTTCATGTAGCTGTTGAAAAGCATGAGTGAGATGGTAGAGCCTAGAGGGCTCTCCTACTTTTGTGAAGTAAGTTTGTATGAGAAAGGGGGAGGGTATGGATGACATTTGTTCTGTTTTGAAGGTAGGATGTGATCCAGACGAGGGCAGTCCGCTCTATGCCAGCTTCATAGACTATGCCCAGGAAAGGTCTATTTGCAATCAGTCTGTAAATGTTGGGGTTAACAAATTCCTACATCCCAGTCAATCGGGCTTCTGACCTCACTTTAGCACTGAGACAGCGCTCCTGGTAGAGGTGCAGCATGTCAAAAGTGCCATTGACAAGGGAGGCAAGTTTATTCTGATCATGTTGGACCGAATAGCTGCTTTCAACATATTTCCCCATTTACAACTACTCTTAACGCTTTCTGGCGACAGGGATCAGAAACACAGCCCTGAAATGGCGTACCTCTTTTCTAAGACATCAAAGCCAAGAATTATGGCTACCCCCATTTTTTGTGCAAGCTAGAACTCTCATTGTGGGTGTACCCCAAGTATCTGCCCTAAGCCCGACTCTGTTCAATATTTATCTTAAGCCTTTAGCAAGATCAGTTGAGTCAATGGGCACAAAAGTAAATTCATATGCAGATTATTTGCAGTTTCTCTTATCCTGGGGTAGGGGAGAGGAGCTGGACGGAGAGTTCATCTTGAAATTTCTTGCTAAGGTGTTTCAGTGCTCGGCCCGGTACCAAATGAATTGCAACCCGAATAAAAAGGAGATTGTGATCTTTGGAGATGCCCCTCCTAACTTTCTAAGAACCTGCTGGCTTAAGGTTGCACCACAGCCCAACCCTCCAGAATTCCATAAGGAATCTAGGCATCGAATTTGACCACACCCTCTCCTTCCAACCGCAGATACATGTACTAATTTGCTCATGTTTCAGCACTCACTCTTCCATGCTGAAAAGATTACTACCTTTCTTGTCTGAGTCAGCCATCAAAAAGGTTATCCAGGCTCTGATCACGATGAGACTGGTTTATGGGAATGCCTTTAACCTCAGAGTCACTGAGTACCTTCTTAGCAAATTACAGGTGGTGCAGAGCTCGGCAGCCAGACTTTTACTCAAACTCCCACCTAGGACTCACATGTCCGCCCATCTGCAGGCCCTTCATTGGCTTCCTGCAAAAAAGAGGGTGCATTTTAGGGCCATGGTATTAGTGCATAAGGCCTTGCATTACTCTAGGGTTGGCTATCTCAGAGAGAAGATTCATGAAAAGACTCCAACTTGCACACTGCGATCTTCCTCCGCATACCTGTCCTTTGCTTAACCAGCGAGCTCCCGCTTTAAAAAATAAACTGAAAATCTGGTTTTTCACACAGTCTGACTAGGTTATAAATTGATGCCTGAGTGCCGGGACACTCCCAGAGCAGCACACATTTTTTATAACATAATTGGTTCCAGGTTTGTGGCATATGTATGACTTTTTTAGGTCTTTTGAAAATATTCCAGCAGTTAAGGAAATGTTGATAATTCTTCTTACTGGTGTGGCAACAGAGATAGAAGAATTTTCTTGAAGGTTTGTGGTTGACATGGGCCGGAAGAGCTGCCGGTAGGCCTGTTTGCTTTAACCCCTTGCGTGCGGCCGCGATTCTGCGCCTATGCGTCGCTTTTAAAGAGTGGGTGGGTTCATGGCGCCCCCCAGCCGTCATCAGCACACGAGCACCGAGCTGCATGACGGGCGGGGGCCGCCATCAGCACGCAAGGGGTTAACTAGAATAAGTGAATAAATGAATGGTCTGATATTTGTTGGAAGGAATGCAGAGGCTGGGTTAGCCTACTCTCTGAGGGAGTTTTTGGACAGGGTAGGTGCTGGTGGCTTTTCTTTGTTTTAAATAAGAGTCTAACATATCTGCTTTTATTGTGTAACGATTTGCCAGTTTCTCTGAATTCTTGAACAATGGGATGAGCTCCTTCTAAGCAATTTGGTTTACGAAATGCATAGACAATTTTATATAGTTCTTTATTTACACATTTAGCATATTGAATTCTGTCAGTATAGAATCTTTTCTTAGGTTTTTTGATTACAGACTTGTACAATCGGTTAAGTTTCTGTAGGTGAACTTTGTCATGATTGGTGCTTGTTTTGAGCTAGGAGAGTTGCAGCTTTCTAATTTGCCATTTTCTTTCTTTTAGATCTGTTTTCTACAAGATGCTGGTTTCCTTTTATTCTGTTGTGTTGTTCTTAGTGGTAGTAGGATATCAAAAGTTTCCCGTAGCCCCTCAATTTTTGAGATCTGTATTGGATGTTAGTTGTGTTTCCAAGTGTTCAAAACTGAGTTTGTTCCATGGTCGATGCATGTAAGGCTGTTTTAGGTGTGTTGCTTTGTGTTATGTTGGAAAGCAAGCAAATGGTGGTCTGACCATGTGACTGGAGTAATCGGTTGAGAGGCAACTATTTCTGGATTTGCTAAAATGACTTCTAGGATGTGTCCCACAATGTGTGGGTTTGTGGATGATCTGTTGTGGGTTTAGTGTGTCTAGGCCAGTGATGATTGTTTTTGGAAGAGGCATATTTTGTTTCTCAAACCAAATGTTTAGGTTGCCACTAATGCATAGGTTGGAGTGTAGTCTCATCAGGTTTGAAACTGTGTCTAGGAATGTTGCATTGCTAGGTGGAGGTTTGTAAAGGAGTAGAAGGTTACAGGAGGAAGATGGTGTAGGGTTGCACCTGGTGAAGAGGGCTTCACAACCTTGTATGGAGACGTCAGATTTAGTGATATTTAATGGTTGCTTGAAGACAATAGTTAGGACACTTCCTCTTATGCTTATATGATTTTGTGTGATAGTTTGATAGCCCAGAGGGACAGCTTCATGCAACACTAGAGCTATGTCCTCTCCCAACAATGATTCATTTATGAAGAGTAAGTCAGGTTGTGCGTCAGTAAGGTCATAGATGTGATGCTCGTTTTTGACAATGATCAAGCATGCATTAGTAGGCAGCTTAGAGAATTTCTTTTGTTGATGGTATGACTTTGTTTTGTAGAAGAGCTAGCAGTTATGTCCTTTGGGCTGGTATTAGCTGTGTGAGGATAGCAACAGTGCAGTTCTCTGGTATCATATTCCTTGTCCAGCAGTCTAAGATGGCATTTTGATGGGTCTGCCTGTGTAAGTGGTGGTTCAGAGTGAGTTGGTGAGCAGCGTTATTTTTGTAGAGTAGCCTGGCTGCGCAGTAGACATGGAGATGCGAAGTTGTGAAGACTGGCATTTGGTTTGCTTGTGTCTGTTTAGGGTTGAAGGTGTAAGAGTTAAGGGTGGTGGTGCAGCATGTGGGTCATGTTTTAAGTGTCCAATGCATAAGAGGTGGTTACAAAGAGAGTTGCTGTGTTGCTGTATATGTGTTAGGTGTGGGGGAAGAGAGAAAGCTTGGCAGAAGAGTTGGTTCAGGGTGTGTAGCCACAAGGGTGGTAGTGGGAGTATGGTTCCGGTGTGTGACGGAAAGTATTATGGGGTAGTGTGTTTGTGAGATTTTGTTGTGCTGGAGTGTGTTATGTTTTAAGTAGTAGTTAGAGGAGAGGATATATTTGTTTTCTGTGAAGGACTTGTATGTAAAGTATTGTTGGTGAGTGGAAGCTGGAAGGCAACAAAGGGATTGGTGATGTGTTTTGGAAAAGAATGTATGTGGGAGTGGAGATGGACAAGAGTTAGGAGTATTTGATTTGATTGCTGGAAGAGGTAATTTGAGAGGCGAAGTGGAGAATAAGGGTTGTGTGGTCGTGTTTTTTCGGTAAAAAAGGAGTTTTCGTGGATGTAAAAATGGAAGGTTGAGTATAGGTTTGGTACTGACAGAAAGGCATCTGTTTGGAGTAATTAGAGGGTAGAGCTGGTGCTTTGTATGAGGCAGAGAGTGGGTGTCTGGATGGGATATTTTGTGTGGAGTGGATTTGGGTTGCGTTGGTAATGAGTAGATTGGTTAGTGGTAAAGGATAGAGTGATGTTTTGTGTTTGAGTGAATGTGCCACTGTGTTGTAGTTGGGGTAGAAGGGTTTATAGGGGTGCTTTGTGGGGTTTTGTGTTGGGTGTTGAGCAATTGAAATGTGTGTACGTTGGTTTGTGGTAAATATGTGGAGTGCATTTGCTGTGAGTGGGTTAATATGTTTGTGGACTTGGATGGGTTAAGGTGGGTGCTGGTGAATGGGGGAAAAAGGGAAGCATCTCTGGGCCTAGTCCTAAACATGCAACTGCCCTTGTCCTCCCGCCCTTAGCCTCAACACCCAGGTTGTGGTGCCCTGAGCCCTAAGGTTAAATAGACCTAGAGATTAAGTGACCCCCCTTCAGCCAATGGGAACTATAGCCCTAACCAATCCATAATCCTAACCAAACTATAGCCCTAACCAATCCATAGCCCTGACCAATCACAAAACTAGCCTTTAACCCTAGGACCAATAGGAAACGAAGCCCTTAAAGCCAACCACAGGCCTGGTCCTCGCAGCCAAGCAGAGACCAAATCCTAAGTCCAATTAAAACTCTAGCCTCAGGAACCAATCAGAACCCAAGACCTATCATCTAACCAGAACACTAACCCTAAGCTGCATGCCCAATAGAAACCCTAGCCTCATGCAACAATAAGAACCCCAGACTCAGTGGATTGGTGTGGCTCACTGGTAGTGGAGTGGTAGTGGAGTGGTGTGGCTCACTGGTTAGAGGCGGCAGACCCATAAGCAGAGAACGGGCCGGGACTAGGGTTCAATTCCCGACGCGGCAGGGTCGTGGACCAGGGTCAAAACGGACTCTGTAATTCTCGCCTCGGTGCCTACTCTAACCAGGGAACACACTCGGCAACTCTGGGCATTAAGCTTGCCTCATCTCTACAACGGCCCCCCACAGACGCCGGGGATGCCTGGATTCACCTTGGAGATACCCAGAAAGGGACCATCTCACAGGGAAAACCAAGACGGGTTCCCCAGCGGTCTTCAGCGCCAGGATACTCCATGGAGTCGCAGTGCGCTTTACAAGTACACCCACATTTACATATCAGGCACTTAAAACCCCAACCCTAAGCCACAAATCCAATAGAAACTATAGATATTGGAACCAATCAGAGCACAGACATAACAACCAGTAGTAAACTTTAATAAGAATAAGGGGCACGTGAGCTTAAGTTCAGGCTGTGGAGCTGGAGGCTAGGAGGTGCTTCTTAATTTCAGAATCTCCCTGGAGACAAGCAGGCTCAATCCACACTCTAGAGGTTCTATTCAAATCTCTGCAGGTAAGGGCCAAATCTAAACCACTAACAATACTGCTTTTACCACATTTGAACAACTCACACTCCTAGCCAAAAACTACTGCTACATACACTTTCCAAACACAGTTTAAAGCCTAAGAGCAGAGTTCTTCAGTCTCAAAGCACACTCTGCTTAACCTCTGAGGTGTATTTTGACTTTTTCACTTGCAAAGACAACAAGCATTTGCAATGCAATAGGTCTCGTATTAGGAAAGTTTGAGCTATTGGTATTGTAAATGACAAATGTTTTATTTAGGTTTTGTTTTTGAAAATAGCGAAATTAATAGCTTTGTCATTTACCATGCCAATAGTTATAACTTTAGCAAATGTGACACCTATAGCATTTGTAATGCAATATGTGTTGTATTTACGTGACTTACATGTATTGATATTACAAATAATGGTTTTTAATTTTTTTTAATAATTAATACTTAAATAAAAGTTATTGTAATTTATAATGGCAATAGCTTAAACTTTGGTAAAAAACATTTGTGAAGAGTATGTTCAGTGTATTTTATTGTGATGAAAATCCAAGAACATATGTCAAATATTAACATCTTTTTGTTACATTTGTAATAAAGCTTGAAACATTGAGATAACATATTTGAACCAGTTGTTGTTGAATGGTTGCACAGATTGATGCTGTGGTGGAGCTCAGTGATGTTGTGGTGCCACAGAGTGATGCTGTAGTGATGCTGTATGCTATGCTATGTTTTGTTTTGCTATGCTGTTTTGTTATGCTATGCTATGCTTTGTTATGCTATGCTATGCTATGCTATGCTATGTTTTGTTATGCTATGTTATGCTATGTTATGCTATGCTATGTTTTCTCTGCTATGCTTTGTTATGCTATGCTTTGTTGTGTTTTGTTATGTTATGCTTTGTTTTGCTAGGCTATGCTTTGTTATGCTATACTATGTTTTGTTATGCTATGCTATGTTTTGCTCTGCTATGTTTTGTTATGCTATGCTATGTTTTGCTAGGCTATGTTTTGCTAGGCTATGTTTTGCTAGGCTATGCTTTGTTATGCTATGCTATGTTTTGTTATGCTATGCTATGTTTTGCTCTGCTATGCTTTGTTCTGCTATGCTTTGTTCTGCTATGCTTTGTTATGCTATGCTATGTTGTGTTTTATTATGCTATGCTATGTTTTGTTATGCTATGCTATGTTTTGTTGTGTTGGTATGCTATGCTGTGTTTTGCTATGCTATTATGTTTTGTTATGTTTTGTTCAGCCATGCTATGTTTTGTTATGTTATGCTTTGTTTTGCTATCCGAAGCTTTGTTTTGTTATGCTATGCTATGTTTAGTTTTGCTATCCTATGCTTTGTTTTATTACGCTATGCTATGTTTTGTTGTGTTTTGTTATGCTATGCTATGTTTTGTTGTGTTTTGCTAGGCTATGCTTTGTTATGCTATGCTATGTTTTGTTATGCTATGCTATGTTTTGCTCTGCTATGCTTTGTTCTGCTATGCTTTGTTATGCTATGCTTTGTTATGCTATGTTATGAATTTGAATTTTAAAATATTTATAGAGCGCACTTATACCAAAATCGGTTTCATGGCGCTAGATGGCAGAAAACCAGTGGGTGCGGAGGAAGGGTTATAAAGCTACAGATCTGGAGAACAAGAATGTTTTAAGATGTTTGCGAAATTCCAGGTAGGAAGATGACGACCTGAGAGTAAATGGAAGTGAGTTCCAGAAGGAGGGAGCCAGCACTGCAAATCTGGCCCCACCGGACTTCTGTTTTCTGAAACGAGGGACTGACAGAAAAGCCAAATGAGTGGAACGGAGTTCTCGGGAAGGAAGGTAAGGGGAAATGGCTTCACACAGGAAGACGGGAGCGGTCCCTGATCTGGCCTGGTAGGTGATACACCCAAGCTTAAAAAGGGCCCTCTCCCTCACTGGGAGCCAATGGAGAGATTGCAACAGAGGGGTCGTATGATTAAACCTGGGGAGACCGTAGATCAGGCGGGCCGCCTGATTCTGAATCTGTTGAAGCCGGCGGAGCAGATAAGCCGGCGCACCATTGTAGATGACGTTCCCATAGTCAAGGCGCGAAAGCACCATGGCCATGAGAATGAGCTTGAGTGCAGCAGTTGAGAAGAAGCGGGCAACCCTTCGAATAATCCGCAGAGAGAAAAAACAAGCAGATACAACTGCATTGATCTGCGTATGAAGGGTAAGCATGGGATTAATGAAAATACCCAAGGTTTTTACCTTGGAAACAGGAAGAGGGGAAGGGCCAAGGGTAGAGGGCCAGAAGGAAGGAGACCAGGGACTGCAACCACCCCCCGTCAGGACCAACTCGGTTATGCTATGCTATGTTGTGTTTTATTATGCTTTGCTTTGTTTTGCTATGCTATGTTTTGTTATGCTATGCTATGTTTTGCTGTGTTTGGTATGCTATGCTGTGTTTTGCTATGCTATTATATGTTTTGTTATGTTTTGTTAAGCCATGCTATGTTTTGTTGTGTTGTGTTTTGCTAGGCTATGCTTTGTTATGATATGTTTTGTTATGCTATGCTTTGTTATGCTAAGCTTTGTTTTGGTATGCTAGGTTTGGTTATGCTATGCTTTGTTATGCTATGTTTTGTTATGCTATGCTAAGCTTTGTTTTGTTACGCTATGCTATGTTGTGTTTTGTTATGCTCGGACTGCACGCAATGACACACAAAGAATGCAAAGATTGTCTCACACAAAGAACGCAAAAGTGCATATATTCAGTCCAGACTAGAAAAAGAGAAACTCTAAAGGAACTGTGAGTAGTGATTGTGAAACACACAGGGTAAGAAGCCATACATGCTGCTTATTTATCGTGTACAACTAACAACCATTGACAAAGTCAATTGTCCTGACTTCTTGTAGGTGTGATATTACTTGCTGTATCATATATCTGGATACAAAGAAAGAATCAGCAAAATAAAAGTCGGACGGCACACTATGCGAGCAACAGATTTTTAGATTACATGTTCAAGCCACGCCTTTAATTACATTCACCACGCCCCTTTGAGAGACCCCACCCAGTTTTTCATCCCACTTAAAGCCCTGAGTAATATGATGATTCTTGTCGCACTTTGAGCCAAAAGGCTGTGGAAGAAACACAAATTATGTTAAAGCCTAAAAGGGAGAAAATGTTTTAGTGGAGACAAAAATCTGGTGGTAGTAAGAAATGACGTAGAAGCACTGGCAGAGCTGATCAGTACAGCAGAGTCTAAATTGTGGAAACTGGCCCCCATAGTCATCGGGTGTTATTTCCAGGATCGAAAAAGCTACAGGCAGAACATATTCACTGGAAAAGGTTAATTTCCTGCAAAATTGTTGCACTGAGCATACAGTTTGTATACAAATCAGTTTTGTAAGCGAGCGTTCAAATGCGGACAACAGAGGATAACCATTCCATGATAATTGTGTTGCATTTCACACATCTAAAAAAAAGATAACTCTAGTCGAAAGGTAAATGCAAATATCACACCGCGCAACCTACCTACAAGAGTGTCACACGACTCTAAAGTTGGTGAAAGAAAAGCTAATTTGTGAAACAAAAAGGAAGGAAAACAGTGGAACAGAAACAATGAGATGGTATGCATAATTAATAATGCTGTTCGAATTATTAAGGAAAGCTGCATACAATGAACAAGAATAAAAGCACTTCTACTGGATGAGCTTCTAAAGAGTTGTTGCTACAGCGATGTACTAAGCAAACATTGCCGACTCTAGATCAACTACAAATACGTTGTAGGAAAAAAAAATATGTCTTCAGAGGAGGGCTGATTCTGCAGAGCGCGTGAAGTGGCAAGCTCTGGCATTGCGCAGAGGGGGGCGGGGGAGAGCATTCCTTTGAAATCTGAAGCTCTCGGCATTGCTGTGGCGGGTCTGGTGCGATGATGCGAGGCCGCTCGGGGAGCAAATGGCAAGCTCGTGCACAGGCACATGCACTCTGTGTAATCCACCTGCCAAAGCCCCTTGGTCAGCTTTCGTGATCCACCTCTATATGTCTCGAGCTGCAATGCGCTTGCACATTGGGAGGTCGAGACCTAAAAAGGGCCCACTTACACGCATCTGGGCACTCTTAAAGGGTCAAGGACACATTAGCCTCTACCCCTCACATGCAAATGCATACTCAGTCTGCCGACCAAATCCCTTGCGGGAGATTTGGTTTCAGTGCTTAATTAAGAGATGATTTCTGAACCTTGTTCACCGGCATCGTGTAAAACGTAAATCACAAATGAGTAGGATTAAATGGCAGAGGACTCCCACAACAAGGACTATCATTTCTCTATCTGTATGCAGGGTGTTTTACGAAACTGCATAATTACAAGAATAATTAGTAGTACAGATGCACGTTGTTGCCACATGATGTTTACAGAGCAAGGCTCCACACGCCCACACTCTCTGCGAGCATAGTGCAGGCTATGATTTGGAAAGTGCAGCATCACGGACGGGTGCCACGCTTCATGTTAATTTGTCAAACATTTCTTCCTAAGAGAGAAGGCCGTGGACAGTGAGTAGGCCTCTGAGGGGTGCACAGTACTCCACACTTGCTACAAGGCCCTAAATATGCTCTTATTCAGTAGCACTGCCACACAGGCCACAGCACAATAAAAACTAGTTCAGTACGTAGAGTGGTCAACTATGAATGCTTTCCCCGTTATTAAACTAGCAACATACAAAATGGACTGCCATTCAGGCACAGGAAAAGGTCAGCAGGTTGGATACATCAGCTTCTTTTTAGGCAAGTTGTATGAGGAATTCTCGGCACCTCCTCTGTCAGGAAGATGGCTCAGTGAGTTACGTGCATGCTGCTGATAATCGCATACACCCTTGAGAGCTCACTTTCTTATCTGCATGTTCATGATGTACTGTCACGGAAAACTAATAGCTCATTGTAATGTGCCGGATGATTGTGTATTGGAGTGTTGCAATACGAACTATTTTGCCCCATTAAAAAAAATATAAATTTCCGGAGCATCGCCTGAAATTGCCCTGGAGATAGTCGCAGGCTGCCTCGGATGTGTTTGTGTGCACTCCGTGACTCCCAGCATTTACAGCACGGGAAACAAGCTACGTTTTATTTACAAGAAGCGGGAGTCATATTGCGCGCGCCAGCTAGATGACACAGATCTGCCTTAAACGCAGTGTGTTGGAGAAGAAGAAAGCGCCTCGTCCGGACTCGGCTATGCGCTTTCAAAGAGAAAACAACTCTGCCTCTGAACGCCTAGAGCGACGAAATTAAACTACCTCTGCGAGATGCTCTCCGTGGTCACTTCCAATATCTTTTCTTCAGCAAGAATAAACTAGAAAAAAAACAAGTCACAGCATCGAATTCACATAGGAAGTGCCATGAATTGATCTCGGAGCGGGGTGGGGAGACATGAAACAAGCATTGGCGGCCGCAAAAAAACGGCCGCGAAATGAAGAAACAAGTTTAAAACAAGCAGCAATATCGAGAGGTGGTGGGGGCAGGGTTAATGGTAGGGAGAGAAGGCACAGGCTGGACAGGCTGTGATCTGGACACTTTGATGTGGTGTGCGAGGCGGGCAGAAAGGACGGCCGTAGGAGGTGGGAGGAGAAGTATGGAGAGTGGTGCAGGCGGGGGCGTGGAGCAAACCCTTTGAAGAGCGTTTGGCTGCCAGGGGGGCGGAGAAGTAGATTGCCTTCAAGGCAGGAGGCAGGCAGAAGGCTCGGGCAAGCTCGTGCATGAGAGCACATGCACTCGTCAAAATCCGGATCGTAAAAAGTCAGCTTTGTGGATGGGCGGCAATAGGTCTCTCTACGAGACCTAAAAAGGGAGCTGGCGGTGGATTGCTTTCGCACAGGTCTTAGCACCGTATAGGGGGAAACTTGAACGGACATTTAATCAGTCACAGGCAGGTGAAACAGCAGTTTTTAAACTACAAAGCCCATAAACCAGCAGGTACATTTATGAAGTCAAGGGCAGGTAAAACAGTAGATTTTAAACTAAATAGCCCACCAATCAACAGGTAAATTTAAGCAGTGATGGGTAGAAAAAAGCACTTTTAAAGTGTCAGGAATGAACAGCAAACGTCTGTCTTCTTAACACATTCTGGTCTTTTGTTCACTGGATGTTAGGCACAGTACGTGTGACTTATGTAATAAATCCTAAATATAAAGTGATCAAGGCCAATGTATTAAGTAATGTACACTGCATACACACAAACTACATTATTTGCAAGACTCAAAAGCTTACTTTTTAGGTTGAAGCTCACCCGACAGCACAGCTGTCTAGTAACAAATGCATACTGTGGGCATGCTGAAAGCTTACCTCAGAATGCATTCCGCCTATTGCTTACTACTGGCTTTGTATTTTGTCACTCACGTGTGCTTGTTTTCGATTCACTGGCTTTGTTTTAGCCCTGCCACCCTGTCTTCGTCCTTCCCAAGGAGCATAGCTTGTTCACCACCGCTCGTATATGCTCCTCCTATATGCTCCTCCTATTATTCCAAGAGTGCTAGCTATTTTGGTACTATCTTTTGCGTAAAGCATTTTATAAGAGGGCATGTTTTTCCCAGTTGCCTCCCTTGTGTGCTTCTCTGCCAACCCAGTTATTGGGAAACAAGGGAACCCGAAGGTAATGCAGTAGGGACCTTGGGCGTTAGCTTATTACAGAAAACAGTGGACCCTAGTATTTGAGAGATCAGGGTAAGAATAGGCATACACTAAATAGTTGGTATGTCCTTTGTCCAGCCGGACAGGAATTTATTTTGAGAAATGCAAACAATGGCAATGAATCAGACGTAATGTCAAGGGGGCACAGCCCGTGACCCACTAGGAACAAGACAAAACAACAGATTTCAGGCAAGAGCGAACAAGGCAGTCTGTGTACTAGTAGTCAGTGTACAGACTTGATTGCATGAAGGTACCATTGTACAGAGCATTGAGAGCGTTTTAGGAACATATGGTACTAATGTGTCGAGACGTTTCAATGCCAGACCTCAGATACATGGCATCATCTTCAGGACAAGTATATAAATCATGATTGTCTTGAATAATATATATAATTGCCTTTCATACTACATTCATTTAAAACAAAATCAGAGCAATTAAGACAAAATGGAGGGAAGGGGGAAGAAAAAGAGGAAAAACAACACATTGTGATTATACTGCTAGGCATGTGTTGAAAGTTACCACTATTGGTGACATGAAGGCATTTTTCATGATCATACCGAATATTACTCATGGTGGATGGCATAATCCTTTTGGCACAGTGACTTACTGGCATGGCTAGCATGCTCGTGCCCGACTCAAAACTATAGGGTTTCTGCGTGAAAATTTGGGAAACCGGCGTAGTGAGTGGCTGTTTAGTTATAACTTTCAAAGTGAGCACGGAGCCTGGTAAGACCGTGGAGCATTCAGATTTGTTTTACAAATGTTGGTGACTTTCAAACATCGCAATTGGCGCAGTGTATGTAGAGTTATAACTATCGGAGTGAGCACGGAGCCTGGTAGGACAGTGGAGCATTCAGAACTGTGTTTCAAGAGTTGGTGATTTTTAAACATCGCAATCGGCTCAGTGTATGTAGAGGCACATACGTAAGAAAGGTTGACACGGTGTCCAAGGAGTGCGTTTACATACATTCAGAATCGGCGTGGTGCGAGGAGTGATTTAAAAATAAGAAGATAGGAGAAATCTGCAGCATCTATGAGCTTATCACTGGTTTGAATTGGAGAAGTGACATAGTAACATACGGCGCAGTGCGAGGAGTGATTTAAAAGGGGCTTGTCACTGGTTATTTAAGATGAAAGAAGAGAAGTGACATAATGACATGCGTCGCGGTGTGTTGAGGTGGTTTGTTAGCAGATTGGCATATCGAGTTAGGTAAAGGGAGCACGGCGGAAATTACCATGGCAGAGTGACGGGGGCCGAGGATCCAGTCAGGAAAGCAAGTGTTTGCGGGAAGGAGAGCCTGCGGGGGTGATGGCGGGTCTGTGTTAATTCCTGCGTCTGTTATCGATGCCGTCTGAATCGCGGCTCCCTAAGGGGAAAAGAGACAAGACCAAGAAAATACTAAATGCTGGGTCATGGGGACAGTGAGAGGAGCGGGGGGCGGGTTACAGAATCTACTTACGGTTTAACTACCGAAAGCAGGATCGCTTTTTCAGGCGAGCAGCGCGGGGATCGCTGCCATGCTACTGAAAGCAGCCGGCTTAAGTGGAAGATGTCGCGTGGGAGAGAGGGTCGAAGAAATGGAAGAGGTACTCCGGCCCTGAATAAGGCGGCCATCTTGGAGTGGGGCATAGATAGGCAGATTGTGGCTTAATCCCTAAAGGCAATAGAGATAGGAAGTAAGAGTGATTTCTTCCTAGTACAGTTGCAACTAATTCCCTTAACAAAATTAAGGAGCATCAAGGTGGTGGCAATGCTGCCATGGAGTGGGGAGTGTGTGCCAAGAACCAAGTGGTGTGGTGACAAAAAGTGAAGTGCAGTGAGCATCGGGTAGCTTATGTACATATATACATACTTCATAATAGTCATTCATAATAGAGAACACCTTTTTTATAAAAAAAAGGGGGGGAAACAGGGAAAACATTTGGAGAACATAGGATTGACAGAGTAGTAGGAAGATTTGCAAATGGTGAGGATCAGAAAATTAAAGGAGGGATGTCCAGTCCTCAAGACGGTTCAGTCCATTGCGGATACTGTTGGTCCGCAGGATCCAATTTAATTCCTCCTTGTTCAATAGTTGAGACACATCCGCTCCTCACGGTGGGTGTTTGATCAAAGTGAGAATTGTCCATGTAAAGTCTCTCATTGTGTCCTTTTTCCTTGAAGTGCTCAACAAGAGGAGCATTTGCAGTGTTGCATCTTATCCTGCTACGGTGCTGTCCAATGCGAATATTGACTTTTTGGGTTGTATGGCCTACATAGATTTTCATACAGGGGCAAAAGATGGCATACACAACATTTGATGAGTTGCAATTAGCTAGGTGTTTTCTCTCAAATTTGTTTGTACCAAATGAAAATGTTTTTCCTTCAACAGTAGAATCACATGTTATACAATCGCCACATTTCACATGGCCGGTGAGAGTGGGGAGAACCCATGCATCAGAGTGTTACTTTAGTTGCGGGTTGCGGCAGCACTGCCCTTACTAGGTGGTCTTTGATATTCTTTGCTCTTTTGAAGGCGAACATGGGACGGTCTATCTGTAGTTCGCCTGCATTGAGTACTGGCCAATGTTTTAGTATACTTTTTCTTATTGCGTTTGACGCAGGGGAGAAGATTGTCACACATATGAGTCTGTCTTGGTGTTTCTTAGGTTTGGGTTCCAATAGAACCTCACGGGGGCAGTACCATGCTCGTTTTAGAGAACGGCGTACTAGTTTTCGAGGGTAGCTTCAATTACGGAGTTTGTTGCTGAGAGTTTTTGCTTCAGCAAAGTAATCTTCCTTGAAATAACAGTTCCTTCGGATACGAAAGAATTACAAGAATGGAAGGGAGTCTCTCAAGACACGAGGATGGTGGCTGCTGTAGTTGAGCAGGGTGTTATGCTCAGTGGGCTTACGGTGGAGACTGGTAGTCAAACGGCCATCAATGTGTTTAATTTCAAGATCAAGGAAAGGGATGGAGTCTTTACTCATAGAGAGTGTATATTTGAGCCCCCGCCAGTTGTTATTGAGCCAGTGCAGTAAGTGAGTCAGGGAGTCGCCAGAGTCTGTCGCAGCTAATTTCCAAGAGGGAATGAAGGCGATAAGCTCCTGGATGTCATCAAATTGCCTCAAGCTAAACTCCGATAAAACGGAGGTGATGACATTCGGGAGCTTGCAGCCGGCATGGTCCCCCCAGTGGTGGCCATCTGAGCTGGGCCCCCCACCCCAACCGGTAGTTAAGGTCCGCAATTTGGGAGTCACATTTGATAACAAGTTGACTTTCCTCCATCACGCCAACGCGGTGGTATCATCTGCCTTCTACATCTTAAAAAGAATTAAAAAAACTACTCCCCTACTTACCGCAATCCGCGGGTAAAACACTGATCAGCACTTTAGTGTTCTCAAGAACCGATTATTGTAACTCCCTTCTCCTGAATGCTCAGGAAAAGGTACTCAAAATTCAGACGGTGCAAAACGCCGCGGCTAGAATCCTATTATCCATCCCCAAATTCACCCCAACTTCCCCTTGCATCAAAGAGTTACACTAACTCCCCATCAGGAGTCGAATTAAATTTAAGGCTTTGTGCATAGCCTACAAAACTTTGAACAACCCTGGACCACGGTTCTTAAAAAAAGCCCTTTGTCCAGTGGAACAACTCAGGACCTTACGATCGTCCTCAGCCTATTTGCTAAAAGTCCCACGGACAAGAAAGGCTAACTGGGGAGACAGATGCTTTACCACTGCAACTGCCAAACTGTGGAATACACTACCACTCCACATTAAAACTGCCCCTACGCTACTCAAATTTAGAAAGAGCCTCAAAACATGGCTGTTTTCCTCCTAAATTCCCCCTATCGCATGAAGTGAGTTCTGGAACGTTAGCGCCGAGACACCCGTATGGGTATTTGCGCGCTTTAAAAATTGCACAAAATAAATAAATAAATAACATGAAAATGTCATCAATATATCGTTTCCACAGGGCAATGGCACTGTGGAAAGGATTGGAGGTATTCAGGATGCTACATGTTTCAATGTTTTCCATGTAAAGGATAGCTAGGTTGGGAGCAAAAATAGCTCCCATGGATGTCCCACGTACCTGGCCATAAAATTGGCTCTCAAATAGGAATAAATTCTTTGTCAGGCAGATTTCCAGAGGATGAACAGGGACGGGACATTGTGTGGGTGTGATCGTGTGTTGAGGACTCTCTCAATAACCCTTAATGACTTGAGTTGTGGAATGTTAGTGTAGAGGGATTCCACATCCAGCGTGCACATGGTGCTGGATGTGGAATCAAAAGGATGTTCTTCGATCATGTTTATCATGGACATGCTATCTTTTATGAAGCATTGGGTTTCAGGAACAAATTCTTTGACAAAAAAATGTATGTAATGTCCGAGGGGCTTCAATATGGAGCCGCGGCCAGAGACAACCAGGCAACCCGGGGGAGTTTCAGAGTTTTTGTGGATCTTAGGTAAGCAATAGATCACTGGTATTCTGGGAGCTTTAGTGTTGAGGAATTCATGTTCCTTTTTGGATAAGTACCCGGCTTCAAGCGCACCATTGGTGATGTCTAGGATCAGTTTTTGTATTTCTTTTGTGGGATTGTAGGGAAGTTTACAATAGTGGTCAGTATTACTGAGCAGGCGGAGGATTTAATTTCGGTAATTGTCTATTCCCTGGATCACAATTCCACCCCCTTTGTTATGTTATGTTATGTTAAAAATTACTTATTAAGCGCACGTACGCCCGTAGGCTTCATGGCGCTATCGGAGAGAAACATAACACTAGTAATTACTCTGACAGTGAGCCTGTTTAAGAAGCCAAATATTTTAACAGTAAGCCTGTTTAAAAAGCCAAGTCTTCAAAGAGCGTCTAAAAGTAAGAAGATCAGGGCTCTGTCTAACAGGCAGGGGAAGGGAATTCCAAAAGGTAGCTGCAAGGTGATCAATGCAGTTACCCCCCAACCGTTTTTTCTTAAAGGAGGGGACAGTCAGAAAGCTTTTATGCGCAGAGCGAAGGTTTAAATATGGGTTATACCTAGAAACAAGATTCCTAATACATTTTGGTCCAGTGTCCTGCAAGGCTTTGAAAATAATGCATCCAGTTTTGAACTCAGTTCTTTGTTTTACAGGTAGCCAATGTAATCTTTCCAAGCCGGGTCTGATGGACTGCCATTTAGATTGTTTGTCAGTAGGTTTTATGAAAAGGGAGGAGTTGTTTTTCAGTGAAGCAAGGGCATTTTTTTCGGTAATGGAGATGTTATAGGGTACAAATGATTTCTGATGTTCTATCGCTGTGAGATCATTTAGAAAAAAATTCTCGAAAGTGGGGATTTCAGGTGGGATCATTCCACCTGTAGGAGAAAACTTGGAAGGTGGTTTGAAAGGGGTGTTGGTGTGTTTAGTGGGTGAGGGATTCAAAAGGAAATAGCTAAGTAGCCTGACCTTTCTGAAGAGTCTCAGCAATTCAGTTTGGGCATCAAGATAGTTTGGGCAGATGGTGGGGACAAAGGAGAGCCCTTTGTTGAGCAATGACAGTTCCCCACTTGAGAGTTTGTGCTGGGTGAGGTTAAAAATGGGAAGTAGCGCATTTTCTTGCTCAGTATTATCACAGTGGTTGGCAGGGTCAATTACCCTCTGCTTTCCCCATTTCCTTTTGCTCCCCCACCCCATGTGCCAGCTGTGTTTGTTTTAAAGCACTCGCTCTATTCTCTTTGAAACACTGATATATTTCATGCTCCCACAAAAGATCATTAGAGGTGCTACTGTGAAATATGTTGAAGTCTATTCGTGTATTCAAGTTTGAAGAATCTGCTCTAAGAAGCACAACTCGTCCCTGCACAAACGTTCAAGCCTGTGTCATTCACTCGTCCCAGTCGTGCTCCGTGTTATTTCTTGCCCATGCCGTTCTCGCCTAGCCTGCACTTTTCTCTGTGTGCTCCGTCTCCCAACCAACCACTTTTCACCCCACAATACTCCCCAGTTTTTTGTTTGTTTTTTTAAAAGTGATTTTGCTTAAAATTTAAAAAAAGCACTTTTGGCGCGACTGTTTATTTACCAATCAATCTCGGATTGGTAAATAACAAAAATAATGTTTGCTTCATTTTGTAGGCATGAATATACTTGTTGGCATGCACTTACAAAATTATGCAGCAGACGTGTTATAAGGATTTTTAACCTTGCTGTATAGCAGGGGCGGTGCTGTACAACATGGAGAAATATCATTGGCAGAGCCAATAAGTCTCATAGGCAAGACCTATTGGCTATGCTAATGCTCATTTCATCTGCATCTCATTTAACTGCTGATGTGTACAAATTCAGGATTTTGGTGTAACAAAGCAAGTCCAGATTTTTCTGGAGAAAATGCGTTTGTCATTATACTACACTACATATTTTTCCTTTTTCTTTTCCATTCCCCCCCAAGTGTTTCAGAGTTATATTAAGCCCTTTGAAAGCAACCAATATTAAAGCGTGCCTATCGAATAGACCAGGCAATGTTGTTTGGGTGCCAGATGGGAACAGAGCTGTAGGGTGCTCTCAAAGTAGGTGTACAGCTTTGTTAAAAGCTGCAGTACTTCCCTGCCACACCATTTAGCTATTTTTCACAATCAAAACGTTCAACTTTCTAAATAATGTTTCCTGTAGGTATGGGCTACAAAATCCTTGTACACCTACACAAGGACAGTGGGGATAGAAAATCTAACTGTTAGCACAAAGATGGCCACAGCAGAGAATTGAACATTAGTGAAGGAAACAAACTGCAGCCTCCAATTTGAAAAGTGAAATAGAGGTATGGATGTGCTAAAGCGAATGATGTTGAGTAAGATTTAGTGAACTAAACCAAATGGACACTGTTGCCAATATGTTTTCTATTTAAAACACATAATGGATATATTTCAGAGACAGAAACGTTTTCATAACCATACAAACAATTATAAAGCAATGCCAATCTTCAGTGTCCCCGTGAAGCGGCAGGAGGCAGCATACTCACTAGCAGGTGCCTGTCCCTAATGAGCCCTGGAACGAGCAGACCAACAAGGGAGAACTGCAGTGCTGTTGGGAGAGCATTTTAAAAGGGACCGCCCAAAGGTTAGCCGTTCTAAAGAGGTGAGGACGATTCATCAATAGATGGGGTGCCTGCTGAGCTCTCCTACATAGAGCTCGGAGAGGTGAGGTGGTGCTTATGAGGAGAGCCAGCGAAGCTCCCTGCTTTATCCTCTTGGTAGCGGGCCAGTGGAGAAGATAATCTGGGAAGGAAGGTCATAGGGGACATGTGAACGTGTTCCCACTCCTACTGGATGAAGATCTGTTCACGAAATGACTAGGAGAAGTGTGTGCATTTGAGCCTTAGATGATGGTTTGCAGTGGGCTCTCGGTGAAGACTGCAAGTTTGGTACTCAACTAGAGCAGACTGCAAGTTTGGTACTCTACTAGAGCAGACTGCAAATTTGGTACTGAACTTGAAGGGAGGAAAAAATAGGGGGGAAAATGCACTGCTGCAACGCCTTTGAAAGATTTAAAAGAAAAACCCAAATGAGCTACACTTGCTTTTTTTTTGGACCATAGCCCTTCCCATGTCAGTTGGGGCGGGGGGGAGACAGGACAGGACACTCCCAGTAAACTTACTAGTCATTAATGGGTTTCAGAGTGGCGTGCTACTCACCAGAAAAGTGCTTTAACACCCATTAGGGGTAACAAGTGCTTTATGAATGCAAACCTTTCTTCCCCTTTTATCCCTCTGCTATCCTTCTCACTCCAAATAACTGACTAATATCCACCACTGAAATTACTTTCATATTTCACCGTATTAATTCACACTATCTTTTATGGGCTTCCGGAGTAGCGTGCTTCAACACCCCATCAGGGGTAACAAGCGATATATAAATACAAACCTTTTTTCCTCCTCTATCCTTCTGCTATCATTCCAAATCCAAATAACTAAACTAGCCACCACTTAAAAAGTACTTGCATGTTTTACTATACTAATTCAACACCAATCATCTATGGATCCCGGAGTAGCGTGCTACTTACCGAAAAATCGCTTTGACGCCTCGTCAGGGGTAGTAAGCGCTATATAAATGCAATTACAATACAGTACAATATCAGTCACTGACGAGTGTCGGGCCAGACAATGGTGCCTCCCAGATCCTGGAGGCTCTGTGTACTTCAGAGCACTCCAAGAAACACAATAAGAGTCACAACAATAGAAAACACCGTACTGGCAATGGATAAGCAACTGAATGCAGCAGAATCTGCGATACATAGAATGTCAGCAACAGTAGGTAAAGTAGAAATGGAAGAGTAGCAATTGACACAGAAAACAAAGCCCCAAGTGCCTTGGAGACTGAGCAATAAAAAAAGAAAATCAATGATCCCCCTGGAAACCCAGATTGAATATCAGGACGATATGGCCAAAGCTGTAAAAGTTCATTTGTTGGGGGGTTCCGGACTCGATGGATGGGTCACTTCTAGATGCCATACAGTGTTTTTTTTAGGTATTTAAGTCTTTCCCTCAAAAACACTTAAGCTGATGTCAGTTAATCATACAGTCTGCCAACAAGAAACCAAGGAAAGGAGTAACCTTTGGGGTGAATGACTGCTATTCTGGGAAACAGATGAAAGAGCCTCTAAGGGCGGCATCAGGAAAAAAAGAAGTACATTTGACTTACTAAAAAATCCTGATGTTTCCAGACTACAGCAGGTCCACACAGCAAAGACGGGACAGTTGCTAGAGATTAAAAGAACATTCTGGTCTTTAAAAACGGAGGCTACCTTATGGTACCCTGCCAAACTAAAGATTGTTTATTAGTGGAAAATACAGGTCTTTCCCTAAAGCTGACCCCAGTGAGTGCATTTCTGGATTCTGTCGGTGAGACCATCCATCCAAACTGATAATAGGGACTGTGGCGAACAGACACTAGGGTAGGTTTATTTTAAGGTGATCTCCTGCTATGAACTGTTATGTCCTAGATAATGGTATAGTACAATATCAGTTGTATTATCGTAAACGGTAAGATTGGTATTTTGAAGTCTGAGAAACATCCTGGAGACTTTATGCAACTTCTCTCTCCCTTCCTACCACCCAGTCTGTTTGCTACGAAAGGACACCAGGAATTTACATGATGGCATAGAAATGTGAGATGATTACAAGGTACTGGGAAGGTCTGTTCACGAGTTCTATTTGCGCAGAATAGAATAATTATTTAAACATGAAAAGCAATAAACATACCATTAAGTGGTTTCAAAGTTTGGAATAAGGTACAATATAGTTCACTAATATGATATGCACAATAAGAACAAAAATCAAATGCAAATTTCAAGATGCCAGTGATTCCTAATGCTACAGTCACCTGCCATTTACGTATCAAATACCTCAAAATATGTGGCTTCAAGCATATGTATTTATTTGGTTGGTCCTTTGGATCACCTCCATCCTAAGCTTTAAGACAACCACTGCACTCACAAGAAAACAAAGTGGCAACAAGGACTCGTTGGGAAAAACCCAGAAAGGTCATTCCTTCACTCCCCCCAAAATAGGGAGTAACATGGATTCAAGATGCAATGCCTACCACAGTTTGCTTTAAATAAATCAAAGAAGGGCTAAGAAAGATACCTTTGTGCTGCCACTAGGAGTAGGAAATCTGCAATAGCATTCATAAAAAGTACGAGACTATTCCATGCGTCTTTTAAACCTCTTTAGTGTCTGAAAGGCTGTCGTCTAATTTAATCTATGCCGGTGGGAAACCCCCACATTTCTAAAATTCCAACACTGTGCTAGACACCTCTTTTAAAACCAGCTCTAGTTGCAGAAAGGAATGTGTAGGACGACTCTATTAAAGCCAGTTCCTCTAATTCAACCTGGACTGGAGTAGGATGGAAGTGGTTGGTAGGAAATAGACAACTTTGTACTTGTGCCATAGGGCCTCAGCCACTACTGCATCCCGAAGTAAATGCTTATCCTTTTTTCACTGAATTCTTGAGGAAAAGCTAGGCGGAGCACTCAAGGCTGAGACTTCAGGAGGTTGCAACAGCTTTGGGAACATGAACATATAAAAACACACACAAATTAAATCTCCAGTTGTTGCAAGTGCATTTTAATAGAATGATGAATATTAACAAAAGGGTATAGTAGGCCACGCAAAACGTAAAATGATAATCAACTAAACAAACTAGGTTTCATCACCCTATGGAGCAGAGACGTTTCCCCCTGTGAACACATGGTGGTTACATAGCAATTACTGTGAGAGTCAACGAACAATCTTAATCTATGAGAGAAAGACCTGGAGTCCTCCACAAGCTGCACAATCCTTTGCTTCTTAGTTCATTTACTACTGCATTGCGTCTCAATGGAAAATGATGTCCGACAAAATTTAACACGTCAAAACTGTTATATGTCTACAATCTGTCTGAAGTTTCCTAGCTGTGGCAATACGGCTTATTTACTATAGTGCCTCAAAAGAGGGGACACCAATCATTGAGGCACACAAACTACGAGCCTTACATTTCACAGTTGTTCGAATGCACCTACTAACAACACAATGGCATAATGGCCACTGACCACTCAATCCGGTAGATTATGCAGTTAGGTGCAATACAGAAGTAGAACGTGTCAAACCACCTTTCGGTAAACCAACCACACAGCTCCTGGAGTTATGGATGTAGTATATTCATAGCGCCGGGACACCCCTCGGGGTAGCCGTGCGCTATAAAAAGAGACTTTACGTAACATAACATAACAGATTTTAAAGATAAAATAGTCTAGATGAGCACCTACGCCATCCTGTTTTAGGATTGATCTGTTCAGACATCAAAACTTTAAAAGCCTGATATTATAAATTCCAGTTAAGGGGTTGCAGAGAATTATTGCTTGTTACACAGTTACAAATGGAACCTATAAAGTCCAAGTAGATGAAACATGTTTTGGGAGTTGTACTCGTTGAACTGACAAATCTGAAAACAAAATAAAATGTAAAAAAGGAAAATGATACAAAGATAATCAAGTTTTTGGGATTTGATACTGAAATACTTACTCACAGCGTGAATATATTATTTGGTTGTGCAGCTGACACAGCAACCCCTGATGGCAAGAGGATATTTGCCAGCAGTGCAAACTCATTTTAAGTAGTTCAGAATAATTACAATACATTTAACACGTCAAGTTTAGAGAGTATAATGCCCTCTGCTGACTAGATTTGCCCATATTCTGAGTAAGAGCAATCAGCTTCAGCCAAATGAGCACTACCCTATGGAGAAGGATCAAAGAAAAGCAGGCGTGTCCATTTTAGACTTGGAACCTGGTGATATGGGCATCTGTAATGGAAAGGATGTTCTTGTTGGTCAGTGTGTTGCAGGCAGTAGAGTATTCCCTGTTGTCTGGTTTGCGTCACCCTTCTTCACACAGCAAATCACTGCATGCTGCGGTATCTAACTACAATTAACAAATGCATGCCTTGTCAGTTATATACTTATCTTATTTTATATTCAACTGTGTCTTTTTGTTTGTTATACCACTGTAGTTTTTAGGAAGTCAATTAGATATTTTCCGTGTTTGCTATACGATCGCAGTTGTTAGGAGGCCATGGGCAATCAAAAGGTGATCATGTTCAAAATCCACAAGACTGACCAACCAGAGCTGTGAAAATCTTACCAAGTTTTCTCCATAAAGGAGGAATAGGAAATTAACAAATTATCAAAGGAATGTATAGTCCAAGGAAAATAGTATAGACTTCTCAGCTGGAAACCATGATATGTATTTCACAAATGCCCACAGTTCAGGACAGAAACTGAGGCCACAGGCTGCTTCAAGGATGTGTTTGGTTAGACATCCTAAGCAAGGGTAAGCTTGTGTAGAGGTAGAATTGCAGGCTAGGCCAACAGTCGGCAACATTTGTTTTGGTGAGCCCTTAGATCTCCTGCAGTGCTCAGTCCTGGTGGGGAAACAATTTTTAAGAGTCCGGTGTGGCTCCCTAGAATCTCAGCTGACACAAACTATCAGTCTCTCCATAGCCTGGCAATGGGGCCGTTGTCTTGCCACGAAGTACTATGGGTAGCAACGTAAACTTTAGGGAGACCAGTAAATTATCAGAGGTTTGGGTTCTCCTGCTGAAGCAACACAAGATCACATGCAGCACTTTATGGGGGGCTCCCGGATGTTGAGCATGCTGGACGAAAAACAATGTCCGACAGCAAGTCAAACATAAGGATTTTCACCTGTCCGATAAGTTGGTGTTATTGTAAAACACTGCAATTTGAAAACTGTCCGAGGTAAGACTGCCACATTTTTTTTGTGTTAACTGAACTTAACATTCATGTACCTAGCACACATACCTGAAAGTGGCAAGTTTTCCTATCCGAGTCACACTTTAATTTGAGACAGACGTGGTTCTCATCAGTATACATATCAACACCAACTGTTGCGAAAGGATAAGGACAGAGAGGGGACGTAGATGAGTATCAGAGGAGATGGGGGTTAGAAAGGACGCCTAAGGGACACTGAAATGAATGGAACAAAGATGTACATTCGCCAGTGAACAACTTCACAAGATGCAGACACAGTATGGGAAATGTCTCTAGTCCAAGGCCGTTTAAAAAATAAACCAGAATGGATTTAGTTCTCATTTGGGGCAGAGACGCTAAAGGTCGTCAATACTTTTTGTATTATATTCGTGCCCCAATCCTATGTGACCACCACGTTTCACTCCCACTAGCCCGTTCTACTAGAATAATTATATGCTACCTGGTGAAGTAGACTCCAGAGCCACTCAAAATCCCTTTCACTTGAAGATTCTGATGCTCAGATGACTATTTTCTGTTACAATGACTTCAGATTCGAATATTATGCAAATGCCATCAAGAGTCTGAGGGAAAACAAAGCCATCTAAGCAAATAAAGAGATGTGTAAACAGCAAAGCAGCTGTATGTTTATTTTCCTGGTTAAGGACGCAATAGGTAAATGTTTTGTGGGAGGGAGGAGGCGTTCAAGTAAAGAATTAAACCGTTGAGAGTTCACATGGGGTTTTCCTCGCTTTACAAAGTCCACATCACCCCATTTTCATGCATGCATAATTCAATGACTCACTTCAGCCGACATTCAGAAGACATGTGACAAGACGTCAAACACAGTAAGTTATCTTTACCAAGCACATTAATTACAAGGAGGAAAGTAGTCTCATTCTTCAGACATTCAACCACATAAACAAGGAAGGTTTTCCATCTCTTCTCGACAGGATACATTAAAAACAAGCATTTGCAATGCAATAGATCTCGTTTTTTAGGTCTCGCCTGTCGATGCGCATGCGCATCGAGCTGGCGAGACTATGGGGGCTTAAACACTCTTTAACCAACTTGCAAGGAATCGTGGCGATTCCTTGCAGTGCCCGTGAAATTTAAGCTCAATGCGCATGCGCATGGAGCTTAAAAGCGCATGCACATGCCCCCAGCCGCCTGCCTTGCCCACTCTCTCTCACAGCCTCCCCCAGCTCCGCCCCCTCACTTCTTGATTGCACGGCCGCTAGGCCGTGCCTCCCCTACTCTCCTCCCCCCTCCTCCTCCTACTCTCCTCCCCTGCCTGCCGTGTCGCACCTCTCCCCGCTCCGCCCCCTCCCCTGCCCGCCGTGTCGCAGAACACAGAAGCTTGTTACCCTGACTTGCTCCTTCTCACCTGTACGCTTAATTTGCGGTGGTTGGTGGGTTGAGACTGTTGCTGATTGAGGCATCGCAGCTGTTCCGGCAAATGGATCGCCTTTGTCCTGAAGTTAGACTGGGTGCTGTTCTCCGGTCTAAGCTTTTTTTTGCCCACTTTCAACTTCACTTTCTGAAAGTCATCCTGGCGTCTTCTTTTTTTGCCCATTGTTGAAACTAACGGCACCAGAAACAACAAAACGTGTACACGCCAGTTAACACTTGCAGGGAAAAGGTTTGAGCCTCCCGGGGCACCGTTCACTTCAGTGCAGTTTCCTGTATCACTGACCCAGGGAGAAAGACACTAGCGCGAGATGAGCGAACCCTAAGACACGCGCCTGCTACGGCCATCTTGTTATGATTGAAGCAACTGTATTTTAAGAGGTACTCGCTGGAGTTGTTGCACGCTCTTCCTAACCTCACCGTCTACAGAATGCACAGAATAGGGTCAACAAAACAAACTGCTAATTGCAAAAGGGGGGGGGGGTCTCGTGGATACATTGTTATAATGGTTCGACGCGGTATTTTCAATCAACATAATAAAATTATCAAAAATAATAATAAGAGACAAATAAATCCAGATTAATTGGTTGTTTTGCCGCTTTATTTAAACACCTGCTCTCGGTTCTCCACAAAGAGCTTCTGCCGAGAACTTGCCTTTCTTCGTGGAATTGTAAACAACCGAAACGCGGTCGAGTTTGGCAAATCAGTGTAGGCAGTCCATTTTTTCAGCCTATCAAGTTTCAGCCCTGGGCGACACTTGGCTCACGTGCAATAAAGAGTGAAACGGTCGTGGGCGTGAGCCGGAAATCTCCAAAAGGGACACCAAAATAGGCTATGAGCATTGTTTTGTTTTAAATGCCGAAGGATTGTTATGGTGCTTGTACCATTGGTTTCAAATAAAGAGCGTAAAGTCCCAGCTCTTCACTGACACACTGTGTGCTCTTGGATTAATTCGTCAAATCTCTGACACACCTCAACCAAACAGAAATAACTATTTAGTATTAGGATATTTCCCTTTAAAAGAGATTTACTACTTTGGAAATCCAAGCTATTAAAGCGATAACAGAAAACACTAGAGCTTGTAAGATGAGTCACTTCTAGTCTAATTATTGCTCTTCATATCTGCCAGAGGACCCTTGCACGAGCAATTCCATGCACATGCCTGCCTCCTATGCGGTACTGCCGGGAGCTAACTGTCCTGCAGATCAAGGGGACACACTGTGCCATCGTGCAAGGTATTAAAAACACAGCAAATAAGCCTTTATTTCCAAAGAAATTCCATTTGGGATGACATTAAAGGTTGCGTAAACATCCTAGAAAAAAATGATAGTCCCACAGGTGCACTGCCTTTAAAGCCGAAATACTGCCATACACATAAACCAAACCTGAATTAACTTAATTCAAATTGTTATTTTTATTACACCATGTGATTCCAAGCCACTTGAGAGCGCCACTATATACTGATTATTTAATTGTTGATAAGAACTGCCGAAATATAATTCATTCGTAATTCTAAATTCAATCCCCAGTCCCCAATGCATTTCGGATGAAAATCCACCATCAGGGGGTTTGCTTTATTTTTTTAATCCAAATTGCAATAAACATGCTGAAAAATAAGAATAAGAAACGTATGCACGTAAAAATAAAATTGCGCGTTTGCCAACAGTTAACACGCTTTCAATGCCACCACAACCACCACCCCATCCACCACCACCACCACATCCACCATCACCTCCACATCCACCATGACATCCACCGCCACATCCACCACCACATTCACCACATCCACCACCATCACATCCACCACCGTCACATCCACCACCACCACCACATCCACCACCACTTCCACCACCACCGCATCCACCACCACCACTACATCCACCACCACAACCACCACCCCATCCACCACCACCACCGCATCCACCACCACCACAGCATCCACCACCACATCCACCGCATCCACCACCACCGCATCCACCACCACATCCACCACCACCACCACATTCACCATCACCTCCACCACCACCACCACATCCACCATGACATCCACCACCACCGCATCCACCACCACCGCATCCACCACCACCGCATCCACCACCACCACTACATCCACCACCACATCCAATACAAACAACACCCCATCCACCACTACCACCACCACCGCATCCACCACCACCTCCACCACCACCACATCCACCACCACCACATCCACCATCACCACCACATCCACCATCACCACCACATCCACCATCACCTCCACATCCACCACCACCACCACCGCATCCACCACCACCGCATCCACCACCACCGCATCCACCACCACCACTTCCACCACCACATCCGCCACCTCATCCACCACCGCATCCACCACCGCATCCACCACCACCACATCCACCATACCCACCACCACCACATCCACCACCACTTTCACCACATCCACAACCACCACCACATCCACCATCACCACCACCACCACCACATCCACCACCACATCCACCACCACCACCATATCCCCCAGATCCACCACCACCACCACATCTATATGTGTGTGGCTCTGTGTGTGTTTAGGTGCAAATGCAATGTTCTTGGATTTTCGTCACAATAATATACACTGAACATAATCTTCACAAAAGTTAATTACAAACATTGAAGCTATTGCCATTATAAATTACAATAACTTTTATTTAAGTATTAATTATTTACAAAATTAAAAGCCATTGTTATTTGTAATATCAATACATCTAAGTCACGTAAATACAACACACATTGCATTACAAATGCTATAGGTGTCACTTTTGCAAAAGTTAAAACTATTGACATTGTAACTGACAAAGCTATTAATTTTGCTACTTTCAAAACCAACACATAAATAAAAAAAGTGTCATTTACAATACCAATAGCTCAAACTTTCCTAATGCGAGACCTATTGCATTTCCAATGCTTGTTTTTTTTATTACAGCTATTGGCGTTGTAATGGAAGTGCGTTTTACTTATGTGAGAGAATGCGAGTGTGGAAGTGATAGAAAGGGAGAGGGAGATGGTATATAGAACTAGTTTGAGTTGTTTACATTTATAAGTAAGAGGTGGAGTGAACCGAGAGTGTATGAAATAGAGAGTGAAAGAGTTAGAGAAAGGTAGTTACATGCTGGCGGCAGGAGACACTTGTAAAAAGCAGGGTGAAGCTGCTCCCACAGCTACTGATTATAATCTGGCGCACTCTGTGTTGTCATTATTTACAACTACAGTATTACAGAGGACCATTCTAATTAAGCACCAGCCTCTGCCTGAAGCATGGGTGCAGCGAACAGGAACTGGATGTATCCAGGAGCAGTGAACATGCTGGATAGAGCACGGAGGGCTAGGAGAGCGATGACCATAAGAAGATTGGCCATTGGAGCACTGAACCAATTCTAAAGCGGTCTGTGCCCCTGAAAGGACGGAAAGGCAGAGTTAGACAAGACTCGGCTTTACAAGTATGAGGCCCTGTGTGAGGCTGCTCTGCCCGCCAAGGGCGTGCACGGTTTCACCAAAAAGCAGTGTCCTTAGGAACACAAGAAAGTACCAGACAGGTCTGTGGTTGTGACCTAGCAGATGACATCATAGTGTTCCAAGCCTATTCACAAATGTTGGGTAGCTACCACCGAACAGTATTGTGAGTACTGCATTACAATTGAGAATTACAAGCAGAAGTAGTGTGAAGCACCGGTTATGCAAATGATAAAGAACACGTTTTTGCATAGGCTCAACATCAGATGATTCTGGGTAAATCATGTAATATCCCCGTGCCAAATAAATAATGAATGTGTCCTTCGGGCCTGGTTCACGCTATCTAAAACCAAAAGATGTCCTCTAGGTGACGGACTGCCTGTTCGAGTATTCTTAAGCTGTTAGTATAAGTTTGTGGCATTTGTTATTATTTTACTTTTGTTTTTGTTTGGTATTTGTACTGTTTTGGGGGAGGGAGGAGCAGGCCTTACCGGTGTTGTGCTGCACCTGGGCTTCATTGCTGGCCAGGCCCCACCTCTCTAAGGGTCTGAAAGATCCTTACAGGACTTGGCAGATGGTCTTGGTTGCCTGGGTAACCAGCATACAAAGGCCTGGGAAGTCTGAGTCCGCCGGGAAGATTGGAGTAACAAGCAGCATCTAGGTGAGATGAGGGCGTAGCATTCTGTGTTCCTTACTTAATCTTTCTGTGTCTAAAAAATGTGCGACATCTGGTTCTCTCGTAAGCGCTCTGGTGCTCTCAGCCAAGTACTTGCTATGTAAAACTAAATAAAATGGACAACAATAAGAGCTGATGACATGAAAAAAATAGCCATGCACTTTTTTTATCCGCAGGGCTAATGATGCCTGTTTCTTCTAAAACAGTTGAATGCAGACTTGCAATGTGAAGAGCATCTTGATTTTAAAATATACTTAATAGTCCATGTTTGGTGCTTGCACACTGTAACATCACTGCTCATAGATGCAGTCTGCTCATTTGAGAACTCATTAGGAAGATGTTTTAGATTAATGTGGCGAAAATGCTTTAAACTGATATACATTTTAAAAAAAATAAAATTATGAAGAAAGTTGAATACTTTTAGCATTTTAAAGGCAAATGCCGTCAAAATGCACATAAAAATATAATTTAAACTAGTTTAAACTAGTCCAGGATCACAAAGTGGGTAAGAGGCAAGGCCAAGTTCAGATGAAAGCACAGGAAATGACAGTGGCTCACACAAGAAGAGAGACATGGTCAGAACTGGAGGTGGGGGTCATCCCATGTCCTTGACTTGGGACTCGTGTATTCCTATGACTTATGCTGATGGTAAAAGGTGCTGGGGCATGTACAGGCCAGTTAGTGCAGAGGGCTGCGACCAACACTAACATAATGCAGCCTAACACATGGTGTTCACAACGCTGAATAAAGAACACAAACAACTATATGACACATGAGAATTTCTCCACAGTAAAGACGACCGGAGCCCAGGAGGTCTCCTTGAGCATCAGAGGGCTGGTCGGTCACCGCACACCGGAAGCAATGAATTAACCACTACACCAATGGAGGCAGGGAAAATATTAAAGTAATGCACTTTGCTGTGATAAGCGGGCGCCACACTGAAATCTAAAGCATGGCGCCCGTGCAGAGAAAGTAATGTGAAGTGGCCACCATACAAATGATTTTTTTAAAACGAGCCTCGACTTGCTATCAGGTTTATCTGGGTATATAACTTAACCACCCTTTAATTTCCCCGCGCCTACTAATATTGAATGTGCCCTTCGGGTCCGGTTCACGCTATCTAAAACTAAAAAGCCTGGGAGGCCTCCTAGCGCAACACTGTGGCTCATGTAAAGGCCGCATCAGAGGGCTGGCCATTCACCGCACACCGGAAGAAACAAATTAATCACTACACCGGTGGAGGCCGGGATAATATAATGTGCTGGGGCCTGCACAGGTCAGTCAGTGCAAAGGGCTGTGACTAACACTGACATCACCCAGCCGCCCTCACAGCATTTAATAAAGAACACTAAAAGTATATGATGCATGAGAATTTCCCCACAACAAAGACAACCGGAGCCTGGGAGGCCTCCTTGAGCAACACCGTGGAGCATGTAACGGCTACGTCAGAGGTCTTGCCAGTCACCGCACACCGGAAGAAATGAATTAATCAAGTAATGCACTTTGCGGTGATAAGCGGATAATATTAAAGAAATGCACGTTGCGGTGATAAGCTGGTAATATTAAAGTAATGCACGTTGCGGTGATAAGCGGGCACCGCACTGAAATCTAAAGCATGGCGCCCGTGCCGAAAAAGTAATGTGAAGCGGCCACCATGCAAATGATTTTGAAACAATTTTTTAACAAGCAGCATATAATGAAAGCAGAAGGGCCCTGATAGAGACAGAGAGGGAGGAAGTGAGTGAGCAGGAGTTGTGCTAACGCGCCGTACACATGCACATCTGCTGTCCCTCGTGCCGCTCTTGAGCCGTATGCGGTATGCGTGCACATATCCTGTCCCCCTACGGACGCAAAACCCACAACAATACATCTCGCCAAGGCGAGCAACGCATGCACTCCGTCGCTAGGCGAGACCTAAAAACCGCACTTCCATAGAAGAAAGGTCAGTGTTTTGTTGATCAATAATTAAGCGTGCATTAGGCTGCGCAGTCTGTATTTTGAACAGCAGGGGTGTTATGTTAGGTCTTTTGTGTTGCGTAACGCAGGTGGCAGTGCGTTTCAGGCCAATGCTGCTTTCAGGGCAAGAGAGCTGCCATCCAACCTTTGACGTTTAAAGCGGGAACCTGGGCTAGTAGTTGAGACGTAGAGAGCAGATGTCTTGTAGAGGCATAGAAGGAGAACCGCTTCTGAAGGTAGGTAGGCCGGCCTAGGCCTTGGAGGACGTGATGAGCAATGACTAGGGATTTAAATTTGACCCGTTACTCCACGGGAAGCCAGTGCAGTGAGCGCAGGTGTTGTCCCACACTGCTTCTAATAGGGATGTCAAGAAGAAGCCTGGCTGCCACATTTTGGACCACCTGTAACTTATTCAGCAGGTAGCCAGGGATGCCAACGTACAGAGCGTTGGCATAGTCTAATCGGGATAAGATGAGAGCATTGATAACTGCATCTTTTGCAGCCCTAGGAAGGAGAGGGAGACATTTCCGGAGGGTTTTTAGTAGCCCAAAGCAGTTACCGGCAAGCTTCTTGACCTGAGTGGAGAATGTTAGGTCCTCTGCGAACCAAACCCACAGGTTCTTAGCAGGTTTTCCTGTTGATGAGGGCATGGAGAATTCGGGTGGCCAGATCGTTTCTCTAAAATTAGGGGGGGAAGTTTCCGTAGAGGAGTATCTCAGACTTCTCTTCGTTGCACTTTAGTTGGGTGGCAGCTAGCCACTTAAATACAGAAGACAAAAATGTTTTGCGGAGGAGACGGAGTCCACGACTTTACCCCAGGTAAGTAGGAGCTGGGTGTTGCCAGCGTAGGCAATGATTATGGTCCCCAAGTTGGACCAATGGGGTAACATAGATATTAAAGAGAAGGGGGCTAAGGGAAGACCCCTGGGGGACACCTGTGGCCACTGTCCAAAGGGATGAAGAGAACGGCGGAAGCCAGACCTGTTGCATCCGCCCCTCCAGAAAGGACTTAAGCCAACCCCAAGCAGTACCAGACACACCAATTTCAGCAAGTCGAGAGAACAGCAGTGAGTGTGGAACCGTGTCGAACGCTGCCGATAGGTCGAGCAGAATCAGGGCTGCCCTCCAGCCGGCTTCCAGACACTCCCGGATGGCTTCTGAAATTTCCACCAGGGCTGACTCAGTGCTATAAGAAGCCCTAATCCCTGACTGGGCCGGGTGCAAGAGGCCCGAACTTTCGATAAACTTAGTGAGTTGTTTTGTCACCACCTTTTCACACACCTTAGCCACACTAGGCAAGCGGGAGATGGGACGGTAGTTCACAGGGCTAAGAGGATCAAGAGATGGTTTTTTTTAGTAAGGGAATAACCTTGGCCTGCTTCCAGACTTCTGGGACATTAGCCTCCTGGAGGAGCACGTTACTGATGCTATTGCCTTCCAAGGTGATAGTCTCTGCAACAGCTGCCAGCAATCTGGCTGTGCAGGGGTCAGATGGAGAGCCTGATTTCAGGCCCTTATGAATTTTAAGAGAGCTGGGAAGATGTTATCTTTGATGTAACTTATTTAATTTGTTGATATGCCAATAAAATACAGACAACATCAAGCACTCCCTTTTTGCCCATTATTTCCCCATTCTAACTTGCTGGAAGAGGCTGCACACAGAGCAAAATATATATTTTACATTAAGATTCAAGATCGAAAAAGCCTTTAGGTAACCTTTAGTAAAAATTGGGGCTGGTTGTAGCATTTTAACAAATACTGTGTTTTGCGGCAGGAATCCTTAAAATCAGTGTTCTAGTTTAGGAGGCCACTGTAGAAAACACCACAATTCCTAAAATGAGTGTGGTACAACCAATAAATGGCTTATATTGGAACTGAAATCAGTTACCGCCCTTCATACACGATCCATTTTTTTGACCTTCAAAAAGCCAGAATTTACTACCATACATTTCAATAGAACCATATCCCCAAGTCCTGTAATGGCTGCCACAACATGTTGTAGCCAGTCAATCAAAGGAGGGGGGTGCTCTTTGTGATGCTGCCTGGAGTCAGGGTGTGCTCATCTAGCCCCTTATATTTTTCTTTTCATTCATTTTCAGGATGCATGAACCAGGTTGTGGCCAGCCAATGAACAAGTTACTTACCTTCGGTAACGATATATCTGTAAGAAACATTAGTTAGTGTTAGATTCCTTACCTTAGAATATCCCCAGGCGTCAGTCTGGATCCGGAAACTTTTGCGTAGCAGTACCCCTGCGCGTCGGTAGGCGTCGTCTGCAGGCGTCCCCTGCGGCTCCGCGTCCGTCGTCGGCGTCGTGCGCCGTGATGACGTCGCTGGAGTATATAGACGCCGCCTCCGCGCGCTGACGTCAGTTCTTTGTACACAGCTTTTCCGCGCCAGGAGACGCAGAGCCATGAGAGAACCAACACTGGTGCCATGTAAAACTAGGGCCCTGAAAGGGATGTCCTTAACCCTAGGTATCAGTTCGCAGAACGGGGAGGATGGGTGGGTTCGGAAAGGAATCTAACACTAACTAATGTTTCTTACAGATATATCGTTACCGAAGGTAAGTAACTTGTTCATCTGAAAGAAACACGTTAGTGTTAGATTCCTTACCTTAGAATAGATACCCCAGCAATACCAACCCCGGTGGTGGGTCTGCGAACCAATACATTCCTACACCAGAAAGTCCTGGAGGACAGAACGGCCAAAGAAGCCATCCCTCCGGACTTGACTGTCCAGGCAGTAGTGCCTCGCGAAAGTGTGCAGCGAGGCCCACGTAGTCGCCTGGCAAATGTCCTGCAAAGGGACTCCCCGGCCCAAGGCAGTAGTAGCCGCCGTGGCCCGAGTGGAATGGGCCCTCAGCCCAACAGGAGGCTCCTTTCGAGCCAAAGAGTAGCACGCTTTGATGCAGAGAACGACCCATCGAGAGATGGTCCGTTTATGGACCGCCCGTCCCTTCTTCGCACCCACGTAGCCAACAAACAGTTGGTCATCCACCCGGAACTGGCGTGTGCGATCCATATAAAATGAAAGCGCACGTTTTGGGTCCAGACGATGGAGCCGCTCTTCATCCTTTGAAGGATGCGGAGGCGGGAAGAAGGAAGGGAGGGTGATGGACTGCCCGATGTGAAAGGCCGAAACAACCTTGGGCAGGAAAGAAGGTCTAGTCCTCAGAACCACCTTGTCAGGATGAATGGACAAGAAAGGAGGTTTGACAGAAAGAGCCTGGAGCTCACTCACCCTCCTGGCAGAGGTGATGGCAACCAGGAAAGCCGTCTTTAAAGTCAGGAGACGGAGAGGGCAAGAATGAAGGGGCTCAAAGGGAGCACACATCAGAAAGGTCAGAACCAGGTTCAAATCCCACTGAGGCATCACAAACGGAACAGGTGGAAACATGTGAGTGATGCCCTTCAAGAATCGAGTTACAATCGGGGATTTGAATAAAGAAGGCTGATCAGGAAGCCTCAAAAAGGCAGAAAGGTAGCCCTTGATAGTGCCCAGAGCAGAGCCCTGCTGGGCAAGAGAAAGAAGAAACAGAAGAACCTCCGAAAGAGGGGCAGAAAGAGGATCCACAGCCTTTGCTGTGCACCATGCCACAAATCTGTTCCACCGACAGGCGTATACCGACTTAGTGGAGGGACGCCTGGCTGCCAGAATAACATCACAGACTTCAGGAGGCAAGTCAAATGGCCTCAACTGCCGCCGCTCAATCTCCAAGCATGGAGGTGGAGACTGGACAGGTTCGGGTGGAGGACCGTCCCCTGCTGCTGCGACAGAAGGTCCTCCTGAAGGGGCAGGCGGATCGGGGGACCGACTGACATGCTGAGTAGCTCGGGATACCAGTACCTTCGAGCCCAGTCCGGAGCCACAAGGATAACTTGGGCCCGGTCGCGCCTGATCTTCTTCAGCACTCTGGGCAGAAGTGGTATAGGCGGAAAGGCGTATAACAGACCGCAACTCCACTCGCGCCGAAAGGCGTCGCCGTGCGAGTGCCGTCTTGGAAACTCCAACGCGCAGAACTGATGACATTGCGCGTTCTCTTCTGTGGCGAATAGATCTAACCAAGGCTCTCCCCATTGCAGAAAGATGCCTTGCGCCACGTCCGAGTTCAGACGCCATTCGTGATCCATCGAGCACCGACGGCCGAGTTCGTCCGCCCTGGCGTTCAGAGAACCTGCCAGGTGTTGAACCGTCAGAGTCACGCCCTGACGTTCCAGCCATTGCCAGAGGCGCAGAGCCTCCTGGCAAAGGGTCCACGACCCCCCTCCGCCCTGTTTGTTGCAGTACCACATGGCGGTGGTGTTGTCGGTGAACACCTGCACTACACTCCCGTTGACAAAGGGGAGGAATGCCTTCAGTGCCAGACGAATCGCCCGCAGCTCCAACAGGTTGATATGGAGCCGGGACTCCGCCGGAGACCAGATGCCTCTGATCTCTGCCTCTCCCAAGTGGCCACCCCAGCCCTGGAGGGACGCGTCCGTCACGACAACGTGCTCCGGTTGGGGAAGGGAGAGGGATCTGCCTCTGACCCAATCGCGGTCCGTAAGCCACCACTGCAGTTGTCTCGCAGTGCCCTCCGAGATCAAGACGTGGTCGGACAAGTTGCCCTGATGCTGGGCCCACTGAAACTTCAGGTCCCACTGCAGAGCCCGCATCCGCCACCGGGCGTGATGCACCAGAAGGATGCAGGAAGCCATCAGTCCCAGCAGCCGCAGTGTCAACCTGACCGAAACCCGGGATAGCGGCTGAAAGATGGGAACCAAAGCCTGTATATCCCAGACCCGCCGTTCCGGAGGATAAACCCGAAACTGCGCCGAGTCCAGAACCGCTCCGATGAAAAGGAGCTTTTGAGAGGGACACAGGTGTGATTTCGGCACATTGATGGAGAACCCCAGGTCGTGCAAGAGGTCTGCCGTCATCTGAAGGTGGTGGACGACTGTCTGGGGCGAGCCCGCCTTCAACAACCAGTCGTCTAGGTAGGGGAAGACTGAAACCCCCAACCTGCGCAGATGGGCTGCGACCACCGCCATCACCTTTGTGAACACCCGTGGGGCGCTGGTAAGGCCGAAGGGAAGCACGATAAACTGAAAGTGCTCCTGGCCTACCGTGAACCGCAGGTAACGCCGGTGGGCCGGCAGGACGGGGATGTGAAAATAGGCATCCTGCAAGTCCAACGCTACCATCCAGTCTTGTGGGTCTAGAGCAGCCAAGACCTGAGCTAACATCAACATCTTGAACTTCTCCTTCCGGAGGAAGCCGTTGACGTTCCTTAGATCCAAGATAGGACGTAGGCCCCCCTTGTCCTTCTTGGGTACCAGAAAGTAGTGGGAATAGCAACCACGCCCTACTTCTGGCCCAGGAACGCGCTCGATGGCCCCCTTGGCCAAGAGGGCCGTAACTTCCTCCTGCAGAAGTGTCAAGTGGTCCCCCGACACACGGTGGTTCTGCGGTGGCATGGCTGGAGGAGTGGTCTCGAAGGGGAGGGAGTAGCCCCTTCGGACGATTTGCAGCACCCACCTGTCCGAAGTGATCGTGCGCCAGTGAGCGTGGTGATGGCGAACCCTGCCACCCACTGGCGTCACATGGGGCCGAAAGCACGGACTAGGAGGATTTTGAGGCAGATGCTGCGGGGGGAGGTGTGGTCTGACCCCGCCGTTGTCCCCGACCGCCACCACGGCGGTTTCCACGGCCGCCGCCGCGTTGAAAGGATTGTTGCGGCGCGTGGCTGGCAGCACGTGTGGGGGCGCCCCTTCCTTGGCCACGAAAGGGACGAAACGAACCCGGTTGCTGACGCTGGGTCGAGAGACCCAAGGACTTGGCCGTGACCCTGGAGTCCTTGAAGCGTTCCAGCGCGTGGTCCGCCTTGTCACTGAACAGGTGACAGCCATCGAACGGCATGTCCATCAATGTATTCTGGACATCTGCCGAAAAGTTGGCGGATCTCAGCCAGGCGTGGCGACGAATCGCCACCGTCGTTGACATAGCTCTGCCCAGCGAGTCGGTCGTATCAAGACCACACCGTATCAAATATTTCGCTGCATCTCGGCCCTCAGCCACAGCCTGACCGAGTTTTGCCCGCACCTCCATGGGGCATTCTGGCAGCAGTTTCGCGACCGTATCCCACACAGAGTGGGTGTAGCGGCCCAAGAGGCAAGCGGTGTTGCAAGACCGCAGGCCCAAACTAATGGACGAGAAGACCTTCTTGCCAAACTGGTCATACCTCTTGGATTCCCGGTCGGGCGGGGCCGACGGGAATGCGGACTGGGAGGTCGAGGCCTGGATCACCAGACTCTCAGGAGTGGGGTGGGTAGACAGGAACTTGGGGTCGTCCGGACAAGGACGGTGGCGCCTGGCCACGTTCCGATCAACAGGCGCACCTGAAGCGGGCCTGGACCACGTGCCCAACAGAACGTCTGACAAGGCTTCATTAAACGGCAGCAGTGGCTCCTGTGGGCATGACTGCGGTTTGAAGACCTCAGTGAGGATGTTAGGCCTCACGGCCGCGACGGGGAGCTCAAGGTGTAAGGCCTTGGCAGCCCTCATCAGCACCACTGAATATGCAGCTCCCTCCACCGATGCCACGGTTGGAGGAGAGATCAAACCAGGGTTAGGAGAGTCGTCCAGACCACTGGCATCCCCCAAGTCACCTGTCCAGTCCGGGTCATACTGGCACTCGCGTGACAGAGGGTCCTCGGACCCCTCCCAACCTTCACCGAACTCTTCATCCTCTCCGTATTCGGAGTCAACGATGTAGACCGGCTCCTCGGGGTTCATGGGCCCCACCGGCGCCGAGCCCGGCGTCGAGCGACGCCGGTCCGGCTCCGCGTCCGGCGTCGGGGAAGGTAGGGGGACGGCGCCGCCCGGAGCCGGCGTCGGAGCCCCGCTGCCGGCCGGAGCCGGCACCGGAGAACCGGCGCCGCGCGGGGACGGCGTCGGGGGTAACCCCGATGGTAATGGCGCCGGGGGGGCCGGAAGACCAGCCGGCGCCGATCCCGAAGGCCCTTGCGGCGCCGGGGTCGGAGCCGTCGGCGGCGCCGGGGCCGGAGCACCCGACGGCGCCGGGGCCGGAGCACCCGACGGCGCCGAGGCAGGGACACCCGAACCGCTAGGGCCCCCAGACGGTAGCACTGGGCCCGAAGGCGCCGTAGGCCCCGTCGGAGAAGCGAGCGCCCTCATGGCCATGAGGAACGCCTCGATCTCCTCAGGCGTCGCGCCGTGCCCAGGGACCGGAGGGTATGAGGCAGGCCGCGCCGGCGACTCTCGCGGAGCCGCGGGGTTGGGGTCACCCGAGCCCCCGGCCGCATCGCGCGAGCGTCGGGGGGGAGTCGGGGGTACGATGACGACGCCCCGACTTCTTGTGCTTCTTACCTGATGAGCCTGACGAGTGGTGTTGACTTCCGGAACGCTCGGCGCGGCTCCGCGACCGCTCCCTCGAACGCTCTCTCGACCTCCGGCCGGACCGGGACCGCTCCCGGTCCCGACGTGGGGCCGACACCCAGAGCTCCAGTAGCTTGCGGGACCGCTCCCGCCTAGCCTTGTTGGTGAGGGCCCGGCAGTCGACGCAGGAGTCCACGTCGTGGTCGGGGCCCAGACACCGGAGACAGAGGCGGTGATGGTCTGTGACCGACATCGTGCGCTCACAGTCATCACAGTGCTTGAACCCAGGCATCCTATCAGGCACAAAGAGAAAATAACTATTCGAAAAATTTGGTCAAAAGACCGGAGTACTGCTCTTCAGATCTGCGTCCACTGGCACGGAAAAAAGAAGAACTGACGTCAGCGCGCGGAGGCGGCGTCTATATACTCCAGCGACGTCATCACGGCGCACGACGCCGACGACGGACGCGGAGCCGCAGGGGACGCCTGCAGACGACGCCTACCGACGCGCAGGGGTACTGCTACGCAAAAGTTTCCGGATCCAGACTGACGCCTGGGGATATTCTAAGGTAAGGAATCTAACACTAACGTGTTTCTTTCAGATTAGGATGTACCAGTCCCATTTAAAGTCGCCAACCAGAGCATATCTGGACAACAACAGTTCAGATACACCTAACTTTGCAACCCCTTTATGACCAAGCCAAGTATCTCTTAACACAAATTTATTGAAAACAGCTACAAGGATTTACACCAAATAATGAAAACCACGCTTTCTGATTAAAGCTTTTTATGCCATTTTTGGTGTAATTCCATTCAACAATTTTTAGGTCAAGCCTAAAACCGCCTATGAGCTCTCGCATACGACACACAGCTGTTTACAATAGAGGGCTTGGAGCCTGCCTTATTGCTTACAAGTTGTTGGCTTTTCGTTCATTCTGCTTTGCTACCCCCTAATTAGCCAGCACCTGCCAGTCATCACTTCTGGTACTTCTCTGGCGCATGGAACAACGCAGACTGATTTCTCTTGATGAGTGTTTCTGTCTGTGATGGAGGCATTATTTCCCCTGTGTTACTGCTTCCCCCTCTCATTACTACTTCTTAGTGTGCTGCCCCTTCCTCCCTTTCCCCCACTTCCTTCTCCCATCCTTGCATGCCCATGCCCCCACCCTATTCCTTGCTTTCCCGTCTATGAGACCACATCGGTTTTCCTAACCTCGAATGCAGCAAGGGTGTTTGTTCCCAATCCATTTGCTGTGCAGCAAAGCTCCTTCTCATTATGGGCTCGGAAAATCAGATGACTGACGTAGATGCAGGTATGTTTAAAGCACTGAAAGTAGAATGGAGAGTGGTTGGTTGATGTGTCTTTTTCCCGGTTTTCTACACCATAGCATAATTTCATTGTACCCGACACTGCCATCTCCTGTACTTACTTGACTGACGCCCTCTCTGTCCCTGACGACGATCATGTTTCCAGACATCAAGTCCAGCTATGTGTGCTCCCATTCCATTTGCTGTGCAGCACAGCTCATTAGGTCTAGCCTGGCGTTAGCAGCGCGCATGCGCTGCTCTCAACATGCAAGGGCTTCTTGTTGTGAATAAGGTTTCAGAAGGGGACTTGAAACCCGCCCCTTCTTCCCACTGGCTTGCGCCATAGCTTAGGCAAAACGCTGGCATTCTATTGTTAAAGAGGCTTTTTAGTACCTTCTTGTTAACGTCCTGTCCACTTTTGGGCCGCCCACCCGGACTGGATCCTTTACTTGCGGCGTGATACTCGCTCCTTAATTAGTGAGAGAGAACTTTTTTTTTTGTCATTGCGGCTGTGAAGCTCGATGTTCTAAGTTGTATGTGGACACTGCACCTCATTTATTTATTTACTTTCATTCGAAGCGCGGCACCCGAATTAGTGGGTAAACACTTTTTTGTTATTATTCTCGTAACTCCTCATGGGGTGAGTTTTATTTTCATTTAGTAACCACGATGCAGTGATTTTGGCCCCAACTTGTCTCTGTTTCTGTTTTAGTCCGCTGTTTCCTTCTCATGCCACTCCTTTTTCAAACATTAATTATGACTTTTCAACAGCGCACACACTGCGTTTTCACTGCTGTGGCGTTTGCGCTGTTCAAAAGTAAGAAGTAATGCTTGCGAAGGTCACGGCAGTGAAAGCGTGGTGTGTGTGCTGTTGGAAAGTAAGAATTAATGTTTGCACACCCAGTGCTTTCACTTTATCAAAGGGCAAGGCGACTCACGCCAATTTGAATGACAATTTACCCCCACACAGTAGAAATGAACTCGTTTATCTACCTTGCTGTACCTTGATGGCTGTACTGGTAAGTGCCAGCCAATCAGGAGTCCACAACAGTTTCTATCCATAAATAGGACAAGGCAATGCTTTATCAACCTTTTCGGCTTTGGTTAACCAGTGGTCTGTAATGAGGAAGACCTGTGATGATAGGCACAGAAGGGGGCAAGTGGAAAAAGTCTGAGACGAGCTCGAGATTATCGAGTTCGTGTTGTGCACAGACTGGGGAATGGCCACCCACAGTGTAGATGGCCATGGCGGCATGACATCAGTGTATTTCCACCCAGGCTTCTCTTACGTATGTTATATAAGTAGACAAAGACATCTTTTAGAGCTCGATGGTCTAAAGGTTTTGATGTGTTTTCAGATCATTTTAGACCGTTTGTCTGAAAAACACTGCTCTAGAATCCCAGGCCCTGTTGAGGTATGCGCAGTGTCCAGCCCAGCCTCTCACGTCTGAGCAAGAGGTTCCCCCTGAGGTGTAGTGTCCAGCTCAGAATGGGAAGACGCCCTGCTAGAAAGTGAAGCGTCGCACTCTGTTGCCAATGAGCTTTCGCACAGACATGAAATATCCTGACAAGCCAAAATGGGACTGCCCAGCACTTATAGAGAAGGACGGAAGGATTGTGGAGAGATACCTCGATAAATGGCGATCGATTAATTGTGTGAAATGCAAAGATGAATATTTGTAACATTTTTATTCCGCCCTACATATATCACAGTTATACAGGATTTCTACTTCTACACGTATCCTTATAAAATGCTGGTTTCTCCTCTGGCTTGTGACAGAATTCTTGAAATCTGGACTTCTGTCCGAGGCACTGCTTACATCTCCACTACGACTTTGAAAAGGAGCGCTGGGAGAGGTGCGTAGGGCCTATTTCTCTGAACGCTAAGGACGCTGCCACGTAGTAGTCGAACAACTAGTGACTAGCAGGTCTGCCTGTATTCCTAGCTAATCCTGGCAGCCAACTGTCCTGGGAGTCAGTGGCACGTGCCGAGCTTCTGAAGGTCTTGAGGCGAGTACAAGGAAGGGGAGGGAGGGAGCAGGGTTTTCTCAATAAGAACAGAATAGAAATTGTATGCGGAGAAAGCAGCGAGTGCTGTTGAGGCCCTTTCAACATCTCAAGTACGATGGACCAAGTGGTTCAGTTGAAGTAAATCAGGAAAACATCTGACAATTTCCCGTCTGGAAACCAGGTTCTCTGGCTCAGCGTGATTTTAGCTTAATTTTTGCTTTTTTCAGTGTCTAAAGTTTGTTCGTATAATTCTGAATTTCTCATAGCTAATGCATGAAATGGAGACAGCACAAGTCGGAAATAGATAAGACGGACACTCTTGTGATTGGCGCCTCAAGTTTCCCCAGCGAAAGAACCTGCGCATTGAAGGATGAGTGAAGCAAAAGGACAAGTGATAGGCAGGTGTAGGAAGGAAAAGTAATGGAGTGTGTTAAAAGGGTCGAGGTTGCTGAGAGGTAGGAAGAGCAAATAGGTAAATGAGAGGAAAGAAGTGTGAGGGTCAGACTGTGATAGCGAGAGCCAGTGGAGGACTAGTGAGAGTAGCTACTGTAGGAGAAACGGAGCACTGTGAATAAAGTGTACTGAAGGAGTAGGTGCTGGGAGTTGCAACTGAAGCAGTGCGTTTTTTTTTTTAAACTTTATTTTTAAGTTTATCAACATATAACCAGGCAATCAGTATAAGAGTAGACATAGCATGCAAATACAGTTTACACATGAGAAGATCAACCAAAAAGCATTCAAAAATTTCATATGTACAGATCTGCTTCCCTGTTCTCAAGGAAATTGACATGGGGACCCCCTTCTTCGTCTGTAAAGGTACTTTATAATAACTATGTTGGCCTGCTCATGTGCCCTTCTTCAGCATCTTGGTGTTCTGCGTCATCAGAATCAGAACTTGTGTCAGAGTCTGTTGCCCCCCTGGAATCAGGAGCTAGAAGCTTATCTGTAATGGCCCGCAAGGGCTTTAATGAATCCTCAAGTCCTCTCTCTTGCGAAGCCGTACATGTGTCTCCTCGGCTAAGGCCCACTCGGTCACATCCCTATGCCAGAGTGCTATAGTTGGGGCTTGCTGAGATAGTTTGAGCTATTGGCATTGTAAATGACAATGCCATTCATTTACGTGTTGGTTTTTAAAACATAAATAAAAGGCATTGTCATTTAAAATGCCAATAGCATAAACTCTCGCAAATGCGAGACCTATTGCATTGCAAATGCTTGTTTTTAGGACAGGGGCTCTGAAAACATGATGGCTGAAGCGGATGCAATCCTGTGGAAAGCTCTAAAAGTAGAATAGAAAGTTGTTGATTTTTTCTTCTTTTGCCTAGCTTTCTACAATTAATTGTGCTGTACTTGTCACTGGTTTCAAACATTTTCAGATTTTTCACAACTGGGATCATTAGAGCCACAAAGCTTCTCTCTCTCACCCATTCCCCCCTATTCTTTGCAGTTAATGTCCTCAAAGTGATATCACATGAGGTAGTTGATGCCAATGGTCAGTGAGGACAGGGAAAGAGGAGGGTAACCCCTACTGGGAGAATGGAGAGGATTCAGGGTTCATTTTTTTTATTGACTGAAGTTGCAGATGTTAAACTAAGCATCTTAAATCAAATTTGTTCTCAGTGATGCTGCATTTGGCAGAATTGTCCAACAACAACTGAACAAAACTTACATACAGTAAGGAACAACCGGCATTTAGGGTAATTGTAATCCACAATGAAGCATTAATGTTGATGCAGCATAAAATGAATCATTTGACTACAGCAAACCTAAAAGCGTTTTTCCTTAACCTTTTGGGTGCTACGGATTTTAAGCCCATACGCACAATATTAAAAGTTAGCCTTTTCATACGATTTCTAATCTGTTACGTGACTCACGTGACATGTACCCACTCGTCCATGGACAGTAGCAGAACAATTTTAACAAGCATTTGTAATGCAATAGGTCTCGCATTTGCAAGAGTTTGAGCTTTTGGCATTGTAAATGACTATGCCTTTTATTTATGTGTTTTGAAAACCTGCAAACGGTGCGTAAACACGCACTTTGTACAGATAGTCCTTGCTTACGAGAAGCAAGGCTGGCAGTAAAATTGGCGCCGTATTTGCCAGCCTTGCTTCTCGTACTTTTGGCAAACCAACCGCTCCATTTATTAAAATGAAGACCCAACAATAATTACCAACTGGGGAGGGGGTGAGGGGGGGGAGAGAGATGGGGGAGAGAAAGAGGGGGTAGAGAGGGGGGAGAGAGAGGGAGGGAGGGGGAGAGAGAAAGAGTGTGTATGTATGTATAGATCTATAAATAGATATATTTGTCTCTATTGAAAGGAGCACATCTAGAGAATTGCATGCAGTTTTTTTTTAAATAACATTTACCAATAGCGCCAGTCCATCAGATCCAGATATATGATATATGAATACAGGATATAAATATATTTTCCAAATGTAATACCGCTCATAGAAAGAGTGGTTCGCTTACATAACACAAATTTCCTTGTGTCAATGTGTCTGCCTTGATTGGTTACATCTCCTGAATATGAAATAGGAAGTTTATGGGTTTTTTTTAATCTCAGTTTGGGTTTCTTCTTTTTAAAAGTAATGTAGGAAAATATGGATACGTTTGAGTGCAACCACAAATACATACAACCCTCTCTCTCTGTCCGGTATTAGCCATTGGTGCTCCACTCAGTGATTGTACAGTGATTGTACAAAGTAAGAATTCATCAACTCTCCTCTGGCCACCACAACCTTTAGCAGTGTCCCCACAACCACACCAATCTCAATCCTCATCTAGGCACCGATGCCACTACTAGTCACACATTTAGCCATATAAATCCTTATTACCCTCCAACAACCACTTTCCAGCTGAATGAGCAACAAATACAGCAATCCCCAACATTCTGTGCCTACATACAGATCCTGCATCGCCAAATCCCTAACCTCTTCTACCTGTCCGCGACTCTCCTCATTGTCGCATGATGGGGTCATGGTACCTCACGACCCATGGTAAGAAGCTTTAGCTTAAGGACAGACAATATTAGGAGCTTGGCAAATACCAAAAGACCATGTGTGAAGACTGTACACACTGAAAGACCATGTGGTGTCATTAGACCCATGCACATAAAGTGTGATGGGTTTGGGACAAACTGCGAGAGGGTGAGGAATTTGTTGACTGGGATAGTTAAGTTGAGGTGCTAGGAGCGCAACAACAGGCTGCGAGAGCCTGACTACGTGGTCGGATAGTGAGAAGGGATTGGGGGACATGGATAGATTCTGTGGAGTTTAGGCTACCTGAACATACACGGAAAGTTGTAGCACATGAACAGGCTGCGAGAGCCTGGGCTGCATGGAAAAACATTGTGAGGAGATTGGGGAACATGGATGGATTCTGAGTTTAAGCCTTGTGTACATACATGGAGAGCTTGGAGCACATGGGCAGATTGTAACAGATTGTGAGAGCCTGAGCTGCGTGGACGGACAGTGTGAGGAGAGTGGAGAACATGGATAGATTCTGAGCGAACTGAACAAATCAATATTATTTTCTGCCAGTTCATTTATCTTCCTTACGGAACAATCAGATAACGCTCTTTGCTCTACAGAGAGCATTGCTTTAAAAATATTGCCAGGTGAACATTAATACAAACTGAATGCAGATGCGAGGCTAAGGACAGTTATTAGCATCCATAGAACACTTAATGTGGCATTCTTGTTCTAGCAGAAATATAAAAATTTTATGAATGGCATAATATAGTCTCTGGTACTAACAGCAAAAATCCTTTTAACCTCTGTCAGGAAGTACGAGGTATTCATTCTGTGGGTCTGGATCGTTTTACAGTAGGATATACATTACAATTACAATTATAACAATATTTTGTATGGTAATTACATTGTCGCCGCCTAGCAGAGTCAGAGTGGAACAAATGTGAAGTTTGCGTATGCAGAGCTTCAATAATAAAAAGAAATAGATATCTGTGCGTGTATTGGGTTTGGTTGAGGAAGCTAAATTAATTTACTGGAATGCAAATCCAATTGTGTGACAATTACTGCGCCTGCTGTATTTGTATTATTTCTCTTTATGAAATGATGAATGAATGAAACTTATATAGCGCACGACTTACCCTGGGGCATCTCAGCGCTTGCTTAGGGAACCCGTCCTGGTATTCCCCTGTGAGATAACCCTGGCAGGGTATCCACAAGGGGAAAGCCAGGCATCCCACCGCGAGGGGCCGTTGTGGAGATTAAGCAAGCTATTGCCCAGAGTCGCAGAGTGTGAACCCGTGAGTCGAGGAGGCACCGGAGCGAGAATTAACGAGTCCGTGGAATTTTTTAGCCCAAGACCCGCCGAGGCGGGGAATTGAACCCTGGTCCAGGGCCGAACTCCGGCTCCAGGTCTGCCGCCTCTAACCCCCGAGCCACACTTCTCCACTTCTCCACATTTACAAATGTGTTAAGTGTCATATTAATCTTTGCTTGTGCATTTAAAGTTTCTCTGTTTGTGAACTGCGGCACACAGACTCTTGTTATTACTTTGTTGTCTCAGATTATTACACCTTGATGACATGCAGCCTTTAACGCCGGTTTTGTTGCGGGCTCCCTTCCCACTATCGCCCCACAGGACCCAGCCCAAATACTGGGGATGCGACACGGCAGGCGTCAGCAGGCACATGCAGAAGCTGGCAGAGACCCGTGATCGTGTATCATATGTCCCCAGAGCTCCTGCGACGTAGGGAGTCCCCATCATTCCGAAAGTCCCTCATTCAGCCTATGAGATAGGAGAGTCTCAGAGGCTCTCGCCACTTTCTGCGGGGTGAGGGGCGGTCGGGGGAGTGTTAGGGGGCCTCACAGGGGCGTTCTGGCCACCCACACAATGAAAGGCCTTTGGGAAGAGCAGCGTTACATATTTTTTTACTCCCCCTGCACAGTCACTCGGGCAGCTGATAGTACATTTTAAATGCAGCCCCCACTCTAAGTTCATATGCCTTCCACCCTAAATCCATATGCTCTCCATACTTGTGCAGAGCCTTACTACTTAATACTTTTTTGTATTAGTAGTACTGCTTGTGTTACAATCTGTTTCATTACCACTGTCAGCGAAATCTAAAGCCTCTGGTCTTATCAAATGTAGTAGGAAACGGTGGAATAGCGAGGGGGCCTGATGCAAAAAAAAAAAAAAAAAAAAAAAAAACAGGGCCCTCCAGGCACTCCACCCAGAACAGGGCAACCCAGAAACCCCCTCCCATTGCCAGGTTTGGCACCAAAACCAACTATAACTGGAGTGTAGTGGGCCTCTCGGACCCTAGGTCTCAGTGCCACTGCACCAGCTGCACTGCTGATAGGTACGCCTCTGTAAGGGAGACTGGTGGTCGTTCAGAGGGATCTATTCTTAGAACTTATTGAAAAAAGCTGGAGTGAATTACCACCTTTACGCGGACGACACCCAAATCTATTTCAGGATCAAGTCCCCCAGCGACATCCAACTCCTCAATATCACCCTAACCGAGATCCAATCTTGGTTCTACGTTAACCACTTAAAGCTCAACCCAGACAAAACGGAACTAATCCTATTCTCTCCAAAAAGTAACCATTGTCCAGTCCAAGAATGGCTCAAGAATCTGATTGACCTAAACTGCCCCCTTACACTATCCGACTCAGTTAAGTCTCTTGGCATTACCCTTGACAAGAACTTATTAATGGAGGCCCACATCAAAAACTCTGCAAAAAGTGTTCTTTTCTCTCTAAAACACCTCAAGAAATTGAAACCTTTTCTACCCTACGATGACCTCAAGACAGTAGCCCAATCCCTAGTTATCTCTAAAATCAACTATGGGAACGCCATCCTTACAGGGACTCCAAAAGCTCACCTAGCCCCTCTAAGGGCAGTGCTGAAAATGTCCTCTCGATTCGCATCTGGAGTTAAAAGATTTGAACACATCACTCCAGCTCTCAACTGCCTCAATTGGATTCCCATGGAAGGGAGATGTATCTATAAACTGGCCTGCATCACACACAAAACCCTTTAATCTCCTGCCCCCAACTACCTAAATAACAAACTGATAAGAGCAGGTCAATCCAGAATGCTGAGAAGCTCCAACTCTCTCCTTATTCCTCAGAAAATGGGGAAAAAAAACACCCAATACCGATCGTTTTCTGGCAACGCTCCCAGGATATGGAACGCTCTCCCTGGAGGCATCAGATGCAAACCCTCCTTCTCCTGTTTCAAAAGGGACCTGGAACTCCATCAAGAGTGAAAGCGTGCGATGCGCGAGCTGTGTAACGCCAGCCTCCGGGGACCGGAGATGTGCATGCGAACGGAGTGCACATTTCCTGTCCGTACGCATGCACATTTCCTGTCCGCGCGTGCCACCTCCTGTCTCCCTTCGGCACAGAAAGTGGCAGCAATAGAGTCTCGTTAGCAAGCAGCTGTGCTGCATTCGCTAGCGGGACCTAATAAAAACATGACCAAAGAAGAGAATTGCTGGCTTGCAAAGTATAAGTGAATGAAGAATCATTAAGTTACATTTTTGCCTGTATATGCTTGTAACACTAACACTTCCTGTTCAAAAGTATAGGGCACTGATACCTTGTGTTTGAGTACCCTTATAATAACACAAAAAAATGACTTTTATTGGCACATAGAATTTTCTGCAACCTGCAGACAGTTTAAACAAACAGGGATGACTAAAAAAGAAATAATAAAACAGAAAGGAAAGAAAACAGCATTGGCACAATAAACGATTAGTCTATCAACCCACATTAAAGTATGTTTCTTTTAAAGAAGGTGGACACGTGAGGAATCAAAATGAAGGCACACAACATACAAGATAGTCAATGGCTGAAATGGGTTCACTCTTTGCCTTATGTTGTGGCAGGGGAAGCATAATAATGTCTGGCTGACAGAAAATCCCCCTATTTATGGTAAATTCATATTTACTACGTTGTTTTATTTCCGTTTGGTGGGTAAAAAAAAATAAAGCCGTTTGTAGGCCAGACATAAATATTAATATTTTGTCTAAAGAGTTAGTTTCAGCATTTTGCCTTTTTCTATTGCAAAACGTCAATTATAAATTATATAATTCAATGGCTCGTTTCCTGTGCAATCTGCAGTCAGTGATTTCTTATACCCATAACCTTATCATGCTAAGGCCTTGAGTTGTGTTTAGGCTAATCAAAGAATAAGAAACGCAGCAATCTGCAAATTTAGATGTCACAAACTCTCCAACTACGGACAATCTGTTGACTTGTTCCTTAGTTTACTTATCTTTAATGCAGACATTAAAACTTTGTGGAAATTATTCCATGAAAAAGATTAAACCTTGGTGTGCCTCGTGAGAGAAGAAACGCCTTATCTTTCAATGAACACGTTCTACTTAGTCGAAGTGGTGAGAAGGGAGCTACTGAGATGCAACGATTTCATTTCAACAGGCTTGAACGTCAAAAACGGAGAAAAAAAACATACCACGCGCCCCTTTGGCCTAAAGGAAACCACAAGTGTCAACTTTAGTGAACTTTAAAGTTATCTGTCAACATCCATTACAGTTTACACACGTTGATAAGCAATACTGCACCTGGAAAATGTGGAGTAAAATGTAACAATGGATTTGAGCAAAGGTTGAAGGTTCTTATCTCTCCTCAAGCAAGATGAAAATACGGGTCTATATACATTATACACAAATACGCACACGTGCCAAGAAGTGTATACTGCTAAGAATAATTTGACCTGTTTAGTATTCCGCAAAGGAACACTTCAGATTCATTCCAGTCCTAGCAGAATTGAAAAGTAACCTATACAGTTAGGCTGGTGATGGCAGACTTGTAGGAATACGATATATACAAGAGATTTTCCACACGGCCAACTAGTTTTCACAAGAGTGCTCGACAACTGCGTGCATCTTTCACACTAATCCAGCAATACTCAAGTCAGTGCGTGCCATAGATAGCTTACAAGGAACGAGAGAAAGCAAATTCCGCCTGCATATCCTGCCATGACTTACTAGACCTTCAAGAAGCTCAAGAGCCCTTCAGTTTGTGTGGTTCTCCCTCAACCAAGGACACATGATCGAATGTGTGGGTCATGCAAGCATGGGAATGTATTGGCATTTATATAGCGCACTACTTACCCGTAGGGTCCCAAGGCGCTTCGACCGCTGCGAAACCCTTCCTGGCTTCCCTGAGAGATGGTCCCTTAATGGGTATCTCCAGGGTGAGACCAGGCATCCCCGGCGGTCTGGTGGGGCCGTTAGTGAAGATGAGGCAAGCTAATGCCCAGAGTTGCCGAGTGTGATCGCTGATCAGAGTGGGCACCGAGGCGAGAGAATTATCGAGTCCGCTGACCCTGGTCCAGAAACCTGCCGCGCCGGGAATCGAACCCTGGTCCCGGGCCGTCCTCTGCTCTCGGGTCTGCCGCCTCTAACCAGTGAGCCACACTACTTCACTGACTACATTCAATCTGTGCATGGAAACCCTGCTAATGCAGCGTGCATCAACAGGTTTGCAGGAATGGAATGGAAAGGACAATGACCAGGCATTGGTTTGTAAGTCGTTCTCTTGGATACGGGAAAAAACTTGGTAGCACGATAAAATAAATTGAATACTTGCCTCGTTACAAAGGATTTCAAAGGTAAATTTAATGGACATATAATTACGTGAATAAGGGACATGTTTCAGAGGAAAGATATGTTTTGTTAATTTTAACAATTTCAAAAAGTAGAGAAAGAAACAATTTGTTTGGTCTAATCATTGAATGATTTTGATAGCCTACTTAAGGGAACCAATTTGTTTTACTTTGTATTATATGTTTGCACCGTCATTTGTTTTGGGGAGTCCTATGTTCTGAGCTCGGTGGAGCCTAGGTCTGCATATTAACAGGGTGCAGTTGCAGACAAGAGCCAACAGAACTGCTGTAACCCCGTACACAAAGCAAAGTTTCCATGACAAGAGGAGATGACATTAATTTGTTTAGATATTTTAGGAATCTCTTTCTTTTCAACTAACAATATTGGCACAGCCTACAGGAAGAGGAGTGTCAAAAACCGAGCCATTGAAATAGAGAAATATTCTAGGAGGAGCCACACTGGTATTGTTGCAGCAAAAACAGAAGGGGACCGTATCAAATTATACAACAAAGCAGCAGTAGAAATAATGGAACAGGAAACCCTGCCCATTGTGGGTAAACATTTGTTGGAATGCGTATAATTCCACGAACATACAATTAATGAAGCTATTAATATTAAAGGGAGAAATTGAGTTTATACAAACAGAATATTCACTGTTCGATGGACTACGGGTATCCTCTGAAAGTCTGTGGAATGTCAAAACTCCCACATGCAAGGCATGTTACAGTAGACCTCGGAGGCCCAAAAAAAAGGCAGACTGTCGTAGTGACAAAGTACTCTTTATTTTTTTAAAAAAGAGCTGCATTCTCAAATAGTTTCGGATGTTGCATGTCTTTTTTCTTTGTCCCCCTCCCTCTTTCCCTGCGTTTCTTTATGCTTAAAAATGACGACGACTATGTTAAAATGCAGGCACAGATAAGCTCAAATGTAGACTGGGCTATTTTGAGATTAAAAAATCAAAACAATGTTTTAAAAAAAAATCAAGCTGGCGACAGCATCTGCATATTTATGCATGTTTCACGATGCACTGGCAGGAATTTGGCATTTTTAATTTACTGCTCCAACATGGCTGATGGCCATTTTAGAAACAGTAAAGTACAAATAAAAAATAAAGTGAAATGTATGACCAATACATATAAACACTGGCAAAGCCAATAAATCATTGCCCCCTGGATAAGGGTGAGACCAATTAACTGCCTACGATTTCTGCTGCAGTATTCATATTTCAGAAGCTGATCCCAGATGAGACAAATTGGGTGGGTATACAGGCTAAAAGAAGGCATTTCCAGAGATTAGGCTTTTCAACAGCAATATTTGTTTACAAGAATAGTAGATACAAGTAAGTTTAAGTTTTGATAAAAGAAAAAACTAGTACGCCACTAGTGAGAAGAGGGTGCAGAAGAAGGGGGCGTGAAGGGAGCTTCACACACATGTACTTGTTAACAATTGAGGCTCTTCCCCACCTAATTTGATAAATGAGATTGACAGGATGCTCACAGCATTCACCCAGAGGTCCTTGAGCACGTCACAGTTCAGCTTGTTTGTGCAGCTCTCATCAAGTCACCACATGGCATCTTAATATCACCTATTTCAATGTGCAATGGAGTGAGGAGGGGAAGCAACACAAGTGCCTCAAACCCACTAGACAGTTGGTGTTCATCTGCTAGCCTAACCTACTACTTAAAATACCAGCCACTTACGAACTGAAATTGAAGTACAAAGAGATAGCAAGAATTTTCCTTAGAGGGTAGCAAAAAGGCAAGAGAAAGGGTAAAGGTGGGTCTAGGTTAGGGGACATCACACACTCACTGTCCTCCAGCAATCTATTCACAGCCCATCTAAACCCACTAATCCGCCCACTAACGATCATCCAAACAGCAATTCCAGGACCACAGAACTATGCCACATCCACTGTTCATCTCTCAGAATCAACCCAAAATATGTTGCATAATTCGCTGCATAGTACGATGCAGGAGCCATTATACAATCCACTGCTGAGCCAATCATTCTAAGTTCAGGACAGGCGCTACAAGAAGACATGTTCTAAAAGCTCGTCACACCTGTAATGGGAGTTTCTTAAGGCCATGCAGCTACTGTATTGTCTACCACATTACAAGTATTTATGAGAGAATGACGCAGCGAGATAAGCTTATTGCCCAAGATAGAATGAATACTACGGCAAACATCATTCCTCTCAGAAAAGAATTAGAGGTTCAAATACACCAAGAGGCCAGGGAATAACTGAGCTAAGTCAGGCGATGGGTATCCAAGCAGACAACTCCAAGTGCAGCAAACTTTCCCACTTGGAAGAATCTGCCCAGCACTGCTAGACATGAATCAGATGCCCTCCCCCCAAGTTCCACTCTGGATGTTCAAGGAAACAGAAGCGAGATGAGGTCCCCGCCCTAATAAATATAAAACAAATGGATTAGAACTGGAGAGGAAACATCCGTCAACGACAGACAAAAGTCGAACAGGAGAGACCAACAAGAACCTTTAAGAAACAGATAGGAGAAGTAGATCCAGAGATTTGCAGAAACTTGTAGGGCAGGTACAGAAAAGACACCATGCCTGAGCTGACGGCAATTATAAATGTGTAGAAACAAGTCGACAAAAGGAAGAAATAATCTTAAACTAATTAAGTCATATGCCTGTTATTCAGATGACCAGAGCAGCTTCTGTGGCTGCCACACAGACTATTCCCTAGTGGGCAAATCTACACAGCCATCATTTGTCACTATTGGAATTAATGATGCACTTGTGCCAGTATGTGACAAGTCTGCTCCAGGGGTGGAGGATGGAATCTAGACACTCAAGTGACCAGGATGGAGACAGTGCAACCTTTTGAAATTCCATAAAGAAAAGGACTTTTGTTAGCAAGTGGCTGAGGATTTGTTATCCTGGGACCGCAAGTTCTGTTGTGATGGGGGAGGATGTTTCCATGTAAGGTGTGTCATTTTGTCAGTCCCTGATTACTGCTTAGAGAGACTGGAGACATCCAGGGGCAGGAACCTCAAACTTCATTGTGCCCATGTTGTGAGTGCTCTAGTCTGGAAACACCTTCAGTGCTGCCTGCTGTGTCTGGATAGCGGTCCTAATAGGACACTTGAAAGGAGAACTACCCCAAATCAGTTCTGAAATTTCACACAGGGGACCCCATCCTGCGACTGAAAGTTGTGTATAAAAGCAGCACCCACTCCACTGCAGTTTTGACCAGTACCAAGTTCTTCAACAAAGGAAGGGAGTGCTTTGCAAAGTACTCAAAGGACTTCTGTGTGACCAGGACTGGTGTCTGTCAGTCTCTCAGAGATGAGGGGGGCATCACTTGGGAAGTCTACACTTTCTGCTGGAGATGCTAAGGGTCTGTTTGAGCGCATAGAAGTGTCTCAGCTGAGATTGGAGGCTTCATGGTTCTACAGAAGAGGAGACAGTCCAGGAGAAAGCCAGCATTTCCCCAGGGCTTTGAGATATCCAGAGACAGCGGACTACATAAGAGCAAGCTAAGTACAACTCATGCTGTGTCCCCCATGATGTCTTAACCTGGTCAGGGTAGCATCTGCCATAAAGATGACATCAACTTGAAAGGGGTTACAAATGCCTGGTCCAACAGGGTTTGGTGTACACCCGCTGTGTTGACGATAGCCCAGCCTAGGCTGCGACTACCTGTACTGGCCGGGCCAGGTGTAAGACTTCGAAGAGCTGGTTCGGTCATAGTGACTGGCACGGCCTGGTCAAGAACCCAGACCTGGAGTAGCAACCAGGACGGCAGCACTAGAGTTTGAGCCAGGCAGATGTAAGCATGAGGTGGGATGCTACAGATTGCTGGGTTACCCACTACACCACTAAGGGTAAGATACTTGACACTAATTGAACCGAATCACATTTGACTTGTGGGCGTCATTCAAGACTGCACATGTGCCAGATTCATGCTTTATTTTACTGGGGAGGTGGCGATTGTGGATTTGACTAATTTTGGAGTTGTTGGGGGTAGGTTCAGCACCAAGTTGAATATTGTGTAGATGTGTGATTACAAAGCACTTTCTTAGTAATTATTGAGTTTGTTGGACTATTTTAAAGTTCTGAGCGTGTGAACCCCATACTATCACCCTGGAAAGCCTGTAACAGCACACCCTTGCAACCAACACAGTTGGGCCCTATAGCCTTTATCAGTCTGTTCTGTGTCCAATCCCCCGAACAGGATCTCACACATGGTTTAACATACAAGTGAATAACAATTTAACAGGAGTACGTTCAAGAAGACACAATTCAGAACTTTTTTTTTCCAAAGGTGACTAGGATCACAAATAATGTTAAGCACAAAACTGTGTATGTTCTCGAGGCAAAGATTTTAAAAGCACACAATGCTCCATACACGTTCTCATAGCAAAGACAACTATAACCTGTGGTAGTACCAGGTATTACATTTATTATGGTTCCTTCATCCGAGGAGTTAGAGTAGACATTTTTTCAGTCCCATATTGTCATTAATTAGGACCTTTAATACTCGACTGCCCTCGAACTCCTTAAAAGAGCCCTCCACATAGATTAACACTTCGATGGTAACCCAATATCCCAACTGACTTACAAACATGCTGTGAGTTATATTCTTTTTTTCATGCAACTTGAAATGATCAGTTTCTGCAATATCAGAAGTTACCGGAATTACCCACTTACTTCTGCAAATTGTATTAACAAAAGCAAGTCGGTACAGTGCACAAGCAACGTGATAATGGGTCGAAAGGAACTCACATACATATGTTTCAGCATTCTCTAATACAAAACACGAGAATATGCAAATCAACAATTGACACATTCAAAGAAATACCCAACATTATTGAAAAATGAGTGCCAATATTTCTGACGTTGGGGTGGACCGCAGCTACACAAATGTTAGTTATCGTGGTCATAAATTACAGCACATTGATGGTACCACAGAGCCTTCTCTCAAGCTTCAGCTCCTCAAAAAAATATTATAGGGCTGGCAAAAATACAAGCAGTGCTCTCTCTAAACAAAGATTTGGGGAGAGAGGAATAACTTCTATACAATGTTGTGCCTGTTGCTGACTGCTAAACTAATTGCAAACCTGGTAAGTAGTACAGTTTTAATAGGTTTCTTACAGGTATTTTGTCTGAGGGTGCCACATATTGCAGAACAAAACTGACATTTATTATTGAGTCCAATTGCATACTCCATGTCTTCGTTCGATAAACTGGACAGAGCTCCATCTTCTCATTCACATGGCTAAACCTTACTATGAAATTTCTCACGGGCACCACGGGTTTTATATAAGCATTTCACCGTACGAGGTTACTTTGGAAAAAGGTATTCATGGTTTTGCTCCTATTTTTTTAGACGCTCCTGGTTATAGTGACAGACTCCTAGCCAGTCTATGTGGAGGGGTACAAGCTTACAATACAACTATTTCTAATCTAAAAACCCCGACAGCCTAAAAGCCATACAATCGAGTCGGACAGAAGTATTTCAATTTGAAATGTCTGAAACGTCCGCTTCTGTTTTTTTGTAAAATAGTGAAATGTAAGCCAGCCTAGGCTGCTGAACAAAATATAATGTTGCTAACAGTAACTGTATTTTTTACTGTAATGGGGCATCTTTTCACAGTTAAAGACTAAAGGAGCAATTCATCAGAAAAAAATAACTTAAGAGATTTACCAAGTCGCAATATACATGTGGAATTTGTATTTAAAGCAAAAACAATTATTCTGCAAATTATTTCCTGTAACAGTTCATTCTTTACAAAAATGATCATATTTAAGAGCATTCGAGGCTGTTTTGCTAAGGAAACGGCAGCACAGATAGATACGTCAGCCGACATAAACTAACAAAGAGTACTTCAGGAAGACTTTTAACCAGAAGCACAATTTGAAACTGGCCCACACTGGTAACCTATCTCAAAGACCGTATAATAGCCTATTTCCATTACGACCCGCTGTGGTTTGCAGCCGACTTGATAACCTGACAATAAAAGCAAGACAACGCACCTGAGGAAATCACCTATCTGGCAGCCGCAACAAAAGACAAGGAACGAAAACCTATTTCTGTATAAGGATTACAGAAACAATATCTCTGTAGGGGGGGGGGGGGGGGGGGGGGGGGGGGCTGTCAGATTTGACCTTTTAGTGAGGCAATTTAGCAGAATAACCAGAAGCCAGTTCTGCTTCAACTAACAAAACACAGATCAATCTTTCCACACCAAGGGGCAGATTTATGTTAACTGGCGCATCCCGAGGGATGCGCCAGTTAACATGCGCCACAGTGCGCTACAGCTGCGCCTTCCATGGTGCAAAAACGGCACAGATGCGTGACGCATCTGTGCCGGAAATGTGTCGCATTGCTGGAGTTGCGTCGCAAGCGCGACGCAGCTCCAGCAAGGCTCGGGGGTGACCCATTCAACTAATGCTACATCAAGACCTACGCCTGCTTCAAGCAGGCGCAGGGTTTTGACGCAGCATTGGCTAGAAAGTGACTGAGTGAAATCTCATAGATTTCACTCAGCCACTTTCAGGAGGCGTTCCTGCGCAGGAACGCCCCCCCCCTGCGCAGGAACGCCTCCTTATGGCGCAGTGCTTTACAACGTGACGCATCTCCTAGATGAGTCACGTTGTAAATAGGGCTCATTGTTTGCGCCGCAGTTGCGTAAAAAAAAATGACGCAATTGCGGCGCAAAGAGGCGCAACGGCCTCATAAATCTGCCCCCAAGTTATAAAACTGCGAGTTTAACAAAAGCATAAAACAGCCTTACATGTACGGAAACGTACAATGTAGGCACATAACTTTGTAAATATTTATCACGTTTTATTCTGCCATTGTGGTATTCAATGATGCGGCTAGGCTGTCATGGACTCTACAGAAAGCAAGGAAGATGCCTCTTCATATACACTGTTTGATATTAAAATACTACCCTAATTGGAGTGAAATGGACCTCTCACAGCTCTGGACCCTAGCATCACGCACCTGCTGTACTAATGATAACTACACTCAAAGGGGTGTTCACTTCCCAGTGACATGAACGTAAAGCACTCGGCTGAAGAATGAGTAGGTTGTAAATGTCACCTAAAGTCCAATATTAAAACAGTGGTCCTTAATACACATTAACTAAAAGGTATACGAGATATTACATGGTAGGATCCTTTTTAGGATTCCCAAGGCTAAAGTCAGTAATTGATACAAACACATTAATGAAGACATTATTCCTGAAAAGAAGTTTTCTTTGAAAGTCATATTGTGGACTTGTGCACTATCAGAACTCAAACATGCATTCAAACCTTCTCAAGTTTAAAATTGTTCCAACCTCTCCACTTTCAGTATTGGTGATGACAACTCAAGGGTCAGAATTACACGGCTAATTTAAAAAGGTACATTTAAACATAAGTAAATCTACACGTGTAAATTTACCTTTACACTGTAGTAAATGTTACTAATTTTGACTATTCACAACTTCAGAGTGGTAGATTTACAACTAAGTGTAGACTTACATGTTGCCATATTCTGTAACAGGGAATAGAGCCAAACTGGTAAGTGTAAAGTTACAAAAAAAAATGGAGAAAAAAACCCTAAAAAAAACCCACTTGTGTGTTTGTGTGTATATTATAACATTGCATTCTGGGAGCTGCAGTCCACAACATCAGACTGCAGCTGCAATTCATCAAGTAGAGTCAGCTCACCTCCCGCCACTGGGAGGGCCATAGAAATGTAAGGGAGGAGGTTGGAGCAACCTAGTTAAGCTGCGGCATCTGAGGAAGGCTTATTCGAGCCGAAATGCATCATGCCACAAAAGCTGTGAATAAAGGAACTCCCATAAAGCTCCCTGCTGTGTCCTCTGGTCTCTTACAAGGAGGGGTAAATTTTAGATATTTTACGCACTTGCCAGTGCGCGTTGAGAGAACCCGTTCTTCAAATATCCTGTGGTTTACAGGCATCGTGGCAAGCTTTCTAGCGAGGTATCGGACACCACAGCACCGCCTCAGGATCAGGCCAGGCAAGTGGCCGCTGTCAGTGACAGCACATGACTTCACAGGGAGGAGGGATCACTGCATCACCGCTTGACAGCCCGGTTTGACTCTGTATGTTGAGGCAGAACGTTGGGGACTCGAGTGTCCAGGACTTCATTCACAGGGTTTCGCCACATCATTAAACCCCCACCCTTACCTGGTATTGCAGCGTCCATTGGAAGACTTAATTTGATTCCACCAAATATATTCACCGGAACATTGCATTCTGGGAGCTGCAGTCCACAACATCAGACTGCAGCTGCAATTCATCAAGTGGAGTCAGCTGACCTTCTGCCACTGGGAAGGCCATAGAAATATAAGGGAGGGGGTTGGAGCAACCTCGTTAAGCTGCGGCATCTGAGGAAGGCTTATTCGAGCCGAAATTCATCATGCATCAGCTGTGAATAAAGGAGCTCCCGTAAAGCTCCCTGCGGAGTCCTCTAGTCTCTTACAAGGAGGGGTCGATTTTGAATTGAAATATATATATATATACATATATACATATACAGACACACACACACACACATATATATTCACTTAAAAAACCATAGGTTTCAGGCCTTATATAGTTAGGAATTAGCATTTAAAAAACCATATTACATCATTCATGACATGGTCAGTGACATCACTGATGACATCTCATTTGACATCACTGATGACATCACTGATGACATCATCCAGTGACTGTTTCTGTAAAGTTTAAATATGTTTTACATATTGAAGAATGAGTGGATGTATAAGTGTCTAGATGAAGGATTTAGTAGGTGCGTGACTGACTGTATGAGTGAGTGATTAAATGTGTCGTACTAAACGCATGGGTTAGTGACTAAACTGTCTGAATGTGTGCATGAGTATGTCTGTTGTTGTGTAAGCTGCTGCATGTGTTGATCAGTAGCTATATGAGTGGCTATATGGGTTATTGATTGGTTGCCCAAGTATTTTTTTTCAACACCTCTAACCAGAAAGTGGTGGCATTCATCTTGTGCTAGGTAGACCGAGGCACAAGAAAGCTGAAAAACAGACGTGTCGGAAAAAAAGGGCGCAGGGTAGAAGCACCCTGACCCCCTAGGCCTGCTCAGGGGTCCCACAAGGACCCCAAAGACCAAAAATGTTTTTAAAAAAAATCCCGGTATGTTTATTTAAAAATTACTCCCAACGGGGACCAAATCGCGGGGGCATAGTGATAAAGAAGTATGGGGTGCCCAATCCCCCCCACACTGCCTCGGGGACCGCCGCCCTCCGGGGCAAAGCAAAGCAGCCTCCTGGCGCATACTGGAGGCTCCTGGTGGGTTAGTTGCCCCCCAGGGACCCTCAGTATGCAAGGGGAATTAGTTCCTCCTCTGCAAACATGCCCGGGGGCTGCGTTGCAGAGTGGTGTAAAAAAGGGTGTGGCCTCATTACACCTCTCTACAATGCAGCCCACTGGCTTATACAGGAGGCTCCTGGTGGGCTAGTTACCCCCTAGGGACCCCCAGTATGCAAGGGGAATTTGTTCCTCCTCTGCAAACGCGCCAGGGGTAGCGCTGCAGAGTGTTGTAAAAAGGGGGCGTGCCCTCTGAACACCTGCCTGCAAAAATGTAGTAAATCAATATAAAAAAACAACAATTAATACATTTAAAAATTTTCATTTAAAAAACCTTCCAAATTAAATGAAATAACCATAGGTTTCAGGCCTGATATAGTTAGGAATTAGCTTTTTAAAAACCATTGAAATTCATTAAAAAAACATTGGTTTCAGGCCTTATATAGTTATGAATTAACATTTAAAAAATCTTGCAAATTCACTGAAAAAAACCATAGGTTTCAGGCCTTATATAGTTAGGAATTAGCATTTAAAAAACCTTGCACATTCACTCAAAAAAAAACCATAGGTTTCAGGCCTTATACAGTTAGGAATTAGCATTTAAAAAACCTTGCGTGCAGGGGCGTGGCCAAGATGGCGGGGTAGGCGGACGTGTTCTTCCTGAGCTCCCGCACCCGACTAGGCCCTGAGCCTCGGAAAATAGCTTTTCTCCCCCCCGCCAGCCCGGGAGAACGGGCGCGGTTGGGAGAGCTTCCGGGCACGGCTGAATTGTGATCCGGTCCCTCCGCCGGCTGACGCATCAAGTGTGGTGGGCCCGGTCGCTGGAGCCCCGAGCTGCGGTAGCGGAGCAAGCCGAACCTGGGGCCCGGCCGGAGGTGGCGCTGGACCGGGGGATTCCAGAAAGTAGTCCTGCGGCGCGAAGGAGCACATCGGCGGCCCTGCGGGACTGAGAGCCTGGGGTCGGAGAGCGCTGACCGGACCCTCGGTGGCGAAGTGGGCCCCGGACCCGCCCCAGAGACTAATCGAGGCCGCGGCCTGGCCGGAAGGGAGTGAAGGCCCGGAGCGCTGGAGCAGCGGCACTGGTGGCGCGGCCAGTCGCAGTGGAGGCGGTCCCCGGTGCTCTGCGAAGAGCACTCAAGAACTGGAGCGGTGCAGGTCCGGAGAGCCGAGGCCGGACGGAGATGGAGCTGGGCCCTGGTCCCCCCCCCCCCCCGGTGATCAGCAGAGGAGGTGAGGAGATAGCTGGTGGGGCGTGGGGCGCCACCGAGTCCCCGGAGGCAATACTTATAGACCCCGCACGGAGCCAGTGCATGAAGTGCCCCAAGCCGGGGGCGATTGGAGGCCCGCAGCGGCGCCTGGCCCGAAGAGCCTCGCTGGGGAGGGGAGGTGGCCCCTGGGGGCAGAGACAGAGAGGGAAGGCCCCCACGAGTGCACGGACACTGGAGGCATAGCGGGATCCACCGGCCGACGCAGCAGGATTTGGGGAAGCGGCACGCCGGCCCTGGGCTGCTGTGACGTCACAGCACTGGCTGTTGTGGGGTGCTGACTGACCGGTGGAGGAAAGGCGCTCGCAAAGCGCGGAGAGGCGGCGGCTGCTGCTGGTACAGAAGTACACCTGACTCACTGCCCAATCGGGCCAATTGAGGGCTCGGACCTGTGTTGCTGCAAGCACCTGGGGCCGGACTACGGGCGCAGGGGCTCCCGGGGACGCGCGCTGGTGCTCCTGGCCTGGTTGAGTGTGGAATCGGCTGGGTGTTGCAGTGTATAGCGCACGCGCTGCTGGGCCACAGGAAAGATGGCCGGACAGAAGGGTGGCAAGGGGAATGGTTGCACACTCCCGGAGATGCTTAATAAGTCCCAAGGTAAAGGAGACAAGAACTAGACGCCGCCGGGAGGAGCAAGCAGCTCTCAAATGGTGGGCAGTGGAGAGCCCCCGGTCACCAGATCCTTTCTGGAATCGCTTTTTGGGACACTGAGGGAAGACTTTCAAGCGCTAAAGCAGGAAGTGGCTGGTGAAGTGCGCGAAATACGTAGAGAAGTAGATGGACTCGGCGAGAGGGTGGCCACGGTTGAAAGCTCCACGCAGAGACAGGACGAGGAGATCACGCACCTGCAGCAGGAGGTGCTCCGCCTCAGAGACCAACACATAGATCTTCAGCTGCATAATGAGGACTTGGAGAACAGATCTCGGCGGAACAACATAAGGGTTCGGGGAGTGCCATCCGCAGAAGAGAACACTGGCATGGCAGACTACCTGCAGGAGCTATTCCGTGACATCCTTGGCGAGTCTGCGGACTTCCCCATTAGGATAGATAGAGCTCATAGGGTGGGTCCGCAACGGCGAGCAACGGGGCCTCCCCCGGACATTCTGGCTTTCCTTCCCGATTTTCCGCTGAAGGAGCGGATCATGACCGAGGCGAGAAGAAAGCAGACGATAACATTCCGAGGTCACCCAGTGGCGCTGTATCAGGACCTGTCCACGATCACACTCCAGAAGCGTAAGGCGTTTAAGATTGCGACGGACTTCCTGAGGCAACATGACACGCCCTACTCGTGGGGGCACCCTTTTCGCCTCATTTTCAGGTGGAACGGCGAATCGCACCAGCTGCGGTCTCTCCAGGACGTATGCGAAGTGCTGGGGATCACTGCGGAAGAGGAGGAATCTTCCACGCCGAGGAGGGGAGATCCTACAAACAGCGGTTGGCGGAGAGTTTCGAGGCGAAGGTCGTCAGCCGCTTCACGTAGGCCGGGCTCACCCACTATTAGAGCTGAGATGGCGAGTGCAATTCGAACTGTCTCCAGGACTTCGGCGGTCAAGGATGAAGTGGCACTGACCGCATAACATAGCTCCGGGGGGAGAATGACATTGCATTACTGTTGGAGCAGGCTTGGGGGGAGGCGGGGGCGGGAGGGCGAAGCAGGGATACTTGTGGCAGGTCGCCCACGAAGGTAATTTACCACAGACTTGTCCGGTAGGGGCAGGACTGGGACTTTCAGGACTCAGGGCCAAGGGGGGGTTGTGGGAGATGGGTAGGAGGGGGAAGTTTGGGGTTCGAGTTGGGGTACGGGGTGGGGGAAGGTTGGGGAGTTGGGGGTTGGGGGACATGGGATCCGGGAGGAGGGAGTTTGGAGCAGCTCTGTCTGGTGCCTCTGCTGCGTTCATTCAGCTTTGCCAGAGCTCGCAGGCCTATCCGATCAATGGTTTGGTACTTTCTGCTACAGGCCGGCCGCTGAGGCGAGGTGACTCTGATTTGGTATGGCGGGGCTGAAGGTAGTGACCCTGAATGTAAAAGGGTTGAACAATCCCACGAAACGAAGAGCGATTCTCTCCTTATTAGAGGGTTCTCAGGCAGATATCGGTCTGCTTCAAGAAACGCACCTGCTAGCCGGTGACTGCCATAGGTTACGGTCCCGTTCCTTCCCCACACAGTTCTTTTCCTCCAATACCACTAAAACGGCTGGAGTAGCTATCCTAGTATCTAAATCCTTTAAGGGAGAAGTAATACACAAATTCATAGAGCAGAAGGGGAGGCTGCTTGCCTATAGATTTAAATTGGGCCCTCTGCAGTTTACAATAGGGTCGGTTTACAGCCCAAACGAGCACCAGGACCGATTCCTCCACTCTGCATTGGTAGATAACACAGCGTCACCAGACAGACATATCATTCTGGGGGGGGGACCTGAACTTGGTGTTCGATTCCTCACTGGAAAGGTCAGCGCAGGGTTACCCACAGACTGGGGAATTGTCGAACACGGTTAGAACACAATTAGCTGATTTAGATTTACACGATCTTTGGCAGGGGTTACATCCCTTAGATAGGGACTACTCTTATTATTCACACGCACACAAGACATACGCTCGGTTGGACTATCTGCTGGTCTCTGGCCCGGTTCGGGACATGGCCACTGCTTCCGAGGTAGGGGTCATCTCCCTTTCAGATCACGCGCCGGTCTTGGGGACCTTCCTTCCCCCGTCGACCCCAGTCCATCGTGGAGTCTGGCGTCTTCGAGACACTCTCCTACACAAAAAGACGGTGGTGCAGCGCATAACAGAGTCTGTGAAAGAATTTCAGCTGCATAACTCCAACCCCGACACCAAATTGGCGACCCAGTGGGGAGCACGTAAAGCAGTTTTGCGGGGAGAATTCATAGCGATTTCTTCAGCCGAAAACAAAGAGAGAAAGGTTAAACGGGAGGAACTCACGCAAAAGGTCAGGGAACTGGAGCAAGTACATCATCGCACTGGGACTCCCAGGATTTGGAAACAGCTGAAAGCGGCGAGGAAACTCCTATCGTCTTTGGGCTTAGACAGGGCTGAATATGCGGCACTATGTCTAAAACACGCATATTATACAGGGGGGGATCGATGTGGCCGATTACTGGCAGCTAAGCTCAGAGTTGCGCACCAGTGCCGTCGAGTAAAGGAAATTGCGGTGGCAGGGGGTCAGTCAGTCACAGAAGACGTCGAAATAGCTGAGGTTTTCCGCCAATTCTACTCTGAGCTCTACGCGGAGGATGACTCGATGATGGGTGAGCCTGATGAGTATCTGGACTCGGTGGCTCTCCCATCCCTGGCTCCGACGCAAGCCGACTACCTAGAACGTGAGATTAGGATAGAGGAGGTTGTTGCGGCAATTTCTAGGCTGAAACACGGGAAGGCCCCGGGCCCAGACGGCTACACCACCCTCTTCTACAGAACGTTCTGCACGATCTTAGCGCCCATTCTGACCAAGCTGTTTAATTCCTTCGCCTGCCCCGGTGCTATCCCGCCGGATCTCCTACAGGTGACAGTATCGGTCATACCAAAACCGGGGAAGGACAGGGCTCAGTGTAGCTCGTATAGACCGATCTCCCTCCTAAATGTCAATCTCAAAATCTATACGGGGATCCTTGCTGCGAGACTGGCGCAGTATCTCCCTGGGCTGATTGAACCGGACCAGTCTGGCTTTGTACCCGGCAGGCAAACGGTAGATAATACTAAGAGGTTAGTGCATATACTGGAAAAGGCTTCGAGGATCCCGGGGGAGAGGATGCTCCTTTCGGTCGACGCTGAAAAAGCGTTCGATCGGGTGCACTGGCCGTATCTGGAACGGGTGATGGCACGAATGGGCATAGGGGAGAAATTTAGAAGCATGGTGTTTAACTGTTACAAGTTCCCGTCGGCAACGGTGCGTGTCAATGGCTGTGGTTCGAGGCGCTTCAATATTGAACGTTTTACAAAAAGGGGGTGGTGATGAACAGAGTATCTGAGTTAAACAGACCACTCTTCCCCAGTCCAAAGATCAGGGCTTGATCCATCACCGTTATTTATCTCACTGCCCCATCCCAGCTCAGAACCTGGCTATATGCAAATCAGTCTGTCCCTGGCCCAGTGCATCATGGGAACAGGGCAGACTAAACTACCAAGCCAATTCTTCACCAGAAAGGAGACAAGCTACCGGGGACCGGTTTCTGGCATTTCAGCCTTCTTCGGCCCGGCTTGCTTGAATCCTGATGGAGCAGTGAGAAAGGGACTCATGTCTGAGTATACCCTGCCACACCTATAGTGGCCAAAAACGATTTACAAAAAGGGGGTGGTGATGAACAGAGTGTCTGAGTTAAACAGAGCACTCTTCCCCAGTCCAAAGATCAGGGCTTGATCCATCACCGTTATTTATCTCACTGCCCCATCCCAGCTCAGAACCTGGCTATATGCAAATCAGTCTGTCCCTGGCCCAGTGCATCATGGGAACAGGGCAGACTAAACTACCAAGCCAATTCTTCACCAGAAAGGAGACAAGCTACCGGGGACCGGTTTCTGGCATTTCAGCCTTCTTCGGCCCGGCTTGCTTGAATCCCGATGGAGCAGTGAGAAAGGGACTCATGTCTGAGTATACCCTGCCACACCTATAGTGGCCAAAAACGATTTACAAAAAGGGGGTGGTGATGAACAGAGTGTCTGAGTTAAACAGACCACTCTTACCCAGTCCAAAGATCAGGGCTTGATCCATCACCGTTATTTATCTCACTGCCCCATCCCAGCTCAGAACCTGGCTATATGCAAATCAGTCTGTCCCTGGCCCAGTGCATCATGGGAACAGGGCAGACTAAACTCCCAAGCCAATTCTTCACCAGAAAGGAGACAAGCTACCGGGGACCGGTTTCTGGCATTTCAGCCTTCTTCGGCCCGGCTTGCTTGAATCCTGATGGAGCAGTGAGAAAGGGACTCATGTCTGAGTATACCCTGCCACACCTATAGTGGCCAAAAACGATTTACAAAAAGGGGGTGGTGATGAACAGAGTGTCTGAGTTAAACAGACCACTCTTACCCAGTCCAAAGATCAGGGCTTGATCCATCACCGTTATTTATCTCACTGCCCCATCACAGCTCAGAACCTGGCTATATGCAAATCAGTCTGTCCCTGGCCCAGTGCATCATGGGAACAGGGCAGACTAAACTACCAAGCCAATTCTTCACCAGAAAGGAGACAAGCTACCGGGGACCGGTTTCTGGCATTTCAGCCTTCTTCGGCCCGGCTTGCTTGAATCCTGATGGAGCAGTGAGAAAGGGACTCATGTCTGAGTATACCCTGCCACACCTATAGTGGCCAAAAACGATTTACAAAAACGTGGCACGAGACAGGGGTGCCCACTATCCCCTCTCCTTTTTGCTCTCTACATGGAGCCCTTTGCCCAGAGAGTGCGACAGAACTCGGGCGCAATCGGGGTGCGGATGGGAGGTTATACTCACACGGTTAGCCTCTATGCAGACGATGTAATTTTTTCGCTAGAGGACTCGAGGCGGGCCTTACCCGCATGTATGGAAGAGCTCGAGGCTTTCGCGGGAGCGGCTGGATTTAGAATGAATGTAGGGAAATCTATAGCATTGGATGTCTCCCTGACGCCTGCGACGAGGCAGGACTTGCAGAGGCGTTTCCCGCTTCGATGGTCACGGCAACACGTGCCATACCTGGGTATCCTGCTGGCTCCCACGTTACAGGTGATGGTAGCGGTTAATTACGAGGCGCTGAGCAAGAAAGTAAAAGAGGAGCTGGGGAGATGGAACAAGGGGACGATATCCTGGCTAGGCAGGATAGCGGCAATTAAGATGACAGTCTTACCCCAGATCCTGTATTTATTCCGTGCACTTTCGCTACAGCCCCCTAAGGGTTGGATACGGCAAATGCAGACTGACCTGTCCCGATTTGTTTGGCAAGGCCGCAAACCCCGAATGAAGAGGGCATTGACGACTTTAGCACCGGAGGCGGGGGGACTGGGGGTCCCGGATCTTCAAAAGTATTTCCAGGCGTCACAGCTAAGGTACCTGGTGGAATGGAGTAGGTGGGAGTCAGACAAGCACTGGCTCTTCCAGGATCAGGCGGTAGCGGGCCGGCCCCTGCAAGAAATACCGTTCCTGCGCAGACCGCACCGTCCCCCAAACCTTTACGCATCCTATATCACGAGGGTGCCGCTGAGGGTATGGGACGCCACTAATAAACCTTTTGATCTCACCACGTTCCCTTCTCCGTTCACACCTATTGTGGACAACCCGGACTTCACACCGGGGACGGAACCGGAAGCCTTTACACACTGGCGGGTGAGGGGATGCAGGGAACTTTTTCATGTATACGGTGAGGACGGGATCCTCCCCTTTGAGAACCTCAAAGAGAATTACCAGATGACCGAGGCAGATAGGATGAGATATTGGCAGGTTCGACACTGGGCCCTGCAGCCACAGGTGCGTGAGTCGGCTGACAGGAACCTGTTGCCTTATGAAAGATGGCTGGCGACGCGTACGCCGGACGCTAAACTCATATCTGATCTGTATAAAATGCTGCAACCGCCGCCCTCACATTTTTATAACCCCAGCAGGAAGAGATGGAACAGGGAACTGGGGAGAACACTTAGCCACAAGGAATGGGAGCAAATCTCGTACCGAGCACGACATTCTGCATATCATGTAGGACTCGCCAAAACCTTCACCAAGGTCTCTACGTATTGGTACCACACTCCGGAGCGCCTGCATGAAATGAACCGGCTCATAGACACTGCATGTTGGCGCAATTGCGGGCACATTGGCACACTGACACATATTTTATGGGACTACCCACTGCTACAGGAATATTGGACAGAGGTGATCAATGAGATAGATACCTGTTTTGGTATCGAGTTGCCCCGCTTCCCGGCCTATACCCTGCTGGGTCTCCCCAATGCCTTAATGTACCCGCTGAAATCCCGGAGGGGGAGGCACATTGCTATTGCGTTGGGCTCAGCGGTACAGAACATTCTAATACACTGGCGCACACCCACTATCCCCTCACTTACGGGTTGGCTACATAGGCTGTGGCATGTTCTGGGAATGGAAAAAATATCGCTCACACTGGCTGGGGAGGTTGATCAAATCAAAGAGCTGTGGCTACCCTTCCATACACTACTGGCCACCGAATTCAAGGAGCTTACCTGCCCGAGATACCTGAGGCTTCTGAGACTTACACCGCCGATACAGTGAACAGTCAGGATGAGGGGGGGGGACCCCGCACGTAAAGTGGGAGCAGATGCGGATAGGAGTTGCGAGTGTCTGCGTTCTACCTTGTGCAGCACCGGACGGGGGGAGGGGGGGGGGGAAGAGGGGAGGGGTGGGTACGGGTGGTTGTTGTGGAGGTTTCTTATATTGAAAGAGAGGTACAGTGGGGCTGTTATTTGCTTACAGTCCATCACGCGGGTACAGTACTCAAGACGGCCACCCAGGGCGGCCCTTACACGGCTGGGACTGTTGCACTCTATAGGTGGTGACGAGCCCTGGAGAAAGCATTGATTCGCTTTGCCATTGAATGTTTTTTTTTTTTTTTATTGCCCTTTTTCCCTTATGATTTTGCTGCTGTACCACTGTACTTAATAAAATACTTTAAACCTAAAAAACCTTGCAAATTCACTGAAACAAGCTTTTGCAATACAATAGGTCTCGTATTAGGAAAGTTTGAGCTATTGGTCTTGTAAATGACAAATTTTTTATTTAGGTTTTGTTTTTGAAAATAGCGAAATTATTAGCTTTGTCATTTACCATGCCTATAGTTATAACTTTCGCAAATGTGACACCTATAGCATTTGTAATGCAATATGTGTTGTATTTACGTGACTTACATGTATTGATATTACAAATAAACAATGGTTTTTAATTTTTTTAAATAATTAATTCTTAAATAAAAGTTATTGTAATTTATAATGGCAATAGCTTAAACATTTGTAAATAACATTTGTGAAGATTATGTTCAGTGTATTTTATTGTGACGAAAATCCAAGAACAGAAGTGAAATATTAACACCTTAGCTGCGTGTAAACATTTCTCCCCAGTGCTGCGCTGTCCATTAGAACTAGTGCTGAATGGACGTTCAATGGTCGTGCGCAGCACTGGGGAGGTAGTGCTGCTGACGACCATTGGCCGTCAGCAGCACTTAAGGGGTTAACATCTTTTTGTGACATTTGTAATAAAGCTTGAACCATTGAGAGAACATACTTGAACCAGTTGTTGTTGAATGGTTGCACAGATTGATGCTGTAGTGGAGCTCAGTGATGTTGTGGTGCCACTGAGTGATGCTGTGGTGGTGCTGAGTGATGCTGTATGCTATGCTATGTTTTGTTTTGATATCCTATGTTTTGTTTTTTTATGCTACGCTGTTTTGTTATGGTATGCTATGTTTTGTTATGCTATGCTATGCTATGCTTTGCTATGCTACGCTATGTTATGTTATGCTATTCTTTGTTTTGCTATGCGTTATTATGCTTTGCTATGTTTTGCTCTGCTATGATATGTTATGCTATGCTATGTTTTGTTGTGTTTTATTATGCTATGCTTTGTTTAGCTATGCTATGCTTTGTTATGCTATGCTATGTTTTGTAGTGTTGGTATGCTATGCTGTGTTTTGCTATGCTATTATGTTTTGTTAGGTTTTGTTCAGCCATGCTGTTTTGTTAAGCTATGCTGTTTTGCTGTGTTTGGTATGCTATGCTGTGTTTTGCTATGCTATTATATGTTTTGTTAAGTTTTGTTAAGCCATGCTATGTTTTGTTGTGTTAATCAATGCTGTTTTGTTGTGTTTTGTTATGCTATGTTTTGTTATGCTATGTTTGTTATGCTTTATTTTTTTTATTGACAGCACAGGCAAACGTACATTTCAAAAATAAAGCATTTTTCAACGAGAGAAAAAAAAATTATAATACATACAATTCCTTGAAAACTTAATCAAATAGAAAATAGGCAAAAAAGATTTAGTATATTAAAGAAAAATACATCAGTTTCATATGCATCAAATAGGCTCTGACCATGAAGGAAATAGGAACTATTCACAAATCTAGTACTGCAAAGATAAAGTCGTTCATTCGAGAATAGGGAACAAATTACCCTAAATTTTATCAACTTTCTTCAAAGAACCAATCCCTCGAATTTTGGCAGATGAAAATTCCATATAGTGTATCTCGTTTACCAGAAGCCACCATTCGGTTACCAGTGGTGGTTTGTCTGAGATCCAAGCCCTAGCGATTATCAGTTTTGCACAAGAAGTTAAAATAAACATTAGGTCCTTGTAAGTAGCAGTATTTGGTTGTATTCCCAAAAGTATCATCTCGGCAGAAAGTTTACCAAAGAACATTTTATTCAATTTCAGCAATTTTTCTATTTCATCCCAAAATGTTTGCAGAGCCGGGCATGAAAAAATTATATGTACTATATCTGCTGCTAGTGGGTCGCATTTTGGGCATTTTGTACGTTCGGATAATGCATTGTTCCCTGACCACTTAAAGAAGTGAAACGGGGTGCAGTATAGCTGGCATACAGTCTTGTGAGATTGAAGTTTTAAGCTAGAAGAGTTAGTTAAAGAGTTACTGTTATGAAGAAAAGTGGAAATGTTATTTGGAGAGATGGGCATTCCTAAAGTAGTAGTCCATTTCTGTGCGATTTTAATGCAATCATCATGTTTAGATTGACAAAGACATTTGTACCCCAGGCTAATTATATTACTATTTGTTTCCCCGTAAATGCAGATCCATATTTCTGAGTCTAAGATTTCCCTTAGTTTCATTTTATTCAGGAAGAAATCACGTATCCGTGTGTACTTGAATAGCGCATTTACCGGTAGTTTATAAAGTGTTCTTAAGGTATCAAATGTTACAAAGCCTGATGATCCGTATAAGTCAGAAAGTTGGTTTATACCGAGATTAGCCCATGTTCCAACTGTTGGATCGCTAAAAATCTCGGGTAAACCCGGATTATTCCACATGCTTAGCTTTGGGTGAAAGAACGTAGTTTTATTGATAGCCATGATGGTATACCATATATGGACCGCGTCTTTAGCGGTCTTAAACTTCACTCGTTTGAAGTAGTTCGGGTCATTGCTTCTAGCTAGAAATTGTACAGAGTTTGCTCCAAGCATAAGTAGGTGATAAAAATAAGGGTAGTTAGAAGAAAAAAGGCAGCGTATACGACCCAGAAAAGAAGCGTAAAAGTAAAATTTAAAGACGGGGAAGTCGAGGCCACCCTTAGTAACTGTTAGTTTGAGAAGAGAAAGAGCTCTACGATTTTTTTATAGCCCCAGATATAGCTTCCTAGAATACCATCCAGTTTTTTAAAGAATAAGTTGTTAACAAAGAGCGGGATGGACCTAAACAAATACAAAATTTTTGGCAGGATGTTGATTTTTATAAGGTTGATTCGTCCAATTAAATTTAAGGGAACCTTATGCCATTTTTTAAGGGTCCCTGTTGTCTACTTCAATAAAGTATCGTAGTTTAGAGCCATAATTTATTTTAAAGTTAGATGTTATTTTGATACCCAAATAATTCGCAGTGTGACAAACCCCCAAAACTGGGTCCGGAAGCTTATAGTTAACAACGATTTGCGTTTTGTTTAGATTTAGTTTGTATCCCGAAACCGAGCCAGATTCATCAGCTTCCTTAATGATCCCAGCTATAGCTTTCGGTACATCGGTTGTATAAATTGCCAGATCGTCTGCGTAAGCAGTCATTTTGAGGGAGTTATTACCATGCATAAATGGGATAATACATTCTTGGGTCAGTATTGAATTGATAAAAGGCTCCATTGCAAGAGCAAACAAAAGGTGTGACAGGGGGCACCCTTGACGTGTGCCTCTTAAAACCGGGAAACTATTAGAAATTAAATTGGCATATCCTATTTTTGCATTGGGTGAATCATACAGTGCTTGAATCCTGGTTAGAAACTGTTTCCCAAAGCCCATCCTCCTTAATAAAGCCCAAAGATAATCCCACCCCACTCGGTCGAAAGCTTTTTCTGGATCTAATAACACCATACCGAGTGGGGAGGAATTAGTATTGGCAACGTCAAATGCAGTAATAGCAGTGTTAACATGTGCTGTTGTGTCTCTGCCCATCACAAAACCGTGCTGGTGTTGACTAACTAATTTAGGCATTAGCGGGGCAAATCTCATGGCTAGTAACTTTGAATAAACCTTAGCATCGGCATTTATCAAGAAGATGGGCTGATAGGACCCACACTCCACAGGTGATTTATCCTTCTTTAAAAAAAAAAAGATTATTTTAGCAGTTTTCCAGGAGTTAGGGGTTTTGCCTGTGTTTCCAATTTGATTAATCACTGAACAAAGTGTAGGTAGCAGTTCCTCGCTACAGCATTTATAAATTTCCATTGGAAGTGTATCATCACCAGCGGATTTCCCCTGTGGGAGAGAAGAAATAGCCCTTTGTATTTCGGATAGTGAAAAATGTCTTTCAAGTGGTTCCATTAAGTCAGGTTCCCCATCTAGTGACCAATTCTTGGTTAAGTATCTTTACATATTCTCTTCAGTAGGGGTAGTTTCAGGTGTGTAGAGATTACTATAGTATGTTACAAATTGTTGTAGTATCTGTTCTGGTTGGTTGTAGCTAATCCCGTTCGCCCCTTTAATGTTTTTTATCATAGAATTGGCCCTGTCTTCAGCAACCTTATAAGCAAGAATTTTGCCGACTGTCACCACTTTCATATTGAGACTGTTTGTATTTATGGTGTTTCGAGCTAGCTTTTTCTCTTAAAAAAGTTTTAGGTTTAGATCGAAGGGTAGTCAGTTTTAGTTGCAGTAAAGGTTTATTTTTCGAAATTCGTCCCCTTAAGTTCTCTTGTATGATAGCCTCAGCCAGATGTTCTTCCAGTGCCCGTATTCTAGAAGTCATTTCCAAAATCTCATCTTTTCGTTCTTTGTTTTGTCTCATAATAAATTGCTGTGCAAACCCTCTGATGCTCGCTTTACATGCATCCCATACATAAATGAGGTGTGTTGAGTCCAAGTTAAGTTCTAGGAATTCTTTAATATGTTTCTTTAATTAAGAAACAAAAAAAGTATCTATTAACAAGTACCTTGGAAAAGAAAATAACCTGGCAGCCGGTTTAGGAGATAATATATTGAACCGTAGTATGATGGGATTATGGTCCGAAGTTACTTTTGGACAGATCTCCATTTTACTGCCCTCTAAAACCCGATCTGTCGTCCAGGCCATATCAATGCAGGAGCACATTTGGTGGGGGACAGTAGTATGTATGACCTGCAAGTGTCGGGTATAGGTTCCTCCATGCATCGTTTAAATTATGAATACGCAATAGCTCTAAAATAGCTGCCCATGATTTACGCATACGCTGTGATGGGTTTGTCTTGGTCGTGTCCCTTGTGTAGTTCATAACGCAATTGAAGTCCCCCATCATTATTATGTCTCCTTCCCAGTCCAAAAATTCAATATTGAGATGATCAAAAACCCCCGCATCATCAATGTTTGATCCGTACAAGGCACATAGTGGAGAAGTGTGGCTCAATGGTTAGAGCGGCAGACCTTGATGCAGAGCGCTGGCCAGGGACTAGGGTTCGATTCCCGCCTCGGCGGGATCGAGCTTAAATTCCTCTGACCGGATATTCTCGCCTCAGTGCCGAATCTAAGCATGGCCCCCACGCTGCAACTCTGGGCAATAGCTTGCTTAGTCTCCACAACGGCCCCCGATACACAAGGGATGCCTGGTTTCACCATGGGATGCCCAGGAGTGGACACCTCACAAGGAAAAGCCAGGAGGGGTTCCCTTGTGGTAGGAGTACAAGCGCCGGGATGCTTACGGGTTACTGTTCGCGCTATACAAATACAACACATTTACATTTACATAGTACATATTTTGAATTCATTAAGTTAAATTGTGCTAATGTCCATCTACCAGCTTTGTCTGCAGCAGTTCTAAGTACCTCTATCTTGAAAGTTTTCTTCTTAAGTATAGCGACACCCCTAATTGGTACATTCAAAGAGGTGCAAGTAATCAGTTCATATCTCCCTTGCTCCATCATCTTACGATCCTGAAATCTAATATGAGTCTCATTTAAAAGGGCAAAGTGAGGGTTATACATTTTCAGTTCTTCGAATACTAACGGTCTTAATTCTATTGCTGAGACCAGAGACGTTCCATGCTAGACAATTTATTTGATACATTCGTTCAATTTTAGCCTCTGTAAGCAGTGCCTATTGCGTTTATTCTTTAATTCATTATTCAGGTCTGTACATGTGCTTGTGCTGTCGCTTTCCCCCTTGTTACCCCTACCCCTTTCCCCCTCTTCCCTCTCCCCTTGAGCTTCTCCCCCTGCTCTAGAGGCCCCACCCCAAGTACCTACCCGGAAGCCTCCCGCTATCTTCTGCTGCCGTTGAAAGGGCAGCTGACCAGAGAGGTCTCCCCACAATCTCCCCCTCCATATTAAACTCGTATACAAGATCCCAACCCATCCCGACCCAAAAGAAAGTGCTTTCCCCACCCCCCTTTTTTTTAAGTTAGTGAAAATAAAGAACAAAGTGGTTGTTCGTAACTTTCAGATTCTAGGTTTCTGTAGGGCTAACTACCTAGATTTAAGTGTCCATTTTTGCCAAAAGTTGCTCTGCATCTTTAACATCGTTAAAAAAATAAGTGTGCCCTGCATTTATAACTTTAAGACGCGCAGGTTCTTGAAGATATGCTGTAACCCCCCTAGACTTGAAAGAGTCTATCAGTTTCCGCAGCCCCCATCTTTTGTCCATAGTAGCCTTACTGAGGTCTGATTTAGAAAAGAGTTATATTATCACAAGTCACCGGTGTATTCGGTCGAGCTTTAATTGAAATTGCCTGTCTTAGCAGATAGTTGCCGAAGTAAGCCAGAATTGGTCGAGGGTATTTGCTCTCTTTTTCTTGGAAATGATCGGTAGTCTATGTACCCGTTGGAGTTGGCAATCCCAGTCCCAATCACCCAGGTCTGGGAATGCATTTTGAAATAGTCGGATCAGGTAGGCCCTTGCGTCGGAGCCTTCAGTCCCTTCGGGGATTCCAAAAATTCTTAGATTCTGGTGCCTCTGTCTGTTTTTAAGATCCTTGACTTTGTTCTTCAAGGTCTCTATGTCTTCCTTATGTTCTACTGTAGAGGCAGTAGTAGTGGCCAGTGTTTCCTCGACATCAACTACTCTCTGCTGTAGTTCTTCAATATCTTTAGTGACTCCACTTAGCTTGTTAGTGACTTCCTGTAGACAGTTATGTATCTTACAATTGTCTTCCTTTAGTTGGCGAAAGTGTTGTTGAGACTCTTCGTGATGGACCATTAATGTTTTCAAGATTAAATCCAGAGAAGAAGAAGAAGTCTCAGTTTGAGAAGTGATAGGAGAGAATATAAGTGATGTAACAGGAGATGTAATGGGTGTAGCCATAGAAGCTGAAGTGACCGGTGATGCAGTTGCCTGGTTGCATAAAGTAGTAGGTATAAGCACTACAGGTGTGACGTCCGTAGAGACCATAGTGATAGGAGCCAGTTTGGATATTGAATTTGGAACTGGGTCTGAGCTTGGTAAGTCCCCTTAGCGAGGAGGGGTCTGAAAAGTATAGTCTTGTGAGTTGTCAACTTCTATGGGGTGGTTTCCTGGTAGTACAATAGACAACTTTTGAGAGCCCCCTTTAACCTGCATCCACTTAAGTAAGGGGCTTTGGTCTTTGATTATGTTCCCTCCTATAGCTCCTGTAGCCGATCAGAGTAGAGTTGTAAGCAGTGTTGCTGTTTCTTTAGTCTTCCTTTTCTTAGCTCTTCCTTTTCCTTTCCCCTTTCTTTTAGTGACAGCGGATTTATCTTTTCTTGTTTGAGCTCGGGCATTCTCAGTTCCTCTGCCTATCCCTTTTTCCACTCCTTCCTCCATTCCCTCCTTTCCTTCCACGAATTCCTCATACTCGTCGTTAGAGTTAAGTTCCTGTATTGAGTTATCCTCAGTATTCCCCATGTCATTATCGATATTGGAACTTTTCTCTTCTAGAGGTGTATTTGGTGGTGGCGCCAGTATCTGTGCTTGTAGATGCACATATGTAGGTTGAGGAGTTAGCGGAGTGACTATGGGAGACGTATCGGTTTGTAAAGGTACGTTGATATCGGGTACATCAGTGTCAATATCAGTGTTCAGCTCTAGTTCAGCTCCCCCATTGGAAGCCTCAGAGACCTCAGGAGGCCCGGTTGTAGCACTCAGAGTAGATTGCGCAGATTGCGCGGATTGCGCAGATACTCCCTTGTTTAAGTTACTCTCCACTGGTGAATTACAGTCTGACTCTCCCCCTGACGGTACGTCGTTATTTAGTTCCCCTTGTTGAATAGCCTTGCTACTAATGTTGCCAGTCTTTTTGGTCTTATTATTAGCCTTATCTGCAGAAATATCGTCCTCTTTTATTTTAGTTGTAGTTTTTAATTTGGACAAAGTCACTTTCTCCTTTACATTCAAAGTAGTAGGGGGAGGTTAGGCAGTGGCTTACCAGCTTGGAGCTCCTGTTGACTGAGGCGAGGTGTACGTGCCACCACTGCAGGTGAAATGGGTCTGAGCAGTTGTACTCTCCCTTCATCTATTCCTCTCCTCGACTCTTCTGATCCCTCCTTCAGGGGAGTACCTTTCAGCAGAGCTTTATTCTGCCTTGTATTTTTTGGAGCCATGAGAATGTGCCATCGTGCCCGCTCTTCTTATCTAACTAAATCTTAGTTGTGTAGGCAGAAATCAGTTGAAATCAGTCGAGGGTCTTTGCTGGTGCTGATGCTGGTGCTGGGTGGGGCTGGATGAGGCAGGATGGAGCAAGCACTCCTCGAGTCTTGGGTCTCAGTAGTCAGTAGTCAGTAGCCAGTACCCCCCCATGTAATACACTAACAGGTAGCAGGTAATTTTAGTTTCAGGAACTTTCAGGAAAAAGCGGTGCTATTAGAAAGCACTGGTTTTGGAGCTTTGCGACAGTCGCGCGATAAACTCGGTGGAAACCGCTCAGAGCACCCCCCGGTAACAGCGCTACTTCTCTGCTTCTCACCTCTTTTCAGCTTGCGTCGCCCAGTCTCAGTCTCAGTGCCTGAATTTTCAATTTTCAGCCCCTCGGTTTTTCAGCTCTGTCCTCGCCACAGCTTGTTGCAGCCGCAAGGCGAAAGCCGAAAGCCGCAAGCCACGGTCCACGGTCCGCAACCGCAGTCTGCCGTCCGTCCGCAGTCCCCCCGTTTTGTTATGCTATGTTTTGTTATGCTATGCTTTTTTTTGTTATGCTTTGTTTTGTTATGCTATGCTATGTTTTGTTTTGCTATCCTATGCTTTGTTTTGTTATGCTATGCTATGTTTTGTTGTGCTTTGTTATGCTATGCTATGTTTTGTTGTGTTTTGCTAGGCTATGCTTTGTTATGCTATGCTATGTTTTGTTATGCTAGGTTTTGTTATGCTATGCTTTGTTGTGTTTTATTATCCTATGCTTGGTTTTGCTATGCTAGGTTTTGTTATGCTAGGTATGCTATGCTGTGTTTTGCTATGCTATTATAGGTTTTATGTTTTGTTAAGCCATGCTATGTTTTGTTGTGTTTTGTTAAGCTATGCTGTTTTGTTGTGTTTTGTTATGCTATGTGTTGTTGTATTTTGTTATGCTATGTTTTGTTATGTTATGCTATGTTGTTATGCTATGTTTTGTTATGCTATGCTATGTTTTGTTATGCTATGCTATGTTTTGTTATGCTTTGTTATGCTATACTAGGTTTTGTTGTGTTTTGCTATGCTATGTTTTATTATGCTATGCTGTTTTGCTCTGCTATGCTTTGTCATGCTCTGCTATGTTATGTTGTGTTTTATTATGCTATGCTATGTTTTGTTATGCTATGTTTTGTTATGCTAAGCTTTGTTTTGTTATGCTAAGCTTTGTTTTGTTATGCTATGTTGTGTTGTGTTATGCTATGTTGTGTTGTGTTATGCTATGTTGTGTTGTGTTGTGCTATGTTGTCTTATGTTTTGTTATACTATGTTGTCTTGTGTTTTGCGATGCTATGTTGTGTTTTGTTATGCTATGCTATGTTTTGCTATGCTATATTTTGTTATGTATGCTATGTTTTGTTATGCTATGGTTTGTTGTGTTTTGCTATGGTTTGTTATGCTATGGTTTGTTATGCTATGGTTTGTTGTGTTTTGCTATGTTTTGTTATGCTATGCTTTGTTATACTATGCTTTGTTATACTATGCTATGTTTTGTTTTGCTATGCTTTGTTTTCATATGCTATTCTATGCTTTGTTTTGTTATGCTCTGCTATGCTTTGTTTTGTTATGCTATGCTATGTTTGTTGTGTTTTGTTATGCTATGCTATGTTTTGTTGTGCTTTGCTAGGCTATTCTTTGTTATGCAATGTTTTGTTATGCTATGCTATGTCTTGCTATGCTATGCTATGTTTTGCTCTGCTATGCTTTGTTATGCTATGCTATGTTTTATTGTATTTTATTATGCTATGCTTTGTTTTGTTATGCTATGTTTTGTTATGCTATGCTTTGTTATGCTATGCTTTGTTATGCTTTGTTGTGTTATGCTATGCTATGTTTTGCTATGTATGCTATGTTTTGTTGTGTTTTGCTATGTTTTGTTATGCTTTGCTTTGTTATACTCTGCTATGTTTTGTTATGCTATGCTTTGTTATGCTATGCTTTTTTGTTATGCTATGCTATGTTTTGTTGTGTTTCGTTATGTTTTGGTGTGTTTTGCTAGGCCATGCTTTGTTATGCTATGCTATGTTTTGTTATGTTTTTTATGCTATGCTTTGTTATGCTATGTTTTTTATGTTATGCTTTTATGCTTTGTTATGTTATGCTTTGTTATGCTATGCTTTTAATGTTATGCTTTTAATGTTATGCTTTTAATGTTATGCTTTTAATGTTATGCTTTGTTATGCTATGCTTTGTTCTGCTATGCTATATTTTGTTATGCTATGTTTTGTTGTGTTTAATTATGCTATGCTTTGTTATGCTATGTTTTGTTATGCTATGTTTTGTTATGCTATGCTAAGCTTTGTTTTGTTATGCTATGCTATGTTGTGTTGTGTTGTGTTATGCTATGCTATGCTATGTTTTGTTTTTGTTATGCTATGCTATGCTTTGTTTTGTTATATATGCTATAGTTTGTTGTGTTTTGCTGTTTTGTTTTGCTGTGTTTTGTTGTGCTATGTTTTGTTGTGCTATGTTTTGTTATGCTATGCTATGCTTTGTTATACTATGCTATGCTATGTTATGTAATGCTAGGTTTTCCTATCCTATGCTTTGTTTTGTTATGCTATGCTATGTTTTGTTATGCTATGCTGGTGAGGGTGAGTGAGGGAGGGTGGGTGAGGGAGGGAGGGAGGGTGGGTGAGGGAGGGAGGGAGGGTGAGGGAGGGAGGGTGAGTGAGGGTGGGTGGGTGGGTGAGGGTGGGTGGGTGAGTGAGGGTGAGTGAGTGTGTTAAAGCGAGGGTGAGGGTGAGAGGTTGTGTATCCTATGCTTTTTTTGTTATGCCATGCTATATTTTGTTATGCTATGCTGATGAGGGTGTATGAGGGTGAGTGAGTGAGGGTGAGTGAGGGTGAGGGTGTGATGGTGTGTGAGGGTGAGAGGGTTGGCGGGTGAGGGTGTGAGTGAGGGTGTGTGAGGGTGAGGATGTGAGTGAGGGTGTGTGAGGGTGAGGGTGTGTGCGAGTGAGGGTGTGTGCGGGTGAGGGGGTGTGAGGGTGAGGGGGTGGGAGGGTGAGGGTGAGGTTGTAAGGGGGTGTGAGGGTGAGGGTGTAAGGGGGTGGGTGAGGGGGTGAGGGAGTGTGGGTGTGTGAGGGGGTTGGGGGTGTGAGGGTGAGGGTGAGGGGGTGTGAGGGTGAGATGGTGTGTGGGGGGAAACCTGCATGTGGTCACACTACTAAGAGGAAATGAAGCCACTGGGATCAATATGGAATCCCAGGGTGACCATTACATCTCTTTAGGCACATCCGCTTCTATCCGCTGTGACTGGGTTCTGTTATCCGGAAATCGATGCGCATTTGTTTGCCAGTTGGCCTGGCTGTGTTTCGCGTGTCTGCACTTTTGATCTGCCACACAAAAAAAGTCCAGATGGAAAAGATCGTGTTTTGTCCGCTTCAGCTTTCACACGTGTTTGTGTGTTCACGTTTCAAAGTATGTCCTTGATTGTCTCAAATATACCGGTGGCCTCCGAGATCACCGGTTTGTCATTGCACAGAATTAATTCAGTGAAAGTTGCCGCTATTCACAGAGTCAGTGGGGGCGCCGGGACTGCGGCTTATGTACCTGGTAATGCTGAGGTGCAGCCGACAAGGGGAGCGGCTCATCTTTAAAATTGCTTTGGACATAAAATGCATCCCTCCCCACAAAAAAACCCTCCTTTTTTGTAAACTCAGAAGTTTTAAATAGCACAGCATAAAGCTCTCAAGAACAAGAATATTTCAGAATCATGTCAGCAGGTGGATGAATGCAAATGTCATAAAAAGAGAACGATTGCACGGTCTAGTTAACTTTTTGCAGGAAGAGAGTGTAATAAAAAAAAGCAGCTCTGCTGGTGTGCGAGGCGGGTGGGAGTCGGGGGAGCAGGGGAGCGAGCGAGTGGGAGGGAACCAGCATATGGGGTGGGGTGTGAGTGAGCTCTGCGTCTTTGTCCCTTCTGGATGAGTGGGATAATTAAATAGAGACCGAGGCAGGGGTTGTGTCGTATAGCATGAGTTTGGGCGGGGGTATATTAGCTCACATCTGGCAAACGCTTTGGTGGTGGGGGGCAGCCATCTTGTAGATATCGGTTATTTCAAGTCTATGAAACATTCGGAATGATGAGCTGATTAAAGTAATTTAAAAGTGGGCGGCATCGCCAAGAGCAAAGTGAGAGGTGTGCAAGCTAGTGGGTCTAACGAGGGGGGCAGAATTGTTCACTGGTTCCGCACAGCACCCCTTCCTTTAGTGAAGGAGACGGTAATGCGAAGGGGGAGGGGGGAGCGCCCGGCAGCCGACATGACGCGCTTCAACTGAAATTGATACGGAAAAACAATCTACGATGGTATTCTTTTGAATTACTGACGTGGAGAAAGAACAATAGTTACTTACCTGTAATCTGTGGTTCTCCAGTATTGGTGTCTTTCATAGATTCACATGCCTGAATCATTCCCCGTCGTCGGAGTGGGAGTCCCACGGTACATAAAAATAGCAATAATATGCCATAATTACACCGTAAATACCATTAGAATAAACCAGGAAGTAAAGTAGCCAAGCTACAGTAGGAAAAAAACTTCCACATCTACGACTATCATAGTCATTTTGTATAGTCCAAACTACAGCCAATCAGGCGCCAGCACCCACCAGAATGTTCTCCCCAGAGGCTCAGGCTCTCAGATTTTCTCGCAAGGAGTGAAGGTAACCCAAATAGCCTAACAGAGCCTCTGAGGGGAGGTGGGCGGGTTGCATGTGAATCTATGAAAGACACCAATACTGGAGAACCACAGATTACAGGTAAGTAACTATTGTTCTTCTCCAGTATTAGGGGTGTCTTTCATAGATTCACATGCCTGAATCAGAGTAGCTAGCAGTACATCCTTGTCAGGCAGATGAGCATGTTTGTCCAGCTTGCCAGTGAATAGTACATAAAACAGTATAATTGAAAATACACATATTGTGACGTATAGTAGAATACAGTTCTGCAAGCAAAAGTAACAAACATGGCATAACAGAGCCTGACAGTAAAAAAGGAGGTGGGAAACAGAGGCTCACCTTATTTGAAAAGGTTCCGCAGGACTGCTCGACCCACAGACGTATCTGCTTCGCTGGCTGTCTCCAGACAGTAATGTTTGGTGAATGTATGGCGACTAGCCCAAGTAGCCGCTCTGCAAATTTGCTGAATTGGAACTCCAGCAAACAAAGCCGTTGATGAAGATACTGCTCTTGTGGAATGAGCTCTAGGAGCTGTCTGCAGCGGTCGTCCCGCTTGCGTATGGCAAAAGGCAATGGCAGACGAAATCCATCTTGCAATTGTCTGTTTAGAGACTGCCTGCCCCTTACGAATAGTCCCGTAAGTGATGAACAGCTGATTGGAAGAGCGCAAGGCGGATGTTCTCTGCAGATAGAATTTAAGACATCTCTTGACATCCAAGGTATGCAATGCTTTTTCTGCTTGTGATTGCGGATTAGGAAAATATGTTTTCAGAATTATAGGCTCATTGAGGTGAAATTCCAAGGGTACCTTGGGAATGTACTTTGGATTAGTGCGGAGCACTACAGAGTCGCTTGTAAATTGCAGAAAAGGCTGTTGGATGGTAAAGGCCTGGAGGTCACTGACTCTTCTGGCGGATGTCAACGCCAGTAACAATGCCACTTTCCACGAGAGATATTTGAGGTCAGCCTTGTGAATGGGTTCGAAAGGATGACGCATAAGTTGTGCCAAGACCACATTGAGATGCCACATCGGTGGCGGTCGGCGTATTGGAGGAAACATCCTAAAGAGTCCCTTGAAGAATTGTTGTACAATCCTAGTCGAGTACAAGGAAGTAGTACCGTCTTGCCGATATCTGGATATCGCTGCCAGGAACACCTTTAAAGTTGCGTGAGAGAGACCTAATTTTGCCAGATGTAGGAAGAACGGTAGAATCTCTTCCGGTGTTGCTGAAAACGGGTGAAGCCCGTTTGCCTGACACCAAATGCAGAAACGTCTCCATTTTAGACTGTAAGTCCTTACAGTGGACGGTGCCCTCGCCTTGGCTAGTACCTCTTTGCATTCTTCTGGGATTTTCAAGTGGGCGAACTCCCGGTGTTCAGGCGCCAGGCTGCTAATTTCAGAGATGCTGGATCTGGGTGACAGACCTGACCGTCCTGCATACTGAGTAGGTTCGGTACTGGATCTAATTGAATTGGTTTGCACTCTGATAGTAGGAGGAGTTCCGTGAACCAATATTGGCGTGGCCACCTGGGTGCAATTAGAATTAGTCTGCACGGTTCCTTCTTCACTTTCCGCAGAACTCTGGGTACAAGAGGGATTGGTGGAAATGCGTACGCATAACTTAGGGACCAGTCCAGAGAAAACGCATTCCCTTGAGAGTCCTTTTGGGGATGCCAGCTTGCAAAGAGCTTGCATTTGCTGTTGGTCTTCGTAGCAAATAGATCTATGTCTGGGCGACCCCATAGTCGAAAGATGCGCTCCACCGTCTGTTGGTGAAGCTCCCACTCGTGAGTGGAGACCTTCGTTCTGCTGAGTGTGTCTGCCAAGACATTCTCTATACCTGGAACGTGCACCGCTTGAAGATGTACATCGTGTTCCAAAGCCCACGTCCACAACTCCTGGGCTTCCTGGGAAAGGAGGAGAGATCGAGTTCCCCCTTGCTTGTTGACGTAGTGCATGCTTGTTGTGTTGTCCGTCTTTATCAACACATTGGAACCTTGAATGACTGCATGAAACGCCTTGAGCGCCAGGAAAATGGCTCTCAGCTCCAAGCGGTTTATGTGCCAACGCTGTTGCAGGGCAGTCCACTTGCCACTGATAGTGAGGCCTTGAAGGTGCGCTCCCCAACCCTCGAGAGAGGCATCTGTCGTGATGGTGAGGCTTGGTGGCTCTTGGAGAAACGCACACCCCTTCTGAAGATGTCGTTTTTGCATCCACCATCTGAAAGAGTTTTGCATTGTCGGTGTGATCCTGATCATATCCTCGAACGTTCCTGAGACCTGTAGCCACTGCTGGGTCAGTTCTTCCTGTAGAGGCCTCATTCTGAGGCGACAGTTCGGTAGCAATGGGATGCAAGAAGAGACCATCCCCAGAAAGGATTTGAATATCCGAACAGAAACTGACTTTTTTGACAACAGTTTCTGTGCCATGTCCTTTATCCTGAGTTGCCTTTCTTCCGAGACCAAGGCTCGAAGTTCCGGAGTGTCCAAAGTTGCTCCCAAGAAGGTTTGTCTCTGTGACGGTTGCAGTTTGGATTTTTCGTGGTTGATGGAGAGGCCCAGGGATTTGAACAGGTGTAGACACTGTTGCAGATGCGAATGAACGACTGCTCGAGAACTGGCCTTTATAAGGCAGTCGTCTAAGTATGGGAATATTTGGATCCCCTGTAGCCGGAGGTGCGCCGCTACTGGAGCCAGAACCTTGGTGAAAACTCTTGGCGCCGACCGTAGTCCAAAAGGAAGAACCTTGAATTGGTAATCCCTGCCAGCCACCCTGAAGCGTAGGAACTTTCTGTGACGAGGTAGAATTGGAATATGGAAATACGCATCTTGAAGATCTAATGTGACCATGTGATCCCCTGCTGCCAAAAGATGCAATATTTCCTGGAGCGATAACATTCTGAATGTCAATTTTCTCAAGTATTTGTTTAGAGCGCGAAGATCTAGAATCGGGCGCCACTCTCCATTCTTCTTCTTTATCAGAAAGAATCTGGAGTAAAACCCCATTCCTTTCATCTTTTGAGGCACGCTCTCGATCGCTCCTTCTGCATCATTACTCTGATTTGAGCAAATAATTCCTTCAGGTGAGCTGGGGGGGGTCCTTTTGGAGAAACGTTTGGGGGAAATCTCTCGAATTCTAGGGCATGACCCCTGGACACTATGTCTAGGACCCATCTGTCTGATGTTATTGACTGCCAACTTGAGTAAAATTTGGATATTCGCCCTCCAATTTTTTCTTTTGAATAGGGCAGCGGTGGCGGCAGGTGAAAAATTTCATTGTCTTTTATCTTTTCCACGGTAACTTGCTCTACCCTTGTTTTGGGGATAGGAAGGCCTTCTTTGGTTGTAAAACTGATAGCGTTGAGTCTGGTACCTTTGGTTATTTTGCCTGTAAGAGGATGCTGGCCATATCCACCTCTGGTAGAGGACGCTCCCCGTCCTCTCGCTCCTCGAAAGGGCGGCTTTCGAAATTGAAGAGACACTAAGGATTTCGCAGTTTCAGAATCCTTCTTTATAGTTTGCAAGGCTTCTTCTACCTGAGGTCCAAACAGATATTCACCATCATATGGTAAATCCAGTACTTTATGTTGTACTTCTTGCCTAAAAGAAGTAGATCGCAGCCATCCCTGCCGGCGAAGAACTGCAGCTCCTGCCAGCTGCCGAAAACCTGTTGAGGCCACATCCACAGCTGAATCAATAATCTCCTCCGAGATTCTTTGGCCTTCATGAAGTATCTTGAGCGCCTCCGCCTTTGAAGGTTCAGGTAGAAGATCAAGATATGGTGCGATATCAGACCACATTTGCCGGTCATATCTTCCTAGTATGGCCAAAGAATTTGCCGCTCGAACTGTCGTAGCCGCCCTTGTAGAAACGCGTTTTCCTATAGAATCCAAGCGTTTGCCATCCCTGTCAGGAGGGGCCGTCAGCTGGGACGAAGGATTTCTAGCCCTCTTCTGTGCCGCTTGAATTATCACAGAGTCCAGTTTAGGCTGTCCTATAAGGCATGCTGGAGATTTGTCTGGTGCCCTGTACTTCTTTTCCAAACGTGGTAGGACTGGAGGAATGGATGCTGGTGTTGCCATGACCTTAATTCCCTCCTGCCAGATAAAATCAATAATGGGAATCGACTTAATCTGTCTCTTTGGTTGGTCTTTAAAGTCATAAAGAAAACAATCTTGCTCTTTATGCTCCATATCAATATGAAAACGTTTAGTGGCGCGTTCCATCAAGAGATGGAAGCCAACCACGTCCACTGGTGGAGAAATCGAAACAGCTTGGCGCGAAGGGGAAGGTGTGTGCTCCTGATATTCATCCCACTCCGACTCATCTTGAACCTCACCTTCCTCCCTTTGTTCCTCCTCCTCAGAAGACAAAGGGTCGGCTCCTTCCGCCTGTACCTGTGAAGCAGGCGATGTAGGAAGTATTGGCTGCAAACTTGGTGTCGGAACCTCAGTATTAGGAGTAGTCGGCTCTGAGCCCGTTGGTTCTGAAGGTGGAAACCTCCTGTAGTAATCGTCCAACATGTATTGGAGATTGGACAGTAAAGCCATAGGCACTTGAGTGAGTGGCAAGGAATCCACCTGGGACGGCATCTGCACCGCTGGATGATCTTCCTCCTGCTCATCCTCCTTCAATTGGATATTCAATTCAGAAGGACTTGTAGCCACTCCAAACCTCTGATCTGTTTCTTCCTCACTATCCGAGTCCAAAAGACGGTCAGGAACTTGCGTCATCGGTTTCGGTGTAACGAAAACCGTAGACGGAGACCATACTTGCAACGCGGTACAGGATGAAAACTGCGGCGTCGAAGGCGCGTTTTCCGATGTGTCAGTGGCCGATATTATAGATGCCTTTGAAATTGACGTCGACCGGATGGATTTCGTCGACGGTACATCCTTCGATGACGGCACACCACTCGTGGACGGTACCCCTTTCACCGACGGTACACCCATCGTCGACGGTACGTCCCTCGTCGACGGTACACCCTTCGTCGACGGTATGTCCCTCGTCGACGGTACACCCTTCGTCGACGGTGCGCTCCTCGTCGACGGGACGCCCTTCGTCGACGGTATGCCCTTCGTCGACGGTTTCATCTCCGTCGACGGTATGCTCTTCGTCGACGGTATGTTCTTCGTCGACGGTATGATCGTCGACGACTGGATGGCCGTCGTCGACGGATTGACCTTCGTCGACGGGGCGCTAGTCGTCGTCGGAATGACCTTCGTCGGCGGCAGCGCCGTCGACGATATTGTCGCTGCTGATCTTCTCGACGACGGCAAGGCTTTCAGACTCGATGTCGACGAGGAATCGCCGACGGCCGTCGTCGACGAGATAGGCCTTACCGTCACATAAACCATAGTTGGGGAAGACGCCGCCGTCGTCATAATCATTGACGATTTAGGAGATGAGAAGGTCATCGTCGACGTGGATGAAGCATCGGCGGAGGGCTCGTCGACGAGCTGACAGTGGAAGGCGTCTGAAAGGATGAGTCCTGAGAAGAACTCTGGACAGTTTTTTGAGGCAAATTCTTGGCGGGCTTTTTATGAGAAGAACTCTCCAAGCCTTTGCCTGAAGAGGCAGCCCTTGAACATGAAGGTTTGTCAGAACCTTTTGTAGGTTGATTTTTCTTAGCAACCTTAGCCTCAGAAGATGGTTGATGTTCAGACGCAGGCCTCTTCCTAGACACTGAAGTGGAACCCGAGGCAATACTGTCAACATCAGACACAGCCTTATCAGAATTTTTTAGCCTTTGTAGCCACAAAAGCAATCGACCCTCTCTGTCTCTTTGGGTTTTTGGAGGAAATTTCCTGCAGATCTTACAGTCTTTGACTAGATGATCTGGGTAGAGACAATATATACATTTCTCATGAGGATCTTCTTTAAAAAGCCGGAGCTTACCACAGGATTCGCAGGCTCTGAACAGAGACTTCCTTGAAGACATTTTAACCAGAAAGTAGAGATATTCCAAAAGAAACTGAGCAGAGCTCAGGGAGACTCCCTTCACACGACGTGCGGTAGAAAATCTGAGAGCCTGAGCCTCTGGGGAGAACATTCTGGTGGGTGCTGGCGCCTGATTGGCTGTAGTTTGGACTATACAAAATGACTATGATAGTCATAGATGTGGAAGTTTTTTTCCTACTGTAGCTTGGCTACTTTACTTCCTGGTTTATTCTAATGGTATTTACGGTGTAATTATGGCATATTATTGCTATTTTTATGTACCGTGGGACTCCCACTCCGACGACGGGGAATGATTCAGGCATGTGAATCTATGAAAGACACCCCTAATACTGGAGAAGAGTAGTTACCACATGACATGTTGGAGAGTTGGTAGTGATGGTACAGGTTGACCTGTGGAGTGCCGCACTTCAAGAGCCTGGTGGGGGTCGCGGGGGAGCGAGCGAGTGGGAGGGAACAAGCATATGGTGATGGGGTGTGAGGCCAGCCGAGCGCACGCTGAGGGAGCCTTTGAAGTCAGGGGGAGGGAAGCCTGTGGGAGGCGGATGCAGGGGGGATTAGAAATGCGAGTCACGGCCTGTGGCCGTGAAAACTGAAGTGAATAATTAGGGGAGGGAGGCTGGCGCCTTACATGTGGGGAAATGCTTGTGCTTGTGCTTGTTAGGTCACGTGATTCACATGAACTGTTAGAAATCCGCCTGGTTAGGTAATTTTCTGGTTTAACAGAAATAGGTCTCTCTACGAGACCTAAAAACCATAGGTTTCAGGCCTTATGTAGTTCGGAATTAGCATTTAAAAAACCTTGCAAATTCACTGAAAAAACCATAGGTTTCAGGCCTTATATAGTTACGAATTAGCATTTAAAAAACCTTGCAAATTCACTGAAAAAACCATAGGTTTCAGGCCTTATATATATATGTATATCCCAACGCTGGCTCACCAACGCAGACCTCAGGCGCTTGCTTCAATCGGTGCGAATTCCTCGGCAGAGCCCCGACGCTTTAATATTCTCCACAAGATTCGAAAATCACATTGAAAACGCACTCACAGGTTAAAGTTTTTCTCCTTTCTTCCATTTAATCCATTTTGACACACGAGGATTAACAGGGACAACCAACGCGTTTCTCTTTCTCACTAGGTTGATCACGGTTAGGCAGCCACTCACCCTGGTCCCACCAACATATACTCCTAAATAGTAATCCTGCATGTGTGAGGATCTTCCCATAGAAAAGATTGGAGAGATGGAGGTTTACACTTGCATGTTTGTGAATTGTATTTTGTTGTAAGTAGTACCACTTTAAGCAGAAGTAAATGCAGTTCGTGAATCTGGTCGTGAATATTTAGTCTTGGGCCTGGCAAGGCACAACGACTCAAAATGCTCAGCATTGGAAAGGAAGAACAATGACCTGGATATCTGATTATAGGACTTGTACCTAAAATACATACTCAATTTATTCTTGCTTCTTCATTTAAGATCAGAATATACAGGTTAGACACATCTCTGCAGTAGATGCAATGACACACTGAGCTGTCTCGTCAGTATTAGAATGTGTGACCTGCATGTTACACAGAGATGTCTACAGGCATTTATCAAAACCTGATGCACCCCAAGGCACTTGTACCTAGAGTGAAGAGCACCCTCACAATGTTAGCAACTCCTTTTCCATTCTCCAGCTTTCACTGTCTTCATCCTCAGCCCCACAATTACATTTACATATTAAGGAGAGACTGCATAAGAAGTCTGACTACAAACAAGGTAGCCTCATGCCTACAATGGTCTTTTTCTTGTGATTCAAATTCTATAATACACTGTGCTATGATCTTCAACTCTGCCATTGTCTAGGCTTTTCGCACAAACCGGTTTAAATTGGGAACTGATGTATAATACTTATTTTATCTACACTTTTTGATTTGTTTTGTAGGTTTCCCTGTAATTTGACGCTGAGAGATGTGTTTAGTATTAACTGCAAAATGGTGGATTGGAAGTTTGGCTCTTTCACTTCCGGAATAGATTCAGTTTCAGCACATTCAAGGCAGTGTGAAATTGTATGGCTTTACTAGAATATGGTGACGGGTCACCAGCAGCTATGTGCACTGAGCATCAGGGTTTGTTTGGGCATGTCTCAGATCACATTCATTAGCGGGTATGTAACCACATGTATCCCCCCAGTTTATTGGCTGGCATCTTTCAATGTTTAATTCTTGTACTCACTTCTATTAGTTCGCTCCCTACTTGTTCCTAGAAGATTTGTTTGGTATAATGAGCTGTAAGTAGGTTATATATTTTTCAAGATTACTCTCGCTTCATTTGATTCACTTAAGATTTTTTTTTGGCATGAGGCTTACTGTGCTCTTTTCACACCATCTTTACTTTCCATGGGTCTTATTCTATCACCGTTGGTGTAATTTGTTTTTCTGTCTCTCGTGGTACTGCCTTGGAGAATCATTTGTCCTACACTTTGGGGTCTCTGGGATATAGTACATAGGCATGTAGGTATTTCCTATTTTTCCTTATTTGTATAGTTATTTTCAACCAGAATGTATTTGATTTGGGCTTGATGACACAGACATCAAACAATTTACTATGTCTTATATTTGTAAGTAAAGCATGCTTGGTTACAACCTACATTACTAATCCTCATAAGTAATTGTTCATACATAATATGGAATGAAGTATAATCAAATTATTTATTAGTGGCTATTGAATATGCCCCATTCTGGAAACGTATCCACATGGAGTGGAATCTCACATGTATATGTCACATATGCCCCCGTTTTTCAATTATTGCATGAGAGGCATATACACGTGTGTCTTTGTTGATCCCCTTTCACACTTTTAAGTGTTAGAAAAAATGTGTTTTGCAGTCTTTATATAAGAGCGAGTGTACGCTGCACATTTACTGAAATTGTTTTGTCCATGATTAATCATGTAATGCAAAATATGCAAGAAAGGATGAATCCAATATATTACACTAGATTTATTCAGAAAATTACAGGTCAAAATCTTCAATAACTTCTACTTCCTTTGCTCTTCTTTTCCCCCAGCGCTCTTCTTATCTACCTAACAAGCAACCAGCTGGCCAAAACATTAACCTTGCTTAGGAGCATGTTTAGTGTTCTATAATTTCATTATCTTCCTTTTCTTTCGGTCTCACCCTCTTCAAGCAACTGCACCCTTTGCTGTGCTTCTCTCTTTTCAATGTGTTCTTTATATTTCTGCCTCCCTCATTTCTATCCTTTTATAATCCCCTTATCTATTGATTTATTTTGCATTCTCAATCTTGCAACGTTCTAATATTTCCTGCCTCTCCAGATTTCCATTTTCTGCCCCTTAATTCCGCACTCATTTATCTTATCTCTTCTACTCCCCAATGTACTTTTCCAATGTATTTGCTGTGCTTCTCCATCACCTTTTTTGTTTGTTTCTTTGTCATCTTGTTCACCCTTTTGCTCCTTTGCCCCTATTCTTTACTTTATGATGTACATACACGCTAGTACTGGTGAAATAACTAGTTATGTTCCCTTCTGAATCAATTTTGTGCAGCACAGTCACTGTTACTGGTAATTTCCATTTGTATAAAACACAATTATCTTGCTAAAATCAGTGTACAGGTATAAGGAAATATTCAAAGTCTAGGTCCAAAGCAACTTGGTTTGGTCTTCATCCAGGGTCGACAATAGTGTCCTTCATCGATGGTTAATTTCAATACCGACTAAATAGATATTATAGTACATATACTACCCTCTATAGAAACTAATGGAAATTGTTCCCATTTTATGGTGGGATCAGAAACGTCTTCTTAAGAGCTGGGTAAAAGAAAATATATCTTCAAATGTCAGTACTCATTTTGGATATCCCTGTATATGTCCAGCTATGCAGCTCTTATCCATCTGCTAACAGGTGACATAGTAAGATCTAAACTTTAACAAAAAACAATTACTTACATTTAGTAACATTAACATTCTTTCTGTTACCAAACTTTTTTCCACCCAAACCCCCTACGCCTAACCCCAGTAGAGACCTTACTTTAACACTTTTTAAGTGCTTGGTTGAATTGTGAAATTGTTTCCACAGCAATCTTCTATGTGTCATCACGCGGCATTGCAAGGCATGGACAACAGCATCTTGGCATTCCACCAGAAGTGATGCTAACTGTCATGTGCTCCTGTAACAACAGGCTTAATTTTTGATGACTGAAGGACTTAAATAGACAAAGCAGAGCAAATAACCACAATATCACAACAAATACTCAAAAGGGGTTGACTGGAATGTAAGCAATCTACTGGAGTGATCATATCCATCAGATTTATCATTGCATAGGTAACTTCTTCCTCTATTGGATATATACTCCAGCAGTGTCTTCACTTGCACACTCCTAAAATAATCCCACAAATAAAGGAAGGTTAAGAATCTATTAACATTCAAACCAGAAAAGACTGCAAAACTATCTCACTAAATGGAGGGAGAACATAGCTCCTCACCTCCAAGCAGTAACATTTATGTGACAAAAAGAAAGGAAAAAAAGGAAGAAAAGAAATCAAGTAGCATGATTACAAACTGGCTGCCATGGAACACCCTTTGCAGCCATATCACTTTTGAAATTGGACCCAAATCCCTCAGTAGAGCCTTTCCATTCCAGCTAATGCATAACACTAATTCCCTGTCAAAAGAAATCCAGTAGAAAATGTTTTACGTACAAACATACCACACAACTCAACTGTGGGTATTCATTGAAAAATCAAACTCGCCTCACTCAAAGAGATCCAACATCCCAACAACATTGTCTCTCTGATACACACCCAACTCCACAACAACCACCTAAAATTAAACCCCAATAAAACCGAACTCCTCATCCAGCTTGAAAACAATCCCTACCCCATCCAACACTAGCTCGACAGTCTAACCGCGCTAAACTGCAAACTATCTACATCCAACTCGGTCAAATCTCTTGGGATTACAAACGACAAAAACCTGAATATGAAGGAGCACATCAACGCCTCCGATAAAAGTGCCTCCTTCTACACTTTAAAACACATCAAGAAAATCAAGACATTTAACCACTTGAAGAATTAAAGACCGTAATACAATCCCTTGTCCTATCCAAGCTGGACTACAGCAACACAACGATTATTGGCACTCCAAAAACCCATCTTCTGCCAATGATGTCCATACTCAAAGCAGCAGATAGACTGATCTCTGGAGAGAGTCTATTCGATCACATCACACCCACTCTCAAGAAACTCAACTGGTTACCAATTGAAGCGAGGAGTATATTCAAAACAGCCAGCATAACACATAAAGCACTCAACTCTGGAAATCCTGCCTATCTAATAAACTCAAAAAGCGGGGCAAAAAAGACCTCTAGGAAGCTCATCCTTCTCTTCATCCCTCGCTAATTTAAGAAAACCCAACACCTCAAATAATACTTTTCGGGAAACGCCCCGAAAATTTGGAATCCCCTTCCTAAGGAACTGCATGACAAACAATCATAACTTCACGGAAATACTTAAAACGGTCTCTTCTCCACAAAATCTTAAACTCATCCACCTAAACTACCTTGCTTGATCTACCAAATACCCCATCTAACCAACCCATTGTTCACTGGCCAATCCCAACTCCCCTATGGATACACCACACCCAATATACTTTGTATTATTATATGCCCCCACGTGTATCCATCTCCTGTAATGGAGCCCTGTTTACCTTGCTCCTGCCTTGTTGGCTATGACTTTTCTCTCCCACTTCTGTTATGCCTACTGTAAATTATGGAAACAATGCACAGTTAACTCTTGTACAGCCCTATCCTGTGTTTATAGAGTTATCATTGATCTATATGCAATTCTTGTACAGAAATCCGCTCTGCCCTGTATTATATGACTTTTCTCTCCCTGTAAACGATGCACATGTAACTGGTTACAGCTCCTGTAATCTACTTCTATTTAATTACAGTAAAGTGCTCTGGTGCCCTTGGGTCTAGTTTACGCTATATAAAACTCAAAAATAACTAAATAAATCATAGGCGTTTCCATGCATGTTTTGGTCTGTGGCGAAAGTACCAAAAATGACACTAACCTGATGAATGCCCAGGTTTTGTAAGGTACCTTCTCCGGTCCTTTCTTTCCAACACTTTTTTTTATTTTCTAATCTGTGCTTTCTTCCATTGGTTTCCTAGCCCAAACTAGAGAATCATCCCTACAAGATTCTGTTGGTGGATTTAGGATTTATTTGTCTCGGGATAACCCAGAGCAGTGGTCTTCAAACTTCTTAAAGCTGCACTGTTCCCCCAGTGGGAAAAAATAAAAATAAATCATCAAGCCCCCTGTGAATTTTTCACAATTATTTTATTACATTGCCAGTGTTTAAATAGTTCTAGACTTATTTAAATATTGCAGTTGAGTTATGCTATCGTTTTAAAAATGCAATAAAATACATGGTTGCCAAACATACTGTTCGGGTCTGGAATGCCTTACTAACGCGTACACATATTCGCAGTGCGATTATTAAAAATGCCAACTTTGACATTCATAGAAATTTGAAATTTATAAATCGCATAAAACCAAAAGGCATCAAAACGCTATCACCAAGAAGACACTAAACGGTAAGGGACAGCTCTAGCAGGATGAATGCAGACAAACAAGCCAGGGAGTTACCCAGGCAATAAAGTTATAGAAATAAGCAGGTTTTCACCTGGCTGCGGAAAGTAGCATAATATTCCAGACTCCTATTTTCTGGGAGAGAGTTCAACATTCTAGCAGCTCCCTCAGTGTAGGGTTGTTACCCCCACCTCGTTTTCTGGAACCTCGTAACTATCACCTTTCTCTGTCCTGTCGAACTCAAGAGTCTGCTAGGACCACACCAATTAAAGGCAGCCCTAAGATAAAATAAGCCCTGTTGATGAAGAACCTCATGAGCCAGGCTCAAGGCTTTAAAAAAGTCACCCGCTTTCTCACGGCAACTAATGGAGAGTCGTCAAGCCCTGCCTGACTGAGATTTATTTATTATTACAATTTATAAAGCGCAGCGAATGCCCGTGGGAGTCTTGGTGCTATAAGTTCAGTTAATGTCTCTGAAGAAAAAGATGGAAAAACCTGTCAGTGATGGTTAGGAGCGGACAAGTTACTGGTTGAACAACCAGGTCTTCAGCAATTTCCTGAATTGGAGAAGAGAGTGACTTGATTTAATCGTTAGCGAAAGGGAATTCCAGAGTCTGGCTGCTGTAACCGTAAAACGTCTGTCTCCCCAGGTGACAGTCCTTGTGCGCGGTACCACTAGTTTATGCCATGTCATAGATCTTAGTTGTCTAGTAAGACGGTAAGCAATGAGCTGCTCTTTAAGACACTCCGGCCCTTGTTTGTGAAACGCTTTGAATGTCAGGCATAGAGTTTTAAATTCGATCCGATTTTTAATCGTCAACCATTGGTTGTTTCTAATGATGTGTTTAGGCAGCCCCAGAACACACCAAGCAGCAGCATTTTGAATGACATGAAGCTTATTTAGTGAGTATTGATTGGTACTACATTACAGTAGTCAAGAGAAGATGTAATAAGTGCAATGAGCAGGCAAACACCTGAACACCTAGCGTGCCACTTGCCTGAGACCTCCAGTTCCTGCTGGTTTCCGACTGATCCAGTGACACTGCAGCTGCCCAGGTTTTCCCACTGGGGTTTTTTCGACAGGGTTTTCCCACTCATCATTCTTTCAGCTAACAGAAACATTGCCCACCCCAGGACCTACTTCATGCAGGCCGCAGCACGAACATGCCGCTGGTGCGCTGAAGGCATGCGAAAAGCAAGCCCAACTGTGACCGGCCACATCAACCAACACCAGCGCCATGACCCCTGGCCCTTTCGCCCCGAAGATACCATTGGCGAGCTCTACACCCTTGACCCCGCAACAAACACTGCCTGCACGCTGACCTATGCTCCACAGTAAGACCTTTCACCAGCAACCACTACCACTTCACCTGCCACTGCACACACAAAAGCTCAGACACCAGCCTCACCACGAACACACCACAGACACAACCTGAACGACAACACCAATGTGCAAAAGCCCTTCTCAACACACCCTCACTATGCAAGCATTTCACTAAATGATGGGACCTCATTACCACCCTCGGACCAAACAGTGTCCCTCACTGAGACCTAGCTCAACCCCACATCCACCCCGGACATTGCCACAGCGATCCCCAACGGATATAAAATCACTCACCAGGACTACACCAACAAACCAGGAGGAGGAACAGCCATCATCCACAAAGAGACCATGCAGTGTACCCCCACCACTGACACCACCACCACTCCTATGGAACACCTAACTTCAAGCTCCACCCGGACCACAAGACAACTATCAGCGGCACACTCTCATTCAGACTGCCAGTTCCGCACTCCAGCTTCTGCAACACCATCACAGACTTCATTGCGCCCCCTAGCCTTAGTCTCCAAGGACTACATCTTCCTCGGTAGAAGACCCAAACGACAAAAACACTGCACACCGTCTCAATAGTATAAGCAACATTGGATTAACCCAGATTGTCCACAACCCTACACACTCCGCAAGACACAAGCTGGATCAAATTTCCTTCTTCAGCAACGGCATCAAATACAGCCATGTCACCGATATCACATGGATCGGCCACTCCGATTCCAGCCCGTGCACCCCCAACCCTAAAATTACCAACACCCCCCTCTGGAGATGGAACCAAATTTCAGAGATCAGCTGGGTGAGCGCCCTCAACACCGCCAACCCCGCTACCGCCACCTGGTTCACTAATTGCACAGACGGCCACATCCCCATCAAAAGCAACATCCAGAGAAAATATTCCAAAAAGGCCAGCTGGTACACCCAAGAACTTAGAACAGCAAAACGAGACGGCAAACAGTTGGAGAGGAGATGGAGCACCAGCAAGGACACCTCCGACAGGGCAGTCTTTATACCTCATTCAACCTCTACCACGGCCTGCTGAAGGCAACAACGAAGACGGCTCTTGCCGCACGCATTGAAACCAACACCACTAAGAAACTTTACAGTATCACTAAGGAATCCTCCAACGTGGCTGCTAGCAAAAACCACTTCACGCCCTGTGCAAAAACCTAGCCCCCACTTCTTTCACAACAAGAAGGTAACCATATACAGAAATGTCGAACCCCAACCCACACCTATGGACTTCCTTGACAAATGCACCACCCTTGTAAACAACACAAACCACACACTGACCACCTGGAATATTCCGTCAACCCAGGACAGGACCTCCACCATGAAATTCATCCCCTCTGGAGCTTCCACAGAACCATGTCCGCACCACATCTTCAACATTGGAAATCAAAGAATCGGTCTGGAACTCACTACCCTACTTAACATCTTTATCACCACAGCAGCATTTCCCGACACATGAAAACACGCCGAAGTCAGACCACTGCTCAAAATACCCTCCGCCGACCCCAGCAAACTCAACAAGCATTTGCAATGCAATAGGTCTCGCATTAGCAAAGTTTGAGCTATTGGTATTGCAAATGGCACATTTTTAATTTATGTGTTGCTTTTGAAAATAGCAAAGTTAATAGCTTTGTCATTTACAATGCCAATAGTTTTAACTTTCGCAAATGTGACACCTATAGCATTTGTAATGCAATATGTGTTGTATTTATGTGACTTAGATTCATTATACTTAAATAAAAGTTATTGTAATTTATAATGGCAATAGCTTAAACTTTTGTAAATACCTTTTGTAAAGATTATGTTCAGTGCATTTTATTGTGACGAAAATCCGAGAACAGAAGTGAAATATTTACATCTTTTTGTGACATTTGTAATAACGCTTGAAACATTGAGAGAACATATTTGAACTAGTTGTTGTTGAATGGTTGCACAGATTGATGTTGTGGTGCCCTTGCATGATGCTGTGGTGGTGCTGGATGATGCTGTGGTGGTGCTGGGTGATGCTGTGGTTGCGATAAAGTGAGTGCGATCGATAGAGGGCGATAGATTGATAGAGGGAGGGCGATCGATAGAGGGCAATAGATAGATAGAGGGAGGGCGACAGAGGGAGGGCGATCGATAGAGGGCGATAGATAGATAGAGGGAGGGAGGGCGACAGAGGGAGGGCGACAGAGGGAGGGCGACAGAGGGAGCTAGTGTGTAAAAGTGATTTGGGCAGAGAAGGGGTTTAAATGGGTTGAAAAAGATGCTTTCTGGTAAAGTGTGTGACAAAAACGTGCGGGTAAATGAAGGTTATGGAGGAAGATGAAGAATTATTGTATATGACTTTGAAAGTAAATATGAAGCTGAGGCAGAAAGTCACTCTATGAGAAAGGAAAGAGGAGGCAAAGAAGGGAATGAGGAGGCAAAGAAGGGAATGAGGAGGCAAAGTAGGGAATGAGGAGGCAAAGTAGGGAATGAGGAGGCAAAGTAGGGAATGAGGAGGCAAAGTAGGGAATGAGGAGGCAAAGTAGGGAATGAGGAGGCAAAGTAGGGAATGAGGAGGCAAAGAAGGGAATGAGGAGGCAAAGAAGGGAATGAGGAGGAAAAGGAGGTGCAGGCGCGATGACACCTGATGGAGGAGTGTAGAGATATGGGGGTAGGAGGAGGAGTAGAGCAGCCTGATGTTTAGGTACGAAGGAACAAAGCAGTAAACGGAAAAGAGTGTGGAAGCAGAAAGTACAGTGAAGTAGGTAAGTGTTCAGCTAGGAAGGACAGAAAACTGGAAAAGATTTAGGGAGGGAATGATTTTGTTCTAACATACTGCCCAATACCATCTTTGATAATGGATTCTTTAAGAGAATATTTTTATTTTGTGCAGTGAATTCGGAGGCTGGGTGTGCAATTAGACCAGCCCCAGGCACCAGCAACATTCCGTTTAAATACACGGCAAAAGTTTCAGTTAAGACTCCGGATGCTTTTGAAGGACTGCTCAATGTACATGCACAAGAGCGTGAATTTTTTTTTTTTCAACGGGCTTTCAATTTAAACCATTCAAAGCAGGAGGCGCTTGATCTTGCCATTCCAAACTTGCAAGTAGTCTGGCTGCACCGCCCACGTACCGTTCTGTGAGGCCGCCGAGGGGCAGCCTTACAAAGAGGCTACTGCAACTGCCAGGGTGAAAATGTAATGTGCTGTTAGTACAGTAAGAGTGGAGCAATAGCACAGCGCAAGAAAAGAGTGAAACAGCGCACACGAAGAACTTTATATCGATAACGGGTCAAGATGATGCATCATTCCAATGGCCCTGCCTATACTTGCTTGAGAGCGCCCTGAGGTGCAGGTCAATTAGGCAGATGAGGGCCAATAACTGGCTTAATTGACTGACTGTGTTCAGCAATTTTAAATTATCTCGCTTGCCAAACTTTTCAATCTGAGACACTACTGCCCACATTAGAGACTAGTTTTATGTAATATTTCTTCCACTTCTTACTTTATTTGACCCTTGTTTTGAATGCCTCCAGAATATCCCGTTATGGGATGATTGGTGGTACGAAAACAACACATTTTTTTCGAAACGAAAGCCCATTTAGCTTTATTAAAATGGGATAAACTTCAAACCCATTTTACATAAAACTTCCCAAAAGCCACGCGCGTGTCTTGCACATGAGTGCTTCGCTGTACCAGATACTGCTTGAATTGCCACTGATCTGTAAATGAACAACAGACCATGATTAATGCAGAACGCTATTCCTCTCGGGAAAAGTGTTTGTCAAGATGAGCGCGGAGTGCAAAGCGAAGCAACAACTCGTTCTCTGTGCAGTTCGTTCTCTGCACCGAGTGTGAAAATGAATCTGTGCTAGCGCCGATTCTTACGTAGGAGAAGGCTGTATACTCACGGGCTTCCGATCTTGTTGAACCTAAAGATAAGGGGCAATTCTTCTCAATGGCGCCCCTCCTACAAGGGTCCTTTCAACCGTGGCTCCTCTCTATATAGTCCTTCATGCATTATAATCAAGCCTTGTGTGTTCTCGGGCTACCTATTGCAAGTGCTTGGGAAGGGTGGTTGTAACACTCTCCACGGGAATCCGGTGGTGTGCACGAGGCATGCTAAGCTAAGCACGAGGCACACCAGGCTGTGCATGGCCCCACAGGGAAGTTCCAATAGATGAAAGGAAGTGAATGATATTAAAATACGGCGTTTAACATTCAGTTAGCGTGGCTTCTAAGGCGTTCTATCTCTGCTTAATAAGAGCTCCATTCTGCGCCAGTCTGACAAGGCACCCTAATCTGCTTGCACTGAGCTCCGCTTTGAAGTGAAGGAGAAATTGGTGGTGTCAGGGGAGTGTGGGGAGCTGGAAAGGGAAGGGGGGGCTGGGTGCAGACACCCTGGAGCTGCCAAAGGACACTCGTTCCACGACTGTCGCTAGCTGCCGTCACATGATAGCATTAGTAAAGTAGCATTTCAATTACACTGCTTTATTATAAGCATAAGTAGGGAGTAACGTAATGTAAATGTGTAAATGTACAGGAATTTATATAGCGCAAATCACCAACCGGTCTCTAAGCGCTTGCTTAGAGAACCCGTCCTGGTATTCCCCTGTGAGATAACCCCGGCAGGGTATCCGCAAGGTGAAAGCCAGGCATCCCACCGCGAGGGGCCGTTTTGGAGATTAAGCAAGCTATTGCCCAGAGTCGCAGAGTGTGAACCCGTGAATCAAGTAGGCACCGGAGCGAGAATTGTCAAGTTCATGGACATTTTAGGACTCAAGAACCCGCCGAGCCGGGAATTGAACCCTGGTCCCGGGCTGACCTCTGCTTCCAGGTCTGCCTCCTCTAACCAGTGAGCCACACTTCTAATACCCCGGACGGCACTGCACGTCGAAGGCCTCTCTCTTGATTAGAATGAAAGGCACCACTGCACTTTCTATTGGAGGTGCACTTGCATTTACTGGCGGCGCAGGGATCTCAGGGGCATGAAGGCCTGAGATCAGACCTCAACAGGGACGTATGCTGGCAGAACAAGGCAGAATTAAATGCCTCAGATGAAAGTGCAGGTGAAAGTTAAACAAGCAGGAAGTGGGATAAGGGAGGGGGTTGCAAATGGTGAGCATTTTTGCGGCCGCTTTGATGTTCTCAGTGGCCACGTGGCTCACTGAGAACATCAAATGGCCGCGAAAGTCCTCCCAAAGGCTGCAGGCGGAGTCAAGTCAAGTCAAGTCATAGAATTTATATAGCGCACTACATACCCAGAGGGTTTCAAGGCGCTTAGGAAGGGGAGGAGGATTACTTGTCAAATATCCACGTTTTAAGTTGCTTTCTGAATGCTAGGTGGTTCTGGGTAAGGCGAAGGTAAGCGGGGAGTGAGTTCCATGTTTTAGCAGCCAGGTATGAAAAGGATCTGCCTCCCATGGTGGTCTTGTTGATGCGAGGTACAGTGGCGAGGGCTTGGCTGGAAGAACGTAGTTGGCGGGAGGGGGTGTAGAAGGACAGACGTGAGTTGAGGCATTCTGGTCCGATGTCGTAGAGTGATTTGTGTGCGTGGGTAAGCAGTCGGAAAGTGATCCTCTTATTGACGGGTAGCCAGTGGAGGTCTTTAAGGTGACCAGAGATGTGTTCGCTGCGTGGGATGTCTAATATGAGCCTGGCTGAGGCGTTTTGGATTCGTTGGAGTTTCTTCTGGAGTTTTGCGGTAGTACCTGCGTAGAGGGTGTTTCCGTAGTCCAGTCGGCTCGTGACCAGAGCGTGGGTGACTGTTTTCCTTGTTTCGGAGGGGATCCAGCGAAATGTTTTTCTGAGCATGCGAAGAATGTTGAAGCAGGAAGAGGATACGGCGCTGACTTGTCTGTACATTGAGAGTGAAGAATCCAGGATGACGCCTAGGTTCCGTGCGTGGTCTGTCGGGATGGGTGCTTTTCCGAGGGCTTCCGGCCACCAGGAGTCGTCCCATGCAGAGGGGGATGTACCTAAGATGAGGACTTCTGTTTTGTCTGAGTTCAGTTTCAGACGGCTTTGTTTCATCCAGTCGGCAACTTCTTTCATTCCTTCGTGTAGGTTAGTTTTGGCGGTGCTGGGGTCATTGGTGAGAGAAAGGATCAGTTGAGTGTCATCAGCGTAAGAGATGATGTTGAGGTTGTGTTGGCGTGCGATGGCCGCGAGGGGGCTCATATATACGTTGAAGAGGGTGGGACTGAGTGAGGATCCTTGTGGTACGCCGCAGATGACTTCAGAGGCCTCGGACTTGAATGGTGGAAGGCGGACTCTCTGGGTTCTTCCGGTGAGGAACGAGGTGATCCATTCAAGTGCTTTTCCTTGGATTCCGATGTTATTGAGGCGTTGTAAAAGGGTGCTGTGGCAGACTGTGTCGAATGCTGCAGAGAGGTCAAGGAGGATGAGGGCGACTATGTCTCCATTGTCCAGTAGAGTTCGAATGTCGTCTGTTGCTGCGATGAGGGCGGTCTCAGTGCTGTGTTTTGCGCGGAAGCCGGACTGTGAGGAGTCGAGGGATTTGTTGGCTTCGAGGAAGGCGGCGAGCTGGTTGTTGACAGCTTTCTCGATGACTTTGGCCGGGAATGGAAGAAGCGAGATGGGGCGGTAATTTTTGAGTTCGGTGGGGTCCGCTGTGGGTTTTTTCAGAAGGGCGGTGAGTTCTGCGTGTTTCCAGTCTTCCGGGAAGGTGGCGGAGTTGAAGGAGCAGGTGATGACGTCTCGGAGGTGCGGTGCTATGACGGAGTCTGCTTTGTTGAATATGTGGTGAGGACATGGGTCTGTGGGGGATCCTGAGTGGATGGAATTCATCAGGCGGATGGTGTCTTCAGTGGAGATTGGGTTCCAGTCGTTAAGGGTGTTCACGGGGGGAAGATGATCAGCAAATGGTAGGGTGGGTTGGTTTCCGGGTTGGTTGTCAAAGCTGTTGTGGATGTCTGCAAAAAACAAATGTTGTGCACGCCCAGCGCACATGCGCTGTACCTGATCCGCCTGCAGACTTCGGGGGCATTTTTGAAAGTCCCTACTTAATATCTCGCCAAAGCATCGCTAACGCAATGGCTTTAGCGAGACCTAAAAACTACTGACTAATCTGCATGCTCCCATTCCCAGCAAAGGTACTGGAAAATATTATCAATTTATGACACACCTGGAGCAGAACTGGCTACTGGACGCCTCCCACTCTTGCAGCAAATCACAGCATCGAAACCCCCTGATATCAGCCCCAAATGACATCTGAACCCTCCTCGACTGAGGAGAAACAGCAGCTTTGATCCTCCTCGACCTCTAGGAAGGCTTCAACACTGTGTCCCATCACACACTGATCGAAAGATTCCACCACATCGGCATCCAAGGGGACACGCTAAGATGTATGTAACCTCCTTCCTCACCGGAAGAACCCAGAGGATCCACCTCCCACCTTTCACCTTTGAACCCAAGGAGATCACCTGCAGTGTCCCCCATGGCTCATTCCTCGGCCCCAACGCTCTTCAATTCATATATAACCCCACTGGCCAACATCATCAGAACCCACAGGCTCAACATAATTTCCTACGTAGATGACACTCGCTCACAGACACCCCACCACCACCAGAACCACCTGCCACAGATGCATAACAAACGTCGCCAACTGGATGAAGAACAAATGCCTGCAGCTTAACACCTACAAGACAGAAGTACTATTCTTTGGCAATAGCAGCATTACATGGAACGACTCCTGGTGGCCCTCAGACCTAGGACACGCAGCCACTCCCTCCAACTACGCCAGAAACCTCGGAATCATTTGACAACAAACACATCATAAAATCAAAGATCAATACCGTCTCCTCCGCCTGCGTCCTCAGTACGTGAATACCAAGTAAGATCTTGAAGTGGCTACCCCTACACACAAGACACACTGTGACACAAGTCCTCAACACCATCCGTCTGGACTACTGCAATGCCCTCCACTTATGAATTGCCGCACACCTCCTACAGAGACTTTAGACCATAAAGAACACCTCAGACAGACTCATCCTTGGCCTTCCCCGATGTACCCATATCACACCCCACTTCAGGAAACGCCACTGGCTCCCCGTACAGAAGAGATGCCAATTCAAACTGCTGACTCAAGTACACAAGGCTCTAAACAACCAAGGACCTGCCTACATTAAGCACCGCCTGAACTTCCACCAACCGTCGAGAAAACTACGTTTCCCTCCCTTTCACTTGCCGATACTCCCCGCAACTACTGAAGCAGACGTGAAGGACGCTCCTTCTCCCACATCGCAGCAAGGCCCTAGAACAGCCCGTCCTGGCACCTCTGGACCTCACCTCACTTCCGAAATTCTGAATGGCCCTCAAGACCTGGCTATTCCAATAAGCCTCCAGGACCTGCAGGCACCTCGATACCCTATCTGGTGATTAGCTGTGCTTTATAAATCCTGACTGATTAAATGACCACTTTCCCTTAGCTCCTCAGGAAGAAAGGGGAAAATCTTAAAGGTCTTAATGATCCAAAAACAGGAACTCACAGCTTTATTGACCTAGATGTTAAATGTTAAAGAATTATCAAAGATCACCCCCAAATTGTTATCTGCGGCCACATGTTTTCAGCCACCAACTCTCGGTCCAGATTGAATTTTTCGCCCCAAAAACAACAATCTCAGTCTTCTCCCAGTTCAATTTAAGCAAGTTCTCTCTCATCCAAGCACAGACTTCGGCCATAGAAGAGGTGAACCTATCTGCAACCCCTCCCCAATCATCAGATATGGAAACTATGATTTGGGTGTCGTCTGCATATGATGTCACCCAGAAACTGAAGGAATGCACCAGTTTTGCCAGTGGGCGACATACAGGTTAAATAAGAAAGGACTGAGGGAAGAACCCTGTGGAACTCCGCAGGGAAGCTGGAAAGGTTTGGCCCGAAATAAGATGCATCTCTCTTTTTCTTTTCGTACTATTATGGGAGGAATGCTCTTCTTGTCTCTTGTGCCTCTGCTCAGGAAAGGGATTGTGAATCACAAGCGAGACCTTGACCTTGTCTTAGATCAAGGAGATCTACATTTTGCATTGAAAGAGGTCTTACAATGTTTGGTTGTCTTTCTCTAGGTGCCTAAGGGTGCATTTTTTGGTGCTAGTCATTTACCATACACGTCATGTCTTACCTAGCTAGAAGCCAGAGGACTTAAGTGGTGACATGATTCCAAAACTCAACAAAATAATTTGGAAAAAGATGAAAATCTTCATAAAGCCTTGGGAAATCTCAATGGCTCTAAATCCTGCATCTACCTGAGCTTCAAAGAAAAAAAAGAACTGTTGACACGAACGAGACACCTAATCAACTAGTCAACACATCCCCTCCGATGGAGCTGCAAGACATTACTGTGAATGCAGTGCAGCACCATGATACTAATGTGATGGAAGGTAACCAAGGACCTATTTTCAGAACCAATTTGGCACTAGGTAGAAGTTCAAAGATGAAATCTGGGGGACGAAATATCTTTATTACGCATTTCCAGCATTCTTACAATTTCAGCTAGCATGAAAATACTACCAAAGCAGTGAAAATAGAAGACGAAGCACCGCGGCGCCAACTGAGACGTCAAGTGACTTGACCATTTGTACATGAGAAAACTTAAAAATCCTTGCAGATTTATCCATAAAGGTAACACAAATTTCACATTTCACCGACTGGGCTGTGCTGCTATAAATGTCATAGATGCAATTTGTTGTTTGTCACAAGACACGCAAGCCTAGAAATCTGGCAGAGCTAGAGGAGTCTTCAATCCTTGCCCTAAACCCTTATACACAATCAGTTCATTAGTTCTATTATCATACCACTCATTGCAATCATATTTGATTTCAGCCAATCAATACAAGTTTACACTCCTACACCTGAAGAGTAAGTGGAAGAGAATATGCCCAAGGGGGATCGTAGCAGCAATATTAACCCTTTCCCTATGGCAATACACAACTTAAACATCACTGGGCAGCACCTATTCTTGCTCGAGATCAAAACACATTATCTTTCTAGTTAAACACCCCAGAGTGTTTAATTGTAACTCTCCCTCCCCAATACCTCTATATACAAGTGCCTTATCAAGATTAACAAACCATGTTCAATACATGGTCAATACCTCTGTGTGCCAGATTTGACTGCAATGAATACTGATTTATCCAGTCAAAAGCAGATGCATCCTAGACTATGGTGTGTTAAGACAAAAAAATATTACCCAGTGTAAAGGCAAAATGGTGAAGATCAATCTGCCAAAACGGTATGCACTTTTTTACTTCTTTTCATTCTCTCAGATGCTCTTGAATAACTATGTTGCCTCTTAATCAAGACATGCAAATAACCTATATGTGACTCATGGGTGCAGAACACAAGCCAATATATTGAAATGTTTAGTGGGAATGTAGACCAATCGATTCCTATTTCCCAACTTGCAAGGACTTATACTGCTTAGATCAGTGGTTCTTAACCGGAGGATCGGAGACCCCTGGAGGTCTGTGACACCAACTCATGGGGTCTGCAACTGTTTAGAAAATGACATATATTAACAGTAGTGACAGAGTGGGGGTCCCTGGATTCCAATAATGATTCAGTGAGGGTTCCTGTGCTCCAGTAAGGATTAAGTAGGAAGCCACAGAAGTCAAAAAGTTAAGAACCACTGGCATGGAGTACTAACATCCTACAACTAAGTAACAGATGCCATACAGCAACAACATTTAGAAAATTCCATATTTTTATGGGGGGTGCCCCCGTTTCAAATGTTAGTAAGTTCTGTTGAATGTGTATCCTTAGTTCCCTCATAAACCAACAAACTGAAACGGACTTCTTTTATGCATTTTATTTTAAATACGTTTCCGATTTCTCCCAATCTTGGCTGTAATTTCTGAAACCATCAAAACATCATAAACACTATGTGATCCAATGTCTGAAAATCGATATTAAATTTTAAAATTAGAAATTGAGTAGCAGTGACACTTAGCAGTGAGCAACTGGTAACAAAAATAACTATAGTCTGCTTTTGTCAAAATTACTAATATTTTCCATTTACACAAACAGCCCAGGAAGTATTTGAATTAAATGGAGTAATAATCTCAATGTATATTAGTAATGGCTGATCTCAATGTCCTCATGTGTACTAAAAAAACAACAAGTGAATGGAAAATATCAATGCAATTGAATGCATGGCTCGGACAGTGATGTTTTGCACTTGGAGAATGTGGGGGCACTAACGGCTCAGGTCCGTGACGAGTTACTGCAAGAGCACAAAGTGATAGTAAATGATGACAGGCCACAGTGAATTCTCGAATGATGGGCGGAAGGGAAGGACCGTCGTCCATATTCAAGCATCATGCTTTGGCCCAAGAAAAGTTTAGTTACAGGGCATTAATTACTACTCGCAGTATGCCGCTAACCTGGGATGATTCCACCCAGGTATCTCTCAAATGTGACATGGTGTGGATCCTGGTGTATTCCCATGGATGTATTCTATGTATGCCTATTGGGTTGCTAATATACTGCAGAGGAGGAAATGGTTGGCTTACGGAGGCAATGACATTAACAGTTGTGTTGATCGTAAGGTGGGAGACCACTGGACTGGGGACCATAACCAGCTATTGGCTAACTTCACTGTCAGTGAAAACATTCTAACATTCTGCTTTGTCACTAAGAACACGTCCACAAACAAATTTCAGAGCCGGGGATTACCTTTGCAATTTGTGCTTTTTGAAACCAGAAATCTTTTTGCTTTTGGGTGTTGGCAGTGTCCCCAATAATGACGTTTTGAAAAAAACATGACAAAACAAGTAATGTTAAAGCTAAAAGGGTGGCAGCAAACACCCAACCTATTAGATTTGCCAAAGCTTTTTTGATGAGGAGTGCAGTAAAATTGATATCTCACTTTTTGCTTTTTTTTAAATATGTCTTGTTTTTAGGACAGGACCAGAGAGTCTGAAAACAATTGTTTAAACAAAACAAAACATATCTAATATAACTGAGTTCACACTACAGGCAACAGAAGCACAATTTGCATGACTATTTGCTAGGACCAACAAACTTTCACAGTGGGGTGAAAGTTATGAAGAATAGCACCATTTACTGTGAATAAGTCTACACGATCAACAAGACATCATCAACTATCAACAGAATAACAAATTTACGGAGAATCTGCCAAATATCTGCCAACACATCTATATCATTTACCCCACAAATAAGTACCATAAGTGCATGCTAAAGTCACCCAAGGCGTTGATATGAGTTGCATGCATTTCCTTAGTACACAATATAGTTTCCATTACCTCATTTTAACTAGAACATTGCTTGATTTAAATACTAGTTAGACATTAAGCAGGCACAGATTTTTTTATGTAATCTCAGGTTGAAGATTAAAACTTATCGCTAAATTTGGCATGTCAATTGGGCAAATGATTTCACAGGCACATTAACTAATGAACCCAATTTTAGGCACTGACCACTATTAGAACTAACTCCTGACTCAACCTACTCTTTGCACGCTTTCTTACAGACATCCATCAAAAAATATTGTTCATGCAATTTTTCCTGAAAACAAACTACTTGATATCCACTAACCGATTCTTGTAATTTTTGCTTTAAAAGCTGAGCCCCACCACATTGTAGGATAGCATTCAAACTAAGCCAAATGTATCTCTCATACAATGGTTATAATTACTACTGTTGGGGGATTATATGTTGCTGGTTATACCATAATGGTCCAAAGCAAACAGGCATACTCCTTAGTGTTTTGTAAATCAGGTTCCACCAGCCACCAGTCAACCACAATATCACAATGATTTTAAAAAACTGCAGTGTTATCACTGAATTATTGTTTGGAGTTTTTATAATGATATTTTGGATGGGATGCACTTTACTATGTGTATAATGCTATTTTAACGTGTATTATGAGAAAGCCTAAATACAATAAACAATCCTTTATTATTATTTAATCACCAATTTCAAAACTTATCATGAAAAGATGTATAAAAATATTGCTGAACAAGGATTAAGCAGAGGAATAAATACTGCTGTAAATACCGAAGTGTTTTTTTAAAACAGCTTTGTGCATGCAAGGTAATGGAAAAACAACATTGTTACTTACAAAGTACACAGGAAACTGTGGTTCTGCTGAATAGTCTGTACTGAGCACTTGCAGAGTGAAAATGACTCATACAACAGACCAAGGTTTTTATATGGTGTTCTAAACTACGGCACTAGTTAAAGGTGAAGTGGCCAGAGAAGGAGCATGCCTAGGTTCTGTTTTTGTGATTTTTTGGCGGAACGAAGAGCAGGGTGTTTGTGCTTCTTAGGTTTTTCGTCTGACCTGCCTTTTTGAGTTTGGATGCAAGCTAAGCTGGTTTACCAGTGTGAAGGACTTTGTGAGTGAGACATGCAGTCCTGAAGCTGCAGTGAGTTTTAATCTGGAACCAAATTAGTTATTTCAGGGAAAGAGAGATGTGATCTTATTTTTTTTACTCTAATGACCATCTTATTAGCTGCATTTAGAGTGGCTCTAGAGTGGTTCTTGGCGGGGCTAGGTTGGATTTTACAGTGCCTGTGAGGGTGGCATTCTTGTAGTCCAATCTGGACAGAACCAGAGCTTGTGCAGCAGACTTAAAATAATTCAGAGGGATTAAGAGTTTGATTTTGTTCAGGAGTTTTAGGATGCAAAAGGCACTATTCACAATATTCTTTATATGATTGTTCATGTTCAATTGTGGGTCTAGTGTGATTCCCAGTGATTTGGCGGAATCAGCCCGGGTTATATTACAATTTAAAGCATCAATGGAGTATAGCTATTCTTGCATCTGGGGGGGGTCTGTCCTGAAGATCCCATCGCTCTGGTGGCTGAATCAGGGGTATCCAAACCAGACTGAATGACTGGACCGGAAACCACTTGACTTTTGTTCAGTAACTCAGAAAAAAGACCCCTGAACATCATCAGGCAACTTGGGGACCACTGTCTTGGCTAATTCCATTAACACATGGATTTTCACCCCAACAAACAGGTTGCAATGGTCGACTTCAAGGCCATGCTATCAGAAGAAAACACTTTCTTTGCAGTCTGCTCCATTCTCTTGGACTCTCATCTATCTGCAGGAGTCAGAAATTATCCCAGCATTAGCTTTGAGGAACAGGAAGCTTGTACCACCAGACTCTCAGGTGTAGGATGAGAGGACAAGAACGGTGGATCACTAGGAGCAGGCTTATACCTTCTTGTAACAGACCTAGACACTGCTGCCAAAGTCACAGGTTTCTGCCAGATTTAAAAAATCAGCTCTGAGAGCTTCATTGAAAGGCAGCAAAGGCTCTGTAGAGGATGATGAAGAAAGTAATATCTCTGTAAGCAAATTACTTTTAAGTTCGGTAGAAGGCAAAGGTAACTCCAGCATCACAGCAGCCTTTTAATCAGTAATTGGTTCCGACTTCAGGTGTTGGAATCCCTTTTGGAGACGAGAACTCCCATTCTAAAGAGGTAGCCCAATCACTTGCAACCTCCAGGCCTTCAAACTCTGGAGCTAAAGATACTATTTCACCCTCTTACATATCTGGATTTTGCTCGTAAAAATACTTCACCTCCTCAATAAACCGCTGGGCCTCTCTCCGAAACATATGCTTGACCATCGGCATCGTTGAAGGCAATGCCTGTGGCAGCAACATCTCCAATGGCACGGGGGACTTCATATTTCAGTGGCTCTGGAGTGGAGAGGTGTGATGCCAGCACCGATCCAGTCGACGTCTGAGGTTTGACCAGTTCCGGAGTCTCTCGACGAACCTCTCCCACTGGTGATGGCGTAGCCATCCTCAGTGCCAAAGAAGGCCAGGTCACCTGGGCCCTCGGCATATATGGAAGGAACAGTGTTTGTGGATAGTGTGTTGGAAATCCACCTAAGGAGTTAGAGAGTGGACCCATGGAGCCCACAGGTGCACCAGATGGAGCCACCAACCTACTGAAAATTATACACAGCATTCAGAAAACTCAACAGGTCATACCTTGGAGTCAGAGACACTGGGGTACTCCTGCTCCTATCTAGGAGGCATAGGCTGCAGTGGTGGCAAAAAAGGATCTGGAACAGACTCCGAGGCAGGGCGTCTAGGTGGAGTCACGGCCCTTAGACTTGAGAGTGCCGCCTGAGTGACCTCTAGAGATGGAGTCTGAGACAACTCACCTCGGCCTTAATGAGCCTTCGTACTCAGGGACACCGACTTCGGCGAGTCATCTCTCGAAGAACAGCGCCGGGAACCATGATGCTGCTGCTTCTTATGCTTTCTCTTGGACGACTTTGAAGAGTGGGAAGATGGAGGCTCCAACCAAAGAGACCTCCGATATCCTCTCTTCTCCTTTCTCGCTTTTGCCATGAAAAGCTTTGCCTCCCTCTCTTTCAATGCCTTGGGGTTCAACTTATGGCAAGAAAAACTAGCGAAGTCGTAGTCTGAACTTAAGCAACAAAGAAAGCTGCCGTGTCGGTCTGTGATCGACATTTGACCCACAAATTCACTTGTAAAGCTTAGAACCAGACGTCCGTGGAGGTGACATTCTTCCCATAAAACAATGTTGGTATTTTCAGGAAAAAAATGTCAGAAGAGCCTTTAGCACTATGGAGAACCAGGAAAAATAGGTTATGCATCGAAGGCACGCAAAAAAGGGAATGGACATCAGCATGCCGACGAGTGCTTCTAATGGCTGAGATGAAGTCACGCAGAGTTGCGTGCGGAGCCGTGGCATTATGAAGTCGAAATGGGAGAGCTGTAAAGAAATGTTTCTGTGGAATGCTGGCTCATTCGGCTATTGCAAAAGGTGAGGAATCCACAGGTAGCTGTATCTATCAGTATCCTGGTGCAATTACAGCAACATAGCATATAAACTGACTTTCCATAGAACAATTTAACAACCCAAATGTATGACTCACATGAGAGGTGAGACTGAATCTCTCAGACTATTATAGAAACTTGCTGCTGACCAAAGTAACAATCTCTTATCCACTACCCAGATTGAACTGCTCGGCCCAGACAGAATCTGAACCACCTGCAAGAGAATATACAAAATCTGCAAATCTCTCTCTGAAGCACTAAGCTCATATGGACTGCTCTACTGACCATCAGCCTCCGTTTATTTTTCTCAACAAGCCTGCTCCCAAAAAAGCTCAGCAAACACACAAACAACCACACCCATGACACTAATTTCATCCATGCCACATACATGAATAAATGTTCAATGGGTCTGGAGGAGGAAACCAGTGACCAATAGCCCAGGAGTCGGTAAAACCACTTATGGCTGTTCTTGCTCTATATACATTTTACACAAACAAATGTAATGGAGAGAAGAAAAGAAAAGGAATGAAAGGTAAAAAATGCAATAAGGAAAGAAAACAAAAAGGAAAAAAGAACGAAGGGGGAAACAATGAAAGAAATCGAGAAAAAGGATACAAGGAACACAATGAAAACTGGAAATAGAGAAGAAAAGCCTAAGGAGAGAAGGAAAGAAATGTGTAGAGAGAAAGAGCAAAAGGGCGAAATAAGGAAGAAAATGAAAGAAAAAGGAACCAAGAGATAAAATAAGGAGAATATGAACAAGGTACCAGGAGAATAAATGAAGGGAGAAAGATGAAAAAGAAGGGACAAGTAAAGAAAGAAGGGATGAAAGAAAAAAAACTAATTGAGAAAGGAAAAGAAGTGAAGCAAGAAAGACTAATTGAGAAAGAACAAAAAGGGAAAGAAAAACAATGAGCTAAACAGAAGTAAGAAGGTGAGAAGGAAGAAAATAAGGATAGAAAAAATAAGGGGCAAAAGAAAAAAGATCACTGCAAAAGAAAAGATAGGAACGAAGGAGAGAAAAAGAAAGGAGTAAGGGGAGAAAGGAATGAAGGCAACAAAAGAAGAAACAAGTGTGAAAATAGAAAAGAATGAGAAAGAAACAGAGGGGAAAAAGAAAAGACGAGGCGAAAGAGAAGGGAACACAGAAAATAAACTTACTTGTATAGGCAGGTTGTGCATGGTATGATATGGTATTTTTTCCTTTTTGAAAAGAAAATACATTGTTCTCCGATGAGTGCCCTTGGATAAATACCAAGAATAGCTGGGAAATTGAGAAGTGATATACAGGTCAGGGTTGCAGAGTTCTAATATAAACAGATTACTGGAATCTTTGGGAAGAGGTTTATTTGCTGCATCCTCGAATTATGGCCAAGGCAGAAGAATGCCTCTCTTACAGAAGCAAATAAACACTTACAGAAAATGAGTTGGTGTACTCAACACAAAAGGAATGTATTCTGTCGCAAAACTGAGTTATTTTTTGCCAAGATGCACAAAGCAGTTTTTCGGGTGCAAACGCTCAGATCTGGGGTTTGCAACCTAAAAACAATTTTTAACAATGTACTAGTTGGTAACTTTTTAGCAACTTCTAACACAGGTTTAGAAATAGATAAGAAAAGGCTATTTGGAAGGGGAGCATTATAGACATATCTTCCAAACAACAATTCCTATCCATAAATATCAATGGTGTAGGATTAAAATAGCAGTCAGAACAATTGGAAAGCTAGCGATCCCAAAGTCTAGGCGGTAAGCTATTTACAAAAGGGAAGAGGCCTCTTGGAAACCGCTTTCCCTTTGTGAATGTTAAAAATAGTTTGTTTAGGAGTGGGTAATACTTCATGGGACTACTGGTAGCACAAAAAAAAGTTAACTTTTAATGGAAAGATAATTTTACGGAAAAATACAGATTTACATTAAACGTGGTTGGAATTTAGGACTCCTGTGGGGATTTTGGGTTCAGGTATGGGTTCATGTTTAGGATGATGAGGTGTTTAGGGGTCAGGAATAATTGGTGTTAGGGCATAGAAAGGGATTTTTAGGGTTTAGAGATGGGTGGAATGGTAAGGGTTTTTTAGGGTTGACGGATAAGTGGTATGTGAGGGGTTTTCAGATTTCCGGGATGGCTGGAGTGTAAAGATGTTGAGAAGTTTTACTGTTCATGGATGGGCGAGGTTAAGGGCTGGTGAAGGCTTTTAAGATTCAATTATGGGTAGCAGCTGGGGTAGTGAAGATTTTTTAGGGTTCAGGATGGGGTGAAGCTTAGGGTGGTGAGGAGTTTTACGGTTTATGGGATGTGCGAAGTTTAGATGCAGTTCAGGGATGAGTTGTTTAGGGTGAGAAGTTCTTACGGGCCATGAACAGCTGGTGCTTAAAGCGGAGAGGTTTTTGTAGGGTTCAGCGATGGCTGGAGTTTGGGCGTGCTGAGGTGTTTTAAGGCATATAGAATGGGTGGGGTTTAGGTGTAGAAAGGAGGTTTTAGGGTTCAGGATTGGATAGTTAGTGAAAGTGAGTCATTTTATGGTTCAGGGGCGGTGGATTTTTGCGGCAGAAAGGACTTTCAGGTGTCAAGGATGAGTGGTGTTTAGGTGCGGAGAGAGGATTTAGGGGGCAGGGTTTATTGGTGTTTAGGGATTGTGAAGGGTCAGCAATGGATAGGGTTCAGGGGTGGTGATTGGTTAGTGAAATATAAGCATCCAAAGTAATTGCTCAACAATGTAAAAAAAGAAATATGAAATAATGTCCCTTGAAGTAACACACTAAATTAAATATCTCTGACAAAACGGTTTCTGAAAGTGAGACCTGAAACCATTGCATTTACACTTAACAAATAAGCATTCAAAAGCCAATTTCGACCAAAAAGACATTCAATCAATTGGTTTCTATGGAAAGGTTAATGCCATTCATTCTGAAAATTTCCATTAAAGAGTTCAGATGAAATGGTTTCTCAGTAATAGCATTCTATGATTTTTTGTTTCTATGATATCACATGCAACCGTAATTTAGATTTATGAAATGGGTCAGTAGCAGTACAGCTCTTGTAAAGGGGAAGTTGGCTTTTTTAAAAAATAAGCTAACTGTTCTCAGTTTGTAGTCAGGAAGCTCATTTTTTTCTTGAAAAATCAGTTATTGATGGTGAGCAACACGAGGGACAGAATCTCTTCAAACACTTTGCAACATCGTAGCAGAGACCTATTTAACTGTAGCCTGAGCTGATCTGGACAGATGAGGGTTGTGGGCACCTGTGTGGTTCAGCAATGTAAGGTGTGTCGTAGGAAACATGCATATGCTTTTTAAAAAATGATGTAAAATTGCACATGATGGATAGCTTTAGGAACAGGTATAGAAACCATTACGTATTTATACCATTCGATATTTAATAACTATGCAAACAAGCATTTACAATGCAATAGGTCTCGCAGCATTAAAGTTGGAGTTATTGGCATTGTGTATGACAATGCCAATAGTTATAACTTTTGCAAATGTGACACCTATAGCATTTGTAACGCAATATGTGTTGTACTTACGTGACTTACAGTTATTGATATTACCAATAATAATGGCTGTTAATATTTTTAATAATTAATACTTATATAGTATAGATGGCGGTGGGCAGTGTCATTACTACCATAACTGACTGCTGGGGGCTTTGACCCTTGAGAAGACAAGCCTCGAGTGAGTCATACTGCCCTTTCTCTTCATCGACAATGGTACTGTATTGTGGACTGTACTCAGTGCTTTATAACTCTGACAAAGCCTCTAAGCGCTTAAATCTCATCGGGCTCCTGACCTGCACAACTGGTAGAGTGTGGCACACATATGGAAGGCGTCAATAAACAGATTATTACTGTCCGTGACTCTAGATACAAGGGTTGTGCCACCTTGTTGTTTCCATTTGTGCAAGTTCTAAATATCGGTATTTACCCAGACGTAGGCTACAAGGGCATTATTACATCCTCATCGAGCAAATCTCGGTAAAGTGATTGTAATACTGAATACCTGAGGCAGTAAACTATGATTTCTCAGGTTAGTTACATTAACCCCGATACCATGGGTTGACCTCTGTATTGTACTGCTCAACATGTGAATATGTGTGTTAATGCAAGTGCGTCGAATGGCGTGTGTTAGACATCAATGTCATTCTTTACGTTTCGTTGCATTATGCCAAGTGGCATCCCTTTCTGCTCCTATCTCCAATGCAAGACGCAGGGCACTCGCCCCAGGCTCGCACGCATGTCTACAGATGTACTTACCGAAGCCGAGCGGGACGGCGTCAGACTCCACGCACACACGTCAGGCGTGGTGAAGCGCCGTGGTGGGAGCGCCCCCCACCAGCCGCGCCACCCCTGGCACCAGCTGTACTGCCGGGAGAGTCGGGGCCCCGGGAAGCCCCCGCTGCTGGCTCCTCATCTCAGATTGGCGCCCTGGCGGGGGGGGCAGCAGCTCTGACGTCCGTGGCAGCACTGAGTGGAGATGAATGAAGACCTGGGGGGCGCCGAGCAGCTGGCGGCGGGTCGTGGGTGCCTGGGCAGCGGCTGCAGCCACGGCGCCCACACAATGACGTGGGGGGGACGCCCGGCATCCTGAACCTTCGCCGCCACCCACCCACGGTGGAGGTGATACGACACTTCCTGTGAAAGCAGGTCGACAGGAGCGTCAGTGTGCCCAGACAAGGCAGGGTTGGGAGAGGGGCTCCTTGTTTTGGCCGCGGGTGTGGTGAAGCAGCTGTCAGCCTGCGGGTGTCCTCAGCCCTCGTGGTCCGCTATTTGCTGGTCCGCCCGCTCTGGAGTCTGTTGTTCGTCCTCTTCCACGGGCGGGTGCTGCACGGGGGCGGGCCTGGTGGCGGAGTCCCGCCCTACACAGACTCCGAGGAAAGCCGGTCCTAACGCTGCTGCCGCTGCGGGCCCCGACGATGAGAGAACCCTGAACCGCAACTCCCCCCGCTCCGCTCCCCACCCCACGGATAATTAGAACAAGCACGGAACTGCACCACAGAGGAGCTGGCGCGCGCACCAGAAGAGCGGGGGCAAGGGAGCGAGAAGACACACCTGAGATGAGGTAGGAGATGTGTGTGTGTAAGCGCCGGGGGTTCTGTGTGTGCGTGTATGCTCGGCAGGGGGGGGTTCTGTATGTATGTGTATGCGCGGCGGGGGGGTTGGGCTGTATGTGTGTTGTAAATGTGTTGTGAAGAGCCTGCCGGAATCGGAGCGCGTGTTCATGCGCGCGACCCGATTCCGGCAGGCTGCGTGCGCGTAACAGCCTCTTGTGCGCTCTGCCTAGTCCTTGAAAGCAAAAAACACTGAAACGATTACAATAGACTCGCTCTGCGACAGCAGGGGCTTTCGCCCCTGCAATCGCAGGCGCAAGACCTAAAAAGGAGCAGTGCAATTCAACCAGATATATTGTGACCACAGAGGCATCAGTTCCTGAATGCCAGTAAAGGTGCATATTCAATGGAACTTACTATTGGCTTCTTTTTACAATCCATCATCGTTGATCATGTGGCGAAGAAAGGGTCCTATGACTCAAGTCTCCTCATTTAACAGCTAGCAATATAGCAACAAGGCACCATGAAAAGTAAAATTTAGAAGGCAAGTTTGATAATATAGAAGTAGTTCCAATCTGTAATACTGGGGAAATATTCTGCTAAAAGAGTTTAAATTAAAACAGATTAGGAAATCAAAAATGGCTAAATGATAATTCCCAACACTAATTACAGAGGTAGTCTTATTCAAGGGTATTTCAACAGCTTAAACTTGTGACTGCAAACTATTGGAACAAATCCCCTTCGTAAATGAAAAACTCCCCCCCCCAATGTGTTCTGAAACATTGGTGAACAGATTGTGACTAACAGTCCATTGTGAGCATTCACTGCTTCAGTTGCTTAGCTATTTCATTTATATTTCCTGTTTCAGTGAGGTAACTGGGTGGGGAGGCTATACATACAGCATCTGCGATTGGTGGCGAGGACTTCAAGTCCTAGAGATCGGCCTATCAAATGAGAACTAAAAAGAATTTTAGTTTTCAAGTGGAGGTTCGTCGAAAAAGCTAACAGGCCTGAATGTTTGGAACACTGAACTGTAGCAGGGATTCTGCTCATACACAGAACTGTGCATAGAGACTTGGAACCTCAGTGAATTAGGGTGTACCAAAACTCACCTTAGTAGCCAAAATCCCCTACCAGACTAGCAATCAGTGTCTCATTGGTTCTTCCATAACCCCAATGATTAGACAACCAAGAACATGGAACTTAGAATACCTCAGGCAATGTGGAACACATTATTATTATTATTAATTGAGTTTTATTAAGCGCAAACAACCCGAGGGCCTCGTAGTGCTAAGTGTTGCCAAACTGGACAGAGAGCGTAAAACTAAAATTAGATGAAAAGTAAAGTTTTCAGTTTCTTCCTAAATTTCAGAAGGTTCGATTCGCTGCGCAGATTAGTGGGCAGGGTGTTCCAGGCCTTGGCGGCATTCCAAGAAAAAGAACGTCCGCCCCATCTGGTTCGTTTGATCTTATTGATGGTGGCCAGAAAAGCAGTGCTAGATCGCAAAGTTCGATGGGGGAGATACGGAGTTGCTAAGGAACGAATCATTGCTGGCGCGGTCTTCCACATGGCCTTGTGCATGATGCACATAGATTTGAACAGTACTCTGGCCTTAATAGGAAGCCAGTGAAGTTTTTTGAGAGCCTCTGTGCCTGATTCACGATGGTTAAGGCCCAACAAAAGGCGGGCTGCCGCATTTTGAGTGACCTGGAGCTTCCTTGTGGTAGATACCGGGGCCCCAAGGTACATGAACACTCTTTCGTTATACTCTCATACCAGTCCAAAACAGGGAGTAAAAGGAGACACGAGCAAGTTTGACACATCTATTTCTAATGCTGTGTTCTCATGCGCAGTATTTTAGCTAATACAAGCAAAACATATTATAAGCAACAAGATTATCAGCATAGTTACTATTCCATAAAATACAAAGGGAGAAAGCATGTTACAATGCTAAATGGAAACAGGTTAGAATACACCTATATCTCACCCTCCCTTGCTAGTAGGTTATTTTATAGCTACAGAAGGTCTCTTGAGATTACAAGGGTGGCCCCATACCTCAGGTCCTAGCAGAAATGGATCACATCAGTTTCTGCACCAGCTCTCTGCATGCGAATGTTCTCCAAGTTTGTGTGACCATCCCTAAGCAGTGCATTATTAAACGCGCCAAAATCAGAGGTGGCCACAGCTGCATATATGTTATGTCTAGAACGTGCGCTGATCAGTCCGAACAACAACCACTGCATTGAAATAAACTTGAAGGCCTCGACACTCACTGTTCAGACAAAGCTTACCAAGCAAGGCTGCTGGTATAGAAAAACATATTATTCTCGTGTGAAGCAAAACACTTACCGTATTTTCCGGCGTATAAGACGACCCGGCGTATAAGACGACCCCCTACTTTGCCTGAAAAATTTTAGGTTTTGTGCTATACTCGCCGTATAAGACGACCCCCACTTCCAGCGCAGTCCAACGCAGTCCTGCATAGCCATTCCGAGAATGTACGGTACCGGTATTTTGAACTTACCGTATTAGTCTAGTCCTCCTCCCTGTGGGTGAGCAGTAAGGCTTTATCAGTGGACAGTGTTACCTAAGCGTTTATTTTACAAACTCAAAGACTGAACTCAAACAAATTGGTTGTATAAACAATCTTGCTTTACTCGCAATATTTTTATTTAGAACCATATGAAAAACTGTCACTTCTGAATATACCGGTACGGTACGGTAAACATAAATAAGTGCATGAAACAGTGCAAGTGGATTAAACTTCCCATAACTTTCCATAAATCCAAGGGATTTCTACAGGATTTACAACGTTCCCTTTAAAAGCCTTCAAAATCCTCCTCTTCGTCATCTGATCTCATAAGTAAGTCAATAAAATCTTGTGGTACATCTGTAAGGCAGTCATCGTATGGATCTGGTACCAATTCCGTATCAGATGATGTGGTCTCTTCTTCGGCATCCTCTTCACCTTCCCACAAATAGTCGTCCTCCATACCATCTAATGAATTTGATATGCCACACTTCTTGAAAGACTTTATTACAGTTTCTGCATCAATGTCGTTCCAGGCCTTTATAACAAAGGTGCACAAAACATCCAACTGTGGAGCACGCATGTTTCCTCCTTTTGTGTATGTTTTTTCACCGCTAACCATCCACTCATTCCACTGTTCTCGGATGCGATCTTTAAATGGCTTGTTTAGGCACACATCCAGTGGCTGCACCAACGATGTCAATCCTCCAGGTATAACTGCAGCATCTGTTTTTATTCTTGCCAGCCTTTGCTTGGTGCTCGGAGTTAAATGAGCCCTGAACATATCCCACACCAGTAGACTACGTCTTTGTAGAAGTCCACCTGGTCGCCTGCTCCATACATTATCAAGCCATAGCTTTACCCCTTCTTCATCCATCCATCCTTTCTCATTCACATGCACAAAACAACCAACAGGGAACTTGAGTTTCGGCATTGTTTTTCTTTTGAAAATAACCATTGGTCTCAGCTTTGCGCCATCAGCTGTGCATGCTAGTACCACTGTGAAACTGGACTTCTCATGTCCTGTTTTTATTAAAATTGTCTTTTCGCCTTTTTGATGGACAGTTTTGTTGGCAATCATATCGAAATTCATTGGAGTTTCATCCATATTTCCGATGCTACTTAGCGCATAGCCATGTTCATTGCGCAGCCTAATAACGTAGCGATGGAAGCTATGCATTTTGGCATCAAGATCCGCAGGTAATTTCTGGGCAATTTTTGTCTTTTGCCGCAATACCAGATTATGCCTTCCCATGAATTTGGTACACCAGGATACAGTGGCCTTAAATCTGTGGCTGAGATCTGGATTAGATTTGGCCCACTGAAGTGCAACCAATCGGATTTTATTTCGGGTCACAACATAACCGCTTTGCCGATGCTCGGCCACCATGTCTGCTACATGCTTTTCGAGTTCTGGCCAATGTGGGGTGCCTCTTCTTAATGCACACTTGCCCCTTGGCATACTCCGTAATGCTTTCTCATTTGCTCTCCAGGCCCGAACCATCTTTTCTGTCACTCCATATTGTCTTGCAGCAGCACAGTTATTATGTTCCGTGGCAAAATCCACAACTTTAAGTTTGTAACTGGCTTCATATTTCCTTCTTCTTGCCACTCCTGGAGCCTTGCTGGGTTCTTGACTGCCAGCCATTTGCACTGGATGCGCTGCTGGAGCCTTGCCGGGTTCTTCACTGTCTGCCATTTGCACTGGATGTGCTGCTGGAGCCTTGCCGGGTTCTTGACTGTCAGCCATTAGCACTGGATGTACTGGTGCTGTACAGTATGAACAGGTGCAGAGACTGTCTTCAACACCACACGTACGGTACGGCAAATACGGTATCTGGTCACCAGACTGCCTTTCCTCTTCGCAACAACCAGCCAATCACGGCAAGTGCTCTACTGCCTTCGGTAACATTCGGGAACATTCGACAGTCCCCTTTCTATGCCCACGCCCATGTCAAGGAGAGGGGCGCGTGCCAAACGTGTCAACACACCGGGCGCTGCCATCTTCGGCGCTGGCTGCCCGTTACCATATACCGTATTTCGGACGTCCTGCTGCCTCGTCCTGCTGCATCGTCTGCCTGGGGATGTGCAAGCGGTTGGAGGCGCGTGTACAGCGGCAGCGGCAGTCGAGGTAAGACTCATGGCGCCATTTGCTCGCTTGTGAAGCGGTTTGACACCTTCGAGTGAAGTCCTTGCTATGAAAAAAACGCTCGCTTTCGATACTTCATGGCGCGGGGCCTGGTTGTGGACGTTGCCAGGGCCGGTGGCTGTATTTTTTAACATAAGGTGTGTTGTTTCTTGTTACATACGGTATTTCCTATTGTGAAGCGGTCTGACACCTTTGAGTGAAGTCCTCGCTATGAAAAAAAAACGCTCGCTTTCGATACTTGCACAATTCATGGCGCGGGGGCTCGGTGTGGACGTTGCCAGTATCGGTGGCTGTATTTTTTAACATAAGGTGTGTTGTTTCTTGTTATTTCCTATTGTGAAGCGGTCTGACACCTTCGAGTGAAGTCCTCGCTATGAAAAAGCGCATGAAAACATACCATAACATTTTGTACCCGGCGTATAAGACGACCCCCGACTTTCCAGAAAATTTTAAGGGGTTAATAGGTCGTCTTATACGCCGGAAAATACGGTAGCTTAACTCTAAACATTTATAATAATGTGTGCTGTGTGAAAAGAGGCTGCAGAAAGGAAAAAATGGTGTTTAAACTTCTAATAAGCGCATGTCAACTTAACACAGTGTAAAGGCAAGGCTCATCCCCATGACAGAACTGTTTGTTTACTTGAGTTTATACAGCAGGAAATTATACTTCTGGTTCACTACCTTTCTAGATTGTTTTCCTGCACAGATCAGCAACTTTAATGACCAATTATTTACATTTGTAACTTATATCATATGTAATTCATGAACGCTTAGGGGATATTATTCAATATCATTATGCAACCATCTTCTGATCAAATCCTGCATACCCATACAAAGGCTGTGGTTAAATAGGACAACTATTGGTCTGCTCACCAAACCTTTTTCTATCAAGCCCATCTCTTCAACTAGGCATTTTCTTCCATTAGCCAATCCTCTTTGACCAATGTTTTTTTTTTACTTCCTATTGGGGTGGGCTGTGGAATTTAGTGTAGGTTTAGATGGCGTTGCCATTATTTTTCGCAGTGGCTTTTGTGATAGGAAGGGACTTAAAAGTAATTCCATTTGCGAGCCAGAACCTTTGAATTTGGGGGTGGCCAATACTTGTTGAATTATATCACTTGCACTGTCAAAGTCAAACATTTATCAGGCCATTTTGAATGAAAAAAGAAGAAAAAATAAATCGCTCCAAGATGGCCACTTGTACTGCAGCCATGTTTGTTATATTTTGTGTAATGCTTTAAGGAAAAGCATTACAAGATAACCACAGTGTATGTGTTCATCACTGGTGCCCATCTAGGGGAAAGAAGCATTGAGAAAGCCAACAGCCCATCCTTGATATCAAAGGTGATAGCTATTGGATTTGCCAATGCAACATGAATTAGTTTGCATAACTAAGCCCATCAATAGGCAAAGAAAAGTGTTCACCAAGCAGTTAAGTTCCACGAAAGGACCAACACAGACTAAATTAATCTCTCTTTAAAAGCACCCAAAAGAAAGATTTTTATATTAACTAAATGTTGTCTTTCTGACATTGGAACCGGTCATAACGTAATAGTGTGCCTCATGTATCTATCGTTATTTATGCTTGTAATGTCAACATTGAAGCTGGCAGCAGGGAGCCCCCAGGAAGAATGGACAGGGCACCCTCTACCATGAGTGAGCTTTAGGGTATCGCAAGCAACTCCAGGAAATAGCGATGCTGCATTGTGTTAAAAATAGTGATGTATAATGCCCATTGACTGGCTCAGATCTGTGTTTAGTATATAGGCCAAGGGGAAATCCCTTTAATAGTTCAGTACCATATTTCATTGCACTTGTCTGAAGGAGGGGCCCTGCTTTCTGTGACCTCGCAGGGATGCATGGATTCTAGACATGCCAGGGGGAAAATCGCAATCCTCCAGGAGTCTCACTTTCAGTGTAGCATCCCTTTCCACCAGCTGGTGCCTAGCGCCTGCTTTCTTTCTGGTGGCCAGACCATCCCCAGTAAAGATTTCCTGGGTGGGCCGTCTTCAGTGCACGTAACGTGAGGTCTTCTAGTTCTCGCCTGTTGATCTTCCAGACCACTCAGCTTGTGTCCTTTGTAGTGGCATGTCACCGGGCACTACCCAGGTGTGTCACCGAAGAAGAGTTAGATTAACACGTGGTCCTTTTAGCAGAGGTGGCAATATTAGTGCTGGGTAGATGATGCCATCCTCCTGCAGGTTCTCCCTGTGGATCCTTTAAAAAAAAGGCCTAACACTCCCCTGCGAGCTGAAGGTTTTCTTAACTGTTTTCCAAGGGCTACCCCAGTTTGTCATGGGCTTTTCCACTAGTCTGATATTTTACTGTGAAGAGCAAGGCATACAGCGCCATATGAGGGGGATAAGAGAAGGGTCGAAGCCCGGGATCTGCCTGGTGCACCACCACACGGACTCAAAAAAAGTAAGAGCATTATTTGCTCCATAGTTTGTGATATTTGGGGTCAAAGTTATCAGACTCTCAGAGTTCCAGCCTGTCACTGACTGATTTACAATCAAATTTCGGCATTGGATGTACTTAAAGGGTCACTAACAAGTAGTAAGTTGAAAATTATAGGCTGTGATATACAGCTGTACACGCATCGGTACAACCAGTATAAACAAGCATTGGAAATGCAATAGGTCTCGCAGCATTAGAGTTAGTGCTTTTAGAATTGTTTATGTTTTTTTTGTAAATCTTTAGCATTTGTTTCCTGTAGCCAATGCTAAAGAATTTAAAAAAAAAAAGCCATAAACATTTCTAAAAGCTCTAACTCAAATGTTCCGAGATCTATTGCACTGAGTGAGGGTGAGTGAGGGTGAGTGAGGGTGAGTGAGGGTGAGTGAGGGTGAGTGAGGGTGAGTGAGGGTGAGTGAGGGTGAGTGAGGGTGAGTGAGTGAGGGTGAGTGAGTGAGGGTGAGTGAGTGAGGGTGAGTGAGGGTGAGTGAGTGAGGGTGAGTGAGTGAGGGTGAGTGAGGGTGAGTGAGGGTGAGTGAGGGTGAGTGAGGGTGAGTGAGGGGTTGAGGGTGAGTGAGGGGTTGAGGGTGAGTGAGGGGTTGAGGGTGAGTGAGAGTGAGTGGTTGAGGGTGAGGGGTTGAGGGTGAGGGGTTGAGGGTGAGGGGTTGAGGGTGAGTGAGGGTGAGGGTGAGGGGTTGAGGGTGAGTGAGGGTGAGGGGTTGAGGGTGAGTGAGGGTGAGGGTCACATTGTACCTGCTACGCGGAAACGTGAATTCTGACGTGGTTGAAAATGCATTTTTTATGTTTTGGTTTTTGAAACATAAAAAAAACGCGTTGTTACTTACAATGCCAGTAGCTTAAACTCTCGTAAATGTGCGACCTATTCCATTGCAAATGCTTGTTAACCATCATTCCAGGGGAGAGGGGGTGGGCGAGCCTGGGGCTTGCAACAAAGAGGCGCCACAGAAGGAAATGTAAGGAATGGTGTGATCACTTTCTGATAAGTGTCTGCTGCTAGTCTTTTCCATGCCCTGTCAACGTGTGCGTAAAACGTAACCATAGGTTACGAAGAATGCTAGTAGACCTGTGATGTAAGCGCTGTTAGGTAATAAGGTGAATGCAGGTTTAGCACGTTGGGGTCTTGCTTTACACGCTTAAGAATAAAGACGTGAATAACTCTCCGTGTGTGGCGTAGTCATTGAAGAGGGCCCAGTACTGGTGAGGACGCTACAATTTTAAAACGTATTCAAAACTTATTTAATCGTCTGAATGTAGCGGAATTCCTTTTGGGAGACTTTCGAGCCTCGTCCCTCAATGTGTAAATACAAAGTCTCCGTCACTACCGCATAGGTGATTTTGAGCGGTGTAAACGTAAAGTAACCGTCACAACTTGAAACTTGGCGTGGATTGTGTGATGATGGCTCCTATAAAATTGAATGTAATCTGCCACTGCGGACATAGCAACAGTAGGCATTACTTGCACGCAGCTCTGAAACAGTACAGAAAATTGGATGGTATTATAAATGCTTGCCGGAAGGGCCGCCGATCACACTGTGCGCATGGGTAGAATGAGCAATTATCAAGCGACAAGCACTTGAGACGAATGCAAAAAACAAAAAAACACGTGGGGGTTGGGGTGGCCGATACCGAAAACTCTCACTCAAACCTCAAGGGCAAATGCCTGCGAAAGCAACACGAACATGTGCCTTTCGGGACAGGCAATTACTTTGCTGTGCAGGGTTAACACTGCTCTGGGGACATTCAGGAAAGCGAAACAATATCGGCAGGGGAACAGCGTATTTTGCCGGATAATAGAAAACGAGGCAAGGGGATGAAAGAGGACGGTGAGAAGAGGGATAAAATGCAGGGAGCTTCTACTAAAAAAAATAAAAAGAACCGGAAGAAAAGAGGCACAGATGTGGGGCACGAGTCAAACAAGCTATTGGCATTGCTGTGGGGAGGGAACCATAGGTTACGAAGAATGCTAGTAGACCTGTGTTGTAAGCGCTGTTAGGTAATAAGGTGAATGCAGGTTTAGCATGTTGGGGTCTTGCTTTACACGCTTAAGAATAAAGACGTGAATAACTCTCCGTGTGTGACGTAGTCATTGAAGAGGGCCCAGTACTGGTAAGGACGCTACAATTTTAAAAACGTATTTACTGCGTTTCAACAAAACTTATTTAATCATCTGAATGTAGCGGAATTACTTTTGGGAGACTTTCGAGCCTCGTCCCTCAATGTGTAAATACAAAGTCTGCGTCACTACCGCATAGGTGATTTTGAGCGGTGTAAACGTAAAGTAACCGTCACAACTTGAAACTTGGCGTGGATTGTGTGATGATGGCTCCTATAAAATTGAATGTAATCTGCCACTGCGGACATAGCAACAGTAGGCATTACGTGCACGCAGCTCTGAAACAGTACAGAAAATTGGATGGTATTATAAATGCTTGCCGGAAGGGCCGCCGATCACACTGTGCGCATGGGTAGAATGAGCAATTATCAAGCGACAAGCACTTGAGACGAATGCAAAAAACAAAAAAACACGTGGGGGTTGGGGTGGCCGATACCGAAAACTCTCACTCAAACCTCAAGGGAAATGCCTGCGAAAGCAACACGAACATGTGCCTTTCGGGACAGGCAATTACTATGCTGTGCAGGGTTAACACTGCTCTGGGGACATTCAGGAAAGTGAAACAATATCGGCATGGGAACAGCGTAATTTGTCGGATAATAGAAAACGAGGCAAGGGGATGAAAGAGGACGGTGAGAAGAGGGATAAAATGCAGGGAGCTTAACAAGCCGGAGGGAAGAGAGGGGAGGGGGGAGGAGAAATGCGACACGGCGGGAAGGGGAGGGGGCGGAGCGGGTCAAATAAACAAACAAGCCGGAGGGAAGAGAGGGGAGGGGGAGGAGAAATGCGACACGGCGGGAAGGGGAGGGGGCGGAGCGGGTAAACAAAGACGGACGTGCAAGGAATCGCCACGATTCCTTGCAGTGTGGATAAAGAGTTGATAAGTCCCAATACTCTCGCCTTGCTCGATGCGCATGCGCATCGACAGGCGAGACCTAAAAAGTGTAGTCTCTTCTCTGAAAACACATCCATCTGTGGTGCTTTAGTTCAAGTATGATTTTCATAAGTTATTTTGTTATTGATTGTGAGCATCCTCCTTTTTTCAGACAAAACAGGGCCTCTCTAGCCAGGAGTGGTGACATTTGCTCCGGTTTGTAATTACTGCAGCATCTGCTCTTTGTTGTAAAGCAGCCATGACATTCCTGTACGATATGAACATTTAAGTGTTGCTATAAAGCTATAGCAAAGGCGTTATCTTTGAAATGAACAATTCACACAGGATTAAGGTAGGCTGTAAAATGTTTTAGATGGTAATTCTCTGCGTATAGAGATCTATGAAATAACTGCTGTGATCCATTCAGTTACCAAAGCGTATGCAAATGAATTTTTTGGCAAAAGGTTAGTCTACTCTAAAATAAGCTTCATTTGGGTATCTAGGCAAGTTAAGAGTTAATAAAAGATTCAAGTTTTGGAGTGGCCTTCCTTTCAAATGTCCTTTCCAGTGTGTTCTTCATACACACTTCTTGAGGAGGGGTGCCTTCCAGCGGGGTAAACTCCAGCGTGGAACGCCCACAAGAGAAACGCAGAGGTGTGAGCTTTCAGCACTTGACTGTCATCCCCTTAAATGAAAGTGTGATCAAGGAAGACAAAGCCTAAAGGGACTGTTCACTTCCAGACAGCATTACCATTGGTACAATTTACAAAATAATGAAGTTATACTAACAAAAAAATGTGCTGCATTATGCCACATAATTTGCATTTTCTAGTCAAATAAGTAGGTCACCCCTGCAACATAATTTGGTGCTTCTCGCCGCATAATACCAGTGGCACCGACAATAACCCAAAAGTCAATCGCTTACTGACAAGAATTCGGCTGCAGAGACCTACATAAATAAGGAAGTAGCCGAAGTCGGTTTTCCCAAAAAATGCTGGTTTTATTTCAATAACTAAATAGTTTAGTGTTGTTGATCAGTGAATTCAGTAGCGAATTCATGGCAAAAGATATGAAGCGTGGTGAAATGACCAGTACGGTTCTGTCACAGAAACATTACAGAAGTGCAAGAATATGGTTTAAAAGAAAAAAAATAAAGTGTATTACCTTAACAATAATAGATCTACTTTTGGAACTATTATACGCTCTACCGAATTGCTGTAGGCAGTTAACGAGACGAAAGATGCACGGCTGTGTGGTGTAAATGTCTATGCGCCTACAAGACACAGTGTGAAAATATCTCAAGTATGAATAAACATCGAGTAGCTCAAAAATGACAGGAGGTCCGTACATAAACATTGCACAACTTGAATGCTTGGCACGCCGTGGGGAAGAGGGCAGCCAGGCAGCACCACCCTTCAGGGGGCTCTCACTCAGCCCAAAGCCCATGAACATCTGTGAGATACGGGAGACTGGGGGGGGGGGGGGGGGGCGTCATTTTGAGGTGCGCCACTGGACAGAATGTGGCCAGTTTGCTCAGACCTTTTTCGCCGCTCCACGCCCTGTGCCACTGCAACAGTACAGGACATGGATTTGCTTGAACTCCGGGAACAAGACAGAGCAGAAAAGGCCTCGTACTGGAGGTTCGACAAACGATACCACCTGTGCTTACTGCGAGGGTACCTGCTTAGATCTGAGCAGCTATTGGGTTCAACATTTTAAGTCCAAGGGACCACAGCAGTTGTGTCAGCTTACTATAAGAACTTGTTGTAAGAGCTGTGCCCTAAACTCCATTTGAATTGTGGAATTTCAGGGACTACCAAGGCATCGATCCAGAAGCTAAACAATACAATAAAATAAAGCAATTATCTTGAGCCGTTCTGCGCCTTCACACTAATGAGTCAATTTCATCTGATGCCTCGAACTAAAGACCATGAGACCAATTCCAGAAAGTGCGCTGTTACTGTTGGGATTCTGTCAATAAGAGCATGCATTCCACTGCTGTTCTAAGAGGAAAACAGCATAACGTGAAGAACCACCACACATTTCCTTACCACACCCAATATGAACCTGTTACAGACCTTGGAAGAGCCCTCCTCAATGGACCAAGTTGACTTATTTCTTCCTTATATTATTATCTATGGCAAAATTAATGAAGTAGGAGGGTACCGATTTACAAGTCTTATCAAGAGGACCATCTCCCTACCCTTGCTTAGGAATTATGCCATTTCCTCGTTGCTAAAGAAACCCAACCTGGACCCCACCATGTATCCTAACTTTAGGCTCTGCACTAAGCATATTAAATGCAGCCTCTCCCCACACTTAACCTTCAACATGAAGAGGTTACTTATTTTTCAGCTAATTTTCATAGTTTCATTCTGAGCTCTACGCCTGGCCCGCAGTCTCACCGAGAATTGCCTTCCCATGTTTATATTTATTTCTCATTGCCTTCCCATTTTTATATTTATTTCTATCTGAACTATTTCTCTCCATCGCTTCTTTTTACTCTTTCCTTATTTTTTTTAGCTTTTTAAATGACTTATTAGATTTCAGACCTCCTCCATATAATGTTTTCCAACACCCAGACTATCTCACGATATGGAGGTTAGGATAACAGAGTATGGGTACATATACATTGGGAGTGCCAACTGCACTGCCTGAAAATGAAGCTATTACACCTACTGTTGATACATCTACTTTTATTATTTGTACAGTTACTACTGTGATTACAGTAAAACCAAGTGAATAGATCAGGAGAGAAATTATTCTACCATTAAAGGCTGATTTTGCAGAAGTTTTGCAGGGTACAATTGGTATAGAAAAACTGACTACATATAATGAGGATGAATTGTGAAAAAAAAAATTAACATTTTTTAACTGAACAAGCAGCGCAATACAATTTAGCATGAGATATCCACAAAGAATTGATCTCAAACAGGTATATACATTTTCTTCAATCACCAGGCCATCTCCCCTCCTCCCCCCAACCACTCCGGGAATCTCATGAGCCAGTATTCTTCACCAGTGACTTTTCTCTATGGTTACGTGTATGCGTATGGAATCTGGGAATAATAGTGTCTGGAACACACCAATGATCGATAGGGCATTGCGTAGTCGGGCCCCCGAGTCTGAGTCTTTATTGTGGTATATGCCGCGGACTGTTGCGTGTCGTCACCCATGTCCAGTCCGAAGTGCCGTCTACATGGGTCCCAGATTTTATGGAATTTCTTGGGGCACCCTCTGCTGCAGTATGTGGTCTGGTCGGCTGTCATGTATACGTCCATATCCCTCGTCCACTCCTGAATAGACGGCTTATCCGCCACCCCCCATCTCGTCTATGTCTCTTTTGGCTACAACCAGCCCCAGTGAAGCAAAGATCAATTGTGTTCTGGTGATATCAACCTTGCTTGGTATCTCTAGGATCACAAACCCGGGTTCCATTGGCAAGGTCACCCCCAGGACGGTTCCCAGTAGTCCTACTACCTGCATCCAGTATGGCTGAAGTGCGGGACATGCCCAAACGGTGTGGAAGAAATCGCTGTTGGCCGAGGTGCAGTTCAGGTAAAGTGGAGACTCCGCCCTCCCCATCTTATGCAGTTTTTCTCTGTCATAGTATGTTCGGTGTAGTATCTTCAACTGAATTAGCCGGAGTCTCGCCTTTATGGCAACTTCCCTGGGGTGCATCAACGCCGCCTCCCAATCTATGTCCTCCATGGCCCCCACCGCGATCGGAGTCCCACCAGCCCATCTGGGATACTGTTATTAATGGTTTTGTATGTAAATGAAACCATCTTGCGAGTAATCACCTCTTGCAGGAGTCCACCCTCCAAAGACGCATATTTCGTAAGTTGGTCGCTCGGGACATTTACCGCCTGCCAGGCTTGGCGCAGTTGCGCGTACTTAAGGAATTGAGGGTTGTTCATATCATATTCTTGCTGAAGCTTGACCCATGTTTTGAGTTCCCCTTTTTTGACTGTGTCCCCTATCGTGGGGATCCCAGGCCTCAAACCCTGTGAGCTTGCGTAATTCCCTGAACTGAGTCTCCTTCCTCAGTGGAGCGGTTTTTGTCGTCTGTCCTGCCAGCCCATGGTCTTAGTCGCCCTCGTCCATGCCACCAGGGTCACCCGGGTCGCGGGCAGCAAGCGAGAACCACCCATCCCCCCATAGATATATATATTTAGTGCAGGTGTGTATGGGGTAGCATTACCTCTCTTTCAAGCCGGTACATAGGGTGGTCTCTGTATTTATGTATCCATTTGTTACTATTTTCTTTCAAGCCGGTACATAGGTGATCTCGGTGTCTATGTATCCATTTGTTAATCTTTCCCTATTTTTGAGCAATCACATTCTCATTTCTTGTTTTGTTCTACCTTTGTTTTGTTGCACTTTTACCATACAAGGGACAAGTGTTAGCAAAGTAATCTGTGCAGAAGAATTATCTTCAGAAGACAGCTTCTGTGCGATTGAAGGATAACAGTCGCACGGGCCAGCATCAGAACCTGAGACATCCAAATACCCTGCAGGCAGACAAAGGCAAATAACCCGCAGAGAAAGACCCCCAAAACCAGCAGATGCCGCTAAGATGCAGCTACGGACACATCTCCTAAGCACACACACTCCCCTGCAAAGAGTGATAGACTTACACATTCACCCTGCACAGAAACACACAATGCAAGTAGACAGACAACTTAGCCACATACACCAGCAGAGAGACGTACCCGCAATAACAAGGCAAACACATATATCCTTAAACATATGTCAATACACACTGATTCCCTAAAAACATGCCCTCAGCAGACGTGCCAACCAGAAGCCCTACAACTGAAAATGTAGAGGCAGCTTCTTGGAATAGGGGAGGAGAGAAGAAAGCAGAGAGGGAGCACATAAAGGCTGGGCAAACTGGATGCTCAAACTGCCTTGGAGGAGCTGAAAGATTAGGAGCAGAGTGTAGAGTCAGTCTTCACTGAACAAGTGAGGAACTGATGGCTAGACCAGAGGCAGGAGTTAGTAACTCTGCCTTCCGGGGTAGAATTCACCACTGAGCAGAGATGGGTGAGTTTTCCGGTGGGTTTAGGAGTCGGGGAGAGCCGTTAAGGAGGGTGAGGGGTGACTTGACAATGAGGTACTTCCAGAGAAAAGAGGAATCCCTGCACTTGCAAAAAGGCTGTAAGTGAACTAGGCTGCCAAATTAGTACTGTACCTTGCGATCTGGGTAAGAGGATGATGTCTCACACAGCATGATAACTGGGAGCACCTGCGAAGCGCCCTAACACTTGGCGCTCAATGTATACAATAATGGAAGACGAAGGAAGTTAAATTCCAGCTGGCTCAGTTGTTTTCATCACTCCTTAACCATGATTTCGGAATTTTTCTTTTAAAAAAAAAAAGTATCCATTTGGAATTATGATGAACAAAGTACTCCATTCAATTCTTTAGAACAAATATTAATCCACTAATCAATTTACAAGTGGATTTCCATATTTTTTTTAAAAAATAAAGCAGCCCAATGCCTTACATTGTGCTTATTCAGGTGGGAAAAAAAACACTACAATTAGTGAACTCATAGAAACAAGTATAAGAATGTAACATACTCCTGGCAGTAGTACCTGCTTCCGCCAGATGTACTGATGACGCAGACCTCCTGCCTATGTTGTGGGCCAGCCCTGCTCTTTCATCTTACTGGGAGGAAACAAGTGACTCGCTCAGAAACCTAACAGACAACACACACTGGGACACAGTGGAACTTTGCCCTTTGGGACTATAGCCTCGATCTAAAACTTCAAAGGCGGATTCTCGTTTTATTGACTTGCCAATCCTATTAGCTAAGCAACAGATAACATCTTTGGAAGTCCCCTACGCCACCTACCGTGTTGGGTTGGCATGAGAAGGTTAAGCTGTGGAGGCCCACTGAATGTTCGTCATTGCATAGGGAAGAATACAGTGGGCTTCGCCAAAGGCAAGTTACTTGCCTTACTTACCTTTTATATAAATATTTTTTTATTTTGGAAGGGGGGGGGGTCGGACTATCTTGGTATTAAGGTTGGGGTGGATTGTATGGTGGGGGAAATGTTCATCAACCCAATGCCATTCATATCAATGTACTTTATTGTGCTTATAGCGTTGTGTTGTGCATGTTGTATTGGTATCATTATTGGAATGTCACATATACTTTTTCCCATTTTTAGGTCTCGACTATTCTATCACGTAAAATAGATGTCGAGATTATAGAGCTGTAACCAGGAAAGCTAAACCAGGCAGATTGTGCAGAGTGCATGTGCCCGTGCACGCGCTTTCCATTTGGTCTCCGAGCCGCCTGCCTCGCATCATTGCACAGCAATGCCGAGAGCTTCACTTCAAAGGCATCCGCTCCACCGCCCCCTGCTTCACACTTTTCACGGCCGCCAGGCTGTGTCTCGCATTTCTCCTCCACCCCTCCCCACAGCAATGCCAAGAGCTTGTTCTTAGTGTTTAACCCGCTATTTCTGCCCCCAATAACCGCATCCTTCCTTTTCAGGCCCCCTTAACCTTTCTTTGCTTTTCTCTCCGTTTAACTGACTTTTTCTCCCCCCATTGACTGCATCCATCCTTTTCAGGCCTCCCAAACCTTTATTTTTCTCTCCATTGTAGTCACTTTTTCTCCACCCACTGAAGGCATCCTACCTTTCAGGTCCTCTTACCTTTAGTTTTTCTCTACGCTTTAACTTGTTTTTCTCCATTGTAACCCGCTTTTTCCCCCTACTGACTGCATCCTTCCTTTTCAGGACCCCGTAAGTTTTTTTCCCCCTTTAAAACTTCTTTTCGTATTAGGCTTCGTTGAAAATGTTTCGCTCCCTCTGAACTCATTTTCTTTTACAGCCTCCTCTAGCAACACTCTCTCCTCAAGCTAATATCTATTTTTCCTGCTTCTTTCCTCCCTGGCTGCCCCTCGTGTTCCCCCTGCCACCTGCTTCCTGGCTCCTGCTGATTCTGCCCAGAGCCCTATCCTCTCCCAGTAAACCTCTGTAATGGAGGCTGCAGTGCAACTCAATTGAGCATGTCCCTGAGCCAGCTCTCCCGTGCTGCCCACTCCACCAGCAGTGTCACTGAACTCCCTGAGCTCTCTGTTTAACCCGCTTTTTCTCCCCCCACTAACCGCACCCTTCCTTTTCAGGTCACCATATAGCCCTTATTAAAATCTCGCCAACCCATGCACTCCAGTTGCTGCGCTCTCAGGCTCTTGCCTGCTCTCTCTGCTCGTAGCGCCTACATGCAGGATACAGACAACGGTGCCCCTTTATATCCGTGGTTTGTTGCTCTTACACATATATCACCTTGCTTCATGTCTCTTAGGTCACTCACACTTTATGCTTTTTATTACTTACACAATATTTGTGATTCCTTCTCTCCCTCCCCCTCCCTCCATCTGCTACTATTTATTAGTATCCCCTTTCACCCGGTGCTTCTTCTGTGCTCCCAACGTCTGTATATACGCCCCGTACACACCCGTGACCGCAGCCTATCTAATTTACAGTTACGCCCCCTGCGTGCTCTCTCTTCTTCTAGCACCAAAATATAAAATACAAATCCTTCATGTACAAAAACGGGTCTTCAGCAATATTGCTCAGTGACGTTTCCCCTCATTTACGTGTCACACATACTAATCAGTATTTGCTCTGTGAATATTGCTTCACATTCTATTGCTTACAGACTTGCCCATTGTACTCTAGCCTGGGCCCCGTGAACTGTGGAGAATGCAAAGTTGGACTCACGTGTTCAGCACAGCATTCCCCCCTCCATAAAAAGGTACAAGTTTGAAAGTTTAAAGAGCTCAGTTTATTATCGGGATGGCACTAACATCATATTTCTGGCTATGGCTCCTCACACTACCTCATTAAGCAACCCCCCCGCCCCAGTGTGAGTGTTTTAGTACAACGCACACAGCGTGCTTTCAGTTCTGTGCGAATTACAACATGCCATGGGTATACACAGGCACTGCCCAACGTGGCTATAAACAAACGGTGTATCGGTTTCACACTGCCAAACCAATCCGTTCTTGTGAGTGTTTCAGTACAACTCACACACAGCGTGCTTTCTGTTCTGTGCCGGTGCTAATTACAGCGCGCCATGGGTATACACAGACGCTGCCCAGCGTGGCTATTTACAAACGCTGTATAGATTTCAAACCGCTACCCAAAATACAATACATTGATATACACAGCACGCGCTCAGTTTTGCGTGTAGCCACAGTGCTACCACAATAATCTTGCAACGCAGCATTATCCCATAGCGTAGTAATAGGCTCCTGCACCTTGTATTTGCCTTTACTAAATAGTTTTGCCTTACAAACTGTTCACGGCCCACACAAATGCCATGAAGTACTTATTTTCTACATCACAAGTTAATTTGTGGAGCCTTTCACTGAGATTTTCCTTGCCCCTTCCGCGCTCACCTCGGTCCAACCTCCCCTCCCTCCACTCTATACCAGTTCTAGTCATGCTCCACCTTGGCCATAAATAGTCGGCCCAAACAGATACCCTCATGCCCTTTTCCACAGCATATTCCCTAATTTTATCTATCACACCATCTTGTAGCGCCTTAAGATATGGATTCCCGTTCGCCCTTCACTCGTTTCCTCCCTCCCCCGTCTGGCACCACCTTTTCCCGTTCTGTGCTGGTCAGAGAGCAGCATCAGTATACACAAACGCTGTACTGGTTCAAAGCCGCTGAACCAAACTAAGCATTACCCCACACGGTACCACTAACCACATTTAATAGGCTTCTGCATTTTTGGCATTAATAAATGATATTCCCCTCCATAATTTGCACAGGCCACACAGATGCCCTAAAGCACTTTTTACTAACTTACAAGTTAATTTGTAGCGATCATATAAGGACTCCCGTTCGCCCCTCGCTCCCTTCCTCTCCCCATCGGACCCCTTCTCCCTCCATTATATGTTCCTGCTGCTTACAGTCGGGCATGCCTATAAACATAGGCTGTACGGGTTACAAACCTCTACCACAACAATACATTAATGTTCATAGAACACGCTCTTTCACTGTACAAGCAAGCATGTTTAGTCCAGCCATAGTGCTACAATTTTCTTTCCCAACAGGACATTACCCAATGAGGTAGCATATTACCAATTTGCACATACACTACTGCACTTTTAATCCTACCCTTAATACTTCATTTATCTATACATATTTTTTACAGTCCACACGTGCCCTTTAGCACTTTTTTTATTGTGTTGTAGGCTAATTTGTAGCTCTTTACTACACGTACCCCCGTTCGCCCCTAGCTCGCTTTCTCCCTTCCCTGGCCCTTCCACTCTACATTGTGTGCTGGAGCTATTCACAGCCAGGCGTCGCTATACACAAACGCTCTGCGGGTTTCAAGCCCCTGCCAACCAATAAATTACTTTATATAGTGCGTGTTCTGTTACTGCACAAGCACCCACCATAAACCTAGCCACAGTGCTAAAATTATAATCTTCTATCACAACATTACCTCACTGGGTAGTGTCCTACAATTTTTAATAGGTTTTTACGCTTTTAATTTTGCTGTTAGCAAAATACTTTTACCCTACATACTTTCCGCGGTCCGCACACATGCCTCCCAGCACTTGTTAATCATGACTTTACATCTCACACACCTAAAATACCTCATCACAAATGACAGTATTACCAGATACTCTTTTCACAGAGTTACCATCGACCAAATAGCACTTAGGGAAATTGCAATTACTTTTATTTAAGTATTAATTATTTAAAAAATTAAAAGCCATCGTTATTTGTAAAATCACTACATCCAAGTCACATAAATACAACACATGTTGCATTACAAATGCTATAGGTCACATTTGGAATTAGTGCTAGCTTAACCTTTTATTTCTGTGCTCTTTGCTCCCTTTATATCCGCATTGCCTGCACATTAAAATTACGGACCCACACTACTCACCACTTGGGTGAGACTCGCGCCGCCTTATTCCCGACCGCCATCTTGAGTGGGGGCTCAGGGGCTTAGAGACGCTCCCAAGATGCCATCTTGGTTAGCGCTCTAGTGGCTTCGAGGGCTCCTTGGTAAATGCTATTTAGGGGACCAGTCTGCAGCGCGCGTATAAAGAACTGGTGTGTCACGCTGCCGCTTTAAAATCCGTGCCTGTATTTTTAAACAGTGTTGGAGTATTTCGCTCCTTTTTAAAATCGAATTTGTTGTTGTCGATAATTTGGAATTTTGGAATTAGTGCTAGCTTAACCTTTTATTTCTGTGCTCTTTGCTCCCTTTATATCTGCATTGCCTGCACATTAAAATTACTGACCCACACTACTCGCCACTTGGGTGAGACTCGCCCCGCCTCATTCCCGACCGCCATCTTGAGTGGGGGCTCAGGGGCTTAGAGACGCTCCCAAGACGCCTTCTTGGTTAGCGCTCTAGTGGCTTTGAGGGCTCCTTGCCATACACTATTTAAAGAACCAGAATGCAAGCGCGCAGCGGGCGCCAGAGGCAAGCCCGTCTGCGCCAGGACGGGCCAAGGGGCCAGAACCCCTTGACGCTCCTACATTTTTTCCATGGACTCCCCCCGGGCTCTAAGAACCGGTAACGAAGGACTAGATATGACAACATTAGCAAAGCTCCAGGAAGAAGCCCTGTTGCAGAGAGAGGGCGAATCCAGGCGACCTAAGACCTTGACACATTCCCATAATACCCAGGGACTAAAAATAGCAATGTTGAACACACGCTCCTTACAAAAACACTATTTGGAAGTATTCTCACTCCTGATGGACGGCGACATAGACATTCTCGCCCTCACGGAGACCTGGCTAGGGGTCTCATCCACCCCAGATATACTGGCGACACTGCCACTTGAATATGATGCTCTGTGGTATAATCACCCCAAGGAGTGTAGGGGGCGGGGTCGCCATCCTTTTTTCACCATGCATGACATATCCTGTGTAAAACTGCAATGAGTATGCTACTCCAGTGGTTATATACAACACTTAATTAGGCTGTAAATATGTAAAAATCCCCTATTTTGCAATCAAAGTGCAATTATGTGCAGAAAACCGCCAAATGCACCAGATTGCCCATTGTCCAAAGTATCAGTTAGTCCGACATAGTGTTAAATTGTTTTCTTTTACCATGTGCCTATTTAGTGACCTGAACACCAGTGAGTGTCTATGAGAACCACCATGTGGTCTTAACAACTGATTTAAAACATCCAAGGGAAATAATCTGGCCGAAGTCTATCAAAACAAAAACACAACCCTAAGTTTTGAACAGCGTGTTTTTTTATTTAAAAAAAAAAAAACACTTTTGAAACACATACATTCCTGGAGGTTATTTATAACTCAGCACAATTCTATGTTTACCTCCTCCCTTTACTCAAGACATAACTGACAATATCCACGATGCAGCGGTACTAATGCTGTACTGGTTGCACCACTCAGTGAAGGGGGGTCACGTGATTTACCCAATTGACAACCATCAAACCATCAAACCATTCAATCGTTCCTACTGGAACGGACGCTCCTTCTGCCTGTGTAACTTACCTGACGAATTGATCCCAGCACCATACATTATTATCCTGGGAAACTAGGAGGTATACAAAAACGTGCACCTCATCTCAATACTGTTCAGAGGTATTAGGAATAACTCAACTTGAGCACAAATTGATTTGTTATTCCAGTTCCGCAATCATTTCGATAATCCATAGGAGAAATTCACGTAAGAGGTTAACAAGATGCGTTTATAAAGTGGTAGTCTATCATTTGAACAGAACTGACCAGTCAAATGTGATTTAAAGGAACAGCAGGGTAAACATATATTTCCCCAGGAATAATTAAATTTGAGGCTATCTATTGCCATTTATAATGCCAGGTTCACAATTCAGTAAGACATGTTATTAAATAATTAGAAAGAGGTTAGTCATGACATTGTGCCTAGTACAATGAATCTACCCATATCCTATAAAAAAAAAAACACTGGAAGATAAATGACATACAGGAAACGCTCAATCTACCTACCAAACATGAATTCTAGAGGAGTTTATGATCGAAAATATCAAGCAACATCTGTCGTACTAAATAAGCTAGGCACCTGGCCTGGGAAAAAAATATTTTATAAAGTTTACCCTATATTTATCATATGCATAAGTTACAATCGGTTACATAAACTAAACATAATATGCATGCTTGAAACAATTCAAATTGTACACGATACCAAAATCCTAACACTTTGAAACTATGTAACATTTCAGTTTCAATGGCTGGACGCATTGATAATAAATAAATCACAATTACTGTTCTCGTGCCTCGAACTGTAAAGCCTGTGAAAAAATTAAACAACAGAATACCAATTCTTCAAATGGGACACTCCACTCCGTTTCTGTCATTTAGGCCAACTGGTGCAATGTATCAAATCTGTTTCCTCTGTAACAGCAGTATTTCCGGATCAGCACCAGTTAGTATTAATTGCTCTTGAATATGAAACGTCATGAACGTGTTCTTTCCAGAATATCAAGAATGCTTTAAAAATATCTGCCCTGCACTTCCACGATGGGAAAGTGCACCTTTTGCCACCCACTACTCCCGATCCCTGTACATATTTTGTTTTAACAGTTTGATGCTGTGCCTAAAAAGGCCATACAAACAGTTCATATACCTCAAATCATATTTGAAAATGTATACTTTTGCAACTAAGAGATTTTTTTTAGTACGAATACACAAATATACTTTTACCTTCCCACCTACAGTCATTTAAAATCAACAAGTACTCGTTTTAATCCTGACCTTTCAAGGTCTGAAAACATTAAAATCTATCCTTTTTCATAATAAAGTGACAGACCTTAACCATTACCAAGCGAACATTTCTTACATATTTTTCCATACAGGGTTAGCATGAACTCTGCACAAAATGCAATCCAGTTTGGCGCAAACTAATGCAATTATTTCATGGATGCAAATATTTTTGTCTCTTAGGCGTGCAATTAAAACATTAGATAAAAGAATCACCAACATATCTGCATATCTACTCAACAGCTTAAACAGAACACTGACTTTACCATTGACAAAAATATGCAAAATGTAGCACGCTTTACTGTAGTACCTCACCTTATTTGTGCCATCATTTGCCTATCTCTGCTTGCACAATCTCTTGGTTTGAGATAATGATCTAATGCAGTACTTCTATCAGTATATAAAGTACTCCTGGTAGGAAAGTCACGGTCCTCCAACTATCATTAAATGAATAAATGTAGAGCTGCGTTTCAACGACTGAACTGAGCGACTAAAGATATTTAATGTCAGTTAAACAGATGCTAATTCAGAAAAGTAACTATAAATCAGTTGTTAAAGTAAAGTAGCACTGAACTATGGAATCAAATAATGGCATACAAAAAGTGCTTTCTTATAGTGAACCAAACTTAAAGGTTTGCACCATGCTCTTTCTCTGCTAAAATGTCTTCTCTCAACTTGGGTAAAGGTTGAATGCAGAGGTCTGCATTTTAAAAGCACACGAGACGTGTGTGGAGGGAGGAGTATGAAGTGGAAACTAAACAGAGCCGCAGACATTTTCTATTCATTACTTGTTCATGAATGAGTTAGGTCTTTTAATCAATTGATGCCATCACCATTTGCGTTTTGGTCTCGTCGATGGTAAAGCTAACTATGCTAAGCTGTGCATTCTGTCCCTCTTTTCAACAACCTTCTGCTCGCTTTTAGGTGTGGTTACAGATAGCCTTAGCTGTCCGTCATGACCTCAAGTTAAACTACTCCACCACAAAGGCCTAGAGAGGAACCTGCTCTTTCCAGTGACCATCCATTTATCTCTCAATTCACCACAAATATCCCTATTCTTCGCTGTTCACTAGTTCTCACATCAGCTAATCTGTTTCAACTGTCACAGCCGGCAGCCTTCAATTCCCAAATGGTGACTATTGGAACAATGATTGGTTGCCTGGGCAATGATTCCTTTGACATGTTTAACCCCTTCGATGCTCATGACGGAACCGTTCCGTCATGAGCCCGTTGGCCCATTAGAACCTTCAGCACAGCGCGAGAATTCTCGCCGGGCTGAAGGTGTTAAGGATGATGCAGGTGCCAGTTCCAATAAGGCCAGCTGCAGCTTGCGTGCGCTAACCTAGGTTATGACACAGCATACTCCGCAAACATGGACCAGGAGATCCACAGCCTTTTCTGTACAGCCCCACACAACATTGTAAAAAGGTTCATAGCAAGTCTGGGCTCATCTGTTTGCCAGAGTTCTTCAGAGCTGTTCCGTAAGCCCTCTATGGAGCCGAAGCTGTCCATGTGATTCACTGAGCTCTCAGAGGCCTTTTGCGTTTGAGTGAGCTTGTCAATCTGGCACCAATCTGCTTCTGTGCACTTCAACAGATATGTAGGACAAAACCATCATGGAAAGAGGTCTAACAAGTACGTAAATGCACTTGACTTCTAAGAGTGCCTCTCCCACATCGGATAGGAACAGTTTGCAATTCCAGTATAGAGCAGGGCAGCAGCAAGGACATGAAATCACTATCAATCATCTCGATATGTCAGAATCAGCTCCTGTTGCAAGCCAGGAGTGCAATGGGAGCACAAGTTCTGTACTGTGCGTCCTGTACAATATGTTAGTTTGGATAAGGAGAAAGGAAAGAGGTCTTGCCAGTTGGATTTAGAGAAAATGCATGACGGGTGCACTTCTAATGTACAAGTGTAAACTGAGATAAGTACAAGTGAAGCCAATGTAAAGAAAACGATCACAGTGACAATCACGTTTTGCATCCATCAATCACACTCCTTTGTACTGATCACCAACACGGTAGCTGCATAAAAACAAATTTCTGGGGTGCAAAGTGGAGGCCGGGTAACAAAGGAGTCAATTGCCACTTCCGAGCGTAGAAATTAAGCCTGGACGACAGAACAGAAAATAGCACAAAAAGAAAAAATGGTAATATGACGAAGGAAAAAAAAGTCTACATGGATAAGCTTAAAGACCGATTTGTCATAAAAGCTAATAGACTGTAAAAAGAAAAGGGGGGGGGGGGGTCACAGAGCTACTGTACACTGCTTGAACAGAATTTCACATTCCCCTAAAAATGTACATCTTGTTTCAAAGACACTATTCAAATATAGCTTCAATACACGTGTGTTCATAAGGGAACCCAAGCAGACAACCAAGATCTGTTTGTAAAGTTCAGGTTATCATGGATGTTAAAGACTACGAATTTGTTTCATCTTTCACTTACGTTTACTCCTAAAATGACAAGAAAATACAAAATAAAAACCTTCCATCAAATACCTTAATTCTGATACACCTCAAAGTGATTCGAACAGGCTGAAATGAGATCTCCTGGGAGGTTAAGCAGGGACTGTTTCATCTGGGTCAAGTTCCGGCATACAATGTATGTGATGTAAATTAGCCTCATTAGGAGTCAAGAGGGCATGCTAGGACAATGTTCTACACTGCATTCAGCATAACAACATCTCCTTTCAACCTTCACCTGACCACCTCCTATGTAGCAGGCCTTGTGGCTCCAGCTTTGGTGGATCATTTGAATTTCCACTGTGGTAGATTTGGGAGACCCTTTGCAATTTACAACAGAGCAATACCACAGCTGCAAAGTAAGTGGCTGTGTTGCAACCATACCTCTCGAAATTTGCATGCATGCGTGTGTGGGGAGGGGTGGATTTATGATTTTTTATTTATTTAGAGAAAAAATGACGGTAATTGGTACATTCAAACAATGTTTTACACTTTAAGAGACAAACGGGTTGTTTTAATCATAACGTATTCTTCTTAGTTTTTATGCCTGTTGCTTTAATGACTTAGCTGACATTAAGTGAGGTCTGGAACTGGCAAAAGTTGGGACAATGGTGCAACTGCCTAATGGCTAACGCATGTATAAATTGGTTGTTAGGCTCTCTTTATATTAGATGCATCCGTGCCATAGCTTGTTACTCTTTAATCGAGGCCTTTTCATTCGTCCGTCACTGTATGAAACTATTCCGCTGAGAATAAAGTTGAGGAAGTAATCCTCTCCGTTAAGAAACCCCCAATAGGCAGAATTGCAAGAAAAAAGCCCAAGTACACTTACTCAAGGGCGAGACTTTTTAGTTTTAATGCATTCAAATGAAGGAGTAATTACAACTATTCAAAGCTTCTCCAATTATTCATCTCACTGATCGAGATAGCCAAACTAGTTAAATGCAAATATTGCTGTTAAACAAGTTCCTTTGGGAGAACACACCTTAAAACTGCGTCAAAAGCGTGGGAACACGAAAAGCTGGCAAGTTTACCTAAGAGAGAGCGAGAAAGACTTATAGTAGTCCTGTATCAGGATCATTAAAGTGATTGACCTTTTGTGTAGAGCTCAGTCTTGTTTCTCCACAGAAACAAGACTGTTACCCCTGGGCACTGTGATTTCACTAAAATAAAGCAAAAACAATCCATTTTGTGCTTTGAAACATGAAAATTACCATGGAATATACAGTGGTCGCTGTAGTCTAGATATTTTGCTCATTAAAGTGTTTAGAAATGTTAAGGTCGTAGATCTTTGCTTTGGTTTAGAGCTATATCTATTTAACTGAAAACTAAACAGTAGCGCGCAAGGAGCCACTAGACTAAAACTAACACAGTGAAAAGGCCAAACTAGGGCACTGTCAGTTGTGTATATATATATATTTGCATAAACAAACAAACTGCATGCTGGATGTTGCAGTATTTCAAAAGTGAACACTGAGCAGCGCGAGTGTCGACGAGTGTGATGCAGTTGGGGCGTGGCCTACACTACTTTAAGGAGATGGGCCAAGCATTAAAAAGAGAAATCAATGGACTTCCTGTACCAGAGGCATCTGAAGAGGCAAATCGCCGAAACACGGCATGCCAAACTTAATAAATGCTGTTTTTTAGCCCTTTCCGCGTCCCCTCATCTCTTTTACGGAAGCAGATCAATTTGTATATATAAATACACACAGACACAGCAAAGTAAAACCCGCCACAACTGACGGTATATAGATATACTTTCATAAAAAAAAAAAATCTGACACCGACACAGGAGTAAGCCTTTGCCATCCAGCTTATCAATCAATCAATCGGTCAACTTGTAGAGCGCACTACTTACCCGCGAGGGTCTCAAGGCGCTTGGGGGGGAGTGGGGGGGGTGCAGCTACTGTTTGAAGAGCCAGGTCTTGAGGAGCCTTCTGAAGGTGAGGAGGTCCTGGGTCGCCTGCGGTCGCAGATTGGTAGGGAGGGTGTTCCAGGTCTTAGCGGCGAGGAATGAGAAGGATCTGTCGCCGGATGTCGTTCGTTGAATGCGCGGGATGGCGGCGAGGGCGAGACTGGCGGAGTGGAGCTGGCGGGCAGGGGTGTAGAAGTTGAGTCTACTGTTAAGGTAGGCTGGTCTTGTGTTGTAGGGTTTAATCATTTCTCGCATGACGCGTTTCAGCATATGCGATATATTTTGGTTGGGCGAAAAAAACAAATCAGGTTTTTGCAGTGATTTCTGAATGTAGTTATATGTGTGGTTAAACGTTAAAAAAGAAAAAAAAGGGCTGGCATCATCCAAACAGCAAAGGCTTTCATCAACGGCCTACTTACTACCCAACACAAGTTGCACTGCTCACTATGTAATGCATAATGCAGTCTCCACACTAGACTTAATCATAAGGAATCACTTTGTTTTAATAATACGAACTTCTGGAACTTTTCTCGTCAGGAACTCCCTTTCAATAATATTAAATAAACACTTCTAGTGCTGAACGAGAGCATAAAAGGGGGACCAAGCTCCTGTAATTAGCACTTGCACAACCAAAACACGGAGTAAGCTTAAAAATCCCAAAATATAAAAAAGACCACTTCCAAACTACAAAAATGAAAGCGGAAAGTACAGCACACAGACTGAGCTGGCAAAACCTACCAGAAGCACCATTTCATCAAGCAATGGTCCTTAACATCTGTGAAAGTGATCTCAAAGTCAGCACTCAGAAGAGGCAGTGCCATTTGCAAGAACTATTCAAAACCTCAAACAATATATTTCTCCATCACAGGTTATTGGCGGAACGGTGGCAGACCACTGTCAGTTCGTGTAGATGTGCTGAAGAATTTATCATTTCCACCTTTCCTCAGATTATGAACATGAATGGCTTCTGTCATTATGACAAAAACATACATGTGCACCTACCGCTTCTACAATAAATGAACACATGGTTAACAAGTGCCGACAGCATAACCGAGTGGCTCATTGAAGTTGTAATTTGCTTTAATTACTTAATGTACTCCCAGCTGCCGTCTCATAAGGTATATTTCTGGTGGTCTGAACTTTAATAAAGATAAGAAAAGTTGTCACTGTGTGCTCAACACTAACACCAATCGCCAAGAATTCTCCCCTTTCTCAGTTTTACACACCAAATTTAGAGATGGGCAGGCCATCAAATTTACAAGGGACACTGAGCCCAAGCACAAGAAAAGCTATTGAATGAACAACTGCGTAAAAACATACACTAGCTGTCATCTAAACAAAAAACAGCAAGTAACTGCGTTTTAATATACTCATGTTTGCACTCTGTTGCAGAAGCACTTCTTCAATTTTAAAAATACTACTGTTTATGTTTCTACTGCAGATCTGCATAAAGGATGGAGAAAGAAGGCAAAGGCCTGGTGTATAGTGCTAGCCCTTTAACTGTGAGCAACAACCTGAGTAAAGCCGGACCGCTGGCCCGAGCTAAGCTCACCACAAAATGCTATTGTTATAATCAAAAGGTAAATGCCAAGGACGGAGCCACCTGCCTGCCAGGAGACTCGTGAAAATAAAATTGCTCGAAATGTATTTCAGCTGAGAGCCAGGTACGTAACGAAAGAGAAATATTGCAAGAGGGTCACACCTCAAATCTGATTAGATTGCAACAGACCTCTAGCAATGTCCCTAAACTCCTACCTGGTGTTCCAAGGAACATGCAAGGCACTAGAAAACCCCACCCCATACAGTCAGCTGTTCAATGAGTAATCTTAAAATGGAACTCTACATCTAGCCCAAGCGACCACTATGATGGTGAACTTGAGTTTCACAAATACTCCAACCATAAACCGCAAGTCAACATCCGTGTATTAATACTAACCATTTTAAAAATGTTCAACGACGTAGAACTCCTCAAAGACCCTAACAGAACCAAAATGCCCCTTAGTGTTACCACGTCTAAATGCCTGAACTGATGTTTACATGGTACATGTGCTACATAAACAAGAGACAGACTTAAATAAAAAGCAGTGAGTGCTTACCCCTGTGCAGTCGTCAGGACTACCTCCTAGTGTAGGCATCATCAAGTGATGTCCGCTGAGCTCCAGATCACTTCCAACAAAATCATCCTCAGATTCGTCAAAGGAAGAGGCAGAGGACAGGCCGGCAGACGAGGAGCTGGACATCTTGCGGGGAAAAAAAGAGGGAACAGGGGAGCCCCCGCAGCCGCTGTCCGAGCAGGGAGACTCAGCGTCCCCCAACCCTTTGGTGTCGGGACATAACTCCCAGGGGTGGAGGAAAGGGATACATCGTTCTTCGTTAGGACCCCGGCAGGGGCTCGGCTCTCGCGTAACTATCAGCCGCGGGATGGGGCCTGAGAAGCTCAGGCCCCTAGGAGTCCTGCTCTGTGGAAGCTGGAAGGCCAGCTCGGTCTCGGGAGCCTCCTCTCCCCAGATGACAACCTCTGGGGTAATATTGGCTGCCAACACCGTCCGGTCACCCTGTGGACTTTTGTTTTGTGGGTGCACTGCATTATCCACGGTCATGTGGCTCTCCTTGGCCACAAGGCCCCCCTCTCTTGAGTTGGCCTGGGCACTCCCTGCGGAGGACCCTCCGATCAAACTGGATGTCTTGTCCTGTGGGACCTTGATAAAGTCGTTGCTGTGTCTTTCCGAATCCTCCGTAGTCCTGCTTTGTGAGATCTTCACAATGTTATTGCTGTGGTCCAAGGATTGTACCTTAACCGCCACTGCCTTATCCTGTGAGCACCTTGGAAATCCAAATCCCTCAGTGTTGGGCATCGCTGGCTCTCTCATTGTACTCTCCTGCGGGATCCCCGGTTTAGGATCCCCAGATGTCCCGTATTTGCAGTGGCAGTCAGTGTTTTTGGACGTCAGTCCCAGCGTCCTGACGCTTTTCATTTAAAAAAATGCATGCCTCTGTTGTTGAAATAGTTTGAGAAGAGCATGCACCGCGGAGTTAAAAGAAAGCCGTGCTCACATTTCCTCACGTCTTCCTTCCATCGTTGGATCCACAGTGCGAAAACCGATGGCAACTACTTTAGAGATCGGCCAACACCACTATGACCAACGAAAGGCATGCAGGACTAGGCTTAACACCTTCGCAATTATACGAGCAATACTGCTGAGCTCACGGAGCCTAGGTCATCGATGCAAAACGGCCAGCCGAGGACACCGGGTTCCTTCCTTGCTCGCAAAGGTGCCTCTAAGTACATAGTTTTCTACAGCACATTCCGCCGGTTGATGGGCTCCACGACTTCTCGCTAAATGACTTTGCCTGTACCTCTGGGCGAACTGGAGTCGTAGCCCCAGACACGGTACCCTGCGTCACGAGCACCTCTCGCGTCCCCTCCGCCACTCCCTCCCGTGCATCAGCTCTCCCAGCAGTGCTTAGAGTGTCAATTGTACACATAGTGAAAACTCCTATCCAGCGCTCCACCCCTCCAGCTCTTACAAACCACCTCTGAGTAAACGCTGCGTGTGACGTCTTTCGTCGACGTGAGGACGGTGGGTGCGCGTGACGTTTGCGCTTCCGACATACATGATGATGGTGCTATGCTCTACAGTCAGTTTTACAATCCTGCGGGGCACAACTCCCCGGTGAACGCCCACTCACCGGGGCAGGCCTGAAATCGGTCCTGCTTTAGTTGAGCGCAAAGTTTGGAGCTGTAACATGGTGCCGCTCACGAACTTAGACGCCGTCGAAATACGTCACATGATTAAGATGATCTCCCTTCAGGTTTTACGGTACACATACAGTCAGTGTCTTAATTAAAATTGGCCGAGAACAGTAAAGAGTAGCAATTCAGAATAACAATGTCCAATAAAAAAAAAAACAGTACAATTGAGTCGGCCATAAGTATATACTTTCTGACTTTCTAAAAAAAGTCAGTTTTTGGGGAAAATTGGAGCCGTATTCAGCTGAGCTTCAACATATCCCACTGCTGTAGTGTCTGGGGCAGACCTGTGAGAACATAATTTTACTGCACTAAAAAAAGGAAGCCTTGACATATTGCCGTAGCGAAGCTGACGGAAGGAATAATAATAGAAGTGGACTAAGGGCTAGAACAGCCGACTTTGGAATTTGGAACCAGTCTGGAATTTCTGACTATGCTCAACACCCTGTGATGCTGGGTATATCACTTGATCTTCCTGTGCCTAAAATACTTGTAACATAATCCTGTTCTCTTGAAAAGAGCTAAAAAAAGGCATTGGTAAAGTAAACAGTAAATGTTTACATTTCTTTTGGAAAATATTTGTTTTGATGATTTTTTTTACCCAAAAACGTTTTTAGTGTTTTTGGTGCTTAAATACTTCAGAATTATTTAACATAATTTTATTTAAAAATTAAAGTGACAACATTTTTTAGATACAGGATTTAAGGCTATGTGGCTTAAGGGTCAGCTGAGGGTACATATTCATTGTTGAGGTTATTTAAAAGTTCAATTAGATAATAGACTCAAGTAAATAAATCTTTTAAAGTAATAAGAGTTTTATTAAATGATTTGAATAAAAAACTAGGTAAACATAACTGCTGCCTTTAAAACAAATTAGGAGCGAGGTGGTAAAGTTATAGGGTTTAAAATCTGGGAGTGTATTCATTTGTAAGGTTATTTAAAAATGAATTAAAACTGTTAATATAATGTATTATTTTAAAGTAATAATCATTATCTTATTAATATATTTTAATTTTTTTCTAACAAACAATTTTTCACAACAAATTTTAGAAGCAGGCTTTTATGGTCAACGGGAATACATGAGGGGGCTGTGTTATTATTGGGTACAATAAAAAATATTTGAGAATTTTAATACTGAACCACTTAATCTAACTAATAGTAAAGTATCTCTTTTAAAAAATGTTTTAAATAAACATTATTTTAAAAAAAATGAAGACCGTGATGCGAGTCTTATGGAGCGTAAGCTTGGAAATACATTAAAGTTAAATATAAATTAAAACAAAAAATCTAAACATTTGGAATTTTGCATGTAATGTTTTAAAGTGATAAGAATGTGTCATGTTATTAAAAAATATATAGGTAAATAGTTATTATATAACAACAATTTAAAAATAGTATATAAACGTAAAAACTTTATAAAATACATATATTTTACTACGAAATATTTATGAATACATTTTAATAAATAACCTAAATAGAAGCCAAACAATTTCAATTTTAGAATATTTTATATCTAAAAATGATTTCTCGTATTAAATATAAAAACATATACAAATTCTGTTTACATTTCTAATAATATAATAGCATTTGTGCTCACAAGAAAAGCTCCGGCTGCTAAAGGGAGAGGGTTGCAGAGAGGGAGCAGTGACGGACCACAACATTAGAGACTAAGCTTATGGGGCACAGTCCAATGAAGTACAATAGAGGCTGGGGATCCCGGCAATCTTATCCAATTAAGGACTGTTTTTAAACCTCAAAAAGTCGCAAATCACAAGCACTTCACCAGAGAATCAGGATCAAGGTCAGTACACATGGCGCTAAAGGGCACGGAAAGAATGGAGGCCCCGGCAAACGTCTGAGTCAGACGGGGACCAGCTTTCTACATAGGCCGATTCTGCAGGAATGTGCAACTGTAAGCATGAAATTTAAGTCCTGGACTACGTTTCAGCACATAGCACCTGCATCTTCCTAGAGAGTTGGTGCCCATAGGCAAAGCTCCGGCTGCTAAGGGGAGAAGGTTGCAGAGAGGGAGCAGTGACGGACCAAAAAATTGGAGACTAAGCTTATGGGGCAGCGTCCAATGAACAACGCGTAGCTTCCCGCACATAATCAGAAGTAATTTAGCTATTTTTAGGTCTCGGCCTGTGAAAGACTGCGCACATGCGCAGTCGAGCTGGCGAGACTTAATGAATAGAGGAACTTTCAATAGTGAGGTTAAGCCCCGCCCCTCTTTTCCATTGGCTGGCGTCCTAAACGGTGGCCAGCCACTGGAGAAGAGGTCCTAGTGACGTTCTTCTTTCTCTTTAAGCCCCGTCCTTTTCAGACTGGGTTACTTGACGTACTGCTGGCGTAAAAGGTTTCTTATCTTCTTTATGGTCCAGATGGCCCCATAAAGAAGATAAGGAACCTTTTACCCAAGCAGGAAGGAGGGGCACCCAGTCTGAAAGGGACGGGGCTAAAAGAGAAACTTCTTTCATGTTATTATAATCGCGGCACCCGCGCTTTACTTTTAAAATGTTATAAGTAAAGCAGGTGTGCCGCGATTATACCAACATGAAAGAAATAGATGTATTTCTATTTCTTATTTTTTCTATTTCTTGTTGCGATTGTAGGACCTCACAACCAGGCCCGGCACTGAGAGGCGTGAGGAGGGCGCTGGGGAGTACCGGGCCAGGGCATGCAGAGAGCAGCTCCCTGGAAGCATTGGAGACAGACCGCTGGGTCAGGGCCGCGGTACCAGGAGACGCGCTCAGCGACTGCAGCCTGGTGTCCGAGGCCGTACAAGGCACTACTCCCATTGCACCAGCATCAGCATCCCTCTCCGGCCTCGCACATAGGCCAGAGGGGTACAGGGCGCGCACCCAGCGGGAGCCGGGCAACGAGGGGGGCGTGAGCATTAGCATCCCTCACCGGCCTCGCGCATAGGCCAGAGGGGTACAGGGCGCGCACCCAGCGGGAGCCGGGCAACGAGGGGGCGTGAGCCTGGAGCCGGTGGACAGTGGCACATTCACCTATCTGTGAGACGAGGAAGGGACCCTGTCTGAACTGTCCACGCCCTCGCCTATGGCGGACTTCGAAAGGCCGCTGCAGCGGTCGTCCCAGGAGAGCCCTGTGTGCGTCCTGGCTCCGGGCCCTCAGCGCGAGTCATAGCACAGTGGGCAGAGTGCGCGGGCATGCCTGGGCTCCTCTGGGTACGGCAGTGGCCGGCATGATGCCAGGCTGCCGGGCTACGACAGCGGCTGCAGGGAGCCAAGGCCTCTGGTCCTGGCAGCGGCAGGGAGGACGCGGTGGCCTCTCTGGTGCCTGCGGAGGGCTCCTCCCGCACCGCTGACGCGCAGGCCACGGTGGAGAGCACTGCGAAGCCTGGTAGATCAGGGGTCTATGGCCTTTCTGTCAAGTGTTCATTTACAAAATATTCTCTCATTAACCAATAGTGTTTTATTCCCTTGGTCTCAAAAATTACCCAGTACACCTCATTTGCTGTCCACCCATGTGCCTGCAGCCAGTGCCCAGCGCAGAATGCCCTAGGACCTTCACACCTTTTTTGCCCTCACGTTCACACCAAAATGCTCAACGCCTTCCTTCCATTTCCTTATCTCTCAGATTGTTAAATTAATAATTTATTGCTCCCCGAATTTCGATGTAAGATTTCTATGGTAAAGAGCTCTAATGCCCTGGGGCGGGGCAGCGCCGTGAAACAGTGTTAAACTAATACGCACGTTGAGCCACGCCCAATATCACACGCACACACTCGAGGCACCATTCCCACACCACCCACCCCCTATCCCATGCACAAATTGATTTTTATAATTGTATTTACACCCCTGTGTGCCAGGACAGGGGAATGTGTGGCAGGGCTTTAAGTAGGATAACAAACCTGGCGGCTTTCTCAAAGGGGCGTGACCTATAAAATTACGAGCATGGGCTAAGTGTGTAAGACAAAATCTGTGGTTAGCATAGTGTACCACCCGGGTGGTATTTTGCGGCCTCTTTCTGTTATTGCATCCAGATACAATACTACTGCTGACATTACACCTAAAACAAGCCAGGACTCTTGGCTTTCTCAATGGTTGTAATTTGTACTGCTGCCAAGTTAATAATTTTCCCAATTTGGGGCGAGAGCCTCTGGGGTACCCGTCTCATCACCTGCTTTTTAGGTCTCGTAGCGAAAACAGCGCGTAAGCGCTGTGTCTCGCCAGAGATCTTTTGTTACTGACACTGCTTCCCAGGAGACAGCACCTGGCGCGCGCATCTCGCAAAAGGCGATCGGCGCAGGCCACACGCGCGGCTGTCTCCTGGGAAGCGCAAACATATACAGGCACACCTCCCCCTGCACGCATGCGCACACACATACACAAGCACACACACACGCAGAGAGACTTTTCATCGTATTATTTCTCCTTCGTTCATCCACCAAACTGCTCGTGGTCCTCATAATCTTATTCCCTCCGCCTAGCTGCATATTCTATTAAAAAAGGATCAAGCGCTTCCATTTTTAGACGCCGGCCTTTAATGTATTAATTGGCTGCTACACTATGGTCCGTGCTTTGCCTTCACCGCGTGCAAAGAGAAAGGAGACAATTCTGCATGCTCGTCTCAGCTCGCTCTTGTCTCTCCCTGTACGGCTGTCACATACACAAGCATACACACACACACACGCACGGAGAGACATCCCTCCCCCTCCCCCTCCCACACACAGACACACGCACAGATACAGGCACCGCCCCCTCCCGCCCTCTCCGCTCCCCCCCCCTCTTCGCTCCCCGCTCACCGGCACTCCGGACTTGTGCAGCCTCCGACCGCGGGGCTCTACGGGCATGGGAGCCCCTCGTCACCACTGCTCCTCCAGGCATTCAGTGGGCGCGGGCTTCACAAAACGGAAGTCCCACCCCACGATAGGTTTCGTTTTGCGTGCGCACATACTCAGATATGGCATCCGCCGGGTGCTGCGCGGTCCAGCCGCCACCTTCGGCTAGCGCGCGCCGAGGTGGTGGGTAATTTAGAAACGCCCATACTATCTATGTAAGACATCAGAACAGAACACTCAGAGTCGGGTCATTATACCTCTTGAGTAACCTCCATAACGGCAACCTTAATCTAGGCTTTTACACAATTCTGCAGGATTCTTTTGAACCAATGTCCCTCCGTGATTTTAGGAAATGTAATCGTATTTTGCCTACAATTTATTTTCTTGTCAACGATACTGCCCTTTTCATCGTATTATTTCTCCTTCGTTCATCCACCAAACTGCTTGTGGTCATCATAATCTTATTCCCTCCGCCTAGCTGCATATTCTAATAAAAAGGATCAAGCGCTTCCATTTTTAGACGCCGGCCTTTCATGTATTAATTGGCTGCTACACTATGGTCCGTGCTTTGCCTTCACCGCGTGCAAAGAGAAAGGAGACAATGGTGCATGCTCGTCTCAGCTCACTCTTGTCTCTCCCTGTACGGCTGTCCTTTATCATGTCGGCAAATTGTCTCATTTTCGCGCTCTTTTCTCATCCTCGCCCCCGAGCCCCTTTGACAACCATTCAACAACTGGTTCAAATATGTTATCTCAATGTTTCAAGCTTTATTACAAATGTAACAAAAAGATGTTAATATTTGACATATGTTCTTGGATTTTCGTCACAATAAAATACACTGAACATAATCTTCACAAATGTTATTTACAAAAGTTTAAGCTATTGCCAGTATAAATTACAATAACTTTTATTTAAGTATTAATTATTTAAAAAAATAAAAACCATTGTTATTTGTATTATCAATACATGTAAGTCACGTAAATACAACACATATTGCATTACAAATGCTATAGGTGTCACATTTGCGAAAGTAATAAATATTGGCATGGTAAATGACAAACCTATTAATTTCGCTATTTTCAAAAACAAAACCTAAATAAAAAAATTGTCATTTACAATACCAATAGCTCAAACTTTCCTAATACGAGACCTATTGCATTGCAAATGCTTGTTAGAACTGCCGGTGCTCAGCACCGGCAGGACCCAGCCCACTTAAAGCCCCTACAAGGGCCAGCTCCTTCCCATCCCCACACAGAACCCCTGCTTACACACTGGACCCCAGGACAGGCGCTCTTTGCCCGGGGGGCCATGTCTATAACGGGCTTCACTTGCTACTGCACTATTACTTAAGCCCCTGAGCTTTCACAAAAGCAATTTCCCGTTTGCTGCATTCATATCTAAGATTCTCTTTCAGCATACTAGAGACCCTGCCCGCACTACCCCCTTGAAGCAGATCTGCGTTCGTAACTCGTGTGCACAGGGATCCTTCTTGTGTCACTGTGACCCAAACATGTGCACACATCTTCAGCAGAGTACTTATCCATTTATTTTATTTTATTTATTTTATAAAACGTATTAAGCGCACGAATACCCGAGGGTGTCTTGGCGCTGGACAGAAGATCGTAATATGGCAGGGTTTATGTGTGATTTGCTTGGTCTATTGAGTAAATAACCAAGTTTTTAGTTGTTTTCGAAAAAGTATTAATGTAGGAATGTTCTTGAGATTATTAGGAAGGGCATTCCAAAGTTTGGCAGTGGCAACTGAAAAGGATCTATCCCCCCAAGTAGCTTTTCTTGTTTTAGCCATCTCAAAAAGATTTGCCTTAGAAGATCTGAGAATGCGAACTGGCCTGTATGGACAAAGAGAATGCTTTAAAAAGAGTGGCCCTTTTTCGTGGATGGTTTTAAAGGCTATACACAGAGCCTTGAATTTAATTCTTTGCCTCACTGGTAACCAATGAAGTTTCCGAATGACACTAGATGTAGGTTAAACTTAGGTGTTCCATTCCTCGAGCAAACTGAGGATCCCTTCTCCCATCACCGAAACCACGCACGAGACACCCCCTTCAGGAGATCACACGTTCCCTCTTCATGTCTACGTGGGGTCCCTGCCAGTGCACAAGATCCACCTAGGAATGTGCAATACCCGTTAGTAGATCGATCGCACATTCCCTGTTCACGTCTGTCTGCACAAACTTTATGATAGATAGTGGCTGTAGGCCATGACTGGAGTAGACTGAGATAGAAAGTGGCTGTGGACCATGACTGGTTGGACTAGGCTGAGCGTAATAAATCATTGGGGGAGGGGGCACGTAAGCAAATGAGCTGTCAGCGCCTCCATGGTGCCCCGGATGCTTCTTCACAAGTAATTTTTTAACTACCTTGGCTCTTGGAATTATGCTCTGTGTTACTGTGTGTGTGGCTCTGTGTGTGTGTGTGTGTATTTGGCTCTGTGTGTGTGTGGCTCTGTGTGTGTGTGTGAGTGTGTGTGTGTGTGCGTGTGTGTGTGTGGCTCTGTGTGTGTATGTGTGTGGCTCTGTGTGTGTGGCTCTGTCTGTGTGTGTGGCTCTGTGTGTGTATAGGGCTCTGTGTGTGTGGGGGGCTCTGTGTGGGTCTGTGTGTTTGTGTGGGGCATTTGCGAGAGATTAAGCTATTGGCATTGTACACGACAATGCTGTTTATTTATCTGTTTTCAAAACCTAAAAATGTTTTCATTTACAATGCCAATAGCTCTAACTTTTGCAAAGGCGAGACCGTTGCATTGTAAATGCTTGTTTAACTTTGATACAAGAGCCAAGCGCAGGTACTATGGTGCTTTTAAATGTTATTTTATTGTAATGCAATGGTTTTAATTAACTCATGCAAATAAACTTCAATTTCATATATAACATTTTGTTAATACATTAGGTGTTTTACGGTTTTACAATTTTTCAAAATACTTTTTTTACATTTTTTTAGTCACCTTTTTACCTTTTACATTTGTTCTTCATGCAATAAATTGTCTTTTTTTATTGCATAACCACTGCCATTTTTTTAATGTACAGCGTGTTTCATTTTCATTAGTCGGTGGAAGTACGCAATAATGGGCAGAAGCGTGCTGCTGAGTTACAGTGGCAAATTCACGTTTTACTTTATAAACTAATATTTAGTAATTTATCTAGTGTAAGGGCATAGTAAGGGAGGTTATGTAGTTTAAGTTAATATTAGCAATGTGTACTTGTGTGACTTTTTTAAATTACATTTTTTACAGAAGAGGCCCATGGCTGAATTATTTATAGGGTGTTTACTTTAATTTTTCAGCGTTGTTGTAGTTTTTGTCAGATAGGAGAATACATTCTTTTTTATTATAATGTTTACATTCTAAAAATTATTTTGTATAATTTTTGTTTTTTATTATTTTTATGTCTTGCGCCTATGTTGCAGTGCGCAGCACTTCTCACGCAGTATGAGACCTCATGTACGGGGTTTCAAAACAGACCTCGGAATCGCACACACTCAAGCGTTTGCTTTTCCTTTTGGCCCACGCTATTGGCCTTTGCGTGCATCTTTTTATCAAAGACAGCACGCAATTGGCCAAAGGCGAGCGCAATGCTCCGCCCATGGCCTATTGGGTGTCTATTACGCGCACCGCTGCCATGTGGTTTCAGTTATCGTGCCCAGACACAGGCGCAATAATTGTAACCACATGGCTCGCTGTCGCACGTGCGCGCACCACTCGTGGGCTTGTTCTTTTTTGGATCCATTTCACAGGGAAGCAACTAAATGAAAGAGAGGTTGTGAACCGTTTCTTCAAGTCACGGTTTTCAGTAACTCATTTCATATTGCCAGAACGTCCACCAAATAATGTATAATTTCTAGACTTTCTACAGATTTCCAGATGTGGGAGTCTAATATAACAGAAGACTGAGAACAAAGATAAGCACTGAAGCTACTCGCAGTATCAGAATAGAAACGGCCATAGAGATGAGAAGAATCTCCAGCCTCGATTGTTCAATTAACAAATCACTGTATTCTGGGAGCTGTAGTTTGAGGTTTTTTCATCTGACTCAGCTAAGGTTGCTTGTTAGAACTGCTGGTGCTCAGCAGCACCGACGGGACCCCTCCCACTTAAAGCCCTGCCTATGGTATTAGAGAGCTTGTGGTGTTAGGGGAGTGGAGTATGCAGTTCGGGGGGGAGGGGGGGGGGGGGGGCTGGGGAGCGGTAATGAAAGCGATTGGCTGTGTTTTTCACCTTCTGTATAATCTATGTAGCAAACTTTATACTCTCGTTTTTCAAAAAGTGTAGATTGTCACTCTCGGCATACAACACACTGGTCTTCTGAATGGGAGCGTCCTGGAGGAGCGTTGATGATTTGACAAGCATCCACCCAGTGTTACTTCGGGCAATGGTGCGTGCCAGGCCAGGTTTTTTAGCGGGATTGGGTAATTTAGATTTGCGGGCGGGGTCAAGGTGACAGTTAGGGGAAGACAGCTATGGCACTGGGCGCAAGTGGAGGTGCGCAGGGGCGCTTTTAGGCGGTTATACAAGGTTTTCTACCACAAAGTAGTTTAAGATAGTTGACGAGGAAGTGTTCTATTTATACCCATAAGTCACACCACTGGTTGGCGAGCTATAGAATGGGGCAGCAGCCTCGGGAGAGCCTGCTCCACCTAGCTCTGCACAGCCATGAAAGCTATTAAGGGGCCTTCACGCGCAAATGGTGGGGCGGGAACTGCAAGTGCGTGCTTACATGTCTGGAGGAGTGAGGGGGCCAAGGCGGGAGCCTGCCCTCAGTCAAACTGCCGGAGGGATGGGTGGGTCACAAGCCCCTTGGAATGGCTCGGGCTACCCCGAGTCACTATCTGGGATTAGCGGCCTAGCTTGCTTGGCATCAAGCCATGGCTGGGTTAGTGAAAAGAGATCTCATTAATTTCCAGACGGTTTCACCACACTTCTCTTCCTAAATCCTCTGCGAATAGATATGCAGATACACAAAGATTCCTATCCGGGACCCACACAAAAGTCTGCAGAGTTCAGAGGGTGCCATTCACTAGTACACAGTACGTGCAATGAAAACTGTTGTTGCCGTATCAGCCCTCGCACAATGTCCGCAATTCTCTTGAGCTCATTCCACCAGCTAAGGCCTCTCCGTCTCTCACTCTTTGTGTTCTTTCACCACACCCATCTCTCTTTCCCTCACACTTGCTCCCCATCTCTCTCTCTATCTCCCTGCTTCATCTCTATCCCTGTGAGCCCCTTTCTCACTCTTCATCTTCCTCCCTCTCAACCCTTTCTCGCACTCTTCACTTTTCTCCTCTCTCTGCTTCCCCACTTCTCATCTCACTCCCACTCCTCTCTCTCTCTCTTTTTCTCCATCTTTCGCTCTCCCGTTCCCATCACCTTTCCCCATTCTCCCGCCCCATACCAGTCACTCCCTCTCTATATATCTCTCCCCATTCTTACTCGCGGTCTTTCTCCCTTTCTCTCTTCCCTTTCTCTCTCTCGCCATCTCACCGTATCAATTCCCACTCTCTCTTCGTCCCTCTCTCTCTTTCTCTGCCTCCTTCTGTCACTCTTCTTCATGTTGTCTCTCATCTCTTTTGCCCTCTCTTATTCTCCCTTTTTCACTCTTCCTGTCTCTTTCGCTCTCTCTCTCACCATCTCCTTTTTTGCTCTCTCCTCCACCCCTCTCTCTCTGAGCCCACAGGTAGAGTTTATTTTGATTTGCCCATGTAATAAAAAGGTCGTTTTTCAAAGTAGACCAGATGTCAGACCGCCTCAGCTCAGCAGGTATCATCTGGCCCTGTAATGTTCGCTCGACACCTGAGTGTTGCAAATGTCCAGACATACTGTACACTCAAACACTGAGTGGTGATTTGAGAATATTTACTGTAAACTGGGCTGTCAGGAGTGATGTTTACAAGCTGGAAGTCCGTGGGCCATTCGAGCATTTCAGCATTTCAAAAAGTTGGTCACCCTCTCCAGCGATGGGTGTCACACTGCAGAGACAATAATTCTCGAAGAGGTACAGAGAATGTAATAATTAATATAGAATATATCTTCTGCAATTTCTCTCATGTCCTTTCGCTGATTGTCAGTTTGGAGATCTAGAAATAAATGTAATTTGTTTTTATGTTTCATCCAAGCTTGCTCAGCCTAAGGTTTTGCAATAAATTGATCCTATTTTCCAGACCAAGGGGCTAATTAGGATTGCGGTTTTTCCGCATCCTCGGGGCCGGCGAAAGCCACCGCCGGCCCTGACCAAAGACCCACTGCCACATTAGGATGGCTGGTGGGTCCTGGTTTCCGTCCGCAGCTTTTCCGCCGCAGTTGGCTTACAACCGCGGCGGAAAAGCTCTAATATGGTGACGGTGTCTCTCAGACACCGTCCGCCATATTAGGATGGGCTGTCAAATATGCTTTTCCGCGGCGTGTTTTCCGCCGTGGAAAAGCATACGGATCTTCACTGCGGGGGCCTGTTGCGGGCCCCCTAGTTGAAGGGGGGGTGCACATGGGGGGTACCTATGGTACCCCCCTGCATTTGTATGCAGAAAGCGGCAGGCACCGCGCGGAGGGCTGGACACTATTGAGGGCACTTTCGTCTGAACTGTACCAACTGGTGGCAGATTTCATGGCAGTGTTAATGAGACCCCCGTCTCCAAATATATGTTAGAATGCAGGGAGCATGAGATAGGAGGTTAGCTTTTAGCTCCACAGGGCACGGCAATATCGTAGCGGCCTGGAGATTAGTGAGAGTCTGGCGGCTACAGTGGTGGAACCAGCAGGCCTCCCGGTAGAAGTGTGAGCAGCGCCACTTGAGGAATCGCAGATATGCCTTAGTTGAGCTGGTCTGGAGGAGCAGCAACATACCTGCAAGCAGCCTAATGAAATGTGAGGTGTTGTAGGGTCGCCAGAAGATGTGCGGGCCAGGTAGCGCTACTACGCACTGTCCCATGTTCGCATCCACTCACCGCAACTAGATGGGTCTCGAGCCAGTGATCGGAGGGAAGCTGGCATCGAGCAGTCTGCTCCGGAGGCGTCTAGAGCGTCACGCAGGGACGGCAGCACCCTGTGAAGTACTGTCGGGGCTCGATGTTGTGAGAAGCCTCCCGGGTCCGTGCAGTAGAGGCAGTAGTCAGGTAGTCGCTCTCACCGCGTGTGCATCAAGCCCTCACCGGACGACAGCCATACTTGTTGGTGAGTAGAAAAGCGTGTGCCAGGGTTTAGCAGGATGTGGAGGCACAAGCGACAGCGGATGGCTGTAGCTGAGTTGGTTGGATGAACTGGCAGAGTGAGCAAAGTTGTAGCGTGAGTCCGACGGGACCTGCTGCCACATGGGATCCCGGGACTCGCGTGAAATCAGTGACTGCTCGGGTCTCCAGGCAAGTCCCTCCGCTCACCCCGCGTCACAACAACGCGAGGAAGCATATATATATATATATGTATATATATATGTATATATATATATATATATATATATATATATATATATATATATATATATATATATATATATATATTCCTGTGTATTTTCCATACACTTCTTCAAGATGGGCTACAGCAAACACTGCTGAACAGAATTATTCCACATTTAGTAGGAAGTTACATCTTGGTCTGAAGATTGTGACTTTTGTGATTTGGTAAAAATCTGTTCAATAATTTTCGAAAAAGTAAGGTTAAAAAATATTTGAATATCTGGAAGGTTGGGTCCGCGAGAGGATTGCAGGAGTCTTGCAGGAACGCAAATTTAAAAAGAGCGTTCTGATAGCCCAGGGAGCGAGCACTCTGATTGGCTGCAAGCAACATGAGAAAAATGTTGCTACCCTGTCCTGAATGATATAAGGGAGCATGGTATGTATACACTGCCTCCAGAGGCCCCATGGGCAAAACCCGGAGGGACACCACCCAGACCAAAAGTGTAATTAAACCCCTGAATGTATTGCATTGATACCGCAGGACTCCAGCATGATCGAAAAAAAATCTGCTGCATTCTTTAATTAAGGGGAGGAGGTGCCCCCTCCCTCCCAGAACTGTATTCAGCCCGGTAAACCCATCTTTCGGGCCCACACAATTTTTAAGGGGGTTCCCAGGGCTCTCTGAGCCCTGGGGACCCCATTTCCTGGGGCCAGCTCACTTGTGGTGTCGTGGAGAACTCGCCCCTAGGGCAAAATGGTTTCCCTGCATCGTACCTTTCCCTGCCTGCACCAGTGTGGGCAGGGAAACATGCATTTGCTCCATTATGCAGAGAGCATTTTCAAATATCCCGCAAAACTGGAGCAAACACAAAGTCTGCTTCCAGCGAGCGGGAGTTTTAAAAAATACTCCTGCCGGCTGGGAGCAGACTTGTGTTCTTTTTCACTACTCACACTGATGCGAGCAGGGAAGCAGAACAACAGATTGCTTGCAGCAAGAGGAAGCAGCATAAGGAAAATGCTACTTACCAGTATGCATCTGTTCTTGGCATGTAGAACTGCAGAGTTACACACTGTGCATAGATCGCCACTTAGTGTTGGGCCCGGATGTTTGAAGTTGTTTTTGTCCTGAAAAGTTTTTGGAAGTCACAAGATAGGTGACTCCTCCTTTGGATTACACTGCACATGGGCATCGCTTCCATCCTTCGATTGTTTTTCACCAGCAGGGAAATGATGGAGTTTTAGTAAGAAACAGGAAGGATGCTCATGTAAGCTGTATGTAATTAAGATAATACTGGAATATATAAAGGTAGCCGGGGAGGCAGGTGGGCGTGTGTAACTCTGCAGCTCTACATGCCAAGAACAGATGCATACTAGTAAGTAGCATTTTCAGTTCGAGGCATATGAGATGCAGATTACACACTGTGCATAGATTGTATAGCAGTACCCACCTTTAGCGGCGACCACCCGTATCTGTTGCAGTAGTTTGAAACAGTGTTTTTAAAACAGCCTGGCACAACGTAGCTTGTTGTTTAGTTTGCACATCTACACAATAGTGTTATGTGAATGTGTGCGGTGTAGACCATGTATCTGCTCTGCAGATGTCATCTATGGGAATGTTCCCTAAAAATGTAATTGAAGCCACTATCTTTCTTGTAGAATGGGCTACGTTTAGCTTTGTGGTAGCAAATCTGTATGCATTTGACAATCCACCTAGCTATCCCAGATTTTGATATGAGGTTGCCTTTGTCTGGTGGTGAAAAAGACACAAAAAGTTGTTTCGTTTTATGAAAAGGTTGCTGAGGTGGAGAGCTGTAGTGTGATTGAAGGAGATGTGCTTGCTGGAGGTGAAGATTGGGTCGAGCGTGTGCCCGGCATAGTGGGTGGGGGTGTCAACGAGTTGTTTGAGTCCGAGATTGGCGAGTTGTCTAGAAGGGTGGTGGTGTTGCTGTTGTTGTTCTTTTCCAGGTGGAAGTTGAGGTCACCCAGTAGAATGTAGTCCTCGGAGGGGAGGGCGTGTGGGCTGATGAAGTCAGTGATGTCTTCGCTGAATTGTGTGCGGGGTCCTGGTGGCCTGTAGATGAGGGTGCCTCTGAGTGTGGTCTTGGGTTCGGTGTGGACCTGGAAGTGAAGGTGTTCGGCAGATGTGAGGTTATCGTCGGAACTGGTCGTGATGCGGATGGTGTTCCTATGGACGATGGCGATGCCTCCTCCTGTTTGGTTGATGCGGTCCTTTCGGATGATCTTGTAGCCGTCCGGGATGGCTATGGCGATGTCGGGCGTTGATGAGGCGTTCATCCAGGTTTCTGTAAGAAAGGCGACGTCCGGCGATGTGGTGTCGAGTAGGTTCCAGAGTTCAATGGCGTGTCTGTGGACCGAGCGGGTGTTGAGCAGGATGCACTTCAGGTGGTTAGTGTCGGATCTCTGTGAGGAGTTTGTGGATTTGGTGTGGGTCCTGATGCAGTCGAGCTTGCAGGAGTGGCAGGTGAAGGGTCCATGGGTGTGTCCTGGGGCGGCTTGGTAGCAGTCTGGGAGACGGCCGGGGTTGAGTGCTGAGAGGGTGGAGGCGTCGTACGTTATGCGGGTGGATTGGATTTTGCGGGCCAGGGGGTCTGGCGCTGGGCGTGGTCCAGGCGCGGACGGGCGTAGACGGGCTTACCTTTGGCGCACCTTCGGCGCGCATAGGGCGCGTCCGCTGCGCGTGAACGCTGCGCGCAAATGCGTCTGTCATATGTGGATAGTGGAGGGGGCGGAGCGAGGGATGGTCAGCTGGGAGGCGGGAGCGGGGTGGAGAGCCTGGCTGGGAGGCACAACAACAAAATGTCTGCAAAACAAAAGCGAAACTGGATGTGGGCAGAGGCACCGGCACAATCAGGTACAATTCTAATTTTAATTTAATTAACCAGTGCGGACTTGCAAATATAGCGCTACGAGATCGCAGAGGGACAAAGAAGTAAGCGCGATGTGGGCAATGCGATAAAGCGCTACACTAACAAATCAGGTAATCACCACAATATCAGACAATGCGAGCAAGCGGTAAATCTAAGTGATCAGGCAGTCAATACAATTCAGTAATGCGAGCAGAGTGCAGAGTACAGATGGTAAAGGCAGCAATGAGCAGCAAAGCGCTACGATACCACGTTAGCAGGGAGCGTGGGGAGCGACCGCTTCTGAGCGAGTCAGGATGGTCACAGCGCTCGTGTGTACAGGTCAGCTCTTAACTTCAGTGGGAGGGAGGGTCAGCTGGGAGCGGGGTGGAGAGCCTGGCTGGGAGGCACAAGAACAAAATGTCGGCAAAACAAAAGCGAAACAGGATGTGGGCAGAGGCACAGGCACAATCGGGTATAATTCTAATTTTAATTTAATTAACCAGTGCGGACTTGCAAATATAGCGATACGAGATCGCAGAGGCACAAAGAAGTAAGCGCGATGTGGGCAATGCGATAAAGCGCTACGCTAACAAATCAGGTAATCCCCACAATATCAGACAATACGAGCAAGCGGTAAATCTAAGTGATCAGGCAGTCAATACAATTCAGTAATGCGAGCAGAGTGCAGAGTACAGATGGTAAAGGCAGCAATGAGCAGCAAAGCGCTACGATACCACGTTAGCAGGGAGCGTGGGGAGCGACCGCTTCTGAGCGTGTCAGGACGGTCACAGCGCTCGTGTGTACAGGTCAGCTCTTAACTTCAGTGGGAGGGAGGGGCAGCTGGGAGGCGCGAGCGGGGTGGAGAGCCTGGCTGGGAGGCACAACAACAAAATGTCGGCAAAACAAAAGCGAAACAGGATGTGGGCAGAGGCACAGGCACAATCGGGTATAATTCTAATTTTAATTTAATTAACCAGTGCGGACTTGCAAATATAGCGCTACGAGATCGCAGAGGGACAAAGAAGTAAGCGCGATGTGGGCAATGCGATAAAGCGCTACACTAACAAATCAGGTAATCACCACAATATCAGACAATGCGAGCAAGCGGTAAATCTAAGTGATCAGGCAGTCAATACAATTCAGTAATGCGAGCAGAGTGCAGAGTACAGATGGTAAAGGCAGCAATGAGCAGCAAAGCGCTACGATACCACGTTAGCAGGGAGCGTGGGGAGCGACCGCTTCTGAGCGAGTCAGGATGGTCACAGCGCTCGTGTGTACAGGTCAGCTCTTAACTTCAGTGGGAGGGAGGGTCAGCTGGGAGCGGGGTGGAGAGCCTGGCTGGGAGGCACAAGAACAAAATGTCGGCAAAACAAAAGCGAAACAGGATGTGGGCAGAGGCACAGGCACAATCGGGTATAATTCTAATTTTAATTTAATTAACCAGTGCGGACTTGCAAATATAGCGATACGAGATCGCAGAGGCACAAAGAAGTAAGCGCGATGTGGGCAATGCGATAAAGCGCTACGCTAACAAATCAGGTAATCACCACAATATCAGACAATACGAGCAAGCGGTAAATCTAAGTGATCAGGCAGTCAATACAATTCAGTAATGCGAGCAGAGTGCAGAGTACAGATGGTAAAGGCAGCAATGAGCAGCAAAGCGCTACGATACCACGTTAGCAGGGAGCGTGGGGAGCGACCGCTTCTGAGCGTGTCAGGACGGTCACAGCGCTCGTGTGTACAGGTCAGCTCTTAACTTCAGTGGGAGGGAGGGGCAGCTGGGAGGCGCGAGCGGGGTGGAGAGCCTGGCTGGGAGGCACAACAACAAAATGTCGGCAAAACAAAAGCGAAACAGGATGTGGGCAGAGGCACCGGCACAATCAGGTACAATTCTAATTATAATTTAATTAACCAGTGCGGACTTGCAAATATAGCTCTACAAGATCACAGAGGCACAAAGAAGTAAGCGCAATGTGGACAATGTGATAAAGCGCTACGCTAACAAATCAGGTAATCACCACAATATCAGACAATGCGAGCAAGCGGTAAATCTAAGTGATCAGGCAGTCAATACAATTCAGTAATGCGAGCAGAGTGCAGAGTACAGATGGTAAAGTCCGCTATGTGGCCGTCCGCCAACTGTTCCACTGCATGCGCATCCCTAATAGCCGGAATGGCCGCCTGCTGTGTACGCGCTCTCAAGCGGTGTGCTAGCATTCTGCCCCCTTTATCGCCGCTAAGATAAAATTTGTGGCGCAGACGCAGGAGCGTGTATTCGGCGCGGTCAAGGTCTAAATGCTTCAGCATGCGTCTTTTCGTCTCCAGTTCTCTCCAGACTCGCTGCGCTCCGGTTCGCTTGTGGATCGCTTCCAACCCCTGCACATCGCGCATAAGCTCCTCACGCTTGTCCTTGCGCAGTTCGGCTAGCGAAGCTGAGACCGCTATGCAGTCACCCAGCACCACCAATTTAACGCTTTCCATATCGAGCTAAGCGGCATGCCTTCCACGTCGTTAGTGGCAAAGTAGTGTGCGATCGTGTCCTGCAGGCGCTCCACCACTGAGGCGGAATTGAGGAGCGAGTCACGTAGGCTGCAACCACCCGAAGCCCGCGTGCCCCCACCCCCGACACCTTTACTGAGATAAGAGCATGATCAGATTAGGAACGTGGAGCTATCTCCGCCGCAGAGAGCTGGGGCATCAGGGAGGTAGAGGCGAGGAAGTGGTCTAAGCGCGCGTAGGTCTTGTGCGCTGCGGAGTAATAGGTGTAGTCGCGCTCTAGCGGGTGGAGGGTGCGCCAAACATCCTGGAGTCCCCCTTCCTGGAGCCACAGCAGACCCCCCTTGTAAATGGCCCCAGTCGGGTGGGAACGCGCCTCGGACCTGCCAAGGGACAAATCCATCACCATATTCAAATCACCCCCCACTAACACCCAGGGGTCCGGGGAAGCCAGAGCGTCCGCAAGCGCCGAGGTCAGGAAGGGCTCTTGTTGTACATTAGGAGCATAGAGGGAGCCCACGGTAAGGCGGGTGTCGCCCCATTGAATCCTGACCGCTAGAAATCGGCCCTTGACTTCCACTACCTGAGTCAGAATCTTACAGCGCGCTTTCGCGCCGATCAGTATCGCCACTCCCTGCTTTTTCGCATTACAAGAGGACCACATCTGAATCGGAAAACGCCTGTCCCTCATCCTCTTGGTGTCCTTGGCAAGGAGGTGCGTTTCCTGCAATAGACAAATGTCACTCTCCGCACCCTCCAACAGCGATAAGATCGCCGCACGCTTGGCTGGGCTATTAAGGCCCCGAACATTCAGACTAACAATTTTCAATTCCCTCCCCATTGTAAAGGCGATACACAGAGCTCTTCCAAGGCCAGGCCCATCACCACCAGACAGCAGTTCATGTGGCAGCAAAATAGAGGCATTCAGCGGCTGATGCGGAGTAACCCCCCCTCCCAACCCCCTCCGGCCCAACTCCCCACCACCCTCCCCCCCCAGGAACCACCCCAAAAACAAAATCCCCAACAGTCTGACAGTGCCCTCCCATGTAGCGAACAGAAGGAGGGAACGAAAGTCCGTCACAGAAGTCCAAAGGGCTGAGGGCATGGACTTAACCCCACCAGCCACCCAGATCCTGATACAGGACAGAATACTCGGGGAACGTGGCAGTACATTACCCATCAAAGTCCATCGGTCAGGCCCCTCCGCCGCCAGCAGTCATCCTGCAGAGACCAAGCAACCAGAAGGAGAATTCAGGACCCTTCAGGAGTCTCCGTCACCTTTGCCACAGATGCGACCGCAGCATCTCTCTCCTGTAGGCTGATGGACAGGTCCGGGCCTGAGGGCTTCGGCGGTTTACCGACAGTTTGCCACTCTGTGGAGCAGCAGCGACGTCTCGATGGGGAGGATGAGGATTCCGCCTGGGCATCAGCATCTAGTCCCAACAATTCACGAGCCACTACCAAGGACCGCACCTGGATCAATTTGCCTTTCCATCGGAAGACCAGCCTAAAGGGATGTCCCCAGGAATAGGGGACTCCCTGTTCCCGCAGAAAGGTGGTGACCGGCCGGAAGTCTCTTCGCTTAGCCAGAGTGGAGGCCGCCTTATCCTGGTACAGCACCGGGCGATGTTCACGAAACATGAGGGGAGAGTATTCACATGCTTTCTTCAGAATCCTTTCCTTGAGCTGGAAATCGTGGACGGACACTAGGATGTCAGGGGGAGGTGCATTAGCTCCACGTGGAAGGCCAACCCGATGAACTCTGTCCAAGAGGATCTCACGGAGGTCCTCATCTTGCAAAATGTGGCGAAAGAGGCCGTCAACATATTCCCTCAAGTCAGACCCCTCACCTTTCCACGGGACTGCTCGGATACGGATGTTATTACGCCGAGATCTGTTCTCCAAGTCCTCTGTGTGCGCCTGTAGGTCAAGATTCTGCTCTGTGAGACGTATGACCTCCTGCTGAAGCCGATGTATGTCCCCGGCCGTCTCCAGGTCGTGGTCCTCCAGGGTCGGGACTCTTTTACCAATGGCGTCGACATCCCTCTGCACCTCCCTCAAATCTGAAGCCAGCTGCGACCGCAGCTCCTGAATGTCTTCTTTTATGGCCGCAAAGAGCTCTCGCATGAAAGCCTTGGTAGCCGGGGTCTCATTGGCGTCCGCAGCTGGGGGCTTATCAGCTACTGGGGTGGATCGCAGCGGTGAGCTCTTCAGAGCCCCGTCCTTCAGGGCTTTATCCTTCTTTGTCCTGTTCGCCGCCATGGTGCTCCAGCTCCTCCGGCGCACCAAGACCACGGTCGGCTTGTTGTCGCCCCCTTTCACCGGTGCGCCAAGTCGTCGGCGAAGCACGGCGCCCGTGGGATGCTTCGTGGGGGGTGTCCCTCGCCGCTCAGGTACCCACAGTCCCGAAGCAAGCCGTCAGGGGGCCCCCCGTCGACTGATCCGTCCTGCTGCCACGGGCCCTGTTCAGTTAGGTTCCCACTACTAGGCCAGCGACAACCGGAGTAGGCCCCGTCAGGTGGGGCCCAAGGGCAGGTCCAGAAGCCCCCGGCTCGTCAGGGAGCGCACACAGTGCCCAATGTAGAGGCGCAGGTGACTCACCGGGTCGCGGTCCACCAGGGCCTCCTTGTAACCCCTGCAGTGCCTGCCAACCTCCCGCCGCAGATCCCCGGGCCAGTACCGTAGCGTGGAGAATGCCCCTCATCAGGGCTCAGCGCCTATCCGTGGCGGCGCGGGGGGAGTGCAGGCAATGCGGGCTTGGAGGGGCTCGCTACCGTGCTTCACTCAGCGGTCCGCCGAGCAGTCTCCGGGCCACACTCGCGGTCTCCGATGACGCCGCTGGATCCCTTTACCTGCGGTCGGGATGCGGGGTCCGATGAGCACTCGCCTCCTGGTGCACTCCGGCGCTGCTCTGCTTCGGCAAGGGGGCCCCCTCTACAGGGCTCCGGCGGCTCTGGGGCCTCTTGTAGTGGCACGCCCGATGTGGGCTCCGGCCGCTCAGAGTACGACAACCCGGTCACAGGCCGCGGCTCGGCCGCAATTGGTAAAGCTGCCACGCAGCTCCGGAGCAACCACAAACTTCGGCAGAGTCCCCCCGGCCGTGTCCGACGGCCAGTCAGCGGCTGTGGGCCCCGGGACAGGAACTCTGCAGGGCGAAAAACAATGCTATTTTGAAAGCGGCGACGGAGGGACCGAGCATGACGTCCTACTCCGCCGCCATCTTGGCCACGCCCTAGTAGGCGTATTTTATATGCACCAGTTGAGTACTTTTAGTCATTATTTATCATTGTATGTATTTTATCTATTTTATGTATCTTATGGCTTAGAAACCATATAAATGCTTTTACAGTATTATTTCATAATACTCTTTTTACTGTACACACTTTACTTCATAGCAAGTATTATGATTGTAGCAATTCACTTCTCTTGCATGAGAAAGAAGACTGCTCAATAAATAGCCTTTTTTATTGAAAACGCCTGTCTCTCTATTTCTCTGCAAAAACCCTGGTGAAACGAAGCATGCACGATTGACTGAGTGAAATAGCTATCTATTGTTTCCGCGACTCTGGAGATATTCCTTATTTCAGGGGGAACAAAGTTCTCATGTTATATGGTTGTCAGAACTAATCCCTTCTTGTTTATTCGAGAAAGTTTCTATTGACCTCTGAGCTAGCTGGCACACACAATTAAGTCTAACATATTTAATAGAGACCTAGTCGACCTAAGTTCTACGTCTAAACTATCGTTTATGTTATTCCAATGCGCAGAGCCTATTGGGAATATAGGAACTACACTACATTATGCTATTGGGGGTGAATGAGTCCACAGGGAAGAAGGGAGAAGAGCTGATTTTTATTGCAATGGCAGTTTTAAGACTCGGTTGCCTCTGCTTGGTTGGATTCGCAGCCTCCGACTTTTCAACAGTGGAAAAGCCGCTTTCTACATATTTATAACTTAGAAAAAGCGCTTTATGAGTGAAAAGGAAAAAAGGGTAGGGTAAAAGAGAAAAAGATCTGGTGCCTGTTTACAGATTGGTTAACTCCATTTATCCGGTTAGAATGAAATGTATGGCTATAACTGTTATGAAATGCTGCTTCTATGTTTGCCTTTTATCCTTTTATCATATGTAGCTCTGTTTATTAAAAAAGCCATTTCTCTAAAAAAAAAAAATCTTATTGCCTGTACATAGACTTCATGTTGCCCCGGATTCTATTTGGGTATATGGTTCTAGCTGATAATGGTTTTTATGCGCTATATATAGACACATATCCACTGTATTATGAGAATGTAAGCCTCAGCTGTATTTTTCTGTATGGCAAAATAAAAAAAAAATAAAAAAAACAGGTTACTTACCCGTACACTGTGGTTCTCCAGTATTGATATCTTTTATAGATTCACTTGCTTGAATCTTACCTGTCGTCATGGTGGAAGTCCCACTGCAACAGTAAAATAACAGTTGTAAATCTTAAACATTCAAATAACCATAAGAATTCACTAGCTTTTAGCAACCTGTTACCACTGTTATAAAACATCCAAACTCTAGCCAATCAGAACGTAGACCATAGTTTCCTTCCCCGGCAGGGCCACCATACCTCAGATTTTAGGTGCGAGTACCACAAGGTAATAAGAGAGGTATGGAAGGTGAATCTAAAAAAGGGACTAGGGAGGGCTGCATGTGAATCTATAAAATATATCAATACTGGAGAACCACAGTGTACGGGTGAGTAACTTGTTTTTTCTCCAGTATTGTATCTTTTATAGATTCACATGCTTGAATCAGAATATGAAGCAGTACCAAATGGTCAGAGGCGGCGGGCAAGGTGAATCATCCCACCATGTGACCTACAAACCAAAATATGAATGATAATCAGAAAGAGCACATAACATGAGCTCATAACAATGCATACATATACTAAAATGTAAAATAGAAATATTTGAAAACATATTAATTACTTATCATAACAAAAGTACACTTATTTAGGAGAAAAAGACACTCAGGAGATCATACCTTCTGCGAATAGATGACGCAGAGAAGCTTGACCAACTGCTACAGCTGCCTTCTGCCAAGCATCCAGGCAGTAATGTTTTCAAAAGGTATGGAAGTCCGCCCATGTCGCCGCCCCGCAGATGGAAAGGACATGCCTGCAAATCGGGCAGAGGAACGTGCCACCTTACGTGTTGAGTGCGCTGCGACCCTGGAAAGAGAGGGCGGCCAGACCTCTCATGACAAAAGAGAATAGTTGATGAGACCCAGTGAGCGTTAGATGCTCGCGTCAAACCCTGACTCTTCCTAGGGGCAGAGAAGGCAATGAGTAACTGAGAAGGTTTTCGGAAAGGCTAAGTCCTTTGCACCCCATCTCTGCAAAATCATCAACAGATCCTTTGAGACCGCCACCTTCCCAGAGAGCTGGAAGCACGCAGAGATCAACGCCCTACTCAAGAAGCCCAAAGCTGACCCCAAGGACCTCAAGAACTTCCGGCCCATCTCCTCCCTTTCCCAGCAAAAGTCATCGAGAAGATCATCAACACGCAACTGACCTCCTTCCTAAAAAAACAACATCCTGGACCTATCCCAATCCGGCTTCCGCAGTAACCACATCACCGAAACAGCCCTCATTGCCGCAACCAACAACATCAGGGCCATGATGGACAACGGAGAAACCGTGGCCCTCATCCTCCTGAACCTCTAGACCACCTTCGACACAGTCTGCCACCACACCCTCCGCACACGCCTCCACAATGCAGGGATCCGCGACAAAGCACTGGACGGGACCATCTCCTTCCTCTCCAGCAGAACCCAGAGTGTCCGCCTCCTCCATTCCGCTCTAAAGACACCAAGATCATCTGCAGCGTACCCCAAGGGTCGTCTCTCAGCCCGACACTCTTCAACATCTACATGGCACCACTCGCCAACATCGCTAGATCCCACGAGCTAAACATCGTCTCATACGCCGACGACACCCAGCTGATCGTCTCCCTCACCAAGGCCCCCACCATCGCCAAATCTAACCTCCATGAAGGAATGAAGGCCATTGCCGAATGGATGATGATCAGCCGCCTGAAACTGAACTCGGACAAGACGGAGGTCCTCATCATCTGATCCAGCCCCTTCGCCTGGGATGACTCATGGTGGCCGGCCGCACTGGGAGCCGCACCGACGCCCACTAACCACGCACGCAGCCTGGGAGTTATCCTGGACTCCGCACTGTCAATGACCCAGCAAGTGAACGCCGTCTCCTCCTCCTGCCTCAACACCCTCGGCATGCTCCGCAAGATCTACAGATGGATCCCCACCAGTACCAGAAGGACAGTCACCCAGGCCCTTGTCCCTAGCAGACTGGACTATGGCACTGCTCTCTACGCAGGAACACCAGTCACACTCCAGAAACGACTACAACCCATACAGAACGCCTCTGCACACCTCATCCTCAACATCCCCGCCACAGCCACATCTCAGCCCACCTGAAAGACCTTCACTGGCTTCCCGTCAACAAGAGGATCACCTTCAAGCTCCTCACCTACGCCCAGAAAGCTCTCCACAACACCGCACCAACATACCTCAACAAACGACTCACCTTCTACACCCTGAACCACCAGCTTTGCTCCGCTGACCTTGCCCTCGCCACCGTCTCCCGCATTCGTCGAGCGATCGCCAGCGGCAGATCGTTCTCCCAACTCGCAGCTAAAACCTGGAACACCCTACCCATTCGCCTACGACAGGCCCAGGACCTGCTGGCCTTCAGGAGACTCCTCCTGACCTGGCTACTCGAGCAGTAGCAGCACCCCTGCCCCCCCAAGCACCTTGAGACCCTCACGGGTGAGTTGTGCACCCTACAAATGTATTGATTGATCGATTGATTGCAAGTGCAAGTAGAACTTTAAATAGCGTTTAATGTCCAGAGAATGGAGTGCTCTCTCAGCTGGCGAAGATGGAGCTGAAAAGAAGGAGGGCAAAAACACTGGCTCATTTAGATGAAATGCAGACGGTACCTCGGGAGTAAGAAGAATCGCTTTCTCTGGAAAGAACTGCAGGTAGGGTTTCATTGTTGTGAAGGCCTGAATTTCACTAATGGGTCTAGCTGACGTGATGGCCAACAGGAAGGCCACCTTCCAAGAGAGGTACTTTAAATCGCATTTGTGAATTGGCTCAAACAGTGACTTCATAAGCTGTGACAGGATAGTATTTCATTGCCATATCAATGGAGGAGGTCTTACTGGAGGGTAGAGCCTGAAAAGTCCTCTCATGAACTCTTTTATCAGTCTGTTAGACGACAAAGACAAACAACCAGAACGTCGTCTGTATCTAGAGATTGCCACTAAGTGCACTTTGATGGATGCATGCGCCAGACCAGCTTTGGCGAGAGACAAGAGATAGGGCAAAAAGTCCTCAGGTGGCGATGAGCGAGGATAAGCAAGAGTGGGCGGTACACCATATACAGAATCTTTTCCACTTGGCTGAGTAGCATTTGATCGTAGGAGCTTGGGCTTTCTGTAGTATTGCCTGACATTCTTCAGAAATCTCTAATTGTCCTAATTCTGCGTGATGACTAGGCAAGCCAACAAGTGTATTGTGTGGATTTGAAGATGAACCACTCTGCCCTGGTTCGTGGAGAGAAGATTTTCTTTTGGCTGAAACAGATTTGGAGAAAACCTTGATAAGTGATGGAACTATGTGAACCAGTACTGTTGTTCGCCCACGCCAGGGTGATTAGAGTGACACGGCAAGGCTCTCGTTTGATCTTTTGCAAAACCTTTGGAATGAGAGGAAACGGAGGGAATGCATAGGCAAATGTTCCCTCCCAAGAGTAGTGGAAGACATTTCCTGGAGAGCCTGGCTGAGGAAATCTGCTGGTGTAGAATCTGCAATTTTTGTTGAGTGACATAGCGAACAGATCTAGGGTTAGAAACCCCCAGCAGAGAAAAATCCCTTGCAGCTGTTTGTCGTTTAGCTCCCACTCGTAACACTACTTTGTGTCCCTGCTGAGGAAATCAGCCCAATCGTTTTGGACACCTGGCACATGTTGAACCTGTATTGATATTGAGTGGACCATCAGCCATTCCCAGATCTGCTGAGCCAGGATGCCAGGATTGACAGGGCCTGAGATCTTTTCCCACCTGGCTTCAGCAGATAGAACATGGTTGTGGTGTTGTCCACGACAGCTTCAACACCACGACCGCCCGACTACGCCAGACTCCACCTCCCCTGTGAACACCGCCAACCGCCTGACCTCCTGGTCCAACATCGATGACGATGAGACACGCAAGGTCATGAACTCCATCCGCTCAGGATCTCCGTCTGACCGGTGCCCACACCAAGTATTCAACAAAGCAGACGCAGCCATCGCACCCCAACTACGGAAGGCCATCAACATCTCCTTCGAAACAGCGACATTCCCAGAAAGCTGGAAGCACGCCTAAATCAATGCCCTTCTCAAGAAGCCCAAAGCGGACCCCTAGGACCTCAAGAACATCCGGCCCATCTCCCTGCTCCCGTTCCCAACAAAGGTCATCGAGAAAATTGTCAACATGCAACTGGCCCGCCACCTGGAAGACAACAACATCTTGGACCCGTCCCAGTCCGGATTCAGATGAAACCACAGCACCAAGACAGCCCTCATCGCGGCCACAGACGACATCAGGCGCCAACTAGACAACGGCGAAACATCAGCCCTCATCCTCCTGGACCTGTCAGCCGCCTTCCACATGGTCTGCCATCGCACTCTAAAGACACGCCTCCTAGAAGCTGGAATCCAAGAGAAGGCTCTTGACTGGACCACGCTCTTCCTCTCCGGCACAGCCCAGAGCGTCCGCCTCCCACCCTTCCGATCCGAAGCCACCGACATCATCTGCACCGTCCCCCAGGGCTTATCCCTCAGCCCAACGCTGTTCAATGTCTACATGGCCCCCCTCGCACAAGTGGCCCTCCATCACGAACTTAACATCATCTCCTAAGCTGACAAAACCCAGCTCATCCTCTCCCTCACCAAGGACCCACACACCGCCAAAATCAACCTCCACGAGGGAATAAAGGCCGTCGCCGACTGGATGAGGAGCAGCCGTCTAAAGCTGAACTCGGACAAGACGGAGGTCCTCATCCTCGGACCCACCCCTTCAGCCTGGGACGACTTCCGGCTGCCGACCACACTGGGAACAGCACTAACACCCACCAACCATGCACGCAATCTAGGATTCATCCTCGACTCCTCCCTCTCCATGTCTAAGCAGGTCAACGCCGTCTCCTCTTCCTGCTACAACACTCTCCACATGCTCCACAGGATCTACAAGTGGTTCCCGACCAAAACAAGAAGAACGGTGACACAGGACCTCGTCAGCAGCAGACTTGACTACTGCAACACACTCTACGCAGGAATCCCAGCCAAACACCTACGACGACTACAACGCATCCAAAACGCCTCCGTCCGACTGATCGTCAACGTCCCCCGCCGCAGCCACATCACCCCCTACATGAGAGACCTACACTGGCTCCCCGTCGCAAGAGGATCACCTTCAAGCTCCTCACCCACGCACACAAAGCACTCCACAACGCCGGACCAGCCTACCTGAACAGTAGACTCAGCTTCCACACACCCACCCGCCAGCTCCGCTCCGCCTACCTCGCCCTCGCCCCTGTCCCCCGCATCCAACGAACGACCTCCGAAAGTAGATCCTTCTCCTACCTCGCCGTCAAGACCTGGAACACCCTCCCTACCCACATACACCCAAGACCTACTCGCCTTCAGAAGAATCCTCAAGACCTGGCTCTTCGAGCAGTAGCAGCACCCCCCTCTCCCCTCAGCGTCTTGGGACCCTCACGGGTAAGTAGCGTGCTTTACAAGTACTTTGATTGATTGATTGATTGATTGATTGATTGATTGATTGTCCATTCAAATCAAAAGTATAAATGACTTCCTAATTCTTGGCAGGAATGTTTGGAGGCCCAGAAAAAAACGCTTTCAGCTCCAAGAGGATTATGTGACACTGTGCTTCCTGAGCCGGCCACCTTCAGTGAATCGGCAATTCTTGCAGGTGGGCACCCCACCTGTTCATGGAAGCATCTAATGTCATAACCAACTTTTGCTTTGTCATGAGGAAAGAGAGACCTTGAGAGAGATTGTCTCTGACTGTCCACCAAGACATTACTGAAACCATCACCGGTGTGATTGAAATGATGTCCTCAAATGTGCCTCAAGATTGAATCCATTGAGCGCATAGCTCCTCCTGGATAGGTCTCATCCTTAGGCGACAGTGCAGAGTCAGAGGGTTACAGGATGGCATCATCCCTAGCATTGACTTGTATGTCCTTACTGAAACACACTTTTTTGCGGACAGACCTTTGTGGGAAATGCTTTCGAAAGCGTAGTGTCCAGAGTTTCTCCTAGAAATACTATCGACCTGGAGGGAGCCAGAGAGGACTTTTCTTGGTTCATTCTGAGCTCCAGGGAGTGAAAGAGCCAAACACAGGAGTCTGCTGATCTTCTGGCAGCCTGGAGCGATGGGGCCTTGACTAATCAGTCGTCCAGATAAGGGAATGCCTGGTGACCAGCTTGCCATAGAAAGGCCGCAACTGGAGCCAAGCACTAGGAGAAGACTCTTGGAGCCGACTTTAACCTGAAGGGCAGTACTCTGAACTGAAAATGGCACCCTGCCACCTTGAACCTGAAAACAACAATGTTTTGGGTGAATGGGAACATGAAAATATGCGTCCAGAAGATTCAGAGAGGACATATAGTCCCCCACATCCATGAGAAGCAGAATTTCCTGAAGTGAAAACATTCTGAAGGGTTGAGATTTGATGAACTTGTTCAATAACCTGAGATCCATTATCTGCCTCCATTATCCCGTCTTTTTCTGTATCAAGAAGAGGTGAGAATAGAATCCCAGATTGTGCTGATCGGGTGGCACTTCTTTGATTGCTTGCTTGGCAAGGAGCAATTGGATTTCCCTCATGAGGATTTGGAGATGACAATGGGAAGTTCTTCGCGGATGCAAATTCGGGGGCTGTTGAACAAATTCAAGGGTGTGACCGTGGGGAAATACGTCTAACACCCATTTGTCGGAAGATTTAAGCTTCTATTCACTGAAGAATTTGGAGCAAGTGGGCCTGCGGTAGGAGGGGCCTGCAGATCCTCATTCTCTCTTATTCTAGTCGTGAGCCCTTCCTCCTGATGGTGGGCGTCGACGTGCCACTGCTTTGGAGCAGGCTGGTGTTGAGGTTTGCCGAAATGGATGCGAAGAGTACAGAGCACGGAAGCTCTGTTGATAATAAGGCTGGAAACGCTGCTGAAGCTGGAGGCAAGAGACATATTGACCTCTGCCCCGGAAGGAAGCAAACTTTTTCTGCTGCAGATTAGTTAAAGACTTAGCAGTCTCAGTATACGATTTGATTGACTGCAGAGCTTCATCCACAAGAGAAATTTGCAGTCGAACAGCATGTCTAAGACTTTGGCCTGAACCTCCGGACAGGCCGTTGTAGCTTTTAGCCACCCCTGCCGTCTCAATACCGCTGCTCCCGCCATCTGTCTGAAGGTCATTGTAGAAATGTCCAGAGCAACAGCAATCATTTCGAAAGAGGCTCTCCCTCCTTTTGACAGCACCTCCTTTGCTTCTTTCTTCTTATCCTCAGGAAGGAAGTCCAGCAAGGCTAAGATGTCGGACCACATCTGGCTGTCATACCTTTCGAGGAAAGCCATGGCATTGGCACCTCTGATGGCAGTGGCCATCAAAGCGGAGAACCTTTTGCCGATGTTGTCCAATCGGCGCCCTTCCTTGTCAGGCGGAGCCGCACACAGAGAGGAAGGGTTCTTCGATCTCCTTTGAGCTGCCTACATAATGACTGAATCAGGACATGGGTGACCAATCAGGCATGTGGGACAGTCCTCGGGCGCACTGTACATTTTGTCCAATTTCGGCACCACTGCAGGTATAGAAGCTGGCGTCTTCATTAATGACAGGGTCAGATTGATTTGCATATGGCATGTCTGAACAGGGGTGGTGGAGTGAGCGAAAGAATGATGATGGATTAAACCCAGATTAGTTGACTTGGGGTGATTGTTTGGTTTGCTCCAACTCTCCGTCCATCATCCCCTTTGGTATGGCAGCGTCTTTATCAAATTCACTCCTTCTTGCCATAAGAAGTCTACAATGGGAATGGATCGAGAGGAGCGCAAGAAGTCTACAATGGGAATGGATCGAGAGGAGCGCAACATTGTATGCTCAAAATCGTAAAAGAAGCACTCTTGTCTGCTTGGCAGGCATAGGAAGGTCAAAGAGCATAGAAGCGCATTCCAGTAGATCGTGGAACCCGTTGATATCTGCAGGCGGAGAGTCACTTATCATGGACATCCTGGTCCAACTGCAGTTCCCCCTCCTCTAGTTGATCGTCATCATCCTGACTTTGCGCAGGAATTTCCACAGGTGGCAGAACGGTCGTGCTCTTCTGCAACAGGGGTTCAGCCAGCGATAAAGGAGTGGGGCCCTCCTGAACGGGAGGCAGCTGTGGAGCAAAATTCGCTTCAGGAAATGTCTTATGATAATCGTTCATCATTAACCGAAGATCAGTTACCAATGACATGGGGATATTTATGGAGAGTTCTTGAGCTTGATCTTCCTGTTACTCATAAGGATAGTGCTCTTGAAATGCATCCAAACGTTGGGAACTGGGACGCCCCCTATTCGAGAAAGAATAGTCCCCCTCCAAATAAGTAGATGGATCATCCATTGTCTCTTCTTCCTCAGAGTCATGGCACTTAACCCTGAGTTGTGAGTTGTGAAGGACTGCAAGCAGGACCATAAGGCCCATCATCTTCAGACTCCTGAAAATCCAGAAGACAAGTAGGTGGTAGAGGAGACATTTTTTAAAAGTTCTACAGAAGGGAAGGCATCTGTTTTAGAAGTAGACTGACTTTTTCCCTCGTCAACTGATCCATCGACTACACAACAGACTGTGGTGGTTAAAGAGTCACCGACGGTGAACGAACCTGCTGAACCGCCGATGGAAAAGCCCTTGCCGAAGGCGATGGTCTAACCGCAGCCGATACCGGTGACGCCACCACTGCCACCGTAGACACAGCCACCATCGGCGTCTTGACAGTCAGCGTAGTAGGCGTCGCTGACAAAATTGCTGACGTAGCGCCAGTTGCAGTGGAGACAGAGGCCGTAGACGGAGATTTCTTCGTCGCCGAGGCCATCAAAGAGCGTTTTTTGTCAGGTGAAGAATCTCTGGAAGGACTGGGCTGGTCTTTTTTTGGTTTTTTTCTCCTCAATAAACTCTCTTTACTCTGAGATCTGTATTTCTTAGGGTCCTTAAGCGACAAAGAAGACCATTCTTCTTTTCTCTTCCTGGAGGAGGTATAGGGATTCTTCTCAGCCTTGGTGTCAGTCTTTTGCTGCTTTTTTCCTTTGTAGACAGAGAAGCAGCCTACCCTCACGGTCCTTGGGAGTTTTTGAGGAAAAAGTACGACAGTACTTGCATTCTCTGGGCTTGTGGTCTGGATACAGACAGTAAAGGCACTCCTTGTGTGGGTACTTAGAATAAAGTCTGGACTTTCCACAAGTCTTACTGGGCCTAAACATGCCTTTTTTATTAGACTCTGACATTATGAAGGAAAAAAAGATACTCACATTCCTGGCCTGTACCTCAGAAGAAATATGAAGTGAAGAGATGAACAGTTAGCTGGAGTTCAAAATGGCAACAGTAGCATCACTGTGATTGAGCAGAGCTCAGGGAGACTCCCTAACACACGACGTGCAGTAAGAAATCTGAGGTATGCTGGCCCTGCAGGGGGAAAAGACTTTATGGTCTCTATTCTGATTGGCTTGAGTTTGGATGTTTTATAACAATGGTAATAGGTTGCTAAAAGCTAGTGAATTCTTACGGCCATTTGAATGTTAACGTTTTAATACTGCTATTTTACTATTACCATGGGACTCTCAACATGACGACGGGGAAGATTCAAGCGTGCAAATCTATAAAAGATACAATACTTCTATTTACATGTGGTCTATTTAAGGTCTAGTGTGGTATGACGAGCTGTAGCAAAAGACAAATATTGTCAGTTTCATGCAGCGCTTAGAAGCACCAAAAGTGTGGTTTGAAGCTTTATTTAATAAGCAAGTTATAATTACCTGTTATACGGGACTAGAGATTAAAGGGTTCACTTAACACGTCAGGAATTCCCCTGTACCGTTTTTATACATGGTTCTCTGCTTTGGTTTGCCCCTACAGGTGACAATAAAAGTACTCCAAGGTTTTTAGCTACTGCCAGATGCAGTTACAATGATAGCAAATAAACCATTATCACATCAAGCAGACTTCACATGTTGTCCTGTGTCCATCGTCATTAATTCCTGGTTGTTATTGTGCCCTCTGGTATATGTAGACCTTTACATATAAAAGGAGATGCAACTGCAGGTAAGAGAAGATCTAAGATTTGAAAAACCACTTACACAGCAAAGCTTGATGTCGCTTCTTACTTGCAGGGGAAATTCTGAGCCACGTAGTTACAGGTATATATACAGTTAGGTGCAAAGTAACAGATTCACTTAAGCTGCTGTGTATGGAACCATGAGAACTGGGTCTTAATCTCGGATTTTCCTCTTAACCAAATTGTGTGATTTTAGACATTTTGCTGTATTTCTCTATGCCTCAGTTTCCTACTCTGCTGGAATTTTAAGAACTACATAAAGAAAATCTGTGGCATTTCATAACGTTTATACTAAAAAAAACTCACTGTTTATGTTGGCACCTTACACTTGATGTGTAGAGTGGCCCATTCCAAATTTAGCATGCCTTTATAGAAGTGTGAACTAAGAAATTAACAGGGAGAGCTGACCCAGAGCCGAACCAATGATCTGACTCGATCCGAGCCCTGAAAATAAAGTATACAAAAAGTGATAGATGGAACACTTGAATTAATCTCAGCCACTGTTAATTACTTGAGGCCAAATCTCAGTCCATTGTTATTTTGCACACCTTGCCACCTCAGTTTGGACCCCGCTACATGCAAATCAGTCTTGAGCCTGCTTCAATTGGAACAGTTCTGCTATCAAGTCCCATTAGGAGAGTATAGTGGGGAGGATTGATAGGACAAGAGTGAATATAATAGAAGGATTTCCCTTCAAACGGCAATATAATCGCGAACAGAAGTAACATTTTGTTTAACCTCATAACGGCTATGGAACGTCCAGCTCCAGTGCTGGACGTTCCATTGCAGCTATGAGGTTCGAACGTTCAATGGCCGACGGCAGCACTCCTGAGGTAGTGGTGCCGTCGGCCGCCGAACGTTCGAAGCACTTAAGAGGTTAAAAAAAAGGAATATATATATATCCATAGCAGGTAATGTGACCTTACCATGTGATCAAGACTGTAGGAACAGTCGAAACGCGTAATGGCGGACAGGCTCAGCAACATACTTTAATAAAGCACCCTGTTGTTTAGCACTGAAGTTGGGTTCAGCTCTTCGTTCTTTTTACCGATTGACTACGATAATTGGTGGCGCAGGCTTGTGCCGGGACGAGCTCTGTCTCTCATATATATATATATATATATATATATATATATATATATATATAGACGGGATTTCATACACACTGCGTGGTTTCTACTCTGATTTACTGTGTTAAAAGGATCTAAGAAGACTCAAACAGGATTTTACACAACACGTGGATGACCAAGGGGAAGAGGAAGAGGCAGGGGAGATCGCGACAGAGACAACTCAAGTTCAAGCAAAGGAGAGGAAAAAACCAACACAAAACCAGTGGGAAACAAACGAGGTGGTTACAGGAAAAAGAGATAATGATGGATGAACAGACTGTAAATAAGACAATAATGAATCTTTCATCCAGAACACTGCCCATAAAAGAAAAGCGAACTCTCTGTCTGGGACTCACGTTTTGTCCAACAGAACTCTTTGACTATGCCAACACTAGGGTGGACATTTTTAAATTTATACGTAAATTAAAATTATCCAAATGGCATGCCCTTAGCAATAAGAAAATGATACCCACCAGAAATAGTGAGGAATCTGTACCAGAACTTACTATAGAAGATGTAGATATGCTCCAAACTGTGTATTCCTTAGGAGGCATCTCACCTGATACTGAACAGGAATAACAAGTCATAGGCCTCAGAGAAACGAGAACTGACAGGGCGGCAGGCACTTTGTTTAGACCAAAATCAGTCTTCTATCCGACTCTACCCCATGATTCGATAGATACTTTTCACGAGGTTTTGACTAGGGAGCTTACTAAACTCAAACATACACGCCCCACATTGAGGAAAGGTGAGATCAATCTCACCAAAGAACAGAAAGAATTCATTTTTTCATTAGCAAAAGACAAAAGCATTGTTCTTCGTCCTTCAGACAAAGGTGGTAATATTGTCTTGTGGGGGAGGGACATGTATGTGAAAGAAGCTCTCTCTCAATTAGAAGGGGGTAGATTCTATGGCAAAAGCAACATGAATGAATACAATGTCAGCATCTTGGAGACTTTGGAAAAAGTGAGTGAATGGCATACTGAAGGCTTACTTTCCTGGCATGAATTCTGTTTTCTCAAGAAGGATTACTCTAAACTTCCCATTTTTTACCTTCTTCCAAAGGTTAATGAAAATTACAGTGAACCACCGGGTAGGCCAATAGTGTCATCGATTGGTAGTGTTAATGAAAATCTGTCTAAATACATCGACCATTTTTAAAGAGAATATGTGTGCCAATTACCGTCGTACACTAAAGACACCACAGATTACCTTAACAAAATACAGGATATCCGATGGACAGAGGGCTCTCTGTTAATAACCATGGATGTGAGTGCCTTGTACACTATAATTGATCATGTACAAGGCATGGACGCGAGCTACCACTTTTTGAAGAGAAGGGAAATAGGCTACCTTGAACACACTCGTATGCTGGCGGAAATGATGAAACTATGTCTTAAAAACAATATTTCTATGATTGATGGGACAATATATAGACAAATACGTGGCGCAGCCATGGGTTCTTGGTAATCAAAAAGAGAATGGACACTAGTATCTGCAAAAACCAAATAGTTTTTTATCGAGAACCCTCATAGACTTCCTGGAATCGTGTCGTAGCGGTATATCTTTTTTACGCCCCCTCAGGAGTCAAGGCATAGTCATTGGGTTAACGATTAACGTGCAGGGTGCCTGCCTCACCAGAGGCTACTTCTGGTATTTACAGAAGTGTCCAGAAATAAAAAGTGGGTAGAGAATTTTAAAATTAATGAATAGATCAAAAGTGAACTTTATTTACAAAGACTAATCACTAAGCTTAAAAACCATTGTGATATATTGGTAGTCGAGTTATTGAACTACCATATCGTTTTCAAAAAAGTGTCGACATGTTTCAGCTCTCGGGGCCCTACAGGGTCAGGGGAGCTTTCGTCAGGACAAGGACAGATAACAAACATACATGGAAGTACACACACTATTTGTGTGGTTCGAAAAATGATGGCATGGAATTTCCAAGCTGTATTTAGAAAAAGGAGAGAAAACACCAACAATTCGTGAGTTGGGTAGTGTGAGGTACGGCATTCTAAGGCACACATTATGTACAAAGCATGATTAATGCTATATCAGATTACTCTAATTATTGAAGTAATCTCGATGAAGGTTTAAAAAGGAGAAATAGCAGGTCTAAAATAAGTACGGGGAGTGGGGAACAGCCAAATCGCCGTCAGGTTATCAATGTCTTAGAGACGGGTATCATGCAGAAGTCTTTACATGGTGACCGGGTTGGAGCAGACCTGGGTTAGTGATTATGATTCACATCTCTGCTCTAGAAACCACATCATACATCAGGCAGTCAGTGTTTGTATACAATAGCCGTATTACAAGTATCCGAAGGGTACCCAGTCATTCATTAAAGTTTACCTTTTTTGTTGAGTTATTGGGCATCAACAGGGACTGAGAGTCGCTCCTGGAGTTTCACTAAGAGGGAGACAACAGAGGGTCTATAGTTTTTAGTAGAGGCGTTCTTACCTGGTTGCTGTATGGAATATCAGGAAACGCCATTCTTACCCATGCGGCCCGGATTTCGTGCCTAGTGCTGACTCTGCCCCTGGTTCAGGGTAGGTCAGAACTCTCTACGCTTATATACTAGTTGCAGACACTAAAAAAGGACTAATGGTCGGAAATGTAATTGACGTTGTAAGATGGTGGACTCTCTGATGGAGTATTGAAGTACAGTTAACTGAACTGATGCCAAGGGATGTGGTCATTCATACCTATTACGTCAGTTCTCAAACGATCAACCCATCTCTGTTCTTTGTTGAACAGGACTTGTTCTGCATTGTGATCCTTGAAATCAAGCATTTCCAGAACTGTCCATTTTAGATCATCACACGTATGACCAGCTTCTACAAAATGGGCACATAGTTTGGTTGTGTTCTTTTTTAGCCTCACATTGCTCCGATGTTCTCCTATACGGAGTTTGACTTTACGGCAGGTCATGCCGATATATTGTTTTTGGCAGGGACATGTGATCAGGTAAATCACATGTGAGGAGTTACAATTCGTATGGCTCCTTTGTGTCCAGAGTAGTTTGTCATTCAGTTGGAGAGTTTTTGTGCAAGTGGTGAATTTACAGACCCCGCATGTGCCACAAGGGTAGTGTCCAGTCACTGGGGTCATATTGATGTCTCTGATATTTGACCTGGGTAGAGGTTTTTTCGGTCTTGTGTGAACAAGAACGTCTTTTATATTTTTCGTTCTTTTGTTTGCGAACCTTGGTTTAGGCCAGTTTAAGTTTCCAGAGGTGAGTATTTGCCATTTTTTCTTGATGAGTTTTTGGACTTCATAGGTGGCTGGGCAGTAGGTTGTTACACAGGTTACGAGATCCTTCACTGGTTCTTTGGTCGTACTTTGTAGTAGACATTCTCTCGGCTGGTATTTGGCTCGTTTTGCGCACTTCTTTATTATTGCCGGAGTGTAGTTCCTTTTCTTCAGTTTCTGGCTCAGTTCTGCTGCTTGTTGTTTATAGTCAGTTGTTTTGCTACAGTTACGTTTGTGTCTCAGGAATTGGCTGTACGGAAGGTTGTCTCGTAACGGCCGGGGGTGGTAACTGTAGTATGATAGCAGGCAGTTCTTGGCCGTCGGCTTCGTGTAGGTTTTAGTTTCAAGTTTGCCATTCTCTGAAAATATGGTCAGATCCAGGAAATCAATTGTAGTTCTGCTGGATGTGAAAGTGAATTTTAGCCAGGGGTCTCTGCCATTAAGCCAGTCTATGAAGATGGTTAGATCCGATTGTGTGTCCCATAGTAGTATGACATCGTCAATGTAACGTTTCCAATATTTGATGTTGGAAAAGTAGGGATTGGTATTGTTCAGGATGCATTCCTCTTCTAAGCGGCTCACATAGAGTCCAGCTACTGAGGGCGCAAACGCGCTCCCCATGGAGGTCCCATGGCATTGGAGAAATAGTTGACCATTATACTCAAAGTAGTTCTCTTGTAATGCCAGTCTGCAACACTCCAGAATGAAGTGACGTGGGGTCTTGTGTTTCCAATCTTGCTTGAAAAGAAGGTCCTCCAACATTTTGAGCGTGTCTTCTTGCGGTAGACTGGTGTAGAGGGATTCCACATCCAGTCCCACTAGTAGCATGCTGCTTTGGTCATATTCTACACTAGATATCTGGCCCAGTAGGTCTCTCGTATCTTTAAGATATGTGGATGTTTTCTGGACCAGGGGTTTCAAGTATTCATCTGCGAATTTCGACAATGGCTCCAATAGGGACCCTATTCCCGAGACAATCGGGCGTCCTGGAGGAGGGAGTCTATTTTTGTGGGTTTTCGGCAGTGAATAAAAGAAAGGAATTTTGGGATTCTTTGGTGTAAGATATTCTGCCTCTTTTTTTGATATCCAATTGTTTGATTCTGCCTCATGCACCATTATGGCAATCGTGTTGGTTAATCTTTCAGTGGGGTCAGAGTCAAGACGTTTGTAGAAAGTTTCATTCATCAAGAGAGTTTGACATTGTTCGTTATAGCCTTCTTTTGTGAGGATGACTACCCCGCCCCCCTTGTCTGCGGGCTAAATGATAATATCCTCATTGTCTCTGAGCTCAGATAGAGCTTTTTTCTCTCTCTTTGTCATATTTTGATAGACGTTTTTCTTGTGATTTATTTCATCTATCCCTTTCATCACGGCTTGTTCGAATGCCTGGATTTCAATAGGTACTGCTGTAGTTGGTGGGCAGAACTTGGATTTTCTCCTCAAGTTTGTATCCCCGTTTGTCCCTGGGTTTGTAGAGTTATTGAAGAATGCTTTTAATTTTAGTGTCCTGCAGAATTCGGAGACTTCACATTTGAGTTTGAACCGATCTGTTGTGGGAGTGGGGACGAAACCTAATCCTTTGTTGAGGACATTCTTCTGGTCCTCCGTCAGGGATAGAGTAGTTAGATTCACAATTAGTGTGTCTTCTTGCTCGTGCTCGGTTGAGCTGACGCCATGCTCCTTGTTTGTACCGTGGGCTGTTGGTCCTGCCACCTGAGGTTTTTCTTTTTGCCTCTCGAAATGTTTTGGCCTCTCCCTAAAAAAGGCTGTGCCTGGTGTTGGTTCGCATTTGCTGGCATATGTTGGTTATCCATTTGGTGTTGTTGGTTACCATTGGGATGAAAAGGATTCATCCAACCGGCAAAGGGAGGCATATAGGGAGGATAATACGGCATTGGGTTGCCGTGGTAGAAAGGTGGTCTTTGCCATATATTTCCACGTCTCGGGCGTTGGAATCTAAAATTATTCCGACCTCTCCTCGGTGTCGACCCATCAGAACTTGTTTCTGAGCCGTCTGACGAGGTGCCTCCGGTGGAATCGGCATCCGATCCATGATTTGCGAAAACAAAGTCTTCTTTTGAATATGGGTGCATTTTTTCTTGACTGAATTTTTTTAGTTCCTTTGATAATTTTTGGAGCTTATTTTGTGTCAAGTATTCTTGCATTTCATCCATTTCTTTCGTAATTTCGTCTAAGCGTTTTTTGTACACTTGGGGATTTATATTCTTTTTTAGTTCGTTCTCGCACTCTTCTATTTCTTGTAGAAGGGCATCAGATAGCCTTTTGGCTGTTTTTACAATTAAGACTAAATAGTCTAGTGTACATTTCCATGAAATGGAAGACCAATCACGACGGAAGACTAGGTCGTGTAGGAAGATTCTGGGCGCATTGGTCACCCATAAACCTCTCGGTGCGGATTTTGATCTGAGGTATTCAGTCATTATGATCCCGTGTATTGCGGTCCGGATCTGTTCTCGCTTTTTATTTGTTAGGGTGTCCCACTCATCAGTTTGCGCTATGGTTTCAATGAGTTCTTGGTTTTGTAATAGAGAATGACCTGCTAGTATTTCATCGATGTCGCTCCCGAAAAACTTAGACCCATATTGTTCTCCATTTTTAGAAATTGCAGAATCTAGTATAGTACTGTGACTAGTTCTGCAGTAATCCCCGCAGCTGTGCGCTGCTTAATACATTCAATATCAAAGAGGGAGGGAAGAGGAAATGGAGTCCATTCAGTTCCCCTATGCGAGTAATTGGTAATCAAAAAGAGAATGGACACTAGTATCTGCAAAAACCAAATAGTTTTTTATCGAGAACCCTCATAGACTTCCTGGAATCGTGTCGTAGCGGTATATCTTTTTTCCGCCCCCTCAGGAGTCATGGCATAGTCATTGGGTTAACGATTAACGTGCAGGGTGCCTGCCTCACCAGAGGCTACTTCTGGTATTTACAGAAGTGTCCAGAAATAAAAAGTGGGTAGAGAATTTGGGTGCCTGCCTCACCAGAGGCTACTTCTGGTATTTACAGAAGTGTCCATAAATAAAAAGTGGGTAGAGAATTTTAAAATTAATGAATAGATCAAAAGTGAACTTTATTTACAAAGACTAATCACTAAGCTTAAAAACCATTATGATATATTGGTAGTCGAGTTATTGAACTACCATATCGTTTTCAAAAAAGTGTCGACATGTTTCAGCTCTCGGGGCCCTACAGGGTCAGGGGAGCTTTCGTCAGGACAAGGACAGGTAACAAACATACATGGAAGTACACACACTATTTGTGTGGTTCGAAAAATGATGGCATAGAATTTCCAAGCTGTATTTAGAAAAAGGAGAGAAAACACCAACAATTCGTGAGTTGGGTAGTGTGAGGTACGGCATTCTAAGGCACACATTATGTACAAAGCATGATTAATGCTATATCAGATTACTCTAATTATTGAAGTAATCTCGATGAAGGTTTAAAAAGGAGAAATAGCAGGTCTAAAATAAGTACGGGGAGTGGGGAACAGCCAAATCGCCGTCAGGTTATCAATGTATTAGAGACGGGTATCATGCAGAAGTCTTTACATGGTGACCGGGTTGGAGCAGAACCTGGGTTAGTGATTATGATTCACATCTCTGCTCTAGAAACCACATCATACATCAGGCAGTCAGTGTTTGTATACAATAGCCGTATTACAAGTATCCGAAGGGTACCCAGTCATTCATTAAAGTTTACCTTTTTTGTTGAGTTATTGGGCATCAACAGGGACTGAGAGTCGCTCCTGGAGTTTCACTAAGAGGGAGACAACAGAGGGTCTATAGTTTTTAGTAGAGGCGTTCTTACCTGGTTGCTGTATGGAATATCAGGAAACGCCATTCTTACCCATGCGGCCCGGATTTCGTGCCTAGTGCTGACTCTGCCCCTGGTTCAGGGTAGGTCAGAACTCTCTACGCTTATATACTAGTTGCAGACACTAAAAAAGGACTAATGGTCGGAAATGTAATTGACGTTGTAAGATGGTGGACTCTCTGATGGAGTATTGAAGTACAGTTAACTGAACTGATGCCAAGGGATGTGGTCATTCATACCTATTACGTCAGTTCTAAAACGATCAACCCATCTCTGTTCTTTGTTGAACAGGACTTTTTCTGCATTGTGATCCTTGAAATCGAGCATTTCCAGAACTGTCCATTTTAGATCATCACACGTATGACCAGCTTCTACAAAATGGGCACATAGTTTGGTCGTGTTCTTTTTCAGCCTCACATTGCTCCGATGTTCTCCTATACAGAGTTTGACTTTACGGCAGGTCATGCCGATATATTGTTTTTGGCAGGGACATGTGATCAGGTAAATCACATGTGAGGAGTTACAATTCGTATGGCTCCTTTGTGTCCAGAGTAGTTTGTCATTCAGTTGGAGAGTTTTTGTGCAAGTGGTGAATTTACAGACCCCGCATGTGCCACAAGGGTAGTGTCCAGTCACTGGGGTCATATTGATGTCTCTGATATTTGACCTGGGTAGAGGTTTTTTCGGTCTTGTGTGAAAAAGAACGTCTTTTATATTTTTCGTTCTTTTGTTTGCGAACCTTGGTTTAGGCCAGTTTAAGTTTCCAGAGGTGAGTATTTGCCATTTTTTCTTGATGAGTTTTTGGACTTCATAGGTGGCTGGGCAGTAGGTTGTTACACAGGTTACGAGATCCTTCACTGGTTCTTTGGTCGTACTTTGTAGTAGACATTCTCTCGGCTGGTATTTGGCTCGTTTTGCGCACTTCTTTATTATTGCCGGAGTGTAGTTCCTTTTCTTCAGTTTCTGGCTCAGTTCTGCTGCTTGTTGTTTATAGTCAGTTGTTTTGCTACAGTTACGTTTGTGTCTCAGGAATTGGCTGTACGGAAGGTTGTCTCGTAACGGCCGGGGGTGGTAACTGTAGTATGATAGCAGGCAGTTCTTGGCCGTCGGCAGAGACCCCTGGCTAAAATTCACTTTCACATCCAGCAGAACTACAATTGATTTCCTGGATCTGACCATTTTTTCAGAGAATGGCAAACTTGAAACTAAAACCTACACGAAGCCGACGGCCAAGAACTGCCTGCTATCATACTACAGTTACCACCCCCGGCCGTTACGAGACAACCTTCCGTACAGCCAATTCCTGAGACACAAACGTAACTGTAGCAAAACAACTGACTATAAACAACAAGCAGCAGAACTGAGCCAGAAACTGAAGAAAAGGAACTACACTCCGGCAATAATAAAGAAGTGCGCAAAATGAGCCAAATACCAGCCGAGAGAATGTCTACTACAAAGTACGACCAAAGAACCAGTGAAGGATCTCGTAACCTGTGTAACAACCTACTTCCCAGCCACCTATGAAGTCCAAAAACTCATCAAGAAAAAATGGCAAATACTCACCTCTGGAAACTTAAACTGGCCTAAACCAAGGTTCGCAAACAAAAGAACGAAAAATATAAAAGACGTTCTTGTTCACACAAGACCGAAAAAACCTCTACCCAGGTCAAATATCAGAGACATCAATATGACCCCAGTGACTGGACACTACCCTTGTGGCACATGCGGGGTCTGTAAATTCACCACTTGCACAAAAACTCTCCAACTGAATGACAAACTACTCTGGACACAAAGGAGCCATACGAATTGTAACTCCTCACATGTGATTTACCTGATCACATGTCCCTGCCAAAAACAATATATCGGCATGACCTGCCGTAAAGTCAAACTCCGTATAGGAGAACATCGGAGCAATGTGAGGCTGAAAAAGAACACGACCAAACTATGTGCCCATTTTGTAGAAGCTGGTCATACGTGTGATGATCTAAAATGGACAGTTCTGGAAATGCTCGATTTCAAGGATCACAATGCAGAACAAGTCCTGTTCAACAAAGAACAGAGATGGGTTGATCGTTTGAGAACTGACGTAATAGGTATGAATGACCACATCCCTTGGCATCAGTTCAGTTAACTGTACTTCAATACTCCATCAGAGAGTCCACCATCTTACAACGTCAATTACATTTCCGACCATTAGTCCTTTTTTAGTGTCTGCAACTAGTATATAAGCGTAGAGAGTTCTGACCTACCCTGAACCAGGGGCAGAGTCAGCACTAGGCACGAAATCCGGGCCGCATGGGTAAGAATGGCGTTTCCTGATATTCCATACAGCAACCAGGTAAGAACGCCTCTACTAAAAACTATAGACCCTCTGTTGTCTCCCTCTTAGTGAAACTCCAGGAGCGACTCTCAGTCCCTGTTGATGCCCAATAACTCAACAAAAAAGGTAAACTTTAATGAATGACTGGGTACCCTTCGGATACTTGTAATACGGCTATTGTATACAAACACTGACTGCCTGATGTATGATGTAGTTTCTAGAGCAGAGATGTGAATCATAATCACTAACCCAGGTTCTGCTCCAATCCGGTCACCATGTAAAGACTTCTGCATGATACCCGTCTCTAAGACATTGATAACCTGACGGCGATTTGGCTGTTCCCCACTCCCCGTACTTATTTTAGACCTGCTATTTCTCCTTTTTAAACCTTCATCGAGATTACTTCAATAATTAGAGTAATCTGATATAGCATTAATCATGCTTTGTACATAATGTGTGCCTTAGAATGCCGTACCTCACACTACCCAACTCACGAATTGTTGGTGTTTTCTCTCCTTTTTCTAAATACAGCTTGGAAATTCCATGCCATCATTTTTCGAACCACACAAATAGTGTGTGTACTTCCATGTATGTTTGTTATCTGTCCTTGTCCTGACGAAAGCTCCCCTGACCCTGTAGGGCCCCGAGAGCTGAAACATGTCGACACTTTTTTGAAAACGATATGGTAGTTCAATAACTCGACTACCAATATATCACAATGGTTTTTAAGCTTAGTGATTAGTCTTTGTAAATAAAGTTCACTTTTGATCTATTCATTAATTTTAAAATTCTCTACCCACTTTTTATTTCTGGACGCTTCTGTAAATACCAGAAGTAGCCTCTGGTGAGGCAGGCACCCTGCACGTTAATCGTTAACCCAATGACTATGCCATGACTCCTGAGGGGGCGGAAAAAAGATATACCGCTACGACACGATTCCAGGAAGTCTATGAGGGTTCTCGATAAAAAACTATTTGGTTTTTGCAGATACTAGTGTCCATTCTCTTTTTGATTACCAATTACTCGCATAGGGGAACTGAATGGACTCCATTTCCTCTTCCCTCCCTCTTTGATATTGAAAGCAGCCATGGGTTCATCATTTGCGCCGAGCTTTGGTAACCTTTTCTTAGGAAAATGGGAGGAGGAAATCAGAAATGATGAGAACTTTCAGGAAAATTTTGCCAAAGTTAGTTGCTGGATGAGCTATATTGACGATCTTTTTTTGGTGTGGAGTGGAACGAAAGAAGAGGCAGAAAGTTTCATTAGGAGATTGAACAACAACACAAACAATATACAGCTTACCCACACAATAAGTAACCACCAGATTGAATTCTTAGATACCATCATAGAGATTAACAACGGTAATCTGATCTCTAAATTACACAGTAAAGAGACGGCCGGCAATAGCCTTTTACATGCCCTGAGCGCTCACCCAGAACCACTCAAGTGGAGTATTCCCTATGGGGAGTTGTTAAGGGCAAAGAGGATTTGTAGTAACACTGAAGGCTTTGCTCAGGAACAAAACAACATGCTGACTAGATTCAGAGAGAGAGGATATCCCGAGTGGGTACTCACCAAAGCTATCAAAAAGATTTCAGAGGTGGAGAGATCTGAAACATTACAATCTAAGCCCATGGATGAAAATGACAAAAATCCCACTAGAATTATCACTACTTTCAACCTGAGGTCTGACAAAGTTCGTAAAATTTTGGCTGACAATTGGAAAATCTTACAGACTGATCATGTAATAGGCACCCATTTGGAAGTAAGGCCCCAAGTCACCTATAGGAGAGGTAAAAATCTAAGAGATCTCTTAGTCAGAGGTGATATATCTGACATCAAACAACACATCCAAGGCCTAAAAGGTTTCTATCCCTGTGGCCATTGTAGGGCTTGTAAAACAAGCTTTATGGTTAAGGAGATAGAAATTCCAGGACGCAATAAAAAACATGAGATCAAACAGTTCCTTACATGCAATTCCAACTTTGTGATCTACATGATGTAATGTCCGTACAAACTTAAGTACGTGGGTAGTACAAGATGCATGGTTAAGAAACGTATTCAGGAACATTTGAGAGCAGTTACACATTCAGATGTTCGCTACCCTGTAGCGAGACATTTTCAAGAACTTCACCAATCTGATAATTCTCTGCTCAGATTTTTTGCGTTGGAACAGGTTCATATTGGTAGAAGAGGTGGCAACCGAGACCTGGCACTGAGAAAGAGAGAGTCCAAATGGATTATGGAATTGGAAACTATATTCCCTGGAGGGCACAACTTAGATGAGGAATTAGCAACCCATCTTCACGAAGAGTAGCCTAGATAAGGGGTCAGATCTGTTCTATATAGTGCCTTATTAAGCATGCTTATTCTGTTCAAAACTTCCATGAATTACTATCTATCTGCCCTTTTTTAAAATGTACTGTAATAGATTAGTTTATAATTTGATATCCTGATGTATGAGATTTTAAATGTATGACATTTTTAATAGTATGTTCATATGTTTCTTTCAGGAGGAAAGGAAGGGAGAACTCACTGTTTTTATTCACCTCACTCTCCCCCACCTTTTTCTTCGACGATTCAAAAGAAGATCCCTGCACTACTTAAGAGATAAGACTTTCACTTTTTTGCTCTCTTGACATTTTCTGGCTCTAATTTTTGTTTGAGTTTTTGAATAGAGGAGATTTGACCTTACAGGCCTCCATTGTTGCAAAGTACAATTTGGGACCCACATTATTAGGGAATTTGACATAATCATGAGTACAGAGGGAATAATCTTATTAGTGGGAGACATTACTTAGCAGTAGGGCTGTCCCCTGTTCAAGTCGATCTTTGGCACTAGACCGAAGGAAATCATCAATTAGTTCGATCTAGGGTGTTATTATTTGAATAACACATACAAGTACCAATTAAATTTGGGTACTATGAACATCCCTAGCTTACGTAGGGGGTTTATGAAATATTTGTTGTTAGTGTATCCCCTATACCAGGGATTACACCACTTTTGACTTTTTCGTTTCGCGGGGGCACTTGCCTTTACTTCGAATCTAATTGTCATTAGAGCCATGCAGATGTGAACAACACGAAATTACTTATGTTGTCCATTGTATGGCTTACATATGATTGTGGTAAGAAGTACACTCTCAGATTACATTGATGGGTCTACTATGTTTTACTTTATGTGGCTGTACACTACAAAATGGCCGACCCATTTACTTGCACTCATGACCTGCCTTACCTACTTTGCAGAAGTTACCTCTTCGCTGTCTATGTTTGTTTTTTGAAACTTTATTTAAATGTGCCATTGTGTCATTTTGGTTAACGTGTGATCAAGGCACAACTGGTGCCAAAACACGTAACGTTTTCTAAGCAATAAAATATAGCAGCCATACTCCTGAGTGCGCGTATTGCTTATGGGCAAATAGGTTTTCTGGACATTAACAAGTTCGGCTTTGGGGTCTGCCGAATAACGCGCCAACTGACGACGGGAGACAATCCCGGAAGGCCCTTGTTGCATTTGGAATATATATATACAGCACTCCTGAGGTAGTGGTGCCGTCGGCCGCCGAACGTTCGAAGCACTTAAGAGGTTAAAAAAAAGGAATATATATATATATATATATATATATATATATATATATATATATATACGAGATTTCATACACACTGCGTGGTTTCTACTCTGATTTACTGTGTTAAAAGGATCTAAGAAGACTCAAACAGGATTTTAGTTCTCCAAAGATCAGTGCATTATGGAAAATACACATGGACGTTTCTTTCAGCCCCAACATAGCATTCATTATATCAACTTCTAAAGGGGGTGTGTAAATAAACTCATAGGAAACCTTAATTTCGAGAATCATTAAAGTTAAACAGGATGAGGTAAGAGGAAACCTCCGGGGAGGTTACGGAGGGTTGATATCTCTTAGCTGCGTCAAGTTATGGCATTATTACATTATATGTAATGTAAATTATCCTCCTTCCCGAGCTAGGAGGGTAAACTGGGACAATGCTGTACACTGCACGTAGCATAACAGTGGCTCCTTTCCCCCTTCAGCTGCTTGCCTCACAGGCCCTCTACCTTCTGTGTTATATTAAGCTATGCTAAGTGATTTGTATAACACATGCCCACTATATTTATGGCATCAAAGCTCTACTGGAATCCGTTGTCTTGTATGATGGAACCATTGGAGTTGCAATCCAGTAAGATACTATTGCTTTCTCAACATAACTGGCAATGTTGCAGCTATATCTTTCTTAGGTTTATCAAGTTTGCCTGCTTTATCTTTTTGCACGTAAACAATGACTTCAAGGAACCTTATTCAGACTACTGACACACTACGATAATATTTTGCACTGAAAGTAACAGCAGTGCTTCTTAACATCGATCCCCATAGGCCGAGGACTAGGGCACACACAATTGTTCTGTTCTTGGACTAACAACAGGGCATGGACCTGACCAACTCCAAATACGTGATGGTCTAATTTTCTTAGACGTTTTGGCAATGGCATTGTTTAACCGTCTCATGCTAAAGGCAGGTGAAAGGTAGTGGCTGGGAAATGCTTAGTATAAGATGCATCAGTGCTTTGTTTCGCTAAAAGGGCAACATTTTTTTTCTCCAAATTTCTTTATTAGTTTTATTTCTCCAAATCATTAGAGCATGTGTAAATACGATCATACAGCTTGTCCACCTCAGCTGAGGTGGTGTATGTTTCCAAAATAATACATGTCAGAGTCTAGACCGAAGGTCACATCCATGGAGATTCCGCAATCATCAGTATTTTCATCCTCTTTTTGTGCTTAAACATAACTCAACAGTAATGAACTCCCCCCCTAACCTCCCTTCCAAACCCCCCTCCCCTGCCGGGTTCATATAACTTGAGGTCTGTGCATCATAATATTTATATTGGGTCTCCGTGTGTCTCTCCCCTTTGTCCTGGGGCCTCCCCCTCACAGATGTCTTCCCTGAGCTTTCCGGTGTAGGTTGGGAGGCCTGTCCTGCTATCTCCTGAATCATCGCTATCCACGCCATTAGGACCTCGGGCAGTTTATCATCCCTCCTGGTGTTCCGTATATGTCCCTCCTCTGCCAGAGCCCACTCCCTTAGGTCTCTCCTCCATATGCTAATAAAGGCCCTTGATGGGTTAGCCAATGGATTGCAATATGCCGTTTGGCTGGAACCAGCCCCAGCATCAGAAATCGCCTGCTAATCTTTCGATTAGGATTTCGAGGAATCAATTCCAGGAGACAAGGACGCGGTTCCAGGGTAATCATCCACCCCATTATCCTGGTCAGATCCTCGAGGACCGCTACCCAGTACGTCTGGATCATTGGGAACTCCGACACCATATGCGGAAAATCCACCTGATCGTTGCGATATCAAGGGCAACGTGGATCCCTGGTGCTATTGATGGCCTGGAGCCTCCTGGTTGAGCGATATATATGAAATTATACTGGATTTGTTTGAAGCGGTTACTTACCGACACCTTCTGTACACTCTTGTGTATTTTTTCCCAGTCTCGCATTGTGACCTCCTGCGGACACACCTGTTGCAATTTGTGTTCTATCTTTAGAGGCAAGTCTTATTATCTTCCCTCAACGCCCTGTAGAGGTGGGTAACAAACTTTCGTCCCCCTGCCATAGTGATATTGGTGACCATTGTTTGGGTGTGCCCCGGAGCCTCTGGAAATGAGGGCCATAATTGCCGCACTGTTGCCGCTATCTTAGCGTATTGCAGAAATTGGCCTGATCCCAACTCAAAGGTGGTCACCGCCTCCTGATAAGTGGTGAATTTATTGTCCGGGTAGAGGTCGGACAACATCAGGCAGCACCCCTCCTTCCATTTATCTGTAGACATAACCTGGTCTATTTGAGCAAAGGGTGGCATCAGCCAGAAGTCCAACTCTGGGGCAAAAGGCCGTTCTGGGAGTAGTCATCGTACCACCCGGTTCCATATTGCAGCCACAAGCCGCACCAATGGAGGACCGTGTTCTCGGTGCCCCCGCCCGCCATAGATGCGCACCTAGCTGTCGGTCCCCATATGTACCTGCCAGCAGGGACCTCTCCCAAGAGGGATCCGTGTCCAACCAGGCTTTTGCATGTTGCAATTGGGACGCAAAATAGTAAAGTTCTAAATCTGGGATCTCTAAACCCCCTTTGCCCCATCTATGTTTCATGACCTCTAGACTTATCCTACATCGCTTCCCATTCCACAACAGGGCTTATCTGGTGAGTACCTATCAGGTATCCCAATGGTGGTTCGCCCGTCAGGGGTCATCTTGCCTTTGCACTTTTTTTTCACAGTAGCACGTACTGTTGTTTGGTGTTGCTTGATAGACTGTCGTATTTGGGATGGAGGCTTTTTAAAATTTGGGATTCAACGTGATACTCACTACCGCGAGTGGAAGTAAGGAAATGGGGAGACACTTGTAAAGGTACAATATGAGTTAAACGTTATAATTTATATATTGTTGCCAATGTAGACCCAGTCATTGTTTTGATGATTTTGTGAGTGGAGGGCGACTGTGGTTTTGACCTTACCCTCTATGCTCCTTGTCGGATATATACCATTTTTAAAAGTACCTGCCATAGATAGTCCCATATGATCGCATTGAACGCTTGTTCGATATCAAGGAACACTAAGGTGCTCTGCAGAGTCCGTCCCTCCAACGATTGCATGACGTGGGCGAGGCGGCGAATATTCCGCAGCGTATTCCTGCCCGGTATAAACCCAGACTGGTCATCGTGGACCAGCCGCCGAAGATAGGGGAGGAGCCTACTTGCCAACACCTGGCTGATGATTTTAAGATCTACATTCAGCATTGAAATGGGCTCATAATAGGTGGGGAGGAAGGGATCTTTCCCTGGTTTGGGGATCATTTTTTTTGACAATCAATTTTATTGAGTCTTGAATTTGACAACAAACAGCACCGTTTAGAGCAACCTCGCACATTAGCTGGATAGGTGAAAACACATCGCTATGACATCAAGATCACATAAAGAACCAAGAAGAACATATCCACGTTCACCTGGGGAGAGCACCATATCATCTCAATCGTCGAGTACTCCAACCCATTTCCTCCCATGCAACAACATTTCTCTGGGCACCCCCTGGGTACGTATAGGGGGCGTTCCTGCACAACACCCCCCCCCGCGCCAGCGCCTTAAAGTGGGAAGGGCAGTGTCCAACCAGTGAGCGGCAATGTCCTTCTTGGCAACCACCAGTGCAGTATTGAGGAAGAGCTTATCAGCCCTGGAGCCATCCAGTCTGTCGGTGACACCCAGCAGAACGCGTATGGGATCAAGGGGTACCTCCCAGCCCAGGACCCCTGTCAGGTCTTGTGTTAACGATTCCCAATACCCCTGAATCGCAGTACATAGCCACACCATATGATAAAAGTCAGCGTGGGGGTGAGAGCAGCTGGGGCAGTTAGCATCAGGCCGAAGCCCAGCATGGTGGAAACTCAGTGGTGTAAGATAGGTGTCGTGCAAAAATGTAAACTTGGGCCAGGCGCAGTCTTGCTGATACCACAATTGTCCTAGGGGCCATTAGGGCGTCTCTCCAATCCACGTCCTCCAGAGCCCCAAGCCAGCCCTCCCACTTCTCTCGGAGCAGGGAAAGTGAGTTAGGGGTATTGTTGGTGAGTGAGCGGTAGATCCGAGAGACTCCACCCTTCGCCAGATCCCCGGTCAGGACTTGCGCCTCGGGCGGGCTATATTCGGGCAGGGACGTGCCATCTGGAACCTGGGCGTGGCGCAGCTGTAGGTAGTGAAAGAATTGAGAGGGATGGAGGGAGTGCCTAGCCTGTAAATCTTGGAAGGACTTCAGGGAAGGCATGGCTTAGCAGTTCGGGCTGGACTGTTCCCATGAGGCACAGGGTCAGACTGATTTGCATATGGCCATGTCTGAACTGGGGTGGCAGAGTGGGCTAAAGAACGGTGATGGATTAAACCCAGATCTGTTGACTGGGTGTGAGTGTTTGATTGGTTCAGATGCTCTGTCCATCACCACCCCCTTTTGTACAGCTTCCAAAAGAATAAAGCAACCCTGAGGGTCATGTGTCACCTTACGCGCCACTAGGGGAAGCGCTTGACGCACCAGAAGGGTCACCCCTCTGGACACCCTACAAAACGCAGAATGCCAGACAGTGCCGTAACCATAGCAAGCGAGGAAGGGGCAATGTTGACCTAATAAATGGGTTTCCTGGAGTAGGAGCACGTCCACAGACTGACGCTGGGCGTATCTCAGGACGGCTGGACACTTAATTTTATCCAGGAGGCCGTTAACATTCGGTGGAGCGAAGAGAGCGCGTTAGAATCGTCGGGGAGGAGGAGGCCATGGTGGGAGCCGGGCCACAGGGCAGCTCAGTTGGGGTATTAGGGGTGCAATAACTCCCAGGGCCCGTGGACAGGGAAGTGTAGTAGTGTGCGAAGATTGTTCAACCGAGAGGTAGCGGAACAAAGGTGGTGCAGAAAACATTAGCTCCAAAAAACAAAATCACCCATTCATCTTGAAATAACGAATACAAATGAACATACTTTCTCAAGTCAGGAAAAAAACCTTTCGCCAAACTCTGATAATCAGCCGACTGACTGGCACCGCGCAGCCCCGCCCGACCATTGGTCTAGCCAGGCCGCCTCAGCACTCTACAGCCGGCGAGTCAAAACAATATATGGGCGCAATAATGTAACCTCCTCAAAAAACATGTATCTAGCCCCCCTCCTTCCCAATGTCTCTGGGCCCAATGCCCTCCCATTCAAGTCTCTCTGGAAAGTCAAGGGCGCCTCGGGTCAAAACAGATACTCACAGTGTCTATGACCCCGAATCCCTCGATCTCAGCGTTAAGGCCACCACTCACTTCTCTCCAGATCCCTCAGCAACAGGGCTGGGAGCACCTCCCAACTCCGACTGTGTTTCCTGTACCAAACATAATGAAGAGAACTAGTTCTGTGTTGGGATCGCCTCCAGTTCTGTAAGGAGATTGCCATCTCGTCCTCCATCCGTCAGATCTCGTCCCCTCGGTCGCTGCTCCTCATCTCGATGTTGTTGGCTCTGCCGTTGACTGCTCCAGCGCCTTTGCTCCTGCCAGCCCTGGTTCTGATCTTGGCCTGCCGAGTCCATCCAGTCAGCCGCCTCCGACGGGTTACCAAAGAAGTGCGTCTTGCCGCCATATTGTACTTGGAGCCTAGCCGGGAACATTAAACTGTATTTTATATTGTGGCTACGCAGCCTGCGTTTGACGCCCAAGAAGTCATTCCGTAGTTCTTGCACCTTTCTTGTATAATCTGGGTATATATGGATATCATGATTTTCAATTCTGGCGGGCCAGTGGTGCGAATGTGTTGCAGGATCATATCCCGGTCTCTGAAATTGAACAGTTGGGCGATCAAAGCTCTGTTGTGGGGATCCTGATTTCGGCGGCGGCCCAAGAGATCTATGAGCTCTTTCTACCACAAACATTTTGGAGAGTCGGAGGTTCGGGAATGTTGTGCCAATCCAGTCCTCGAGAAATAGGTCCGCCGTCGGCCCTTCCGCCTTTTCTGGAAATCCCAAATTAAGAAGATTGTTCCTTCTGGACCGCCCTTCAGCATCTTCTGCCCGGTCCTCCAGCAGGGCCGGGTGGCCCTGGAGAACTGTAACCATCTCCCTCAGGTGACGGACCTCCGCCTGTAAAGCGTTCAGGTCTTCTTCTGTGGTGGTAACCCTGTCTGCCACTTTTCTGAGATCCAGGTGCAGATAGTTTAAATCCATGGCCATCCCGCCCATTTTGGTTTCTAAAGCCACCCTGGAGTCACAGATCACTTGAAAAATGTCGGCTTTGTCCCGGACTGCTGAGCCCTGGTGGGTCCCCTGCTCCAGGCCTGTTCTGGGGCAGTCCGCCGAAGTCGGGCCCGGAACTATGTATTGCATTCTTTTATTTGTTTGGGCTCCTCGTATGGGTCGGTCTTTCCCCATGTCCAGCGCGGCTGTCTCGGGGTGCTTCCGGTGTCTTCCCAGACAGGAAAATTATAATGTCGTAAGCAGTTCAGCTGGGAAATCCCTCAGGCGGTCTGCCTCCTCCCCGGGGGCCCCAGCATCATCGATATAGCGCAGGCCCCCCTTCCGCCGGCTGGGGCTGTTATTTGACATCACCGACCCTCCCAGTGAGCTCCGCCTCGTGATCTAGCCTCTTCCCACCCGGTTGGCCGGCCTTCCGCCGATCCTGCCAAGCAAACACCCCACACGCCGTACGTGGTCGGGGGGATCCGTTGATGAATGGGGGTAGGCTCCTCCTCACCTCCTCTATTGGACTTAAGCAATCTGTCACACGTGTCATCAGGGGGCCCCCGTGCCAAGTCCCGCTGCTTCCAGCTGTAGTGCAGGCAGGTCGCACCTCACCGGCCCGCACAGGTCTCCCTCCTGGCCACCAGATTTTATGTGGGAGCTCCTCCCCCCGTCTACCAGGCGTTGGTCTCTGGCCCCAGGTATTGCGATCCGATCGACAGGCCCACAAGCAGCCCTCGCACCACTTCCAGGCCTCTCCAGTTGGGGTGCAGAGAGGCTGCACCACACTGGCCTTGTACAGGCCTCAGCCTCAGGATGCAACGTTGCACAGGGGGCTCCTCATCTCAGCAACCCGGCTCCAATTTCAGGCCGCATATGTTACATTTCATTACACGGGCCCCCAGGCAGCCCCGCGTCACTTTCAACCGGGGTCCAGCACAGCACCGGCCTCGTGTGGGTCACGCCCCCGGCCGTCAGAGACCCGCCGGCCAAGCGGCTGCACGTAGCAGTCACTCTCTTCCTGCACCCCCTCCTGGGTCCCGACAGCGATCTAGTCCCGATGGCGGGAACTCACCCAGGTCCCGGGGCTCCTTTACTGCCCTCCGACCCATGCCTCACAGAGCCGTGCGCAGGCCATAACCGGGGACATGATTCCGACAGGACTCCAGTGGCCCTTAGTGACGTTCTCCGGTCGCGGGTCGTTTTCCCATTACAGCATCGGGACCCTTGGAGTCAGGGGGGCTTCCGCTACTGGTCCGGGTTGCGAAGGTCACTAAAACACCAGGATTATGCAGGATTCTAAACCTTTGGGGCAGGCGCAGCGCTAAAACGTGTCTAGCCAGCCATCTTGTCCAGCACCCTGGGAAAAGGGCAACATCTTTTAGTTTGATTCCCATTGTATAAAAAACTATTAGGCTGAGACTCTAAAGGAGAAAATCTATACATCTCCCGTCTCATTCAGGATCGTTAAGAATTGAAGAGGTACAGAAATAGACCCTGGAGCATTTACTCAATAGCGAGACAGTTTTACTGCATTTCTGATAAGTAATGAGTATTTAAATCTAGCAAAGCTTCTGCAATTATGCCTCGCCCTAATCAAAACAACAAAGCTAGTTTCAGCAACTGCTGATTAATATACAAAAATCTGTTTTTTGGCCACACCGCATGACAGAGCTCCTTCATGAGCCAAAAGGTGTGGCCACTGCCAACACTGGGAAGTTAACCCAAGAGAGGAAGAATGTTAGGTGGCATTGAGTATCAAAGGTGTTACTGGTTTTGTAACGCACTCCTACAAGTTTCACCATATGAATTTTAATATTACAGTTACCTTGCTGAAAAGGCATTGTAAGTGCATTAGCTATAAGTTACAACTGAAAGCAATAACCAACACAAGTCCACCTGGCATTCTGAAAGTCAGCCTACAATGGTTGTTCTAAATTTCACAGGTACCTATTAAATTTTGGTTGAAACTTATAAAATGGGGGGCAGGGAGGAGGGGGTGGCTAGAGAAGCCATCAAGGTGGACGCTCTGAGAAAGAGCTCTTCAACAATACTCCTTACATCCAAGCTTTTACCTTGCTCTGCCACCAGCTGCACACTAAGGAGAGCGTGCCGAGGTGCGGGCAGAAGCAGTGAACCCCCGGGGAAGGTTCTCTCATACAAAGAGAGTCAGCCGCTGGAGAGACGTGGACTTGGCCTCCGCCACAGCGAGCAGTCCTGAAGGGTGCGTGTTGGGCTGTTTGTGCAAACGGCGACGGAACACTGCGCACCTCCTCGGAGGGGAGAGCCGTCAGCCCTGGTCGCATGGGGCAGAGGTTGTCTCAGGACTTGACGAGGCCAGCACTCCGAGCCCAGGGGAGAGGGGGAGGGGAGAGAACATGGGGCCAGAGCGAGGCAGTTCGGCTAAAGGGGATAGGACCGGTGGGGAGATGCGACCCCACTCCCGAGACTGGCTGGTGTCCTAGGATGGCTCGTGTACTCCTCAAGAGACTTGCCATGTAGGAGGGAAGCAGATGATTATTTGGAGACCTGGTGGGACCTGTTTCCCCTCTTGACTTTGGGAATCTGAGGCCTAGGTGGGCTTCCCCAGGTCCCTGACCACAGAGGAGGGCCTATGGTGAGGGTGCATCCCCAGGCGGGTGCTCTTTTGCTGGACAACATTAAGGGACCTACCGTTTGCCAAACACTGGGGCCAGGATCATCAACTGCAACCAATACAGCTGGACAAGTAGGAACTACTAACCAAAACTATTCACCACCTAGGGGAAGAAACGCTGCTGAGTCGTGCTGTCTGGGGCTGCACGTACTGCACTGCACATTCAACATTACTGGTGTGCGCAAGCATGCCCCCTCCCCTGATAGTGCACTATACTGGTAGGAAAGCCCAAAGACGTGGACTGGGTCGGCTCGCTGGAGCACAGACCTGCACCTTGCTAGACACCCCCTGACCTGGGGGACATTGCACTTACTGCTTGGGACTCGCTGACATGGGTGGCTAGAGACATATCCTTATGGTCGAAACTGCCTAGGTGCTCCTCGAGGCCGGGGTCGAGGTCACACCTCATGAGCACCATCCACTCCAGCTCCCCGTCAGACTCGTGCCCTCCTCACCAAATCTTCAACAAAGCCAGCGCCACCATTGCACCCCACCTCCGCAAGGCCATCAACATCTCCTTCGAGACCGCAACCTTCCCGGAGAGCTGGAAGCATGCTGAGGTCAACGCCTTTCTCAAGAAACCCAAGGCAGACCTGAGGGACCTCAAGAACTTCCGGCCCATCTCCCTGCTCCCGTTCCTGGCAAAGGTCACTGAGAAAACCATCAACAAACAGCTGACCCGCTACCTCGAGGAGAACAACATCCTGGACCCGTCCCAGTTCGGGTTCCGCAGCAACAACATCACCGAAACGGCCCTCATCGCCGCTACCGATGACATCAGGGCCCTGCTGGACAACGGCGAGACCGCGGTCCTCATCCTCCTGGACCTCTCAGCCGCTTTCGACACGGTCTGCCACCACACCCTACACACTCACCTCCACGATGAAGGAGTCTGAGGTAAAGCACTGGACTGGACCACTTCCTTCTGCCTGTCTGCCTCTCCCCTTCCGATCTAAAGCTTCCAAGATCATCTGCGACGTACCCCAAGGATCATCCCTCAGCCTGACATTGTTCAACATCTCATTGGCCCGCTCGCCCGTGTCGCCAAACTACACGACCTCAACATCATCTCCTACGCTGACGACACACAGCTGATCCACTCACTCACCAAAGTCCCTCGAACTGCCAAAAACAACCTCCACGAAGGAATGAAAGCAGTCATTGAATAGATGAAGGACAGCCGTCTGAAGCTGAACTTGGACAAGACGAAGGTCCTCATCCTCGGCCCCACACCCTCAGCCTGGTACGACTCCTGATGGCCGACTGCCCTGGAAGCAGCACCAACACCCACCGACCACGCACGCACGCAACCTGGGATTCATCCTCAACTCAACACTCTCCATGACCAAGCAAGTCAATGCCATCTCATCCTCCTGTTTCAACACCCTCCGCATGCTCCGAAAGATCTACAGGTGGATCCCCACTGACACAAGAAGAACGATCACCCAGGCCCTCGTCAGCAGCAGGCTGGACAACGGAAATGCCTTCTACGCGGGAGCCCTGGCCAAACTGCTGAAACGACTGCAAAGCATACAGAACGCCTCCGCACACCTGATCCTCGACATCCCTCGCCACAGCCACATCACACCCTACCTGAGAGACCTGCACTGGCTTCCCATAAACAAGAGGATCACCTTCAAGCTCCTCACCCACGCACACAAAGCACTCCATAACACCGGACCAACATACTTCAACAGACGACTCACCTTCTACAACCCGAACCGCCAGCTCCATTCCGTCGACCTCGCCACCATCCCCTGCATCCAAAGAGTGACCGCCGGCGGCAGATCCTTCTCCTACCTCGCCGCCAAGTCCTGGAACACCCTCCCCATCCTCCTACAGCAGAACAAAGACCTACTAACCTTCAGGAGGCTACTCAAGACTTGGATATTCAAGCAGTAGCAGCATCCGCCCCCAACGCCTTGAGACCCTCACGGGTGAGTAGTGCGCTCTACAAATGTCTTGATTGATTGATTGATTGATTGATTGATTGATGTTGGTAACATGAAAGGGGAACCAAGCAAACTGAGTCTTATAAGGCAGGGACGGGTCCTAGGCATACCTTCCGGAACCTGGTTCTGGCCAACAGTTCCTTCTGCATTACGAGTGGGAAAGTCATCTGGACTGGGGAAGTGGAGGCGAATGATGGTACTACATGGCACTTTTTAGCACTTAAAGGGTCCTCTTGGTTACTACCTGTAACTTGAAAGAAAATGGGTAAGGATAAGGAGCCCAAACCAAAGAGACAAGGTAAATTGCATCAATACACAAAAGTGGTAAACCCCCACACTAGAGGCAAAACAGACTACCTCGGCCCTCCCAGATAATGCTGCCTTACTATCAGCAATCCAGTCTTCACAGGAAGCCCTCGAGGAATGTATCGAAGGGGTCCGGTGAGAAGTGACTCTCCTGCGCTAAGGATCTACAGAACGTGTCGGAAAGGGTGACCACGATGGAGATGAGGGTCTCCGAGGTTGAAGACACAACCCGTGATCTAAGAAAAGAGGTTTCAGTACTTGGAAGGGTGGTTAAAGACCTCAGTTAGAGAGTGGATGTTGGGAAAACTGCACCAGAAGAAACAACCTCAGTTTCATGTGATTTCCAGTAGGAGTCGAGGGATCTAATGCTGGGGCTTTCCTGACAGAGTGGTTAAGGGCCCCCCTTGCAATGGAACAATTCTCCTCATGCTTCATTATCAAGCATGCCCATAGGGCCTTGGCTCGCAATCTGTCTCCGGGCGCCTCCCCTGTCCTATGATAGCCCGCTTCTTGAATTTTCTAGACACGGATATGATACTGAGAGCGGTTAGTCGCCTGGGACAAGTCTGTCATGAAAATACCAGAATCATGATATTTCCTGACTATTCACTAGAAGTTCAAAAACAGTGTTGTACTTTTGATTCCATTAAAGTCAAACTGAGAGACCTTCAACTCAACTATATGCTGCTCTTCCACGCAAAGCTTAAGGTGATCTTTGAGGGTAAAGTGTTCCTTTTTTATTCGCCTGAGGGTGTTTGGACATGACTAGAGGAACGTCCACCCCGGCGAAACACTGATGGCAGCCGGCAAGGTGTAGATACTCTGTACCCTGGAGGTGCAAGGTCCAAGACACATCAATATGGAAGGTGGAGGAAAAGCCGACTCAAGGGGTCATGGAGAAGAGGGACTCCACTGAAGGTACCCCAAAGGAAACGAAGACCTGGAATATCCTCAGACACGGAAGGAGACCCAACCTTACAACATAAAATGTAAGGAACACTGAGAGATCGTGATAGTCGGACCCATCAGGACTCTGACCGTGGTCATTCCTCGACTGACTCAAGCAATTACAGTGCTAGAGGGGGGGGTCCAACTGGGACCAAGTCCCTGGTAAGGAACGACACATCAGGGGAAGATGAACCTGGCATCTAACTGGTGGCACAGAGACACTACTACAAGAGTGAGGGGTAACTGGAGCCTTCGCCCTGCTCCTTCAGACTTTACAGAGGCTCCTCAGGGCAGCGGTGGTGTAATGTATCATCATTGTTTTTCATTACTTCTGTGTTTTGAAGTAGTAAGGGGAAAAATAAGTGGGTTGGGGGAGGGACTACAGACCTCTCTGGCTTGTCCCGTAACAGGATTGCTAGGTTGGCGAGTTGGGGGAATGTGTGGGAGGCGTGGGAGATTGGGGAGGGTAATGTTGAGGAGGGGGATGTTGGTTAAGGGGAATGACTTTTTAATACAAGTGGGCCATGCACAGAAGCTACATGGATAGGATAGTGAGACCCAATGTGCAAAGATCAAATGGCAACACGAAATGTAAATGGCGGGACAAGGCCACTCAGATAGTCGCAGATGTTCGATAGTGTCCTGGAATGTAAATGGTCTAGATAACAAGGTCAAGAGAGGGCTTGTGGCCAGGAATATTAGGAGGCCCAAACCAGATTTAAGGCAAGATATACGACCCTAAATTGCATGCACAAAAGGATTTCCGACCCGTTTGCGCAAAATGTTACAGGGCCATGTACAATTCCTAATTAGCAAGTCACAATTTATTTTCGACTCACTAATTAGGAAATGCAAGTTGATATTAGGAAGGGGCGTGCCAAGGGCGTCCCTTCCTAATAACGAGTCTCTATCCTATGTAAGAATGTTTTGCAACCGCAATTGCGGTCGCAAAACACTCACAAATTACTGACCTCTTCAAGAGGGTGGTAATGGAGTTGCAAATGGGCAGGGGTCCCCAGGGGACCCCTTCCCCTTTGTGACTGGGTCCAAAAATATTTTTTAACAGCAGGCAGTGGTCCCAAGGACCACTACCTGCCCTTAGAAAATGAAATGAAAATGTTTTTTTTTTTTTTTTTAATTTAAATCTATCCCGTTTTCCTTTAAGGAAAACGAGCTGCATTTTAAAAAAAAATCTGCTTAACTGAAAAGCAGTCCCAGACATGGAGGTCTGCTGAGCCCAGCAGGCCACCATCCCTGGGAGAGCCAGCCATTCCCGACGGGGTCGCAAATTGTGAGTGGCTCATTAATATTGATGAGCCTCACATTTTGCGATCCCATTGGGAATCGCTAACAGTGTCTCTGATACTGTTGTACATTTGCTTTTGCACTCGCAATTTTTCGCAATTTGCGAATCGCAAAAGCAAATGGTCGTACATCTGACCCGTAGTCTTCCTACAGGAGACCCACCTAAGAGGTACTCAATGACATTTCCTGGGGAGGGGGGCCTACATGACTCTGGCACACACAAGATCTACCATAGGGTCGCGTGGGGTGGCCATCTTAGCCCAAAAAACGCCCCCTTTTTACAGAGAGAAAACCTGGGCCGATATGAATGGGACATATGTGACAGTAAAGGGGATTTGGGATGGGAAAGCAGTCAAGTTATTAAGTCTATGCTACATCCACCGAAGACTACCAAAAGTGACACTAGATGCAGTGACAGGGATACTTTTGGATGCAGGCTCCTCTTTACACATTGTTGGGGGTGACTTTAATGATGTACTTAACTCAAACCTAGACCGCACTAGCCCTATAAAGGAACCACTGAAAGAAACATCTCTAGCTACCTTTTGCAACGGCCAGGGGCCTTTCGGGATCTCTGGTGTCGGCTGCACCTCCTTGGTCGTACATATTCGTATTACTCTGGAGACCATAGAGTGTTTTCCAGATTGGACTATATTTTCACGCCAGCGGGTGAAATAAGAGGGTTGGACAGAGCTGAATATATGCCATTACAAAAGGGGCCCCCTGAAAAGCTCAATGTTGCGTATTTAAATCCGTGGACTCCTTGTGGGCCATTTTCCTATATGGGTAGGGTGGACATGTTCTAGTGTAGTAGAGCTGAATATATGGCCAGAGGCTATTAGACCACTCCCCGCTCTGGTTGGCATTTGGGGTGCAAAAAGATGGAGGGGCGAAGACCTGGAGACTAAATGCTTGGGAACTCAAAGACAATAAAGTCACCAAAGACATTAAAGTGGATACAGAACTCTACTTCACTGAAAACAAGAACTCAATATCAGCCGTTGTGACTCTTTGGGACGTCATACAAGATGGTGCTCTGGAACACGGCTCAAAATATTATAGCCCACAAAGAGAAAAAGGAGATACGAGACATGGAAGAATTGGAACACACCCTTACGGAGTTAGAGAAGAGGCCTGGAGCCCACTTGGACACCAATGTCCTGCGAACAATTTACACAATATGCAGGGAATTCCTGTTGCTAGCAAAGAAAGAAACCAGGGACATGATCCTGTCTCAGCAATACCGCCTGTATGTCGTCAGAGATAAGGTAGGGAGACTGTTGGCGTGGTTGGGTAGGAAGGCAGTTGAGGCTAGATGGGTAACCGAGATTATAGGAGAGAATGAAGATTCTTTTTCTACACCATGCCATAGCATGCGAGTTCGCAAGATACTACACAGCCTTTTATAAGGTTCGACCCATAGCAGAAGATAGCCAAATAAAGATATACCGAGAGGGAGTCCTGGCCCCCACAGTGTAGGGAGATGAAAGAGAAAAACTAGAAAAGGAGAAAGGATTATCTGAAGTTTTGGCGGCCATCAGTCAACTGAAGACTGAGAAAACTCCAGGCCCTAATGGAATACTGTAAGGGCAGAGTTTTTGGCTTTATTTAGCAGTGATATAGATCATTAATCTTGCTCACATCTAGTATAGGTATTCTTAGCCTGTGTTGGCCCTTTTAAGCCCTTTTTTCCAGACCTAGAAGAGGATAGCTGCTTAATATGCCTTTATTCTTGACTTTAACCTGTCTATTGCCTATTGGCTTTGACATATTAGACACATTGGTATGGTTTATGTAGGTATTCTGACAGAGCTAAGGAGCATTTCATCCCTTTCAGGCCTACAGGCCTAGAGCTAGAGGGACTCCATCTTGATGAAGCTGAGAGGCTTTTCAGGGCAAAGGCAAAGTTTATAGTTATAGCTGTTGTTCGCCCTAAGCGGACCGGAGAGAACCGGCCAGAGCTGAATCTAATCAGGAATTGTTCCCGGGCTCAGGTCTCTAGACGAAACAAGCAGACTGGTCACTGTGGGAGCGTCTAGCGCAAGGAGCCTGGTGCATGGGATTGGTGGGAGGAAGCTGCTGGCTGGAACTTTCCATGAGGAAACAGCATTCTATATCAGTGAAGTGCAGAGGCGGAGTTAGTGAGTCGAGCAGAGTGAGAGTCGAGTGGAGGTGGCGAAGCCAGAGAGTCGTGTTAAGGTGGAGGAGTGGAAAGCAGTGGAGTGGAGTTGGCAGAGAGAGAGGGTTCAAGCTGGAGAAGAGCTGAGTTGAATAGTGAGCTGGAACTGAAGGAAGCAGTCAGAAGCAGTTGCTTATCAGGAGGAGGTGTGAATAGCTGGAGTCTGAAGTAATGCCTTTTAGAAGAGACGGAGGAGAGATCGTGGACTAACCTATGGGAGCAGATGGAGTTAATTGGACATTGGCGCAGAGACAGAGTGAATAAGCTAGTGGAATGAACGGTGATCAGAGCGGCAGGAACCATTAAGATTGAAGCTGGAAGGTGGAGACAGTTCGTGGGGGAGAGGAGTCCAGTGCAAAGTGATCAGCGCAGAGGTGTACCCAAGAGTGCAGGAGAGAGAGAGAGTCTGAGATGAGCCAAGGCACAGACGAGAGAGGAACCCAGATGACAGCTAGAACAAGACTACACACTAATAAGGTGAACTCCATCCTTAATCTTGTCCTTATTCCCTAAGCCATTGTATGTTTAAATCTTTTCTCTTTCAGCGGAGTGTTCCTGTTATGTTTAATCTTTTCTCTTTCAGCGGTGTGTTCTACCTATAGTCTTTGTCAGTCACAGATCTGTGTAAAGGTTTATATTGTACTAATAAAATAACCCCCAGTTTGTAGAAAACTGGCATATGTCTCATACTTTTGTTCAATCTAGGTAAATAAAGCTCCTAGGTATTTACTAGGTACATGAATGGATGAGTAATCCCAATCAGGTAAGTGGTGATCACATAAATAGGGAGTGAGTGGACCTATGATGCCAAGAATAGGAGACACATGATATTAATTGGCTAACTCCTAATATTGTAGTAGCAGACCCTTAGTGAAGAGACTTCCCACTATATATATATATATAGGTGTTCATAGGAATGTGGTCATCGTTGATATACGGCGTTAGTGAGAACGCTGGGGAGGATTACCAGCGCGGATACCCACAGGATTGTGGCTTGAATAAGTGAGAGCGCTAGGAGGGAGACTAGCGTGTAGTTTTGCAGGATTGCGAACAGTTTGGAAAAGGGAGCATTGGGTTCTGCAGGCCCATGTGTAGACGCACCGGATTGTGTGTCATATCTGCCCTAGGGTAGACCGGTCTGGGTCTGAGTGGCCGCGAGACCAACTGATGTGAATATAAGTGTGGTGTAGGGTATGGATATCCCTAGTAATCAGTGAGTATTCTTAGTATCCCTATAGATTTAGTGGTGTTTTTAATAATATGAGCTTGTATATTGCGAGTTCCCCATCCTCAGGTAGGTACCCAGGTGCCTGGATAGTTGGTCCTGAGGAGGGATGTGATTACGTTCTGGCTGGGTTGGAGGGGCCCCTAGGGGCTGATCCCACCTACTCAGAAAATCCAGCCATTACAAATACCGAGGAAGCTATTATAAAAGAATGATGGTGTCTTGGGCCCACATCTTATTAGGATGTTTTGTGAAGCTAAGGAAATGGGAACCCTACATCCAGACCTAAATAGCACCACCATCGTGGGAATATATAAATTAGTCAAACAGGCGAAGCAATGTGGCTCTTACTAGCCAATCTCTTTCCTCAATACAGAGACCAAACTACTAGCCACTATACTTGCTAATAGACTAATAACAGTGATCAGCGGGTTAATACACATAGACCAATTAGGCTTTATGCCCCGGAGGTCGACTAAATTTAACCTCCGTCGATTGTATAACTGGATTCAGACCATCTGATATAGGGAAGACCCCGCATTTTTTTTTTTTTACAAACTTTATTGTTTTTTTTTCTTTTACTTCCAGGTCTGCTTACATACTTTGATCATGTTTACGTTGTGTCTATACAATAACAGAATTCTATGTCATGCAAGGCCTGTTACAGGTATGGTTATAACATCAAAACTCGTGTGCTTCAGAAGGAAACTGCAGTAATAAACTGGTGTGGATCTAGATTCCCCTTCTGTATTTTTCACAAGACTCTTAGAAGAATATTTGTACTAAGTCAACACCCTCTGGTCCACCCACCACCCTGCTAATACCCACCCTACTCCTATAACTGGTTCTGGCCATACATTACATTAACTGAATCAACCATCTCTATACAGAGCAATTACTCTATGTACATTTCGTGATCGTAACCACCTTGTGTTACTGTACTTTGTGTCTTATCATAACAGGTGTTATTGGGTAGTTGGGTGTTTGGGACTAACGGAACATCGTCCAGGCTGGTATTGTCATAGGCTTCCACCATTGCATCCCATTCCAGGGATATTGGGGTTTTCCTAAGGCTGCAGGCCTCTTCTCTGCGCAGTGCTGCGCTTTCAGCTCCAGCCCATCTAAGCAATTCGTCATGCCACATAGATGTGGTGGGGGCCCTGGCTGATTTCCAGCACGTTGTGATCGATCTCTTTGCGACTATAAGCGCCAAATCTAAAAAGCGTAATTGTACCTTGTGTGTTTTCGTCTGTCTACGAACTCCTAATATGTACTCTAGTGCTGTGTCTCACATGGACAGGCAGGTGACTACTTCAGACTTGTCTTTGACCCCCCTCAAGAACTCCACAAGGCCTGTACATGCCCACAACATATGCAGGAGTTCCGCTTCCGGTAATTTACACCGGGGGCATTGATGTGTCGTGTCCGGGTACATTCTGTGCAGTCTACGCGGGGTAAGGTAGGCTCTATGTACAATTGTGCATTGGATAAACTTGAACTTGGCATTATGTGGTATTTTTCATGGGTATTCCAGTATGTTACTCCATTCTTTGTCCGTTAAGTCTCGACCCAGCTCTGCTACCCATTGAGCCCTTGTGGGATCTAGCTGAGCCCGGGCATTTGTGCGGATGCTAAGGTAGAGCCATTTGATTAAGTGGCTCCTGTGCCCCATGTAGGAAAGTGCTTTTATTAGAGCGTTTGATTGGGGTTCCTCCCTCTATGGAGCAAAGCATCTTTTAATATAGTGTATTAGGGCAGCATGTGTAATGTACAATGTGGTAGATGCTCCAGTAATGCATGTGAAGGTGTCATGATCCAGATGTGCCCCATCACTAAAGAGCACCCCAACGGTCTCCACCCCTGCATCTGTCCAAGCCTTAGGTGTCCATTGCGTCAGCCTACTAGATGTCAGTGGTATTCCTACCAGAGGAATGTTGTCGGCGTAACTGCCACCCCTGGAAGTGTATTTCAGTGCCCTTTGTGCTTCCGCCTGTTACAAATCACTGTGTCCCTCAGAGGTGGATGAGAATGGTCTAGTGACGTATCCATGACCGCATTATAGTCGCTTCTTAAGAGCCATGGATACGCTTCCCACCCCGCTAAAATGGTGTTCAGACTCAAGAAATATTTGTGTTGGTCATAATTCGGAGCATAAATGTTCCCTACAATAACCGGTGAACGATCTAGGGTGCCACATGTACCTGCCCTGTGTATCTACCAGCTTGTCTAGCAACACAAACGGTATTCCCGCTTTTATCCAAATCGTCACCACATGGGCTAATGCTGAATAATTTGTGGATATTACCTGCCCCCTCCATTTCTTCCTCATCCTTGCAGCTTCTGCCTCCAGTAGGTGCGATTCCTGGAGGAAAACCACCAGGGCCCCCAGGAGTAACAGAAAGGCATGCACTCTATGCCTTTTATGTACAGAGCCTAACCCTCTGACGTTCCATGTAACAAATTTATATTTATCCATTAACTGTTGTACCATCCAATCCTGTGAATCTCCTACTGTGAATAAGATCAAGCAGCCGTATGAGGTGTAACAGTATCAATGTGCCAGAACTATGAAACCCCCAACCTAACCCAAACACACGGTCATGCCTACAATCAAAACCAGGCAAGACCAAACAAGAAAAATATTGAAATAGAACATTATAAACAGTAGCAGTTGCAAAGTGGGGGTTGGTAGCCATCACCATCATGTAGGTAAACATTAAACTGGATCGTCCCAGGGCCCAAGCGTAATATTGAGAACATTACAGAACACATTGTAGTTTATAGAGAGACCAAACATCAAAGGATATGCGATTATTAGAGGGGATGCCCCCCCCATCAATGCCTTCCTTTGGCGGCAGGTCATGTCACTGCAGTCAGCATGGGAGAGCCGCCACTATCCCAGTATTCAGTCAGCCGTTTATGGCGTCACTGTAGGGAAGAGCTGCAGGCTGCTGTCTGAGCGGACTGTACTGTGGTCCGACGATTCTGACAGCCTGGGGGAGGAATTGTCTCTGAAGGTATAAGCAGCTGTCAGGGCTGTTTCTTTGCCAGTTTGGACTTGTTGTTGTGTGGCCCTGGGAAGGGCAGCTCACTGGTGGAATTGGCCACTTGCTGCGATCAACGGCGTCTTGAAGTTCTGGGCCCGCATGTGGTGAAAGGGGTTCCGGCTCAAGCGTTGCGTAGGTTCCATGACCTCTAGCCATTCCTCAACATCTTCCGGACTTTCAAAGAAGTAGGTCTTCTGCTCGTAGATGATCTTCAGATGTGCTGGGAATAGTCATGCATATTTGAGATTCATTGTGAGTAGCTTTCTCTTCACCTCCAGAAAAGAAGAGCGTCTTCGCTGTACCAAGAGCGTATAGTCAGGATATAATGAAATTTGGCAATTCTCGAATTGGATCTGTGGTTTTTCACGTGCTCACACCCTCGGTTTCCCGGTGGGGATCCGGTGCGCCCTTTCGACGCAGAAGTAGTCGGAGAGACCCTCTGGGGCCACATGTGTGCGGAGCTAATGTTTCATATACGTCGCAGCCTCATTTTCTTCACTCTGTTTGGCAGTCCAATAATGTGGATATAATTACGTCGTGCCCAGCCCTCCGCGTCCTCCACTCGATCCATCAGCCCAGTGACCTGTTTCCGTAGGGATTGGAGCTGGATCGCATGTTCTTTATGTTGCGTTACCAGGTCCTGCAGCGTGGAGCTATGATCCTTCATCTGCCAGCATAGCATGATCCGCTTTCAATAAAGTGAAACCAGTAGTAAGGGCACCCATTTGCTGTTCTATGGCTCTACGCGATTCCCGAACTTCCTTCAGTATTAAGTCGAGCATATCCGGCACACTACCTTCCTCTGTGGGAGGAATTATGTTGAGTGATTGCATGCTATGGGATGAATCAACTTCGTCCGCACCTTGGGAATTAGGAGCTGTTGTCTCCTGGGTTTTGCCCCTGTATCAACCCATCGTCCACGGGTAGGGTTGTCCTACAATCTATCTCCCCTGTAAGCCGTCCGAGCGCCCGATGGCCATGGGGCCCGGCAGCGCCGAGGGCGGCGTCGGGCAGACAGCAGCACTAGCTGGTCACCAGCTCCCACACCTCATGGACACTGGTTGTACTCAGGACGTGATTTCAGGTCAAGCAGCCACTGTGGTGCGTGTAGTCTCATCCACTCGCAGACCCAAATATAGCGTCTTGTCTGGACCATCGGCGGGAAGAAGAAAACTCACGAGGTGCAGGGCGGTCCCCCACGGTGCCGGAGAGGAGGAACAGAGCGTGTCCCAGGACACCGCCCCACCTGTAGTCATCACCGCTATGCACCCAGCAGACTGTAATGGCCAACAAGGGAGAGGCTCAAGGGGCATCAGAGGCTTCCAAGCCCCCACCGCAGCCGCAGCAGGTACTGCGTATGCCCCCGCGTGAGACACTCTGCAAAATGCACCAGAGCCGATTACAGAGATGCGAGCCGGTGTCCGAGGCCTCTCAACCCTCAGATGCGGTCTACAGATCATGCATATGCTCCCAGATGTCCCGTTGCTGTGGTGGTGGGGACGCCTCCACCGAAATCCTGCCGCTCAGGGCTCGGGCCGACCACACAGGTCGCACAGGCCCTCTGTC